>NC_134536.1:21700757-22900757 GCF_050624435.1 Tenrec ecaudatus
AGTGACATTCAAATCAGTAAGACAAAATGATCCCTTACTGAGGGTAAACAGAGAGGGCGAAGAAGGAATACATGGGTCACCGTGGGCTGGGGGACTACACTGTAACAAACAGCAAAAACATAACAAGAAGGGTTAGGAAAGTGAAAATACAGGGCTCAAAGTATCTGGAAACAAAAATTACAAGAAGGTAAAAAGTTATGGATAAATAAATATCTGAGAAATACTGCCCAAATTTGATGTTGGTCTTTGTGTTAAGCAAATAAAGCCAAAGGTGTTGTGGGAAAATGTTTCAAAAACAAAAAGAACCTGAAAGAAGCTAAATATTATCTCTTCAAGGATGCATTTTAATCATGTGTACAAGTTTATAAAATGCGCATTTTAATTTACCCAGCTTTACAAAATTTGTAATACAACAGATTTCAAGCCACTTTATTCATAACATTCTTATATCACAAAACGTCAAAAAAAAAAAAAAAAAGAGGCTCCCTCTTCGATGAAGCAGGACCACCTGAGCTGCCTGAGAAAAACAGGACCAAGCGCTCAAACCTCCAAAAGCCACCTGTCGATGTTTGTGACAGTGATACAGGAAATGTCATCGGCACGTAAAAATAGCTAAGTCTACCCAGAAGACAATTCTCTAGTTGCAGTTAGATTGACATTACATTGCACAGATTTTATAGTCACGGGGATACAAGGACACAGGGACAATTCACCGGCTAATTAATATTACAGGGACTCCAGTGACAAGAGGGAAGAATCAGCTGTCATTTAAACTAGCGATAGTTGCTGTGAGTACACCATTCGGTTAGGAGATGGACTTGTTTCGGTAGTACATGAGGGAAACAATGGTACCGCATTTTACATGGACCGCATCTTAGAAGGTCAACTGTAGGTATTATTTGCTACGGTAAATGGAGGGTAACAAGTTGGCCACATGGTTAAGTTCTCTTTCACTGAAGGGCAATGGGTAGCCCCTTGGCACAAACACGAGTCAGTCCACAAGAGTTCTTTCTGCCGCTCTCCACACAAGCTCTTAGGCTGGCACCCTTCCCCCGCGTGTCCCCGAAAGGCTGGCACGGGCCGAGGCGTGGTGGGTGGAGAGGAAGGAGTCGCTGTCTGGTCCCTGTTCGCTGGGCTCCCCACCAGGGCCCCCTCCCAGTGCCATCACATGGCTCCACCAAGGCAGGGACACCATCAGGGAATCTAAGGATCCACCTGGCGGCTCCACATGTGCTGTCCCTTTTCAAACATAGCCGACTGTGTGTGCATACTTGTGCACAAAGGAGATTTTTGTTGCTGTTGATTTCAATTCTGTTTACACTTTTCCCCCTCACTTTTGCCATCAATGTGACATGCCATATGGGATTTGTGCTTTGTCAATTCCCTCTTTCCAGAGGAGGCTTTTAAATAATTCAAGACTCAGAAACCTTGCCTGGTGGATTGTGTCTTGTCTTTTGGCATGTGGCGTGTCTCCCCCCACCCCCCATCCACACAGACACACACACACACACACACACACACACACACACACACACACACACACACACAGGCTCAGGGCAGCAGCAGCAGCCTCCTCTGACCATGCCCTTGCTCTGCACGGGCCGCTCGTGTCTAGGCCGAGGCTCCCAGACAGCTTGCTTTCCATGCGGACCCCCGCCCCCCTACAGAGTGGAAGAGCTTTGCTTATAGTCCCTCAGAATGACCGAGGCGTAGCTCACGCTGGGCGGGGTGCAGAGCACGGACTCGGACACAGGGGAGCTGGGCACCGAGCTGCCCGAGGCCACCGAGTCTCGGAAAGGCGAGGGGGGCGTGAGGGCCGGCGAGTCCTCCGGGGTGAGCTTGCCGGCCCCAGGCAGGCCCTCCTGGTCCTCGTCCAGCTCGTCCTCCTCGGTGGTCCCCTCGCGCTCGGACACGTACTCCTGCAGGAGCTGGAACCGCTCGCTGTCGTCCTCGTCCTCTGCTGGGGGCGAGATGGGCTCGTCCGCGAAGGTGCTCAGCTGCAGTGGGAGCATTTGCAGGTGCTGCGGGGGCGGCGGGGGTGGGTACAGGGATCGCACCCCATTGCCAGGGCCCCCAGGGACAGCGAGCACCGCGTTGAAGTCGGGGATCCCCGTGTTGAAGTTGTGGATGACGCCGTGTAGCTGGTCCATGAGGGATTTCGGCTGCTGCTGCTGCAGCTGGAGAGGGGGCAAGCCCTTAGGGATGACAGGGTCTGCCAGGAACAGCGGGGTCTCCTCTGCGGTCAGGTGGGGCTGCAGAGGGGGGGTAGTCACCGCGGTTGGCACGCGACAGTGCACCACCATGGAAGGGCTACTGGGAGGACTAAAGCGGCCAGGATCGGCATCCTCCTCCTCCACGTTGTACAGGGTCTTGGTGCTGGTATCTGAAAAGGTGAGGCTCTTGCCGGAGCCTTGGTAACTTTTAGTGAGGGGCTTGATGACGGCCGTTTGGTTGCAGGCCGTCTCAGGGGTCTTCACGTGTACAGAGAGGCGGTGCCACATGTGCTGTCCTTTGGGCACCTGTCTTCCACCTGGTTCAGACCATGACACAGACTTGCCATTAGAACTATGAATAAAATAGAGATAGGTTATTTGCAGATAGATCATGCGCACAGGGAAACATACATATCCAACGGAGGCATGCCCAACCAAATACAACTGCCCCCCCCCTCGGCCATGGCTGCCATTCTTCCACGCCCCAGCCCCAACCTCTCCTGAAAACCAGACGCCACAAGCTGCCAGGAACCACAGCATGCCAAGGGAGCTGCAGGTGGTGATTTTATCTCCAAAGTCCTGGCAGGAAATGTTTGATCCCAGGAGTTGCTGGTGAGAAAAGGCAATCTATTGTCAGAGCAGCTGTTTTCATTCAGAGCTAGGATTTCACCAAGTTTCTAAACACACACACACACACACACACACACACACACACACACACACATACACACACACACACACACACACACGAAGGTCACAGTGAAATGGCTAGTCAATGCAAGTTCCTGAAAAAATTCAAAAGCAATGGAGGAAACGCGAAGACATCTCCACTGATATGAAGACATCTCCACTAATGTGGACGTTTAAAACCAGGGTAACGTGATGACTAGAAGCCGTGCACTCTTTCTTCTTAGTCCCTGGGACAAATTCAAACCTACATACAAAGTTACTCTCACTGTATTGTGGCCCCCCTAAAAATGTTGTCTCAGCATTCTTTGCATATCATTCTGATATGCAAGCATTTCTCCATGACATGAACACGTGGCACCTGTAAAGGAGAGAAAAGAGCACATGATAGGCAAATCCACTTTTCAGCCCTTCATACCTTTTGATATTCTTTGTGTATTAGAAACTTATTCCTGGTGCATACAATGAAGCATCACTTGACAATCCTGATTCACAGCTAGTCTGGGATTTTCACACTTTGAATGATCGACTAGGTGTGTGCAAAAGAAATAGAATGGAGACGCTCATCAAAGTTCAAATACCAATACCCTGTTTTAGTTCTCTGGCACATCTGGCTGGAAATGAACACAGAATAAAGCACTGATGCCTGAGACAAAGGTCCCCCATTCCCCCGTGAACTGTTTCTCCTTGTGACGGGAAATCTTTGGGTTCCAGAAGTCCTCCAGCCTCAATCACTTCCGTCTTCAGGAGATTCTCAAAACAGCAGCAGCAACAAAAAAATCAACAAGAGTTCTCCACTAAGAACAGCAAATGAGCTATAGTGAGTCCACACATCACACCTTCGACTCTATGTCATCATCACTGACCGTCCTTGGGCACTTTTTGGTAATTTTCTGTATAACTTTGAACAGACAGTGGTACCTTATCCCAGCATATTATTAATAACCACAGTGTTAATACTTAAATTCTTATCTTCTCCTTTTTTTTAGGTTAGAACTTGCTTTTACTTTGTAACCACGAAAACAATAGAGAAAGTAGCACTATAATTACACATTTATGACATTTAAAACGAATAGGAAACAATGAATTTTTTAAGGTGGGGGTGTAAGACAAATTATAATATAGTCTTTTCTTTGGAAAAAGTGTAGGAAATGATCAATAGTTAACAGGTATGTTTAATCATTGTGAAGATGCAATGATGACTACTTCCAAATTTATATAGGAATGTCACAACTATGATTAATGTTTTAACATTTCATACTTTTAAATCCTGAGAGTAAAGTGAGCCAAATATGTCTAGATTACTGTACAAAGCCTGATATCAATTATAGAAAATTCTAGATATCGAGGGGTTTCTAAAATAGATATAAGAGCTAATATTTTGGTTTCATTATTATAATTATAATAAGTAATTTCTCAATATAGCTGATAACCCATGTTCAAGTTTTAATTGTCCAAGAAAATAAAAAACTCCTCTTGAACCGGCTATGTTGAGACCAGTGGTATATTTCTAACATATATGCTCAGTGTATATTCTGAGAATGTTAATGTTTTTATAAATTGCTACTACATCGTTGACTTAACAATTCCTGATTGTATTGGGATAATGGACTCTCTTCCAAATGGAACATTCAGCAGAACAGAAATCTTGGGTACTGGTAAGAACAGAGAACCCACCAACACGCCACATGCAAGACCAGAATCCAAAGGTCCTCTTCTGAGTTTAGAACCCTAGGTAAACTTACCCTTCCCACCCACATTTTCATTCTTCCCAAGTTCCTCAACTCACTACTCTACTGACATGCTTTCTTTTCATAACTAAAGTTTTTCTGTTTGTTTATTTTACATCATTTTATTGGGGGCTTGTACAACTCATCACAATCCACACATACATCTACCGTGTCAAGCACATTTTTGACATTTGTTGCCATCATCATTCTCAAAACATTGTCTTTCTACTTGAGCCCTTGGTATTAGCTCCTCATTTTCCTTCCTCCCTCCCCCACCTTCCCTCCCTTATGAACCCTTGATAATTTATAAATTATTATTTTTTCATGTTTTACACTGTCTGATGTCTCCATTCACCCACTTTTTTGTTGTCCATCCCCCAGGGAGGGGGCTATAGGTAGGACATTGTGATCAGTTCCCCATTTCTCTCCCACCTTCCCCTTCCCCTCCTGGTATCTCTACTCTCATTATTGGTCCTGAGGGGTTTATCTGTCCTGGATTCCCTGATTCCAGCTCAGATCTGGACCAACATATATCCTCTGGTCTAATCGGATTTATAGGGTAGAATTGGGCTCTTGATAGAGGAAAGTTGTATGTTTCATCGGTGCTATACTGTACCCTGACTGGCTTGTCTCCTACCCAAGACCCTTCTGTGAGTGGATGTCCAGTTGCCTACAGATGGGCTTTCACTCCCCCTCATTCACAATGATATATACTTTTCCTTTGATGCCTGATACCTGATCTTATCGACATCGCGTGATTACCCAGGCTGGAGTGCTTCTTCCATGTGGGCTTTGTTGCTTCTCAGCTAGATGGCCGCTTGGTTACCTTCAAGCCTTTAAGGCCCCAGATGCTGTCTCTTTTGCTAGCCGGGCACCATCAGCTTTTGTCACCACATTTGGTTATGTGCCTACCTTGTCTCCAGCAATCCCCAGAAACTAGCAAACCTCTATTTCCCCTTTTATCCCAGACCCTGTTGTGCAGATCCTGATTCCGGGCACTGCCAGGGACCTCGCAGTGAAGGGACAGTCCTTGGGATTGTCCATGGCTCATTGTTCAGAAGTAGTCCCTCAGGCTTTTTCCAACCTGAACCATTAACCCCTCCGTTACTAGTTGAAGGCTTTAACTGTTCCATCCAGGGACTCCTCTTTGCCCCTTCTCTTTCTTAAATCTGCCCGATTACACCATCTGACCTTAATGATGTGCATCACCTTCAATGACAATAGAAACATGTTTGTTAGGGATTTTTTTGTTGTCAAATACTTGCCTCTCCATGTTCATTAAGAAAAGCATTAAATATAAATGCTACCCATGTCTTCATGCAGTGATTTTTATGTTTTAAAACAGGACAAGAAAAAGCAGCAAACCCAAACTAACCAACCAACACACACACCACACAAATTAAACAAACAAAAACTGAAAACAACTGTTCCTTTGTCCTTTGAATGCTGATTTGCATCTAATTCAACCAGCAAGCTTAGAGACTCCCAACAAAACATTTCCTAAGTCTTCACATATGCCAACATACAAGGCACCCTTTTATTCCCAAGACATCCGTTTATTCTCATGGTGAGACAGTCGCACATCATAACTTCCCCTGCTCACACAGGCTGTTTTTGTCACTCACCATCCAGGGGTTCTATGCTGACTTCTCAGAATCATGTCCTTCCTTGTAGTTGAGGTATTGTTTCGCTTCTTCCAGGCAGATAGAATTACAGTTTAGTTCTTTCTAAATCCATTACCATGTTTATTCTTGGGACGGGAGCTTGTCTCCATGGCTATCAAAATGAGCAGCCCTCGGCCCCTCAAGAGAGCCTTGCTGTAGATTTGCTGCAAATTGCTGTGTACTTAGGAAACAGTCACCAAGCCCCAAGTTATTTATTCTATTAAGATAGGCTACTTTTACTTTTCTTTTTTCTTTCAAGGACAGAATCAGTCCCCCCATAACATTCAGAGTTGGAGGAGGCGATGCTTCACACAGAAACTGTGGCCCATTGTACAAACTTTGATTCTTAAGGCTCATTCATTCCTAGCCTCTGATCCATGGACAGCCCCAGTGGTCCATGAAGCTACAGGTGGATCAGTCCTTATTTTTATATTAACTAATTTCCATAATCAAGCACGTTTTATTTAGGGAACATAGCAGTTTAACACAAGTCAGGATCATAACAATAAGGATACAGTCCCTCTTTGGTCCTCAAACTCTCAACCACTTGGTCCCTTGGCTCAGCCATTGTTTTTATATTGAATAAATAGAATGTCTTGGTAGATAAGGCACTGCTATTATGAAATGTATGTAGTGGCTACTATAATAAAGTATGTTATTATGTACCCATGTAACTAAATTCTGAGTGTCTTTATTTGTGTTCCATATTCAATGGTCACTAAAACCTTAGACAGACAAGAGAAGATCCCAACGGGCCTTACTAACCCACTTGGGAGAGTGAGAGAGCATTCTCTTATACAAAAAAAGACTGGGTTCCCACTGCTGGGTTATTAGTAAGAGAAAATTGTGCACAATATGGAAGAAAAGATGAATGCATTCTGAAAATGCAATACTGCTATGAAATAAAACTTTTGATTAATTACAGTGTTGAATTAAGTCGTGCTTCAGCCTCGTTCTATTATTTAACTCTACATGGTCGCCATATGGTAGCAATATGGTGTAGCATTGCCCCAAGCACACCCTCCTGCTTACTCTAACTTTGAAAGACCGACCTCACGCCTAAAAACTCCAAATAGTTGAAGCTCTGATGGAGTAGTGTTTGTCTTAACTAGCTAGGTGACTAACCACATTTGTTGATACCAAAGTGAGTAGCTTAAATCGCTACAAGGCCTGGGGGAACTAGAGAAACCTCTCCACATGTGACAGTGTGCAGAGCTAAGCAAGCCTGAGGCTGCAGTTGGTGGCTCCAGCAGGTTTGGGATCTTGCTTTAGTTGTTCTTTCATTAGATAAGTATCATAATCCCCCCAAACAGAAAACCCAATGTTTACAGCGCTTAAGGGAAGAGTTGGAAGTGGGTGGTGTAAACAGATTAGTATATCTTTGGCATTCAGAGTGATCCTGTCTGTTTTGTTTCAGTAAGTACTGGTTACATCTGCAGAGTACACTGCTCTGGGCTCCAGAGAGGTCTAAAACGGGAATCACAGTGGGTGGGTGTTTGAGATCAGGAGGGAAGCATCCTGCACAAGCTGCCTGAAGGAGAAGCTTACACAACACCTGTCTCCCTTCTGTCCAATTCAAGTTGCTGCCACTGGGATTACTAGCTCCTCAACAGACATGGAAAGGAATAGCATCCAGCGAGCACACAGGCAAGACCTCCGTGGGGAGAGACTCACTCCTGGGGACTTGAGGAGGCGCGTGTTTGTATTCTCTGGGAGCAAGAACGGCAACGGGCAAAGCCATTAAGTCACAGGTGGAGACTCGCCAGGTTAAGAAACTGTAATCAGAAGCCTCAGGCTTGCAGGTAGTTCTGCTCCAACCCCAGCGGCTGCAGCCGGGACAGAAGCTTTTCCAAGGGAGAGTGATGCTCCCCCAGCAGACACACAGAAGGAGTGCTAGCGGTCTGGAGGCGTGCCTGCTCACACCTCCACAGGCTGCAGGCAGCTGGAGTCAGCAGCAGTTCTTGGAGAATCTCCGGCGTAGAACTATGTAAAGCCACGGAAGCCAGGATCTTGTTTTCACAGACAACATCACCCTCGTCTTTCAGACAGAGATTCCCGCTGACACCAGTTCCACCCCTTGAATGCTTTCCAGGGAAAAAAACAAACAAACAAAACCCCACCATATCTGAGAGGTATTGTCAAATCTGGGGCACAATCTAAATACAATGGACATTTCTCATCTTTTTTGACTCACCACTAGTTGGGAGGCAGAGAATCTATGAATATATTCTTTAAGATCCATGCTTCTTGATTAGCTGAGAATTGGGGAATATTAAAGTAAATAACATTATGAATTCTCTTCCTCTTTGACTCTAGCCTGGTTATGAATTAGTTAGATAATTCATCTTGCTGAAATACATAAGATTGCATCTGGACTCTATATGTATAGTGTACCTCTTAAAACCTTTACTGCCGCAGTGGCATCCAACAACCTAAAGGACGCTGAAAGAAAATCAGTGTATCTTCATTAGGCTCTATGCTTTCTCAATGAGTCATTAAACAGAAAGACACCCATCAATACAACGTTCTCTTCAAATCAGTGATGTACACATGGCACCATACACTTTGTGAGGGTGCAGAGTCTTTGTTCTTGAAAATATCACAACCCCTATCTCAAACTAGCAGGTAGGATCCGGGTGGTTACTGAACGTTTTCTAAGAAAATTTTACCCAATCTTGATTATGGGTTGATGGAGGGAAATGCTGGTGCCTAAGTTTATTTCTAACACCTGTTGGCAGCTCCGTGCTCTTCCTTCCTCCAGGAAGTGTACATGAGCCTCGATGATGTTCTCTTTAGCTTTAGAACATCCCACCAGACCTCTAATTTGAAAAGGAAGTCACTGGGTGTTCTCTGGCTCCCAAGAGAGTTCTCATTTGTGTCCTGGAAATCCAGGGCAGTGATATTGCTAGTCTGGGACTGATTCATCCCTAGGGGCAGGATAAATCTAGGTCCACGAGGCAGCTTTATTTCCATCACTACTTCCCTTTTCCTGTTGGAATGGAAGGTCACAGAAATAACATATTATTTCATTAGTTGTTTTGCAGAAACCACCAAAGCCGAAAATACCAATCTTCTACTATATTGCATGGCTTTAAACCTACTGGTCTCTCTGAGTTACGAGAAGGAAAGTCTAAATCAATCCTATACTGAAGGTTCTGAACAACCACCAACGACGCATCTGCTTCCAGCTGCTGCTTTGGATTTGGTTTTTAAGGGACTCACCTTCTGGTCCTTTAATGTTAGCCGACTCTCCTCTCTCTGGCCCTGCTGTCATGAGAGGACAAGCATATCTATCCATCCCTATCCATCGCTTTTGACAAGCAGCCAGCAGCGGTCACAATTAGGATCTCCTTGCTGTGTCCTTGGTCAGACTTACCCCCTGGTGCAACAAAGGCTCCACACCTTTTGACTTGGGAGAAGGACACAGGCAGACTAAAGAGGCAGAGATGGGTCGAGGCTTCTCAGCCTCCATCTGAAACATACCAGCAGGGAGATCACGCGTTTTGCTCTAAGAGTCAGAATGACACGCTTCAGACAACGTTGTTCCTACTTGGGGCTTCTGGGGGGCACGTGGGGAAGGAATAGCACAGGCTTACTTCCCAAAGCCCATCACTGAGCAACGGGAAGAGCAACTCTCGCCCCATCCTTCAGCCACCAAGGCCAGGTTCAGGAGCCGACATTGGAACCAATTGGGTTCTTTTCATCTGAAGAGCAATTCAAGCCCCAGGCACCTCGTCAATGGCCCTCCTGCTGCAGGAATGTGTACCTTTGACTCTCCCAGGACTTTGAAGGGCTGTAAAGGAACAGCTGGAAGTGACCACAGACTCCGTGCACAATGAATCGAACATGTGTCTATGTTCTTTTGCTAACTTAAAGAGACACTGTCAAGATCTCCAGGTCAAAAATAAGCCCAGACATGCACAGATTGGTTGTTTTCTTTGTTTTTTTTATCAGATGAGTGAAATCTGATAAAAAGTACTCAAATTGCTGGGAAAAGGATGCGTTTTCTTTGGGGAGAAAAATACAACTCAATTTAGTGGGATTCACAAAGCATTTGTTTTGTGTTTCCTGGGGTGTGGGAGGCGCCCAGGAGCGGCTCACCATCCTGGCTCCTGCCCGCAGAACCTGACACAATGGACCACTTCCAGAAGGTCACATGAGGGATTCTGCCTTGGAGCCGACCAGATCCTCGCAGAGACGTGTGCCGCAGCAAAAAAGGCAAAAGCAGAAAAGAAAGGGAAAGCGCTGTCGGCCAAAAAGAAGCTGACAAATTTGCGAAGGGGGAAGAATTCACTTTCAAGCTTGTGAGTGGGAGTCGCAAACAAAAGTGAATCCCCAGATTCGGAAAAAGTGTCGCATCGAAACTGAAAAAGCGAAAAAGGAAAACCAAACCAAACCAAAAAAACGCCAGACTGAAACGAACGACTTGACAGTGTCCCTTTAAGCAGATGGACCGTCAAATTAAGGCAGCCGTGCAGACCATGGCAGGGTAAGGCGATCCTCGTCCTCGGTGGCATGCACCACATATGCTTCCAGGTTGGAAAGTGGAAAAACCCAGGAGAGAGAAAGCAAGAGGCAAACCACTATGTTTTGTTTTTTTCCATGCAGCTTCTCTTACACATTCACTGCAGTGTGGGGGTTTTCAAAGCTGCACATGTGCCGACGGACATTGGCTGGTGGGCGAGAATTCTGGCTGCCTCTTCCTGGGGATTGAAAAGAAAAAGACACCCAGTGAGTGAGTGGTTATACATGCGTGCAGATTAGGCAATTACACCACTCAGGCGGTGCCTGGTCCTGGGGTGGGGCCCAGCCTGGCTCCTGAGCTGATCCAGGTAGGCTAGCCATCTCCATCGAAGTTTCCTCCACTGGTTGGCTATTTTTGAAAGCCACATCAGTGGGTTACAGTAATTTTTTGGCCGTGGGGTTCCCTCTCCTTCCAAGAGGCAGGCACTTTTTCTGCTACATGAATCTGGCTCAGAACGCCCCTTTTCCAACACTTCTGACTCATTCCCTTACTCATAGTAGCCACTCCCACTGATGTAGGCTTACCATTCTCTCCCACTACCTCTCCTAGAGGACGGCCAATGGCTTACATCTCAACCTTGCAACATCCAGTGACACTGATAACTTTCCTCCGGACTGTGTCACCACAAAGACATCACTGTCACTTCACATAAATCTCCTATCGCTCTTGGCTTTCATAGAGAAAATGTTTCCTAGGATGAGAGGAAGTCGAGACCTGTCTGAGGAAATTGGAGGCAACTATCACAGCAGACAAATGACGTCGGCTTCCCTGGCTAGATGTCTACTTGGAGAGCACATGAAAGGATCGTTTCTCTGGACTGTTGTGGCAAGGAGAGATGAATGCTGACTAGCAGGACAAGGCCCATAACTCAGCCATGGCTCTTTAGGCCTTCCATTATTTGTTGCCATAAAGATAAAAGGGTTTTCCACCAGTCTTCAGAAGATAGGTGGACCAGAACCATCATGTCCTCCATTCTTACAATCTATATAAGAAGGCTGCATGTCTTCTTAGGAAAGAATTCTAGGAATAAGAGGCTAAGGATGAACCATCAGTGGATGCTAGGGGTGGTAGGGATGAGCTTTTTTGAGTGGTAGGAAATCTCTCATTTTAGGAAACTCTGCAGGGAGGCAATTCCCCACAAGGGCCCTCCCCTCTGCCATCCATTCAATTGTCACTCAGAGCAACTCATTTCCAAGGCTATAACTCTCTATCAGGATAGGCAGCCTTTTCTTTGCCCCAATGATGGGCTTGAACCATCAACCTTGGGGCCGGCAGCCGAAGGCTTATCTGACAACAGGGCTCCTTAAATATTTACAAATGTTCTCTCTGAGTCAGCTTTGGCCACCTACCATAAGTCCTGGTGATACATATTTAGCATCAACCAAAAGAAACAATAATCCCTCCAGGAAGTCATTGACCTTTTCCATTTTTCTACTCCCCCCGCCCCCCGCCCCAATGTGGAACAGAATATCCAGAAGAGGGTAGGAGATGAAAAATTTCAGGATTCGATCCTGTCTCTTCCCCATCTAAGAGTTTCAGGCCTGGCAGATGTTGAGTAGGAGAGATCAGACTATGTCACCTGAAACATTACTATTACGCTGGACTAACTTTCAGACCTGAAAACAAGGCTTCTATGTGAGTGCACAGCAGCAGGAAAGATTTGTAATAGGATAGCAAAAGGTAATAGAGGAAAATGAAAATCAACCAATATTGTGTTTCCACCAAGTTTGGGTTATTCAATTTGCCAGTCAAAAGCACATTATCCACTCATAGCCATTTGAAATTCCTGTCCAGAGAAACGAACTTGACATATTGAGATGAGGACTTGTCTACCACAGTAGTCCACTGGTGTACAAAGATTCGGCCATGAGATAAGGTTTCCTACTAAACTTGACAAAGTAATATGTCCTTGATTTTTAAGTTATCCACCAGGATATCATAAGGATCATTTTTTTTAAAATGGAACATTAGATGACTCATAATAAAGGTGTAACACTTATATATTTAAACGAGGTTATCAGGGAGACCGACGGATTTATCTGGGGATTTTTTTAAAACTGCCTTTCTCTTGGAAGAAGTAGAAGTTACGTTTCAAGCTTTTGACTTTTGCCTTGGTAGACAGAGTGGAGCATTTTCAATCTTTTCATGGGCCTGTCACCCATGCAGTTAGGGAGGGTCCCTGCTCAAAAGCAATTTGTACCAGGGCTTATGTATTCTGTTACCATCATGATGGAATTAATCATATATCTTTTAATTTGTAAATTATGCAAGTGGCATCCAATGGGAAATAGAGCATGCCCTGGGGGCTTGGAGCCACTTCTCTTTGGAACGATACCCGGCTGGGCTGGGCCGGGCCGGGCCTTAAAGGACACTTCTGTGGTTCCTTTATGGCGTTCAGCCATACTGACCATGAAACTGCCTATGGTAACTCTAAGTCAGCGGTTCTCAACCTGTGGGTCCTGACCCCTTTGGGGGTCAAACGACCCTTTCACAGGGGTCCCCCAATTCATAACAGCAGCAAAATGGCAGTGATGAAGTAGCAATGAAAATCATTTTATGGTTGGGGCTCAGCACAACACGAGGAGCTGTGTGAAAGGGTTGCGGGCATTAGGAAGGTTGACAACCCCTGTATCTCAGCAATTCTAAAGTCACTTTAATGAACCCTTTATTGAGACGGTTTAAAAAAATTATCATCTCCTTCGTGGTCCCATTCCTTTAGTATCTGACCCTCATTTTATAGTGAAATAAAATAAATGTAAACAATTCATCTTGAGAGTCCTGCTTGTTGTGCAAGGAGTTGGGAAGAGACCAAGCCTTGTGAAACCCTGGTGTCAGAATAGCCGTTCTACCAGTTGTAAAGAATAAAGATCTTGACTTCAGGATATTTTAGCCAAAGTAAAATCACATTTTCAACCAACCAGTGATCAGGCAACCAGAGTAAAAGCTTGGAGGGGAAGAGCAGCATATGGGGGCTTGTCAAATAAAGTCGCAAATCTGTGCTTAAATCTCTTGGCAGTAAGTATGGATTTAAAGAAACCCAAGAAGTTTACTTAGAAGAATTTCTTCAATTTCCCCTGAAATGGGTAAGGCTTTCAAATACCATATAGACTTGTGTATAAACCGAGTTTTTCAGCACCTTTGTAATGCAGTTTTTGTGGTAAAATTAGGTGCCTTGGCTGATATTCCGGTCGGCTTATACTCAAGTATATATGGTAGTCACTGGTCATCATGCTGCCATGTGGCTGGCCTGTGTGTTGCATTCACGTTGATGCCCATGGCCCTAAGAGCAAGCCTTTGTGTAAGGCGCTCTCTTCCTTTGGGTCAGTCATCCCTCGTGACTCTGTTTTAATGTGCTGTATTATGAAAGTCAGGTCACTCAAACACCAGTACCAAGGCCGGGGTTTCTTCTTCATATGACCTTGAGAAGTTGTTGCAGGCAAGTTTTACTCTGTTGTTGCATTGGATCACCTCTTTCAGACTCAATTTTGTTCCTCCTCCAGGGTTGCTGAAGTAGTAGCTATGAAAGTGCTTCCAAAGAGAAAAGTGGTCTCGCAGGTAACATCAGAGCTGAAATCACTGTTAGGTACTGCTGAGTTGATTCAAACTCACAGCTCCGCATGTGACAGAGTAGAACTGCCCTGCAGGGATCGAGGCTGCCGTTTTGTTTTTTAAACTTTTTATTGTGGAATGGGTGAAATTTTACAGAGCAGATAATTAATTTTACACTCAACAACATTTTGTTTCATCCACTTCATTGTGATTCTGTTAATGTACCATCACTTTCTCCCAGTGTTTCCCGTTTCCATCCCTCCTTCCTTGCTAACCCTATGAACTTTGTCTTTAGGTAAACGTTGCCCATCTGATCTAAACCGGTTGACTGTTCTAAGGCATAAGGGCCTTACTAGTTTTATTGTTCCCTTTACAGACCCGTGTCGTTCTTGGTTAAAAATTGAGCTCCTGGGGTGAGATCAGATCCAGATCTGAAGGTTGGCTGAGGTCCATAATCTGGGGTGTTACGACAGGCTCTATTAGCCCAATGATCCTGGTCTCCTCTATGATTTTTGAGTTTTGTTCATTTTTTTATCTGCTATCATATGCAGACTCTTCTAATGTGACCCTTTCTGAGTGGTTGACAGTGGTAACTGGGCACCAGCTCTTCTGAGCAGGTCATGGAGATGGTGCTCGTGAGGTCTGTTAATCCATTTGACTAAGTATTTCCACATGTCCTCAATTTGCACCACTCTCCTCTTTGGTTAGGGAGAAACCAGTCGTTGCACCTCAGATGACTGCTCACAACTTTTAAGAACACAGTTGCTACTTACCAAAGTGGAATGCAGCCTTGCTTTTGTGGACCATGTCTTTCAGACTTCCAGCTTTAAAGCCCCTGATGGCTCTGCCATTTCGGCTGGAGTGGCTGAGCAAATTACAGCCAAAAACTTTTCAGAAACTGTAACCACTGTCCCTCAGGGCTCTCTTTTCACTGCTAGTTAGTCCTTTCTGTTGAAATATGGAGAAAAATGGGTACACACCCGGGCGCTTAACGTCTCAGCAGGTATTTAGACTAACTGCTAGGACCCCAACTTCCGTTTATTGTACTCATGGATTTCAGTCACTTCCCAGAGAACAGTAAGCTGAATTCTGTTTACGTTCTCCCAGGGTTTATTTTTGTGGGCAACGTAGTGACACTGAGTGACTCTGTCAGGAGCAGGTTAAGGCTGGGTAGACAGTGACGTGCGCTGTCTTTCTGAAGCTGCATGTCCATGGTAGGGTTGGAGGTGAGTCTACTTTTAGCAGAGATCAAATCATCTGTACCCTTCCAGATGGCTAGTCTTAAGGATATATAAAGCTCACCATGGGGACAAGAGTGTGGCAGCTGTCCACAGCCATCACAAAGAATGACAGCAACCGCTCGAGCATTTTGCCAGAGTATGGTCTATTTTGGTTTTGTTTTATATAGACAAGTGCAATCATGTGTTTCTCTAATTGCTTTCCAAAGTCATATGCATTTTTTCTATTATCTAAATTTTAGTGTTTATTTCTTGCACCCGTTCACTGAAGCGGGGAATGGACCCCTGGTTGGGGGTGTACATGCTCTGCGAAGTGCTAGTTTCTTCTGATCCTTCTTTAACACATGCATATGTAACAAGCAGTTCTTCATAGGAATATATAATGCAGACAGTCCCTCTATATGTATATATATATGATATTGCTCTATTCATAAATTCTTAATTTTTCAGATACCTAAGCTAAGAGCAGCTAGCTATTATTTCTAAGAGTTTAAAGAATAATTTTGTAGAATTGAATTTAATCACCATCACTGACTTGCAGCATTGAAGTTCTTTCTGAAGGCTCTGTGAATTATTTTCAACATTACTCTCTCCTTCTTAAGATAATAGTGGATATGTATCGTTACCTAGCATATTTGAAAACTTATAACATATGCACTATCCTTAGCACGATTAAGCAATATATGCTACTGTGTAGCCTATTACATTTTACCTACATGGCATCATTCTACATTTCCAGTCAGCATTTTTACACAATAGTATCATGGTAAAAATACTATCGTTTATTCACTTAAGCCAAGTTGAATAAATACCACACTTAAAAATTTTCCCCATTGATGGTCATGTAGATGTTTCCTATGTTTTTCTACTTCAAGCAATGCTTTGATAAACATACTTGAGTAGTCTCCTTGCACACACTTGAGATTCTTTTGGGTTTTTTTTATGGTATATATAGTCCAGGGTCTAGGGTACTAAGAAAATGAATCGGTGGATTTCAAAAAATAATTTCTGAACAGAAATGTCCAAGATAAGCTCAAGGAAACAGAATAAAGTATGATAATATGATGTGTGAAGCCCAAGAGTTGTTGGTAGGTGCCATCAAATCAGCACCAACCCACAGTGACCCGGTGCACATCAGAAGGAAACGCTGCATAGTCTTGGGCTGTCTTCCCAATGGTTCCTATGCCTGAGCCCATTGATGCAGCCACTGTGTCAGTCCATCTCCTTGAGGGCCTTCCCCTTATTCACTACCCCTCCCCAACTTTACCAAGCATGATACCCTTCTCCAGGGACTGGTTTCTCCTGACAATCTGTCTGATTTACTTAAGACAAAATCTTGCAATCCTTGCCTCTGGCCTTATTTCTTTCAATACGGATCGGTTTGTCCTTCGTTTTCACAATCCATGATACCTTCGGTATTCTTCCCAGGACCACAATCCAAATGCATCTGTTGCTCAGCAGCCTTCCTCTCAGTGGCCAACCTTCACGTGCTTATGACGCAATGGAGGATACCATGGCTTGGGTCAGGCTCATCTTAGTCCTCAAAATAACATCGAGTTAGAAAGCCAAAAAGGAAAAACACACTCTGTGATTTTAAATTGAAAGAACTAAAGAAAAAAAATGCATACCTCAAGGGACAATATTGAAGTTTTGATGCAAAAAACATTTAAAGAAAACAAAGTAAATAGACCCATTGAACCAAAACGAACTGGTCAACATTCAGCCACTTCAAGAGGTAGCATATGATCCAAACCGAATGGTACTGAACGCAAAGTCCAATCTGCACTGACGGCATTAGCAAAAAGCAAGGCTCCAGAAATTGATGGAATACCAGTCGAAAAGCTTCAACAAGCTGATGAAGCACTGGAAGCACACATCTTTGCCCCAAAACTTGGAAGGCAGCTTCCTGGCCAATAGACTAGAAGAAATACACATTTTAACCACCGTAAAGAAGGGTGACCCAACAGAATGTGGAATGTGGGTTGTGCTAACTACTATTTCCTATTTTTGTACCTCAGCTCTAATATCCATTGCAATGGGTACATAGAACTCAGAGAAAATATGCATGATTTAAAGGTATATTATTAACAGATTATAATGTAAGTGATAAATGAACAAGTGATAGACTTGTTCATTGGGATGTTACAAAGTTCTCTCAGTGCTGTAAAGGATAACGGACATATCATTCTACTGTAAGCCTTAACCCAAAGGCATTCAGCTTACGCTCTGGAGGGCAGCAAACCGAACTTCCCTATTTAAGGGTCCAGAGACACTCCACTCCACAAGTCAGCCTTCTGCCCAAGCGCTCAGCTTGCTCATTGAGCTGAGAAACCCACCACTCTCTTTCATGCTCTGGCTCCAGGTTTAGCTGCTGCTCCTTTGATGTCACAGCTGTACAGCTGTTTTCTGGATCCAAGAGGTCCAGTGTGCAGGAGTCTCAGGGTCCAGAGGATAAGTTCCACTCTTGGCTCTTGCTGGTAATGGAATTCCCACTCCTGCTTTCCCATAGGGTCCATTTTATCCAAAGAACAAGATGGCACTGCAGAGAATCTTGTTCACAATTA
This sequence comes from Tenrec ecaudatus, assembly GCF_050624435.1. Classification (NCBI taxonomy): domain Eukaryota; kingdom Metazoa; phylum Chordata; class Mammalia; order Afrosoricida; family Tenrecidae; genus Tenrec; species Tenrec ecaudatus. The sequence goes on from NC_134536.1 coordinate 21,718,928, forward strand.
TCCACAGGTGAATCCTTTCCATATCTTTCCCTATCTGTTTAACCAGACTGATGCAGGAAAAGGTTATTTGGTGGGAGTTAGAGACTTTGGCTAGAAATGTCACATGAAATAAATCACAGTCCTATAGAAAGTTTCAATCCATTTCATTAATATAAGATGCAAGTAAATTTTTTCTGAAGAGCATTCAACAATGGTACATTGACAGGGAACTACCAGAGGTTCAGGCCAGATTCAGAAGAGAACGTGGAACAAGGAATATAAATGTTGATAACAGATGGATCTTGGCTGAAAGCAGAAAATACCAGAAATATGTTTACTTGTGTTTTATTGACTATTCACATGAATCAAGAGGCAGTTGTTCAAATAGTGAATGATTTAAAATTAAGAAAGGTGTGTGTGTGTTTATTTGTGTGAGGGGTATATACTTTCATAAACCTACTCAATCTGTATTCCCATCAAATAATCTGAAATGCTGGATGATATGAAGAAGAATGTGGAATCAAGATTGGAGGAGGCTTATTGACAAGACAAGCTGTGATATTTGCAGATGACACAATCTTGCTTGTTGAAAGTGAGGAGGACTTGAAGCACTTGCTGAGGAAGATGAAGGACTGAAGCCTTCGCATGGATTGCAGTTACAGTCTCAGAAGCTCACAGGGGCAGTTCTATCTGGTCCTATAGGGTTGCTATGAGTTGGCATTGACTCCTTGGTGGTGAGTTTGGTTTGGTTGGTTTTGACCCATGTCGTGGTGTTTTCAATTGCCTCATATGTATATGAAAGTTGGACATTGGATAAAGAAAACTAACATAGAATTGATAAATTTGAACACTAGGTTTACTGGCATTTCTTATATACCTATCTCTACAGACACATGTTAAATTGACACATGAACGAAACTGCACATTTTCTTATAAAACAGCTTACTTTATTTTAAAACAACTTACCATATATAGAGGTGTATTAGCTGAGTTTTTCAGCACATTTTTATGCAGTTTTTGTGGTAAAATTAGGTGCCTCAGCTGATATTCAGGTCAGCTTATACTTGAGTATATATGATTATTAAAAACATAATTATACATAATTAACTTATAAATGAAATCATGTGATCATATATATTTATATATAATTATAATATTTAAAATGAACAACATTTGAGATATTGAGTTTGACTTACTTAATGGTCCCGTGGGTCAGTCGGTATGACAATCCCTATGTCTGCATTGTTTGTCTTTATATTTAATGTTTACTTTTTAAAAACTTTTTACTATGTTTATATTTATAACTGATGTAATGCTTTCATGCAAGAAACCAATTTACTAGGATTAATACTCAATTTACATTTTTGTTAAATTGACTCATATCCTTAGAGACAGATATATCAGACAGAGGATTTCAAGATTAGAAGGCTTCAAGGAAAATTCATTTGGATATGTATTTGTTTCATTAAATGTATAAAAGTCAGCATAAATGGTAGGAGGTAAATGCAAACAGTTCCTGTCATTTTCATTGAGGAAATCAAAATGCATCAAAGTGATATGTCCCCTAAACCTAGTGTTGATTATGATGCTGGCAAAGAATATGGAAAGTGCTATGGACTGCTGAAAGAAGTACAGCCAGACAACATTGGACAAGGTGTCAGGAGCGACTAGTCACTAGAAGATGGCATTGTGCTTGGTAAGGTAGAAGGGCAGTACAACAGAGGATGATGGATGAATGCCATGCCGAGGACAAAGGGCCCCCGAGTGACAATTGTGAGGATTGTGCAGGTCCAGGCACAGTTCAGATCTGTTGTTCATGAGGTCGCTCTGAGTGGAAACTGACTTGATGGGGTCTAACAACAAAAGCCGCTCCCTGTGGGTTCCTGAGACGGTAACTATTTATGGGAGTAGAAAGCCAAGGCGCTCTCCCTCAGAGAAGCTGCTGGTTTTGAACTGCTGATGATTCGGAGCTCTTTGTAGCAAGAGCAGGCCTCCTCCACGAACACATATTCTGTTGGTCAAAGGTTTTGGCTTATGCAAGGGCAAGTCAAAGTGTCATGTCCCTAAGGTCCCCAATATACATGCACAGATCTATTCCATTAAAAATGTGCTGCCACCTGTATCTGCCATCCGAAGATGGCTGTGGACTAACTCATTCATATAGTTGGCCTAGTGTCCTCAGGGTACCTTCCAAAAAGAAAGAAGGTTAAGAAAAGGTCCAATTGAACAGTAGCTTCTAAGAGTCTGGCAAACTGGTTCAATTCAAGCCACTGGGAAGCCAGTTAAATTCAAGCCACAGGGTCATGGAAAAGAATGAGGATTCCAGCCACTTAATTGTGCTCATCTGAAAACTGTACATAGAACAAGAGGCAAATCTTTCTAATAGAGCCCGGGTTTACAGTCAGGACGCACACAGGGGTGTGTCAGGGCTGAATCCGTTCACTATCTTTACCAATCTGTATGCCGAGTAAATAATCTGTGAAGGTGGGTTATATGAAGAAGACTGGTTATCATGATGGGAGGATGGCTTTGGACAGACTTTGATGTACAGGTAACATAACATAACTGCTTGCTGAAAGGCCAGAGGACTCGAAGCACTTTCTGATGAAGATCAAAGACTGCAGCATTCAGTCAGCTTATAATTCAGCAGAAAAGGAAGCGAATTCTCACAATTGGTGCAATAGACACCATTGTGATAACTGGATAAAAATGAAATCGTCAAAGGTTTCATTTTGCTTGGTTTCACAATCAGCACTCATGTGAGCAGCAGGAAGAAATGAAACGGCCCATTGTATTGCATAAACCTGCTTCAAAGTTCCTCTTACAGTGTTAAGTAGACAAGATGGCACTTTGAGGTCTAAGATGCAACTGACCCAAGAACCACATATTGGCTTTTCAGTTGTGTGTGTCAGGGACGTGTGAGAGCTGGACCAGAATGAAGAGGACTTGGGAGGAATGGGCACTTTCGGATTGCACTGTTGGTGAAGAATAGTTAAGGCACCAGGCACTGTCAGAAGAACAAGCACATCTCTCTAGGAGGAAATGAAGCCTGGATGTGCTTCAGAAGTGAGGCAATGCACTGTCTCACATACTTTGGACATGTTATCAGGAATGACGAGGCCATGGAAAAGGAAGGACATCATATCTGGTGAAACAGAGGGTCGTTGAAAAAGAAGTCCCTCTAAGGGGATTGACAGAATGACTCCAATAGTGAGTTTAAACCTAACAATCGCGAGGATGAAATAGGCTGGCATTGTTTTGTTCTTTTATATGTAGGTCAATATGAGTTGGAACTGATTGATGGGCACCTAACAACATAATTTTATAGTAATACTTTTTTACTTATCCCAATATTCGAATCGTAGGCCCACTCAACTTCCAACATTTAACAAATGTTTGGATAGTGAAATTGGGCTTGGGTTTAAGTATCTCTTGCTACTTGTTTTATCTATCCTCATGTGACAACATGTTTTCTGTATACTCTGCTCCCTCTGTTGCTTCTCTGAATGGTCCCAGACTAGCTACCTCTCACCAGTGCCCCAGTTTGCAGATGCTCTCAGGGCAAAGCAAGGACCAATCATCTGCTCACTTGTCACTTCTGCTCTCTTTGAAATTAGTCTTCAACAGCTAGTTTGCTTTTGTTCTTTTCTTACTTTTTTCCTTTCTATTAGGAGCTAATCCAGCCGTCAGACCGGTCCAGCATTCAGTCACATCAGGCAGACAGCTTTCTGATGCTTTAACACAGCTAAGTTTTGCCTTTCCTATGGCTGTTGGACAGCACTTCCATGCCTGCCATTTGCATCATTAGGGAACTAATCTTTTTCTGTTTTTGTTGCTAATCCTTTTTGTTGGCAGTTCAGCACTTAGACATGTTTGCCATAAAGGGACTCCTGTTTTCCATACTATGTAGGTCATTATCTTAAGTGTATATAGCATCTATGTCAGATTTATCACTAACTGTCACCTGAGTGTCCTTCTACTTGCATCAGTTTTTGCAAATAATTGAGAGCAAATAAAAATTTTCCCTCATACTAGATTACTTCTAAGAGTGAAGGAAATATTAATAATTATATTATGATAATGATATAAATGGATACTCTCTAAGGCATATGAAGACATATGTTCACTTATTTATAGAAAATGTTAGATGAATGATTGAATAAATAGAATGGGTATGGAAAAGTATTTTTAATAAGAAAATAAGCCATAAATAGATCTGAGTTTTTCAATCATTTTGCTAATTTCAAGAACATGAATTATATTTATGATTGCATATTGGACAGCATAAAAATTCAGTAAAAGGTCATATGTGTGTGTGTAATAATTTTGATACACATAAAATATTCATGATTCTCTCTGTACTGTGTTAGAATTTTTAACTTCCAGAAATGAAAAATTATTTTCCAAAGTATCCATAGTACATATACATAACTATATATATAAAACTTTTAAATGGTAAAAAGAATAATGATCATTAACAGAAAGAGATTAATTAGCAGAGCCTATCCTGGGGGAGTGCGACAAAGGGTTGACAAAGAGCCGTCATGAGACGGACTGGCCCAGTGGCTGCAGCTACACGATGGTGAGGCTGGTGTGTAACTGGGGCCTGTGCTGGTCTCTTGTCCTATGAGTTGGAGTTGACTTGAGGGCACCGAACAACAACAATAAACACAGGAGTACCGTGTCCTTTCCTTTCAGCCTCACTCTGATCAGCTAAGATAGCGCATGTGTAAGGGCTGTGAGTATGTCTTCTTTTGAGGAAGAAAAGGGATGTGGTGTAAAAATTCTAAAACGTGTTTGAAAATGTATGCAGGGAACAACTAAAGAAGGGTGTCAAACGGGCACCATGGCATTTGGCAATTCATTCTGATATTTTATTTTACCCAGCACCAAAGTGTTCTTATTTCGTAATTTTATAATAGAGTATATTTAGTATTAATGCTGTGAATAAGCGTTGGCTTGCTGTATATGGATTTTAAGAATTTATGCTGACATGTAGGTATTTGATTAATTAGAAAATAAAAGCTGAAAATTTTAAAATGGGTAATTCAAATTACAAAAAAAGGAACAAATCATTCTGTTGATAATCAGAAAGAGTTTAGGTGCCAAACTACCAAACTGAAACTTTTTATTATTTTACTCTGATTTTGAAAGGAAAGAGAAAAGGATGATGAAAATAAATTTTCAAAAGTTAAAGATTTTTACCTCTAAATCATTTGCAGAATAATCAATTACCTCAGAAAGAAGCTTAAAACTGAAAATGAATGGTATAATGACCACTAAAATGGATTTAGATCACTTAATCTTAGAATTTGGTGAATCCTCTGAAATCCATCACCACAGCACCAACCTCAATGTTAGATAAACATTTCCATGAATATTTATTTTATGCAATCATATCTCTTTAAGTAGAGGCATTGATAGCCCCATGCCATCAACCATCAGACCTGAAAAGGAAGAAAACAGGCCGTCATCATACAAATCTTTCCTATTATTAGAATAGTCACCATGGTCCTAAAAGAAATGTCAGATTATATTGAGAAACAGGAAAGTGATTATTAAAAGTTGGTAGAGGAATCTTCTGATTTCAGCTAAAAGATGAGACTACAATTCATACCAAGTTAAGCTTAGACCACAATTGGGTTACTATATAAAGAGAAGACATATGTAAAAATATAAGCAAATGTTGCTAGTGGAAAGCAATTGTAATTTAGGAGCCCTAGTGGTGTTTGGGCTGCTAATTGCAAGGTCAGCCATCCAAAACTACCAGCTACTCTGCGGAAGAAAACCGAGGCGCTCTACTCCCTCAAAGAGTTACAGTCTGAGAAACCCACAGGGGCCATTACACCCGGCCTCATAGGGCCGCTGTGAGTCAACAGCGACTCCAGGGCAGTCACAGTAAAAAATAAATTATCTGGAAATAGTAACAGAAATGAGAAAAGTTCTCATTTAAGTTTGGAGAGTAGTGGGAGAGGAAGAAGGCGAGATCAGGAAAGAAAGATTAACATTGAAGGAGAACCTGTAGACTTTCTAAAAACCAAAAACAAGCTCAGTGCTATCAAGTTGGTGCTGATGCATAGGGACCCTGTAGGACAAGGTAGAGCGGCACCTGTGAGTTTCCGAGACTCAATTTTCTCAGTCTCATTTTTCTCTCGGAGAAGCTGGTGGTTTGGAACTGCTGACCTTGGGGTTGGAACCCAGTGCACAACCTATTGCCATCAGGGCTCCTCTTTAAGAGCATACAAACATATTTTGAACACTATCACATCAAATGCAAAATGTAAGATGAAATCTTTGCACAATTCAATTTGATACAATGACTAAGTGCCAAAGAGTAATAGGAGATCTAAGTAACCCTGAAATCTATTAGAGGCAAGTGAACTACTGGTGACTGGCAACAGAAAAACAAGCAAACAAACAAAAATTATTTACTGCTAACTTTTTCAAAGAAGTATGAGCACCAATCCTTTAGAAAACCTTTTCAGAAATTAGTGCTTTTCAACTTGTAAAACCAACACAACGCTGATATAAAAACCTGGCAAAGGGATTAAAAGTAAAATACAGTGTATTGTTTCCCATAAAGATACAGAAGTTTTAATGATTTATTGACTACTGAAATTTAAGAATACTTGTGTATGAGGGTACATCAAACACTAAGTTTCAAAATCATGAAAATCTTTATTATTTATGAAGGAAAAATATCAAAATGTGAAACTATCCTTTCTTGGCATATCCTAAATCTAGGTCTATTCACTACTGCAGGCAGTGTTTCCATCTCTCTTACTCTTTCCCTATTTAATGTATTGAAGCAAAAAAAAAAAATTGAAACAGTGAAGACTACGTTTCCACTGACCCAAGCCAAGGTATTTTCAATTGCCTCATGTGCATATGAAAGTTGGATAATTAGCAAGGAAGATAAAAGAAGTATTGGTGTATTTGAATTATAGTGTTGGTGAAAAATATCAGGGACTGCCAGAGAACAAACAAATCTATCTTGGAAGAAAGACAGACAGTGTTCCTTAGAAGCGAGGGTGGGGAGGCTTTGACTCACTGGACAGACCAGCCTTTGGCAAAGGGCATCAAGCCTGGTACAGTGGAGGGTCACTGACAGAGAGGAAACCTAGGATGGATTGACATTGAGGCTGCAACACTGGCCTCCGACACAGCAGCAGTTGTGAGGAGGTGACGGCACAGCCGTAGTTCTGTTGTAGACAGGTTGCTCTGTGCTGACACCTCTCCGTGGCATGAAAGTACCACCTTCAAACAATGTTGGGCTCCTCAAGGATACAGCATGTGAGAGTGGCAGTCTTGGCATTCTTGAGAAACTCAAGTCCCGTTCCTTTTAAATGTTCCTTGAGATTTGAGAACAAAAAGAAGTATGAAGGAGGTCACGGTGGATACAAAGGTTTTCCCCACAAACTTCTCACAAGACAGCCCAGCCCTTGCTACCTTTGAAGAACACCATTGTGACGAAAAACAAAAGTTCTGTTTGGAAATTTCCCTGGTCTTTTCACCAATGCTGTTCTCAATTTTCTTAAAACTTCTTCATAATAAGTCCCTGTGATCAACCTGCGCCCTTTGAGAAACTCAACTATCCCTTGGATTTTACCGGTCCAGCATAACCGCATGGAAGTCACTGCATTAGTGGATATTTTCTGAAGGCATTCCAATGAGACTCAGACAAGGGTATTACTCAGAGAACTTGGCTACACCCACCCACTGGCCACAGAGACATGTTTAAATTTTTTTGTTTGGAATAAACCCATGAATATATGAATTGGAACTTGAATAGTAATACTTTTTTGACTTACCCTCATGTAGAAAAAGAATGCTTCATAACAAACATAAAGCAAAGTTTATATTATCAGAAATACACAGTTGAATTGATATTTTAAATGAATGCATCTGCCCTATTAACAGAATAAAATAGAAAATAAATAACTCTTGTAACTGATGGAGAAGAATTGGCAGAATTCAGTGCTACCCAAGATAAATCTCTCAGTAATCTATGGACATAAGGAAAAGCTGTCGACCTGATCAAGGGCCTGTGTGATCAAGGTAACATCACACATGAGGAAGATATTTTGGTAGCAGTGTGCCCTGATATGTTGTTGTTGCTGTGTCCTGTTAAGTGGGCTCTGACTCATCGTGATCCTACAGGACCTACAGAGTAGAACTAACTGTCCCATAGTTTCCAGAGCGGTAACTCTCGACGGAAGCAGACTGTCACAGTTTTCGCCCATGGAGTGACTGGTGGGTTCAAACTCCTGACCCTTCTATTATCAACCGAGGACTTAACAGCTGTGCAGCCAGAACTCCTACCCTGGATTTTAACAAACAAAACATGTGGAAAGACTTCAAGTTAAAATCCAGAGGGAAGAACATGCGTAGCATATCTCAGACTGAAAGAATTGAAGACAAATCCAAACTTTAAAAGAAGATATGTTCTTGTGTTTTATGGAATATGCAAAGGCATTTGACGGTGACCCCAGCAAACTAGACAGGCTTGAGGGGAATGGAAACTCCAGAACACTGCACTGTGCTCGTGATCAAAAAGCAGTTGTGGGAACCGAACAAGGAACTACTGCCAGGTTTAAAATCATGAAAGGTGTGCATTAGAGTCCTAGCCTCCCACTGTTCAATCTGTACGCCGAGTAAACCATCAGAGGGGCCGGACGAGCTGGAGACGAATGCTGCAGTAGGCGTGGGAGGAAGGCTTACTAACAGTCTGCCGTATGCAGATGACGTAATCTGGCTTCCGGAAAGTAGAGGAGCACTTGAAGTATTTTCGGATTAAGCTCAAGGAGTCTAGACTTTAGTGTAGATTGCAAGTAAACATGAAGAAATTCAAAATCCCCACTAAACCAATAGGTCGCAGCATGATAAACTGAGAAAAGAGTGAAGATGTCAAGGATTTCTTCTTGCTTGAATCCACAGTCAATGCTCATGGAAGCTGCATAAAGACACCACATGATGTGTGGCCTTGGGTAAATCTGCTGCACAAGCCCGCATAGAAGCCTCAGGTATGCCTGGCCAAGCCATAGTACTCTCTACGGCCTCGTATTCATGTGAAGGTTGGGCATTAGATAAGGTAGACAGAGGAAGAATCAATATATTTGAACGATGGTGCTGGCAAAAGCTATCAAAAGAACTCACAAACCTGTCTTGGAAGAAGTATGGCCAGAATTCTTCTTAAGACCAAGGATGGTGAGAATTTATGTCACATTCTTTGGACATGTTGTCAGGAGAGACCAGTCCTTGGAGAAGGGCATTAAATTTGGTAAAGGAACCTCGAAATAGAGGAAGACGGAGTGATGGGGTAGTTGCAATGATGTGTTCAAACTTAAGAACAACTGTGAGGATGGCTCGGGACCTCAGGGTGTCCTGTTCCATTGTGCACAGAGTAGCGTGAACGGAACCAGCTTGAAAGCGTCTCACCACAACCAGAAGCACAACCACAACAGCGTGGGCAAGATGTCCTAAGGTGCAGGAAGCATCAAAAGGTAATGGAAGGTATAGATTGGGTCACTCTGCCAAAAGAATAGGTCAATATTCAACCATTTGAACAGGCAGCATATGATCAAGGATTGATGGTGTTGAAGGAAGGAGTCTAAGCTGCATGTCAAGTATGATCATAACACAATATTACAGGAGTTGGTAGATTATTCATGAAAGTATTTCAATAACCTGATGCAATAGTGGAAGCATTCATTAGTCTATGTCAAGAAATTTGGAAAACAGGTACATGGCCGACAGACTGAAAGAGATCCAAATTTGTACCCGTCCCAAAGTCAAGTAACCCTAGAGGATGCAGAAATTACTGAAAATATCATTAATATTACATAAAAGTAAAATTTTGCTAGAGGTTATTAAAAATTGCCATTGTAGTACATTGACAGGGAGCTGCCAAAAATTCAAACTGGACTTAGAAGATATGGAAGAAAGAATATCATTGCTGATCTCAGATGTATTTTGGCTGAGGGCAGGGAAGATGAGAAATATGCTTATCTGTGTTCTATTAACTATTCAAAGACGTCCAATTGTGAGGATCATAACAAACTATGAATGACATTCTAAAGAATAAAAATTCTGGGACCTTTAATTGTGCTTATACGTAATGTACTTAAATGAAGAGGCAGTTCAAAGTACAGAACCAAGGTTCTGAACAGATGAAAATCAGGACACTTGTGCATCAAGGTTATATTCTTTCATCATACTAATTCAATCTGTACACTGTACAAATAATATGACACAATTTCACTTCCTGTGCTATGTAGAGGATGTAAACTTTTCTTGCTGAAAGATTGTTGATTTTAGGAGCCATCAGATTAGTTCAGACTCATAGCAACACTAAGGACAACAGAATAAAGCACTGCTGGGTCCTGAACAAATGTTCCTGTGCCCACACCCATCAATGCCCACCGTGTCAACCGTCTTGTTGAGGATCTTCTTCTTTGTCTCCATAACTCCACTTTGCCAAGCATGATGTCATTGTTCAGGGACTGGTCTCTCCTGTCAACGGTCCTAAGTATGTGAGATAAAGTCTCACACTCCTTGTTTCAAAGAAGCATTCTGGCTGTTCTTCATCCAAGACTGGTTTATTTATTTTTTTGGCAGTTAATGGTACTTTCAATATTCTTTGTCGGTACCATAATTCAAATGTATGGATTCTTCTTCAGTCTTCCTTATTGAATGTCCAACTCTCATATGTATATGAGGCAACAGAAAAAAACAGGGCTTGATTCAGGTACACCTTAGTCCTCAAAGCAAATCCTTGATTTTCAACACTCTCAGCAGGTCTTATGCAGCATATATACCCAAAGCTTTCTTTGATCTCTTGACTACCATTGGTGTGGGTATAAGCAAGATGATAGTGTTGACAACTTCAATCTTTTCTCAGTTTATCATGATGTTACCTATTGGTTAGTTGTGAGGATGTTTTTTCTTTATATTAAGATGTAATTGATATTGAAGGCAGCAATCCTTGATCTTAATTAGCAAGTGATTCAAGTCCTCCTCACTTTCAACAAGTAAGGTTTTATCGATTGCATATTACCCTCTTCCAATCCTGATGCTACATTCTTCTTCATATAACCCAGGTTCTCTGAATATTTTCCCAGCATGGAGATTGAAAAGCATGTTGAGAGGATATAACCCTGGTCTGTTGCTTTCTAGATTTTAAGCCATGCAGTATCGACATAGCTTCTAACATCTGAGCAGCACAAAAGCCACAAAGGATGATAAACTAACAGGCAAATGGTGGTGGTGGAAATGAAGAGGATTTAATCACTTACTAATGAAGATCAAAGACTGCAGACTTCAGAATGCATTACATTTCAATACAAAGAAAACAAAAATCTTCACAATTGGACAATATGAAACATTTTAATTATCAAGGAAATGGTTAAAATTGTCAATTTTTTTCATTTTTATTGGACCCAAACAATACCAGGGAAGGAGCAATCAATAAATCAATCCAAGGATTAATTACATTGGGCCAGTCTGCTGGACAAGACCTCTTCAAGTGCTATAGAGTAAAACTATCTTGAGAACTAAGGGCATTTTGCCTGACCCAAGGCATGCTGTTTTCAATCATTGCATGTGCATATAGAAGCTAGATACGACTGGGGAAGACAGGTGGAGAATGGATGCCTACAGATTTGGATTAGGATGTTTGTGGACAATATTGAAAATACAGTGGATGTTCAAGAGAAGAAATGCCATATATACTCGTGTATAAGCCAAGTTTTTCAGCACATTTTTAATGCAGTTTTTGTGGTAAAATTAGGTGGATCAGCGTATACTTGAGTATATACGGTAACTAAGTTTTGGAGAACGTATGATCAGAATGCTCCTAAAGAGTGAGGAAAGAGTGATTTGTCTCACACAATCAGAACATATTTTCAGAGGAACCAATCCTTGAATTATGACATCATGCTTGGCAAAGTAGTGCATCATAAAAAATTTTTTTAAAAGGAAAAAGAAGAAGCCTCCCCCCGCCCCCCGCCGTGAGGGGATTGACATAGTGACTGCAGCTCTGGGCTTAAACACAGCAAAGATGGTGAAGGCAGTCAGGACATGCCGTACATCGGGATGACATACTGTAAAATCCTGATAGCACATCACAGCAATAGTCAATAGTGAAAATGAGTGTACTATAAAGGGCACAGTAGAACTAGGTAAACTATTTGCAAAGACATGAAAAGATTCTGAAGATCATTAGTTATCAGGAAAGTACATATCAAACTATAATTTTATCCTACTACACACCCTTAAGATTGGTTAGAATTAACGAGTATCAATACCAAGTAGTTTTGGGTTTTGTTTTTTTTTGGCAGAAAAAAAGTGACTTACTTTTTTGTAACTTAAATGTATCTCTTGCCTATCACCTAGCAATTCCATTACTTGGCATATATGCAAAAAATGAAAGTATATGGTCATTGTGACTTTACGTGTGATACCAGAAGTTTGAAATAATGTGAAACAAAGGTTGGAAAACATAACTTTCAACAGAAGATTGGGATAAATAAGTTTTAGTGTAACTATACAATGAAATACTTTTAAGCAACAAATAATAAGCTATATATGTATTTGAGAACCTGGATAGAACTCAAAGCCAATATGCTACATGAAAGGAACAAAGACATAAAACAATGTCTAGTATATTGTTTCACTTTCATGAGGATGAATAATCAGTGGAGAAGGAAATAATCATCAATAATAATCAGTGGTAATGGGACAGACTAATGATTGTCCTAGGAAGAGAGTGGGATGCACTAGAGAGAGCATGAGGACATTTTTATAGGATGAAAATAATGCTGTATATTTTGCTTTTATGTTGGTTACATAGGTGTATTACACAATTGTACAAAATGTAACAAGCTGTGATTCACATCTGCCCATACTACTATATGTAATTATAGATTAATGAAATATACCAAATGAAAGAACAAATAAAGTATTTTCTAAAACTGAAAAGCATTAAACTAGTCAAACAAATTTCCATATTTCAACATCAGAAATCCTCTAAAAGAAAAGCCGTGCAAGGAAGCAAATCCTGAAATCTATAATTCAAAGAACACTTCCTGAAGTTCAATCAGCAAGTATTTTTATAAGCTAAAAACATCAAAACTAGAATTTTAGACTAAAAATCCTTTAAACTAAAAGTAAATGGTGTGACATGTATAAGATGCTTGAACGTGAGTCCTGTTTGTTTTTGTTGCTTTATTTATTTCCTCTAGCAAAAAGGACTTTTAATGCCAAGGCTGTAGGCAAACTGTTTTCCACAAGCAAAAATAATAGAATGTTGTTCCCTTGAGCCATAGCTGAAAAATATACTATAAAGCAAGCTTAGAATTTCATAAGATTGCTAAAATCACTAGAGAAATATAATCGTAAGAATTCTCAAAAACAAACTCAATACCATCAAGTCAATTCTCAAAGTGACTCTTTAGGACAGAACAGCCTTGCCTCTGTGGTTTTTGAGCCTGTAACTTTTAACAGGTGGAGAAAACCGCATATTGCTCCCTTGGAGGGACTGATGGTTTTGAACTGTTGACCTTGTGGTTAGCGGCACCACTTATTACCCACTACTCCACCAGAAGTTGAGGTTGAGTAGAACCCCTGTACTCAATGCCATCAGTACTTGACATATTTGGATTTTGACATGAAATTTCAAGAAAATTTTGCATCAGAATCCGACCCAACACACGTGATTCTTGTAAACAAAGGCAGCTCGTGTTTCAGTCACTCGGCGTTAGTTGGCATTGTTAGTACGCATTGTTTAAGCCTTTTGCGGCTGTGTTCCAAGCGTTTTGCTATAATTTTCTTAGTTTTGTGGCATTTTTGTACTGTTTTTAGATAAAAACCATGGGTCCCAAGGAAGAGTTTTTTAAAAGAATCACCATGATAAGTAACTGGTTAACCATGTTATCCATATTGTTGATGAAAACTTAGTAAACCCTTTTCAAAAACAGTTAAGGAAATGCCAACAGCAGACCACATTAGACAGATTTTTTTTTTTTTAGAGAGAAAGCCAGCCAGGTCCTAGTGAAAAAAGGCAGAGAAGGGAAGAAACTCCTGCAAAGCAGCTGTCAGTTGATTTGATGGAAGGGGATTCGCCTTCCAATGACTCTCTCTCCATCCCTCCTCTCTGCATCCGTGTCCACAGATCCAGATCCTCATCTGTCTCAAGGGATGGGCCATATTGTAGTTGTTAAAAACTTTTTAAATGTTGTGTTTCTTATATTATATTATTTAACTCTGAACTTTTTTACTTTGAAATTTCTGTGTAATGTTTTGTATAAAAAGGCAAGGTTACGGTAAGAACTTGGTGGTTGAGAAGAGATTAATCTGTTTTCAGTTATTTCTTATGGAAAAACTTGATTCAGAACTCGAGTGCATCCCATCTCGATGCTCCTTCTAGAATGGATTAGTGTCAAGGTCCAGAGTTCTACTGTAACAATATCCTTAATTTTACAGCCAGCACTAGATGAACATTAGGGGGATAAAATATTGTCTGTAGTGGATATATGCTCAGATTATGTAGCAATAGTATGTATACTTGAAAAGAGAAATAGGAAGATTATATGCAAAGCATTTGTTTAACTCTTCTCAGTAATTATATCGGTGATTGTAGTATTGATATTGTTATTCTGGAATATCTATATGGGTGTTGTGAAATATATAAATTCCTATCTCTGAATTATTCTCATTCAATTATTTCCCATTTTATTGGTAACTAAGATTCTCATTGTGGAAAAATATAATAGTGTTATAGAAGAGGTTAAGTTTTGAAAAATCTTGGTAGATAAGAGTTTCAACTGGAAATATATTACTATACCATGAGGAGTTTTCATCTTGAAAAACTTGAAGAGGCCTCCAATGATAAAAACGACACAATTTGAGTCTCAGCAAAGGATCGTCGTACAGTGGTTGAAATCCATCAGTTAAGCATCAGTCTATGAGGCTATAGTGAAGTGATTAGGCTAGTTACATTCGAATATTGCTATGGAATCAATTTATTTAATTTTTTGCACTTTCAATAATATTCATTGACAGTGACACAACCATGCCTACACTATGAACACATTTCATAATAAAGCACTGAGGGCATTAAAACAGTACGACGTAGTCCCAGCCCATCGTCCATTGGACACTCTCAGGGCAAAAGATCCAAACCAAAGTGCAGAGATTTCTATCTCTACAACCTTGGGAGAGCATCATCTGCTGCTTTTCACACTAGGGAATTTCTGCCTGAAGTCCAAGGTCTACAGGTGAGTTTGAAGTCTTAAGCCCAGTTCACTTAGTGGGGTTTCCACATCCAGACCTTGCGGTGTGGCCTACTAAGGATGTTTCCTGGGAGAACAGAGTCTAAAGTTCCAGCAGTCTCTAGAGCACAGCATCGGTCATCAAGGTCTAGATGGAGACTAGATCAAAAGTGTCCATTTAGGTCCAAACTAGGTCCCAAAGTGTCCATAGTTCCAGGCATATTCTCTCTTTAAGGTCAACATAAGTATTGTCAAGTGTTTTCTTTGATTTCCTGAAAGGAGGTTGCATATCTCCATGTTCCTACCCACAGAAATGTACTTGCCTTCTCTGAGGCATAACTAATCCCTTCCCCTCATATTGACTTGAATTCCAAAAAGGTTCACTTATCATACCGGTAGGAGTGTCTGCTGATTTGGGGTGACCTTAGCACAACTTTGTAAGGCCGCAGGTGAAGGAATGGCCATCTTACTTTCTCCCCATCATGGGAAACCAACCCCAGCTGAGGCGAGGTCTCCTCTGTTAAGTGGTTTTTAACATGTCCCTATCACTTACCGTAAAGCCATCGAGTCACTGCCGACTCCTAGCAACTCTGTAAGAGGAGACTGATATCCTCTACAGAAGTACAAAGCCCCACCTTTGTCTCGTGCAGCAACTAGTAGTTTTCAGCTACAGCCCATCTCATAGCCACTCTGCCACGAGGGCTCCTAGGGTGTATATCTCAGGGTGTGATATTTGGTTCCTGGACAGTAGGCAAGCTCTCTGTCACGCTGCTTGACAGACCGGGTTAGAAGGTTATAGGATCTTGGAGCAGAAGCCTGCCTTCGTCTGGGTGTTCATCCTTATTGTAGTTGACTCGTGCAAGGAAGCAATTCATTATTGTGAAAACAGGCAAGTAAAGAGAAAGCATCAAACATTTTTTTCTGCATTTTCTATATGAACCTTAGTGTTGGCTAATCAAATGGAAGCATCTCCCGATAAAGTATTACAACTAATAAATAAAAAATGAAGGAGAAAATATGATCATTTCCAACAACCAATGAAGTAATAAATAAAGCCTTGACCATCAACAACTGCTAACATCAAAATAAGATACACCAGTCATCACAATGGCCCAGGTACTATGGCCAAAGGAACTGAACCTGAGTCTGATTGAACATTTGAATCTAAATGCCAACTTGAAGGAAATAATTAGAGCAGATAATATTGAACTTCAAAATTTGTGGGATTTAAGGAAACTCTACACATAAAATGCTCCAGATATTTATTCCAGAAAAAAAAAATGGTGAAAGATGGAACTCTAGGGGCCTTAAGAGGAATGACAAGGAAATTTTAAAATAGGCAATGTCATAATGTCTAGAGTTGTATGCCTGGTTGATAAATCTATAAAGAAATGAAATGACCAATTACCATAAAAAGTTAGCAGAGTATTTTGGTGATGTGTTTGGGTTAAGAATAGTTTGAGGCATATGGAAGGGCTCCTCCAGGGCTTGGAAGTACCTTCTGACCTGAAGGGTTTGTCAGTTGGTGCTTATTATCCACTCCAGGATCCATATATTGGGTTCATGTGGTTTTCTGTATCAGTATTTTATTTTACAATAAAATGGTTGATAAAATAGTAGACAAGAGGGTACCCCCCAAAAATGGGGGAAAAACTCCACTGGTGAGGTTTTCACAGTATGCATTTTCCCCACTAGGTGAGCATCTAGCACCTTGCTCTGAGTTAGTGCACCCAGTGCTTGGGAGGGTTCTCTGGTCACAGTAAATTTTTTTGAAAATGCGAATTCACTCCAACCTTTTTTTTTTTTTTTGATAGCTGATTTAAGAGAACAGCGTGTCGCTATGAAATTTTGTTTCCTGCTTGGGAAAAATGGCGCAGAAACTGTTGTGATGTTGAACACAGCTTACAAAGGTAGCGCTATGGGAAAAACTCAAGTGGATGTGTGGTTTTCTCATTTCAAGGAAGACGAAATGTCCATTGATGACCAACCTGGTTCTGGACATCTGCCAACTTCCAGGAAAGGATGCAAATGTTGACTCACAGTGCATTTGGAGTTCATTCCACCAGGTCAGACGGTTACTCACGCTTTCTACTTAGTGGTTCTCAAAAGATAGCAAAACACTGTGTGGCAAAAAAGGGCTGATATGTGGCATATGGGGGACTGGATTTGCCACCATGACAATGCACCTGCTCACACAGCCATCTCAATGCGCCAGTTTTGGGCATGAATCTTTTGCCCCACACTCCTAACTCACCTATCTCGCTCGGTGCATCTTCTTTTTGTTTCCACAAATGCAGAGGGACATAAAAGGACGGCAATTTGATACCATAGAAGAGGTGAATTAAGAATTGGAAGTCATCTAATTACAAGCAGATAAATTAGAAAAATGTTTCCAAGAATGGAATTGCAGATTTGACAAATGTATTAAGTGTAATGGAGTGGACTTCAAAGTTGATAAGGTTGCTTTGTTTAAAAAACTGTAAATACATAGCTTTAAAAAATGTCCCATTTTTGGTGGGGTGTCCCTTCGTATGTTGTGGTCAGCTCTCATCAAGTTGATGGCTTTCATAGTGACCCCCGTGTGTGTGCAGCCTAGAGCTGCCCCACAGGATTTTCAAGGCTGTAACCTTTAAGAAAGAGATTGCTAGGCTTGTCTTTGGAGATACAACTGGGTGAGTTCAACCCACCACTCTTTCAACTACTAATCATTTGTGCTACCCAGGGTTCCTAAAATAGTACATCCAATTAAACATATGATGACTAATAAGATAATGCATGGGTGGTGCTTAGTAGACCTAGGCCAATATCTCTACTGTCGCCGCTGGTGGCCCCACAGGATTTCACACAGTGCCCAGCGGGGTAGACACTCAACTGTGGGATCTGGTTAAAGAAACTAGAGTCAAATTACTAGTGAAGCAAGAAAGGGGGCTTGGTGGTTCAGTGGGTTGAGACTCGGTGTTTAAATCAGCCTTTAACAATATACTTATTTTATAGATGATCATCAGATAGCTCATTACCTTGGGATGAGCTCTCTGAATTTCTGGATCTGATAAATTGGGAAGGAAATAATGGGAAGACTAGGCAACAGATTTAGAACTGCTTCTTAAGACTTTCCCTTAGCGAATGCACTCTCATAGGAAATGATGCCATGTGGGTGCGGCATGACCATTGGGAGAGGACAGTAGGGGGAGTATAGGTTCTGCCATGTCCTAACCAGGCAACTCCAACCTCACCTCCACAATGCAGGACTCCTGTCCCCTGGCTTTCTTCCCATGAGTCCTTCATACAGAGGATGGAGTGATCTCCCTGAAACACACTGACCATGTTGCACTGCTTTGTGATTTAGTTGTTGCCTTGCAAGCAGATTGGGACTCATTGTCACCCTGCATGATGGAGTAGAGCAGACCCTTGGGGCAGATTGTCAGATCTTCCTCCAGAGTAGCTTCTGGGTGGGTTCCAACCACCAGCCTTTCAGTTACGACTGTGGCTTTATTTGGTGCAAAGGATAAAGTCTAAACTCTTAAAGACTCCTGAAAAGGCCCTGCACATTCTGGCTTCCTGTGACCTCTCTAGTCCCATTTCTTGACACATTTTTAAAAATTCTTTCTGCTCCAGACTTCTATATTGCCTTTTATTTCCTCCTACCACTTGTGTCCGGGCCTGCATAGAGCCTATACACTCTGCTTCCCAAAATGTTCTACCCCATCAGTCCTTTTACTTCCATGTTTTGGCAGTTAGGTGTTGAGGCAGTTCTGGCCCATAACAGCCCCATGTAGAACAGACCAAAACCCTGCCCACGCTGTGCTGGTTTCACAATGGTTATGTTTGAAACCACTTTCAGCCACTGTGTCAGTCCATCTCCGGGTCTTCCTCCTTTGACAAGGACCCTGTACTTCATCAGTTATGATGTCGGTCTGGCTAGATTGGACTCTCGATAACATGTCTAAAGTACATGAAAGTATGACTGTCTCCTCTCCGGTCTTGGGGAGTTCTGGGAACTGCCCATCCTTTTCTGAAGTTTTTGGTGGGGGGCTCCTCAGGGGGGTTTGTGACTTTGCTTTGGTCTCATTGCTGATCTGTTATATTCCCTTATTGCTCATCAGACAGACCTGGAATGCCGTATGCTTTTCTGGTTGTTGTTTTTTTTATCAGTTTTTATTTTTTAATTTTCTGTCTTTTGTTTCCTCTTTTTAGTCAATCTTTTGTTTTATTTTTGTTTTTTGTTTTGTCTCTTTTATTATTGTTTTTGCCTAGCTATATGAGCTATATGGGAAGCAAGCTCCAAGAGAAAGAAACAGGACTGATGGGTTCTGGAGGGACTTGGGGGAAGCAGGAAAGGGAAGGGAGTGGTAAATAAACAACACCATAGACAGGAGCAAAACTAGGAAATTAAAAGCAACAATGAGGAGGATGTAGAGATGTTGGAGCAACAGCAATCTAGCTGAGAGGAATTACTAAGAGGCAGAAGAAGGGCAAGCATGATGGTGGGGTAGGAGGAAGACAAAGGAAACAGAGGAAAGATCTAGGAAATAAAGCTATGGATAGAGGTATAAGCATAGGTATATATATATATATATATACACATTAATTCATAGAATAGAGGTATTGGCCTATGTACATATATTTATATGGCAATACACTGAGGAACTGGATGGACTTTGGGTCTCTGCTCAATCCCTGCCTCAACACAAGAACACTTTGACTTTGTTCTCACAACCTGGTATTCTGTGATGTTCGTCCCCTGAAATGATTACTGAAGACAAAATGGGTACACAAGCAAATGTGGTGAAGAAAGCTGATGGTGCCTGGCTATCCAAAGATATAGCATCCAGGGTCTTAAAGGCTTGAAGTTAAACAAGTGGCCATCTAGTAGGGAAGCAACACGCCTATGTGGAAGAAACACACCAACTTGTGCAATCATGAGGTGTTGACAGAATCAGGTAGCAGGCATTAGAAGACCCAAAACAACAACAAGCATATTGTTGAGAACAAGGGGCCCTTGAGCAGAGATCTAAAACCCATTTGTAGACAATAGGACATCACCTCACAGAAGGGTCATAGGAAGGGAAGAGTCAACCAAGGTACAGTATGGCATCGATGAAAAACACAATATTCCTCTGTGAGGCTTTCCCACCCCCACTATCATGACCCCAATTCTACCTTTTAGTTCTGGCTAATCCAGATCATGTACACTGGTACAGAGAAGAACTCAACGACACATGGAATCCAGGTCAGACAAACCCCTTGGAACAGAAATGGGAATAGCATATCAGGAGGGTAGGAGGAAGGTGGGGGAAGAAGGGGAGGAAGAGAGAACCAATCGCTATAATCAATGCATACCACCCCCTCCCCCACAACTAAGACCCACCTCCACTAGGGGGATGAACAACAAAAGCAAGTGTGGGTGAAGGGAGACAGCTGTCAGTGTAAGACATGAAAACAATAATAACTTATAATTTATCAAGGGGTCATGAGGGTGGGAGGGGAAGGAGGGAAAACAGAGGAGCTGATTCCAAGGGCTCAAATAAAAAGTAAATATTTAGAAAATGATGATGGCAACATATGTACAAATATGCTTG
Source organism: Tenrec ecaudatus (assembly GCF_050624435.1). Taxonomy (NCBI): domain Eukaryota; kingdom Metazoa; phylum Chordata; class Mammalia; order Afrosoricida; family Tenrecidae; genus Tenrec; species Tenrec ecaudatus. The sequence continues at coordinate 21,739,755 of NC_134536.1, forward strand.
GTACAATTGATGTATGGAAATTATAAGAGCTGTAAGAGCCCCAATAAAGTGATTTAAAAAAAAGTACACGAGACTGTCTCACTACCCTCCTAAGCACTCTAGTGGAACTTCTTCCAAGCCCGATTTACTTGTTCTCTGGCAGTTCACAGCTAACACCTTTTCCTCCATCAGAGGTCATGGATGAAATGTTGTCACTTCTTGCAGGAAACAATTTCTACCTCTTCCATCTGGTTAGATCCCTCTAATAACACTCCCTCATCACCTGGTGCTTCTCCTTGGAAATTTTCACTGCATTTTTTATTTCTCATTTAATATCTGGCCTCCTGGTTAGAGTTTAATTTCCACAAAGGCAGGGGCACAATCTTTGGTATACATATTAAGTGACTGGAAATCATTTGTTGAAATGAACCATCACTGCTTGCTTCCCTATCTTAAAAGTGCCTGCTCCAGGCCTCAAAACCACCATAAAAACTCCAGAGCAGAGTTAGTTTGTGCTGGGCTGAGGCCTGGAATAACTTTTGCTTTGCATGTTTGGAGCAAATGGCTGCCAGCCATACTGAAAGTTATTTTTCATTTTCTTACTATGCTAGAGTCTCTTCATCTCCACATATTTTCACATAGTGGTCACTCTGTCTGGAATACTCTCTGTCTCAACTGTCGCTCACCCCTCCCCCCCCACACACACACACCTTAACCTACTCTTCCCTACTAACCTCTTCCTTGGTTGGTCTAGCTTTTGAGAACCATCATTCATAGCGCTGCGTAAAACCTCCACTCTAAGTTCTAAATTATAAACCACTTGACATGGTGAAGGAGAAGGAGGAGGCTTCCAGTTCCCACAAAGATTTATAACCTCAGAAACTCAAAGGGGCAGTTCGACTGGTGGATAGGAGGGCCAGTCATCAGAATGAACTCGACAGCAGTGAGTTTGGCTTTTGGTTGGTTACATGCCTTCTCAACATTGACGATGCCCTTTCTCGTAGAACCTCAGGACACCACAGTTTGGTGGTTCGGTACCATGCTGGACACGTTATCGGAAGGGCCCAGTCCCTACCAGAGGGCATCGTGCTCAGTAGAGGGTCAACAGGAAAGAAGCTCTTTAACGAGCTAGATTAACACAGTGGCTGCAGCATGGCTCAAAGGTACCAACAGCTGCAAGGGTGCACAGAATAGGACGGTGTCTTGCTCTCTTGTGCACTGGGGGGTATGAGTAAGAGAACCGACCCAGTGGCACTTGACAACAACAGTCCCTTATGGAGGTTCTTGTACTGCACTCTCAGTTCTATGAGGTCAACAGAGTGCCTATGTTTTTAACTAGTAAATAGTCCAGCTTTTTAAATAAAGTAGGCCCTTCACATTTTTAAAGAAATAAGGACTGAATGATGGACACCTTACTTAAAAGTATGTCACTTGCAGTAGGACCCGACATAATTCCCCTTGCTGAGGTCACTGAGTGGCGGGTGTGCAGCCAACCCTTCGCCCTCCTCACAATGCTCCATTGTCTTCATCTTATTCCTACTGTGTTTTGATTGTGTCGCTCATCCTATTCCCCAATCCCTCGCCCTCTAAACCAAATTACAGCAGCAACGCTATGTTTGATCCAGTGGAATACGTGACGAATTCACCTTGTATCCGAATGCATCGACCGGGAGCAAGGTAGCCAGGTACACATTTCTGTAACTAGAAAGCCAGGCAACAGAAATGATTTCTTAGTGTTATTGATTTCCTCTAAGCAACTGCTCTTCAGGGTCTGAAGCAGCACCACCTAGGGACATGGCCTAATTTTGTTAGCAGGAGACTCCTCATGTTTCGTGAAGTTAATCTGCACAGAGGGGATTATTAAGTTGTCTTCAATTATAGGAGGTTTTACTTATTCTCTTGAAATAAAATTGAGTTTTATACACATTTTTGAGTTAGCCTGATTGAATATTTGATTATCTTCTTCCCCCCATTCTATTAGCCTATAAGTAAGTAAATAAGTAAATTTTTTATTGTTTGTAACTTATGATATGTTTCAATTAATTCAAAAGATAATGTCCTTTTGAAGATTTTTTTTCCTTAACAAAGCAAACAAGCAAAAAACCATTTCCTGATATTTTTCTTCTTCTTGAGATAATGAAGAAGTATTTATAGAGAGAAATCTATATAGACAGAGTGAAAACAAATTCTAATTTTTAAGGAGTTGACTCCCTGTCACCAACCTTCATAATACATGCTATTGTTGAGGTTATAGGGTTGCTTTCTTCCCTTCACGGACACACCTATTGAGGATATCTTTTGCACAGAGCCCTAGTGGCATACTGGATTATGTGCTGGGCTGTTAATTGGGAGGTCAGTGGTTTGAAACCACCAGTTACTCTGGAGGAGAAAGATGAGGCTTTCTGTTCCCATAAATATTTACAATCTGAGAAACCCACTGAGGCAGTTCAGCTCTGTCATGTAGGGCGCTATGAGTTCAAATTACCTCAATGGCACTGAGGTGTTTTTGTTTTATTGAGTTTTTTTTTTTACATAGAAAAATGACTAGCCACCTGTAGGTTTGATGGGAAATCTTTGTAAATCTAACTAAGCAGTACTAAAAGGTGATACAATTGCCAAGGACCAAAGGACTGGAGTTGGGATGAAAGTAAGATTATTTTCTGTGGTACACCCTTATAGGGGTTTGCCTATTTCACAACCATATCCTCTAGGAATTATCTCACTATCGCATCCATGGTGGGCAGGACTAGTGGTCCTGGGGAAGAGTATTATGTTATGGGATTCCACCCTTGGTCCATCACTCACTAGGCCTGCGATAAAGCCCTGAGGCGAGGCGAGCTGGTCATGTTCTCTGTGTTACATGCTGTGTAACGGAGCCCTGCTGACATAGTGATTATTTGTTGGGCTGTGAGCCACATGGTCGCCAGTTTGAAATTGCCAGCAGCTCCACAGGAGGAAGACGGGGTTTTTTTACTCCCATAAACAGTTACAGTCTCGGAAACCCACCGGGGCAGGGGTGGGAAAGTAGAGTCACTATGAGTCAGCATTAATTCATTGGCAATGAATTTGAGAGGGAGTTGAATTCACCTCTTTGAGCAGCTGGAATTTAACAAAATCTAAATCTTGTTCTTGGAATGGTTGCCTTCAGAAGGATCCTGAACATGGCATATGTAAGAGTAGAGAGGATGGATTCATTCGGGGAGAGAGTGAATGGGATAGAAGTCTAGCACCTTTCGATGCATGGCCTTAGTCCATGCAGGAGCCTAAAGCTTTCCTCACCTTGTTAAAGTAAGAGATGGGACATGATTGCTCATGTTCTTTAAACTAAATACGTCTTTTTGCTTAGGGTAACATAGGTTGGTCTCTAGAATCTGAAGCCAAAGAGTTCTTGTTAATGACACTATGAGAGTTGTACCCAAAACCTGAAGCTTCCCAACCCTCAAGTATTTTCTACTTATTTTCTTAATTGTGCCAAGTATCAAAATGTTAGCTCTTGGTTAACTTGACAAGCACATTGTTCACATGGACTGCTTCCCTGTTGAGAGGATAACACTCCACACTGGACACCTAGCCCAACAGATGGAATGTGAATGACCTCATCTTCCCTGAGCCATGGCCAGGCCTGGAAAAGATTGCCAAACCATGTCAAACGACGTCCTTCCCCAGGCTCATCTCGCACCGAGTAAATCTGCATACTTCCACTTTCAACAGATACTCTGCTCCCCCATGCATGAATACAGCAAGCTATACATGACATATGCACTATGGAGTATGTATTACACACACATACTTAATAATGATAATTCATAGCTCAGTCTTTAGAAGTATCTTTACTAGAAGGTTAAAATGTACATTTTTATGCATGTGTTTGGATTTCTACAATCCTCCCAGACCTTTATAATTGTCATGTCACTAGCTAACAAGTTTTGCAACTGTACTTTGTACCATACACTGTGCTATACTTTTAACACAACTTTCCCTATGGCATCTTCCTAGTGGCAGTGTTGGGTAAGCTCCTGACTGCTAACCACAGGTTGACTCTTCAAATACACCAAGTCCATTCCTGGAGAAAGGTGAGGCGATCTGCTCCCCTGAAGTTTTACAATCTTAGAAGCTCTATGGAAGACCATTAGGAGTCCGTATTTAGTTACTCAGTGGCAGTGGGTTTAGTTTAAATAACCCTGTCTGTCTTGTCAATTTGTCACACTGTGGCGGTTTGCATGTTGTTGTCATGCTAAAAGCTATGCCAATATGGTATGAAAAATACCAGCAGGGTCACCCCCGGTGAACAAGTTTCAGTAGAGCCTCCGGACTAAACTCAGATGGGGAAGAAGGTATAGGTAGCCCACTTGTGAGTAATGACTTGCTGTAAACCTCATGCATAGCAGTCTGACAAAGTTTCACCTAGTGCCATGAGATGAGCCCCTAAAGTTTGAAGTCACTCACTCAAAATATAACTGGAAAAAGGCTGCTTTCTCCAAGTAGAGTCAAATTTAATAACAGGGGTGACAGTAAGCTTTAGGGACCTCATTTGCTGATAGGAAAACACAAAGTGAGACGAAACAGTTGCAAACATACATTAATAATTGGAATGTGGACTGTAGAGTATGCAAATCTAGAACATTTGTAAATTACCACAAATGAAATGGAACACATGAAGTTGCATAGCCTAAGTTTAAGCATGGGTGAGATGGAATAGGTTGGTATCGACCATTTTGAAATGGACAATCACATATTCAATCAAGATATATGAATAATTACTGGTGGTTGGAATGGGAAAGTTGAAAACCGAGAGGAAAGATTGGTTGGAAAATATGGCCTTAATGATAGAAACATACTGGAGACTACATGTTAAAATTTTTCAAAACCAATGACTTCTCCACTGCAAATATCATTTTTAATAACATAAGTGGTAGCTTTAAATGTGGATCTCCCCCGATGAAACAAACAATAATCGATTGACTACATCTGTAGATAGAGATGATAGAGGAATTCAATGTCAACAGTCAATGTCAACAGCCAAGAATGTCAGATGCTGTTGGTGGCTCATGCCATCAATTGTTAATATGCAAATTCAGATTGAAGCTGAGGAAATTAAGCAAGCCTATGAGAGCCAAGAGATGATCTTGAGCATATCCATCTGAATTTAGAAACCATTTCAGGAACAGAGTCGACAAGTTGACCATATGGCCAAAGAGTAGATGAGTTGTGAGAGAGCATCAAGAATGTAATATGAAGAAGGAAAACATCATTGAAAAGACCAAAATCTTTTCTTTGGTCTTCTGACAAAGATGTCAGAAGAGACTCTGAAACTTGTTCTTGCACATAAGAGTAGTTAAAGGGAAAGGAAGAAATGAATAAGAGCTGAACAGAAATTTTCAAAAGGCAACTCAAGAAGACAAATTTAAGCATCATAATTAAATATGAAAAGAGTTAGAAACGGCAATGCAGTGAATTATTTAATGTGACTTTTGTAACACTAGCCCTTTGGAGGCATGGTGGCATGGTGGCTATGCTTTGGGTCAGCTGCAAGGTCTGAAGTTAGGAACCAAAATTCCATGCTCTGTAAGAGAAAGACTGGGCTTTCTACTCCCACAAAAAGCTGCAGTCTCAGAAGCCCATAAGGTTAGTTCTACCTTGTCCTATAAGATTGCTATGAATTAACATTGAATCGATGGCAATAAGTTTGGTGGGGGATTTTGTTCATTTACTTGCTTGTTTTTGTCTTAGAACCATACCCTTAATTTCTCCAACCAAACAACCTTCATTTTCCTAATGGATCTGGGGAAGAAGATAGGGAAATATACTGATTGGATTATATGTTTCAGTTGTGGGTGATAGTTAACAGACTTAAGTGTGATTGCTGTATTTCTGGGACGAGTCCCCTCAGAAGCAGGAAGGATGTATCTTACTATCAATAAGACAGAAGAGCAAAAGTGGGGTTTGTACTTTGGATGCTGAGATCCCTGCACATTCAATCTCCTTGATCTGAGAGAGAAATTTGGTACCAGAGGAGTGGCAGAACAACAACCGAAACAGGAGCCAGAGGAGAAGACCAAGTAGTGGGCTTCCCAGCCCACTGTGTGCTGTTTGTAGAGTCAGGTGCTTCTGGGCACTATTTGGGGGATCTGGGTTTTGCTGACCCTCATAGCTGGAAACGAGTGTCTTCATGTTGAGGCTTACAGCGCTTTAGCCTGCCCTTTGGGCATCTATTAGCAGTATTAAATATGCTTTGCAATACTTCCTGAGCAGGGCAAAGGGTAGGCCAAGAGACTGAGGGCCAGAGAGGTCTGTCTGTGGGCCTAGCAGAGAAGAAATTGTCCTGACTGAACACCTGTATCCTGAGCAACTTCCCAAATAAACTCCACAATGGGGAGCATCCTTTGTGAGTGCTGTGTGGCCACTGCAATGAATTATAGAACCTAATAGAAAAGCAGAATACGGAGCAAGTACAGTGCCATGGGAGGAACAGTTGGACAGATTCGGGATGGAGAGTCAGGCATGTCTGACTTCTGCCTTGTTCAATCAATCTTGGGATCCAGAGCTTTTAAAAGGCAAACCTACACTCAATACCTCTTTGAACGTCTCCATTCACATTAATAAACAGTTTCCAGTGTAAAACTGAAAGCTAGTCCACATAACTCATAGCGACTCTGTAGGCCAAGGTAGAAGTGCCTCATAGAGTTTCAAAGGCCGTACAGCTGACGTAAGCAGACCGCCACATGTTTGTCCTCAGGAGTGGCTGCTAACCTGCCTTCCGGTTAGCTGTTGAATTGCTTAACCAATCTTATGAATTTTCTCTTCCAGCTTATTGAATTGGTTTGTAATAGCAACAAACTAAGCTCTTTGAGGACAAACTCCATGTCTTATTCATCTCTATTGAAGGAATAAATGAGTATATTATTGAAGTAGCAGAGTTGCTCCCATAGCCAGCTGTAGAATGAAAAAAAACCCAAACAAATAAACAATTTCACCAGAAAACAATGATCATGCCCCCTCTCCTGTTTCATTACAAAGGACCGTGAGTTTTCCAAGTTTTGATTTCTTCATTTACACAATGGTGTCAAGATTGAACCATCATGGATATTTTATATACTACATGCTGGTATGATGATAAAATATTGAATTTGAAGACTTGATTATAAGACAGTCATATACATTTATTTGAATTTGAAAGAAATATAGGTGACTTCTAGGAAAAAATCTATTTTTCTATGTCCTATGGTCTCATTTTAGAACTTGAAAATGTAAGGCTTCACTATTAAAAGCAGACATCTCTTTGTAGAAAGTAGCATTAGGTTTACAGGAAAAGTGAGCAGAAAGGTATTGACTTTTTCTCCCCAGAGTCCACTTCCCCAACCTGCATGTTTGCTCCTGTTATTAATATCTGTCATTCCTGTGGTCCAATTGATCAACCAATTTTGATACATTATTAATAAACTTGAGTCCATAGTTGACATTAGGGTTCACGCTGAGTTACACAGTCCTGCGAGTTTTGATGAATGCATGTATGTGTCTACCATTTATCGTACAGAATATCCAAGGGATTCATGCTCTGCCCAAATTCAAAACTACTCTAAAAATATCAAGTTTTACTTTTGTTTAAGGTCCATTAGAAACTCAGAACACGCCCATTTTCAGAAATTAGTTCCTTGCAGACAGAATGAATGAAGACAATGCTGTACGGAATAGCGTGATTCCCTAAATAATAAATGACTGGTAGATCTTGTAGATGGCCATATGGAACCTGATACCTGTAGACACGCCGTCACTTAAGGAGAAGGCCCCGCAATGAGGAAGAAGAGATGCATGTGTTGCTTCTACAAACCCAGCAAGCCCACCATTGATGACAGGCAACCACCTGAAGCTAGAAGAGGGAAGGGGGGAGGAAGCAGGGTCTACTGACAGCATGAACTTCATACTTCCAGATTCCAGAACAGTTCACAAAGGAAGAATAAGTGACTTCTTATTTGCAAGGAGTCCAGGTAGAGCAGTTATGTTGCATGCTGGTTTGCAAACCCAAAGCCAGTGGTTTGAACCCACCAACAGCTCCCAGGCAGAAAGATGAGGGTGCCTGCTCCTGTGAAGATGTACATCTCCGGAGCCCGAGGAGTCAGAATCAAATCAACAGCTTTGCGTTCGGGCTGCTGATTATTGGCAGAATGAGCTTCTTGTATACAAGACAGATCAAAAGGAATAGAAACAAGGCGGACAGCAAGTTGACTGCACTTGATAGGGGCCCACATAGAGCCCAGCCCTGCTCTTCTTTGGGCCATTCATCTCTTGCCTATATTTCTGAGTGGCCCTCTGCAGGGAGGTCTCTCATGGTGGTAAGCTCCTCCATAGACAATTTACTAGCGTATTCATTTTTGTTCTACATAATCCATAATGCCCATTGTATAATTGAAAAAGGGTTTTATATCTTTCAAAACAATTTCAGTTTTATTTCCCCAGGGCAGGAAAAAACTCTTTATTTCGAATAAAAGGATCTCAGGCGCAATGATCTGCCATCAGGGATCCAAGGATGTCTAGTCCCTCCTAGTAACAGCAGAACCACCGTGCCTGCTTCTTCTGAGCTGCCAACTGAATCTGACCCCGAAAGCTTAAGGCCACTTTTTTTTTTCTTTCACAAAGGACCCCAACTCACAGATTGACAATCCTCCAGATCCAACAGTAATTTTAAAAATTCACATTATATTTTTCAGACTTTCCCTCATTTGCCTTTTCAAATAAATAACAGCAGCAATGCATCTAAGTCACAAAGCCTAATAAAATCAGTAGTAAGGGTTATGTGCTTAGGTTTTAATGAAACTTCCTTTAGATTCCCACTTTTATATTTAAGTTTGTATAATTTCAAGCAAATACTCCCACTCAAACCCACTGACTGTGTCTATGTCAACTCATAACAATCCTATTGGACAAGAGAGAAGTGCTCTGTGCGTTTCTGAGATTATAACTCTTCCCATTAGTAAATGAGCGCCAGTGTCAAGCACAAATGACTTGCTCCTCGTTGGGAGCCCTCGGCCCTGGTTGTCAGCTGCTGTCCGATGGGTCTATGACAGTCACAGGGTTCCGCATCAGGCTGCACGGCATAACTGATGCTCTCTCTAGCGATACCAGGAGGGTGGGGGAGAAAGAGGGAACCGATTACAGGGACCTACACATAACCTCCTCCTTGGGGGATGGACAACAGAAAAGTGGGTGAAGGGAGACTTCAGACAGTGTAAAATATGACAAAATGATAATTTATAAATTATCAAGGGTTCATGAGGGAGGGGAGAGTGGGGAGGGAGGGGGGGAATGAGCTGATGCCAGGGGCTTATGTAGAGAGCAAATGTTTTGAGAATGATGAAGGTAACAAATGTACAAATGTGCTTTTGCACAATTGATGTATGTATGGATTGTGATAAGAGTTGTATGAGCCCCCAATAAAATGATTTTTAAAATTATACTCTCTACTTTTATATGTAAAATAGTTTCATCTCTGATGGTGCTTTACTCAGAAATTATATTATCTCAACCTCTCCATTATATCTCTCTATATCCTCCTCCTCCCTGCCCGTCTCATACTGTCTCAACCATTGATTTCTTCAAGGTCGACCTTCTGACCTCATCTTAATAAAACATCGACCAGATCACAGTGCTGACACCTCTCAAGCTTTCACTGCAGAGTCCCCAGGCCTCTCAAGGACCCCAACTTCTAGCTTCTTGAAACAGCTTCCTCCCCGGTTTCCCCACGCCCCCTCCTCCCTATCCTCCCCTCATTCTCTTTGATTACCCTCCTATGGTAATGAGCAATCAGTCCTCAAAAAGTGTTCCTAACAAGCAGGAAAATGCCACCACAAATAGTTCACTAACGTCGTCATCATTAACTGTAAATGCATGTGAAGAACTGCCACAGTTTTAAACCCATAGCTTGTACAATCAGGAAGAATATAGTTTCCAAATGACAGGCTATCTCATTCACAAGGTAGCATAGTGGACGTTTGCTTCCTATTAAACAGAGAATGTTATCCCTATTGGACTGGCTGTCTGTTGGCTCACTAGCCTAGTCTCATTTTAATCAAAGGAGAGGATGCATTAAATGCTTCTCCAGGCTCAGTGACTAATGTTGCGTGCGTTCTACCTTTCCTGACTGACAAAAAAAACGTGTTTCTAACAGTGAATCTAAAGAGTACATCTTTGCAGTTATTATTCTTGCACTCAAAAAGAAATGTACCCAAATGCTTAAAAAAAATCTCAAGCATCATAATATTTTAATTACTAGGGGACAATTGTATTTTAAAAGGATTCCCCCGTGTCAGCTAATGCTTCTTTGTGTGGTTGTATTTGCCGTCATTTTATATGCATTTATGCATGCAAAAGAGCATAGAAATATATTTCTCACATTTCAGTTTTCTGTGTCAATTTTTGTGGTACACATTGATGTTATGTACCCCAAAACTAATTGACAATGTTGATTTTTTAAATTTAGCTATTGATAAAACTTTTAAGTATGCCATTTACACAATATGTTATTCCACTGTGTAATGTTAACTCATTTTGTTTTCAAAGGAAGAAATGAGTAGTTTGGATCCAAATAATTCACTTAATCATGAATTTCTGAAGGCTTCCATTTCTTCTATTGGCTAAAAAGATAGGTTTGTAGTTTTTATATTAAGTTGGGCCTAAATAAGTCCGCATTCAAGTATATTAACAGCTAAGGAAATAAGAAGTGACTAGATCTTCCAGAGTAGGTTTATACCTATAGGACTTCAGACTATAAATAACTCATATACCAAAATATCCAATACATTGATCCAACCTGTCCTAAATTACATTCTAGAAATGGAATGCATGTGCCCAAATTGATGGTTTTGCCAGATATTAAATTGGAACTTAAAAAAATTGGAATTAAACTTTGCAAAAACTGATTGGCAACGCCATCCTCCCTTTCAGCTTCAGAAACAGCCTGCTACAAGGGCGTCATTGAGCTTGCCCCTCCCCAGAATCATGTTCAAACAGATAGATCCATTGGAAGCTCTTATTCCAGCATCTGTTCTGTGTTTATAGTTACATATGCAGGCTGCCGAACACCCTCCATGAGCCATAAACGTAGGCATTACACACCCTGAATGGCAATAAGCCCACTGGGGAGGTGTTCTCCAGGGTTTTCAGTTGGCAAACTCTACTAGATTTTTTGGTGCTGTAGAAAATATTAGATGGTTTGTGATTTTTGTAATTTGGCGAGGAACTAGGACCACATTCATTAAAAAAATAAGTAAAACATAGACTATGAGATTGGGGGGGTATATTTTAAAATTATCATCTCTCGCCATGCATCCTAGAGAGTTACAAGAAAAATAACAATAGGATTAATGAGAAAACGGAATAGCTGGGCTATTGTTTTCCATAGACATTTAGCTCCAAATAACCTGTGTGGGTCAGCTCAGCTGTTAGGGCACCATAGGGAATCTACAAATTGTACTAAGAGAGCTGCAGGTTACAATTTTTTTTAACAATATCTTTCTTTTCAGAACAATCTAATATTGCCCGGTGACTTACAGCCAGTAGTTAAGCAATTTACTGATAAACATAGCACATATTTAACAACCTAGTAGGTCATTTATCGTATGCTGCTGCTTTTTTTCTCAGACGCAGGTTTCTAAATGAAATGATGGGTAATCTCTAGCTTCATTACAACCAGATGAAAGCAAACCCTTGCCATCAGATTGATTCCCACACATCGCAACCCTATGGGACCTCGTTGGATTAACGTGGTCTTTATTTGAAACAATAGTAAGTTCATGGATTTCACTCAACTCTATGGGGCGTCCAAGGCCATCATCTTTATGGGAACCACTGCCACAGCTTTCTCCTGTGGGGCAGCGAGAGGGTTCAAAGGGCTGACCTTCCCGTTAGCAACCAGGGCATTTGCCACGCTTCCACTGGGAGACCTCAATTGATTATGGGAAAGGAAATGTTCTCAGAGGGTAAGGAGGGCAGTTTCCGGCACGGGAAAGTAATGAGAGTGTAAAGCACTGTGCAAATAGTATCAAGAGAGTTCCATCTTCTCCAGCACAAAATCTGCACATTACCATTAGTCATGATGTCCTTGGGCAAGGTCCACGCCTGTCTACGCAAGGCACGTGGGATTACTAGGGAGTGTTCTTACAATCAATACAGATTCCTAGGCACCAGCACATGATTTCTTGATCCTCTGAGTCCATTTTGCTTCATTACATGGTTGGAATAAAAGCTTTTGGAAATAAGCCAGGGCCCCAAAGTCTTATGAAAGTTACTGAAGAGCCATTAGGAGGGTAGAAATTTAGTATGATGGGGCTGAGCCATGGTGGATGGTGGACCCCTCATAAAACTAGAGGTCACGTGATCACATAAACCTCTTAATTCCTAGGAACTTTTGTCTTTTAGGGCCTCTTCTCCCATCTGTTCCCTCCACTTCCTCTCTTCAACGAAACTTGTTAGGTTGCCAATTTGAGCCCCGTGGTCTAGTGTTTCCCCTCATTTCAGTGCACTCTTGTCTTGCTTTCACGTTTGTTGATAACCAGTCCCTGGCAGGCGATTGCCATCGAGACGCTGCGGCCAGCAGGACAATACATGGTGAAGGATAAAACCTTAACTGTCAGTAAACATCACATCCAGCAATTTAAAAAGAATTTGAAATTGTTACATCAAAAAGTAGGTGTCAGTGATTGGATTAACGTGGTCTTTATTTGAAACAATAGTAAGTTCATGGATTTCACTCAACTCTATGGATTCTCTGACAGGCGCCCATATTTCTGCTCAGCAAGGAAAACGCGAAGGCCAGGATTTCAAGGCATGTAGATTTTTAGAAATTCTGTACTAGTTGAGGTATAATCAAAGAATGACTTTTCATTCCACTTTTAAATCACACAACCCCACAGTGATTGATTTACTCATCTGCAAAATTAGAAAAATAACACCACTATTGTAGTTTGCTGACCAGCTGACTTGTTTAGGTATGCAGAAGGTTGACAGAAATGTGTATGTCATGATTATTGCTGTTAAACCCCTTCACTCGTAAAGATTGTTTCAAAAAGTGGACTTGACTGCTTAGTGGGGAAAGTTGCTTAATTCATAAATTATTCAGCTCCCCTTAGAACTTTATACATCCGTGTCATTTTCAAGATTGTAAATGCAAATGAGATCTGTTTTCAGGAGTTTCAGAAGGAGATGACACATGCAAATTTTAACATATGCTTCTTCGGAAAACAGAGTCAGGAAGATGAAAGGAAAATGCTTATTACACCAACTGTCTAGAAGAATGACCAGAATGGAAATAATCTGGGTTTTGGAGTTCTCACTAAATCTTGAAGTTGGAGGCTTATCACCTGTATCTGGTCCCTTATGTCTTTTGATGACTTTGCCTCAGAAACCATTGCACTTGAGGAGACAGTAGAAGTAGCCCCATTCGTGAGTAGCACGGTGGAGTGATTGACAGTTACAAAAGGGGCTTTATTTTGAGGCACGCTTGGTGTTGAGCTTCAGTCACATCTCAAAGTAGTGATCTCCCTGGGTGCTTCCCTCCCTCCCTCCCTCCCTCCCTTTCCACATTAATCATGGTGTGGTTCAGAGTGGTCCAAACCACAGCTGGCACGAATCTCACCCATGATCTTCTCTAGAAAGTAGACATTAGTGTTTTTATCTCTGCCTCAGACCCAGGAGATGCTCTGGGCAGGGTGGACCCACGTGAAAAGAAAAATTACTCTCAGAAATGAAGCTGTAGCTTCCAGGAAAGAATGAGGTTTGTGTATGGATGCTTCAAACTTTCGCTCTTTCAAGGGCATGAAAAAAGGCAGACCTTTAGTGCTATTTTCCTGTGGCAGCAGAAGATGAGATTTAGAAAAAGGATAAAAGACTAAGAAATAAAGAACCCTTCCCTCCCCACCCCCCCACACACACAAAAGATAGGAGAATGGAAAGACATGACTTAGACAAATAGAAGAAAACAGAGAGAAGAGAACTGACCCAAACCGGTCAGGCAACTCACTTGGCATTGCCGGCCCCTGGCTTCTTTCTCCGGAAGATATTGAGGAAGGTGTTGGAGCGACAGGGCAGCTTGCCATCGCCAACATGCATGCGGACGACATCAGAGGTGGTGAAGGCACTGCGAACATTCCTCTCGGGCTTAGCAATGATGATGTACATCTTGGGAGTGAACATGCACCCCAGGGCCACCGTCACACTGAGGCTCACTGCGAAGCAGGTGGTAATGATCTTGTAGTTGCTCCCAAAGTAAATGGGCACAAAAGCCAGCCAGATAATGCAAGTGGTGTACATGGTGAAGGCGATGTACTTGGCCTCGTTGAAGTTGGCGGGCACGTTGCGGGTCTTGAAGGCATAGTAGGTACAGCTCATGATGAGGAGTCCATTGTAGCCCACAGGGGCCACCACACCCAGGTTACTGGTATTGCAGATAAGGTAGACTTCCTTGATGCTTGGGTAGGACAGAATGGGCATGGGCGGCTCCATGATAATGAGGGTGACCACCAACGTGAGCTGCACACTGATCAGAATCGAGGCAATGATCACCTGGGCCCAGGCACTCATGAACCTGGGCTTCCGGGTGCAGATCTTCTTCTTGCTGCCCGCCAGAATGCGCGCAATGCGATTGGTTTTGGTCACCAGGGCAGAGTAGCACATGGCAGAGGATAGGCCGACCAGGAGGCGCTGGAGGTAGCAGGACATGGTGGTGGGTTTGGCGATGAGCGTGAAAGGGCACACGTAGCCGAGGAAGATGCCAGCCAGGATGATGTAGCAGAGCTCCCGACTGGAGGACTTGACCACCGGGGTGTCTCGGTAGAGCACGAAGACCAGGGTGACAAACAAGGTAACGAGGATGCCCAGGCAAGAGAAGGCGATGGCGATGATGGACTCGATGTTGCTCCACTCGAGGTAGCGGACCGGGATGGGCTCACAACCTGTGATCAGAGAATCAACTTTAGAAAGAATCCAACACCTCCCCACCGGGGTCACAGCAATGCTGACAAGTGACTGGCACCGCTGTCTTAACCTCTTTCCCAGGAATAGAAAAAGGAGACCTTCAGTACTGACCAGAAACAGATCAAGGAAGACCTCCAGTATTGAGTGTGTGTGTGTGTGTGTGTGTGTGTGTGTGTGTGTGAAGATGAAATGTGGTTCTACATTTTCAGCCACACACACGAGGAAGCTTACTTGCATCTCCAGGAAAGGTTAGAGGGTCCACGTGTAACACAATCCGTTCATGCAAAAGAAACTAAGGACATTTTAATTGTTTAGTAGCAGTTATCCAGAGGTGAGTCCCACACCACAGATAAGCTGAGTGTTGTAACCACACAATTAATTTGAATTCTTTAGAAGAATATGTATTCTCCTGCATACCATGGAACTGGGAACTCTAGATGAACAAAAAGCAAACACACTGCCTTTGAGTCAATTCTGACTCATAACTCCATTATAGGACAGATTCGGACTGCCGGTGTGCGTTTCCGAGACGAACTCCCGCAGAGCTGACTAACCCTGGAGGTAGCAGCCCAGTGCGTACCACTATGCGGCCAGAACTCATCGATAGTCCTCTCTTAACTCCCACACATGTTTCATACATTAACTGTATCAAGTGCCTGAGCATTCTTGAGCTGCCAATCTCAAACTTCTTCATGGAAGAAAGATGAAATGGCCCATTCTTCCATCTCTTTTAAAAGGAGACAGTGCTGTCTCCCAAATGCCTGCCTTCTCTTTCACTTTAAATGTTCCCAATGTATGGAGTTTGATTTTATTTCTGAGTAAGAGAAAAATGTAGCAGGCCATGGAGACAACCTTTCATAAGATTTAATGCTTGATATGGGCTAATATTTCCCAGATTTGGAAACTAAGCATATTTCTGCACATTTATGAAAATTCACTTTGTTCATTATTCATGGTGGCCAGGAACCTTCAGAACTAGTCTTAAGCTGGTTCAATAAAGCAACTACAACTCACCTCAATGAACATACTCTTGCTAACCCATGTCTGCTCTTTCTACCAGTAATTAGCCAACCACAGTCAGACTCACTTCAATAAATATATGTCAACCAATCTACCATAGACTCTTGTGAATAATCACATTTCTACAGATAATGCCAAACATCTGAGCATCTGGACACCAATCAATACCTGAATTCCAGGTATTTCAAAGATGTCCTAAAGAATCTCGTGTATGATCCCTGCTCAGGAAGCAGTGCTTCACAATCATCTCGCTCCACTTCTGTACAAGCAACACATTCAGCTTTTGTTTGATAATTTTGTATATTTAAAAGGGCCATCTGTTCTGAACCAGGCAGGGTGCAGGGTAGCAACGATGAAACATATAATTTTCCTCTAGTTCTTAAATACTTCCTCCCCACACCCCCCCCACTATCATGATCCCAATTCTAACTTACAAATCTGGCTAGACAAGAGGATGTACATAGGTACAGATAGCAAGTGGAAACATAGGGAATCCAGGACAGATGACTCCTCCAGGACCAGTGGTGAGAGTGGTGATGCCTGGAGGGTGAAGAGAATGTAGGGTAGAAAGGGGGAACTGATTATAAGACTCTATGTATAGCCTTCTCCCTGTGGGAGGGACAGCAGAGAAGAGGGCAGGGGGAGACGTCAGACAGTGTAATATATGACAAAATAATAATTTATGAATGATGAAGGGTTCATGAGGTAGGAGGAGCGGGGAGGGAGGGGGAAAATGAGCAGCAGATATTAAGGGCTGAAGTAGAAGGCAAATGTTTTGAGAATGATGATGGCAACAAATGTACATATGTTCTTAACACAATGGATGGATGTATGGATTGTGATAAGAATTGTATGAGCCCCCAATAAAATGATTTTTTAAATCATAAAAGGGCCATCTGTTCACATTTCTAGAGATTAGTCCGAGATTATTTTGAGGGTCTTATTGGTGTCATTTCAGAAGATTCTTCAATGTTTTACTCACTGGGCTTGCTGCAGCCAAATTCTGTCCTTCTACTGGGCTACCATGATACTTAGTCTCAACCATATCCCGAGACCTGGCTGGTTTTATTGAGCTTTTGTTGCTGAATTTCTTTAGCTGTCTTAGGGTTTGATTGCATGGAAGTCATTGTCTGAGGTAATTAGGATACTCTCTTTGTGTTCAGTAGTTTTGGTTTTGAGGAAGTACCAGTGGGTAATCAGACCTAGGTCTTTTCATAACACCTTCTGTTTTATAAACATTTTTCCATTAATTGCTTACTTCTCTATTGAATTTTGCTTTTGCCATTGTTTACGCAAAGTCTTGTTTCATGCATTATTTTGTTTTATATTTTAAATTGTCTGTTGAATGTATAAGGGAGTGGTTCAGAGATGTCCGATGGAAGAAAAGCAAACAACCCGAACTCACTGTCAGCCTGTGGATGTCACTAGGATCCTCTAGGGCAGGGTACAACGCTCCTGTGAGTTTCTGAGTCTGTAACTCTTAACAGGAGTAGAACATCACATCTTTATACCAGAGGAGCAGCTGGTGGTTTTGAACTGCTGACTTTGTAATTAGCAGCCCAACATGGGACCATGAAGCAACCAGGGCTAATCTGAAAGGAAAGGTCTGCTCCAGCTCCAATCCAGTGGTTCTCAACCTGTGGGTCCCGACCCCTTTTGGGAGTTGAATGATCCTTTCACAGGGGTCGCCCGATTCATCACAGTAGCAAAATGACAGGAAGTAGTAACGAAAGTAGTTGTATGGTTGGAGGGTCACCACCACATGAGGAATGGTGTGAAAGGGCCGCAGCATTAGGAAGCTTGAGAACCACTGCTCTAATCCAAGGATGTTGTGGGTGGTGATAGTCAAAAACCTGCTAAAATGATAATCAATTTAAGAAAAGTGATAGATCAAACATGGCCTCACGTCCTCAGGAAAAGCTTACTGAGGTACTTCCTGATTTGTCAATTTGCAAATTATTACTGCTTAGTGACTATGTAATGTCCCCATATACAATGATTGCCCCAGGAGCTTAAGGCACCATTCATAGACATACACTCTTATATGATCTCAGTAGTATCTTTTATGTGTGTCATGCCTTTGTCTATGTCTCTATGTTTTCCTATAAGAACATTTTCTACGCAGAATTACACTTTTTATTTTTCCTAAAGAAATGGCAAGATAATTTATGTATTTGCATATAAAATACATATTTTAAATATATACTCCTTCCTGAATCATTCTCACAATTATTGCTTTGTCTGAGTCCACTGTTGCAGCCACTGTGTCAATAAATTTCATTAAAGATTTTCCTCTGTTCAAATGACCCTCTATTAGGTATGATATCCATCTCCAGGGACTAGTCCCACATGACAGCCTGTCCAAAGTACATGGAACAACATCTCTAAATTCTTACTTCTCAATAGCATTCTGGTTGTATTTTCTCTAAGACAAGTTTGTGGCAATCAGGTATATTCAATATTCTTCTCCAACACCCTAATTCAAAGGCATACATCCTAGAACTGTCCAGTAAGCATTTGTCTGGTAACTGCAAGATCAGCAATTAAGACACACCAGCTGCTCTGAAGGAGAAAGACAAAACTATCTACTCCTGCAAACATTTACAACCTCAAAATCACAGATAGGGTCTCTATGAGCTGAAATAACCACGATGGCAGGGTTTTTCAAATGGGTTCCTCTATTCAATGTCCAGCTATCATATGTACATGAAGCAATTGAAAATATTATGGTTTGCCAGGCGCTCCTTAGATCTTAAAAATATCTTTACTTTTTAACACTTTTGTGCCAGATTTGCCTAATGTCCTTTGGTTTTTTGACCTCAGCTTTCATTGCTATTGACTGGATCTAAATAAAATGCAATCCTTCAAAGCTTCTACCTTCGCTTCTCCTCCCCCCATTATATCACTTATTGAACCATATATGAGGATTTTTACTGTCTTTATGTCGAGTTGTAAACCATTTTGAAAAACATAGTATTTTATCTGCATTATTTAGTGATTCAAGTTCTTTTCATTTTCAGTAAGCAAGGTTCTGTTA
This sequence comes from Tenrec ecaudatus, assembly GCF_050624435.1. Lineage (NCBI taxonomy): Eukaryota > Metazoa > Chordata > Mammalia > Afrosoricida > Tenrecidae > Tenrec > Tenrec ecaudatus. The sequence goes on from NC_134536.1 coordinate 21,758,755, forward strand.
TCTGCTTATCACTGGTTGTAAATGGATCTTCCTCCAATCCGAACACTAAATTCCTCTTTATACAGCCCAGTGTCTTAGATTATTTGCTCAGTGTACAGATTAACTGATCTGCCTATAACCCTCTTCCCAGGGAGGTGGACAACAGAAAAGGGCATGAAGAGAGACAACGGTGTAAGACATGAAAAAATAATAATTTATAAATTATCAAGGGTTTATGAGGGAGGGAGGGGGCAAATCAGAAGCTGATACCAAGGGCTCAAGTAGAAAGAAAATGGTTTGAAAATGATGATGGCAACAATTATACAAATGTGGTTGACACAATGGATGGATGGATGGAGTGTGGGAGTTGTGTGAGCCCCCAATAAAATGATTTTTAAAAATAAATAGACAAATAAAATAAACTTATATGCACACTTGTTGATTTTAAAACATACACCATCCTCTTCTGTTTTGAATGAGCACCTTTTGATGTATGTACAGGTTTCTCATGAACACAATGCATTGCTCTAGAATTCGCATTCCTCACCATGTAATCCACAATTTATTGTGGTCCACACTGTCAGATGCCTTTGTGTAACCAATAAAACACAGATAAACATCTGTCTGATATCCTTGGTTTTTAGTCAAGATCCAATGATATTCACAATTCCTTCTTTCACCTCCTCTTTTGAAAATGACATGAATTTCTGGCCCTTGCTGTCAATGTACCATTGCAATCAATGTTTACTTAATTTCAGCAAAATTTCGCTTGCCTGTGATTTTCATAACATGGTGTAATAACTTATGGATTCTGGTAGATTGCCTTTCGTGGAGAGTGCACCCATCAGCTAGCGTCCAGTTAGTGGGCAGATAGCTGAGCCCACGTTTCTCGGCACAGACTGAACATCTCCAGCACTACATTGACTGGATGAAGTCTCAGTTGGTATTTCATCAGTTCCTGAAGCCTTTTCCCCACCAGTATCTTCAGTGTAGAGTGATTTTCTTCCTTCAATACGATTGATTCTTGATATAGTATGCCACTTCTTCAAATGGCTGCATGTCAACAAATTATATTTTGTTGCAATGTTTCTGTGTATTCCTTCTATCACCTTTGGATGCTCATGCAACTTTCAATATTTTGTTCCCTAAAAATCCACCTCATCACATTGATCCTCAAAGCCACTCTATGGAACAAAACAGAATGACTCCCCCCCCCCCGCCCCCTCCCCCCGCCAGAGTTTCCAAGGTTGCGACCCGTGTGAAAGCAGACTGTTACATCTCTTTGCACCGAGTGGCTGGTGACGTCACATGACAAACTTTTTCGTTAGCAGTGTATTCATTCTTTAATGTAAAGCTTGAATAGCTTCCTCTGTTCTTTCAGCTTAAAAAATCACCAGGTACTTGCCTTTTGGCTTTCTAAATCCAACTGTTTTCACATCTTATTATAATACTTTTATTTTGTTTTTGAAATCTGCATTTGAGAACTGGGTTGTTTCTTTCATATGCTTTGGCTACTCTCTGTTAAAAACCAAGTTTCAGAGTCAACTCTGACATCCATTTTGACTTTATTTCTGAGTGTTCAAGAACTTCTTGTATTCTTTGTGTATGGTGTTCTTGATGTTGCCCCCAACTCATCTGGTCTTGAGTCAAGCCTGTCCAATGAGTCAAAAGTATTCTGAGAGAGTTCCTTAATTCTGGTGGGGTACAATCAAGATCATACTTTGTTTGGGTATTGTGGCCTGTGTTCATTTGCTTCAGCTCTAATGTGAATCTAATATGAGAAATAGGTATTCTATTCTGTAGACAGTCTTGGGCCTTCCATTGGCTGACGATATTGATCGTCTCCATTCTTTCTTTCCATAAAGGTAGTTCATTTAATTCCTGGGTATTCAATTTGGAAAGGGCACTGTGTACAGTTGCCATTTGTATTTTTTAAAAAATGTTATTTAGCAGCGAATAGGTCGTTGTTCTTGTAAAATTCTAGTATGTCATCTTAGATTTTATTTTATCATTTACTTAGTTCAACATATCATTTATTTAGTTTGACATATTCCTTGTAAAGACCATTGTAATTTTGCCAGTTCTTAAAAATATGTGTGTATGTTGATCTGTACACAAATATGAAACATATCTATGTATTAGTATATAGACAGATTTATGTATGTTAATGTACCATATATAAATAATAATAACTATTTTGCCAGTGAGATTTCTGACATGGTCAATTCAATAATTTAAAATAATTAAATATTTAAGAGGCACTCTTGAAAAATTAGGAGACAAAACACAAGCTAGCCAAGAGGCAATTTCTTTACTTGTCATAATGAAATTGCAGAATACATTTCAAGTTTCAATATAGTCTTTCCTTGGGCCTTTGTAGACTTGTAAATACTACCTTCTTTGCATTTATCTCTTTCTTCCTGAATTTATAATTGAATTCCCATCAGTCCTGAATGTTCCTGAGAAAAGATGATATTGCAAAATTATTGGAACACAGTCAGATTTTCAAAAATGAAATGAAAACCTTAGTTGAGAATGAAGGTAAAAGAAATAACTGATGATTTTCTCCAAACTTCAGGAATATAGGCAAAATATTTCCTACAGAATTCATGACTCTCATTAGATGCTTATTGTTCTGTATTACAGATGATTTGTACTAATTAATTCAATTAATCATTAGCCTCTCCTGGAGGAAAATACTTTGAAGTAGTCGGTGGAGTAAAAAAGATTTATATAACCCAGCTATGCACAATTGGAAGTAAAAAATTAGAAAAAGCACCAAATAAGGAAACCTGAGTGTTTCTTTTAAGGAACAATGAATGAATATTCAAAGTTGTAAACTAAATAAATATCTAAGGATGATTAAGGACATTTTAAAATATTATGGGAGAAGAATCAACAACTGGCACGAAAATGCCAAATTCACTTTTGCCATAAATGGTTCACACCTAATTATAAAATAAAACAATAATAAAAATATACCATTTCCAATATTAAAAATAACCAATATGTATCTTAAAAATTCTAACTACACTTAAAGAGTAAGTTAACTATAAATCAATGCAAAGCTTTTTAGGTAAAACAAGTGAGAAGCGAGAATGGGGGCGCTTCTTCTTAGGTACTTTAGACATGTTACCAGGGGAGACCAGCCCCTAGACACAGCCACCATGCTTGGTAGAGTCGAAGGTCAGCAAGCGAGGAAGACTCTCGATGAGATGGACTACCATAGTGACTGCAATAATGAGCTCACACATAGCAAGGCGTGTAAGGAAAGATGGCACAGGATTGGGGAGTGTTTTGGTTTCATTCTGTTGTATGTAGCCTACCTATGAGTGGGGACCAGCTAGATGGAAACCAATGGTAGAAACAACAACAACAGGAAATATAACTGAAAGGTTTCTGTTTGCTGTGATGTCTGAGGCTATAGATAAAAGAACCTGTAACTACTATGAATGGAAAAGCAATTTAAACAAATAATGCACCACATTTCAAATATAGAGAGAAATTATGCAAAATCTCTAGAGTAATTTAACTCCGTGGAAGCTCCAGGCACCCAACATTCCCTTTAGCTTCCTCTAAACTCCCAAAGGAAATATTGTAGCTGCAGTTGCATGCGGGTGCATTTATGAATAGTATTAGGGTATCAGATACCTTGGTTTAAGGAAACCCACTAAAGTAGTAGAAATTTCTAACAGTCTTGTATCTCAGTTGATCAGTGATAAATTGAGACTGTTATTAGAAAGAATACTTATTTTCTTATACAAATTCAATAGGAAAACCTATTTCTAGAAAAAAATGTCCTTCAGTTCCTACACATGTTCAAATTATAGCTACTCTAGAAGTGGGGATAACTATAATATATGTACAGACTCCATATAGATAAGAATATTATTTACAGTAGGGAACATATAGATTTTCATATGTACATAGGTTTCCCCAAAAGCATCCATATATTTGAACTATGATGTGGCAATGAGTATTTAAAGTACCCAGGACTGCCAAAACCATACACAAAACAGTCTTCAAAGAACTAAAGACAGAATGTTCCGTAAGCAAGGCCATGACTTCATCTCACATACGTTGAGCATGTTTCCAGTCCCCAGAAAAGGACATTATGCTTAGTAGAGGACGTGCGACAAAGAAGACCTGGACAAGATGTAGTGACACAGTGGCTGCAGCAGTGTGCGCAAAGAAAACAATTGTGTGGATGGCCCAGGACCGAGAAGTTTTTCTTCTGTTGTATGTATGGTCCCTAGGAGCCAGGACCACCTCGATGTACCTAGCAACACAGAGTATCCCAAATCCTTCTTTATCTGTAGCAAGATGATAGATAGCCATGAAAACGTGACACCATGTTCTAAGTGCATTCACTCAACATGGCAAATTAAAGATTCATTCCTCCTTGTGATAGAGAGCTTCTGAGGTGGTCCCCAAGTGATTGAAACCTCCTGCCATTCACATTTTTGTCTAATCTCCCCCTGCCTCACTCCCTTAAGCATGAGCAGAATCTGTAACTTGCTTCTTTTCAGTGCAGTGTAGCAACATGGATCGGCTGCTCCTTCCATGATTTGGTTGTGCAAGAGTGTGATTGCATAACATTCTGCTAGCAGACCTTCTTTGGCTGAATCTGATGAAGCAAGATGTCATGCTGGCAAAGTCCACAAGGTCAAAAACAACACCAAACAACAAGCACAGTCTCAGCCAACATCCAGCAAACATGAAATATTTACTCGGAGAACCTTTACGAACCATCTCGTTCAAACAATCGTATGAAGTGGACTTGAAAGTGGAGCATTTCCTAACCAAGCCTTTAGATTAGTCACTTCAATTGCAGCCTTGTGAAAAACAATAGGAAAGTGAAATAAATTGGGCCCAAATTCCTGACACGCAGTAATTGCAAGTTCACAAATGTAGGTTGTTGTAAGCTTCCAAAATTTGGGATACATAGTAATAAATAACTAATTTTCCTATTAAAGACAACTCTTCCATTTCTTCCTTGCTGAAAGGAAACTACAAGCAGAAGTTAAGTTAATCAAAACAACGTCAGATTTTACACTAGGTCTTTAAACTTACTGTTACCATGTACAACAAACCGCTATCACTAACAATAAACACTCTATTTCTAAACTGTAGTTAACTAATCATGAATCATTGCTCCTTTTCCTTTTTCATGTTCCTATCAAGGGATGTAAAGTTTATCATGACCCAACAACTCTATAATAGTTAATGAAGAAAAGAATCTCAGATTTAGGCTTATGACATCTAAGAAGTATTTATGTTCAGATTACAATTACTCCTGGCTTAATATTGTCTTGCTCTGGGTCTTAAAATAAAATTAAAAAGGAATCTGTTAACTTCAGATGCAATGAAGAATCCAGTAAGTTTTGTAAAACTCAATATTTTACCACAATCTAATTTTCTCTAATTATTGAATTATAACCCTCTTTTTGGCATATCAAATTGCTAAAATACCTGGATATCTACATAAAGAAAAAAGTGGAATGATTTCAGAATAACATTTATATATTGCTACAGGAAAAATATGTTTTAGATGTCCTTAGATACTATTTATAAATAAACAATAATATAAAGTACTCCATGTCTTGTTGTTACCTAAAAGAGTTGCTTCCATAAAGATTGGTATCCCAAATAAGGGAAGTACTACAGAAATGATAGATGCAATAAAATACTTTATAAATATAATAAATATTTAAAAGCCCATTATACTAAACAGACTGCCCCGATTGAAGTCTTTATATAATGGTTTCATTTAAAAGAATAATAATAATAGAAAATTCATGAAGAAATTCAACTATCATATCATATATATATATATATATATACATATAATTTGGCAAAATAATTCTAAAATAAAATTAAAAACAGACAAAACATCAGGATGATCATGTTGTTAGATTCCAACAATATCCAATAAAACCAGAACATCTATCTGGTAATACAAGAAAATCTCCAATGAACGTTGATGGAAAATAAAACCTTCATGAAACAGCTTACTCTGCTTGAAACGAAGTTGTCACAAAACAAAAGCCTGATAAGGTTACAATTTTAGGACATTCTCTGTAGGAGCCATCAAGTTCTGAATCCCTGCAACCACAAAACAAACACTGGCGAATACTGGCTAGACCTGTATGACCCTCCCAAGGTCTGTCTGTCTTTCCTTCTTTCTTTCTGTCTTGTTTAAGGAGAGCAGAGGATCTAGCCATTTGCTGCATCATCTGTAATTAATCTGAAATAATTGGAAAGATGAGGTTTGGAAAACAACATTGGGAAAGGACCCTTTGAGTATCTAAAAAGGAATATTTTACAACTCTTAAAGGGGATTTTATACAACTGCCTCTCTCTATTTCTGATCAACTCATATGCATGCAAAAGTTAGAGAATAAATTAGTAAGGCCAAAGCAAAATTGATGTCTTTGAATTATGGTGTTGGCAAAGAATGAGAAGTATACCACAGATTGCTAGAATTATAAACAAATCTGTCTTTGAAGAAATCTAGCCGGTATGCTCTTTAGAAGGGAGATGGTAAAACGACATATCATGCACTTGAGATGTGTTAACGGGAGAGACCAGTCCCCGCAGAAGGACATAACATATGGTAAAGTAGTGGCAAGCAAAAGAGAAGAAGATCTCCAATGCGGTAGATTGACTCAGTAGCTTCAACAACAGCTCAAATATAGCAATCATGAGAAAGAATGGCTCAGGACTAGGCAGGATTTTGTTGTTATACATAGGATCACTATGAGTCAGAACCAATTAAATGGCATCCAACTACAGGGGCTCTAGTGGAGCAGTGGTTACAGGTTGGGCGGCAGTCCGCATGGTTGGCAGTTCTAAATGATCAGCAGCTCCATGGGAGAAAGACTGGGCTTTCTACTCCTATAAACAGTACAGTTTCAGAAACTCACAGGGGACACTGTGAGTCAGCATTGACTCAATGCACATGAGTTTGGTTTTGATTCGGTAGCTACATCCACAGTAACATAGATTATCTATTAGCTTAAAGACTGTCGTGTTTATTCTCTGTACATGTTGGAACATTCCTCTTTTTAAAGGTCATAGTGCCCACAATGGATAAAATAACATTAGATACTGAATTTCCAGGTGGAATATTTCATTTTGTCTACCCAATATTTTATAGAAACATTTGTTTAAATTTTTAACTCTATAAGTCTGCCTTCATCACTCCTAATCCTCTGGAAAAAGGAAAGAAGCCTTTATTCTACTGTGAGCGCTACCTTTTAGGGAAGCTAAACTGATGTTCTGCAGACAGCCTACAGACGAAGGCCATTGGAAATGTCCTTTAATCCAAGCACCCTGTTGTTAAGTGCCATTGAATCTGTTCTGACCCCTAGAGACCTTATGCCCAACAGACTGAAACACTGCCTGGCCTTTCCCCACCCTGGTGATTGTTCCTGTACCCATTCCCATCCTTGCAGTTGATCCATGCCCTTGTTGCAGCCACTGTGCCAGTCCAACTCCTCAGGCCTTCCTCTGTTCCCCTGCTCCTCTGCGTCACCACGCATGGTGTCCTCCGGGAACTGACCTCACTGACAACATGTCTGAAATTGTGAGGTGAAGTCTTGTTATCCTTGGCTACAAGGAGCACTCTGGTGGTACTACTTCTTCTAAGATAGATAGGTTTGTCCTTTTAGGTTTCCATGATACTTCCAATATTCTTCAGTATCACATCTCAAATGCATCAATTCTTTTTAGGTATTCTTTCTTCAATGTCCAATTTTCATATGCATAAGAGGCTATTTCAAATACCATGGCTTAGCTCAGGCACATTTGTTCAGCATACAGAGAACCCTGGAGCAAACTGATGACTACACCAAGCTGGTGACTCTTCTTGTTATATAAATGTTCATTTATACTTTTCTTCTTTACTGATTTTACTCTTATATAAATCCAATTTAGTCTTCAAAATACCGCTAAGGGCAGTAATAATTTGTCTAAACCTAGATTTTATTAGAGACATTATTATTCTAATAAAAAATCCGTTACATGAAGCTATTGTTAGTAGAATCAATCTGAGAAATATAAGGGTGTGCTACACCACTTTCCCCAAGTAATCATCTTTGTATATGCAAAAATCTCCAGAGTTCAGATAACTGAAAGAATTCTAAATTGAAAATACTTAGGACTTTTATTAAAAAGCCACATGCTGTAGTTCAGTGAAAGGGAGATCAGCAACGAGAGACCAGAGACATTCTGGGGCAAGTTATTTAGGGCTCTTACTCATAAGTAGACATACTTTGATTTTGTACTGAAAGAGCAGGATCTGAGCAATAAATACTGACTTTGAGGTAGCCCGAGGCAGAAGCTCCAAGTTTGAACATTAGATGTCACATCATAACGCTGAAGCCTTTTAATATGGGTCAAAGACAGGCATCCAGTCACACTCCTCGAGCTATCACAGAACACTAGAAAACTAGCCAGAAAAGAATTCTGTGCAATATAGAGGGGCCTGGTGGCACAGTGGTTATGCATTGAGCTAACTGCAAGGTCAGAAGTTCAAAACCACCAGCTGCTCCATGGGAGAAAGAGCAAAACTTTTTACTTCTGTAAAGAGTTATGTTCTCAGAAACTCACAGAGGCAGTTCAACCTGTCCTATAAGGTAGCTAAGTTGGCATTGACTCGGTGGTGAATGGCACAATACTCAAATAAGGAAACATGTCCTTATGCTACAGAGGGGAAATAAGTATTATTGGACCGTAATGGGAGTTTCTCATGACAGTAGCCCCAAATAACATACCTTCAACTCCATAATAACGTTTATGTCTTGTGAAAATTGTATATCCCACCCCAACCCCCAATGGGGAAGCCAGGTGTTCCAGCAGACAAATCAAGAAACAAGGTTAACTTTTTTGTCCTTGTAGGAACATTAATTAGACGACTCCTAGGTAAAGCCGACCGCCACCACTATCAGTATGCCTGTCTCCCTACAACGACTTCAGAGGAATACGTATATTCTGAGAGGAGACCCTGAGCACTCTGGAGATCCATAAGCGTGAGCAACTTGAGCTTCAGCTTGGTGTCACAGTGGTCTTCCTCAGATCGGTGCAATGAGCCAGGTGAAATTCCTTAACTTAAGTATTCACCAGGTCTATTTAGGATTTCTTCTGGCTCAGCAGGCGCTTGTCATACGAAGAAACCCACTGAATACCATATAATGCAATAACCACAACTGAGGGACGGGGGCAATGGCATGTGTATTCATACTGCATGTTGGAGCTGCATTGACATTAGAGGTGAAATGTCCTTAGGCACCCTGGAGTCTATTCCAAACCATAGCTCACCCCATGTGGCAGGGTGCAACTGGGCCATGAAGCTTGCCTGGCTGGAGTCTTTATGGGAAGAAGCTCCAGTATTCAATGGTCAAGTGCTTGACTGCAAATGGAAACGAAGATGGTCTGAAACAGCTCGGGGAAGCGGGAGGGGAGGTGAGGGCAAGAAGAAACACCCGGTACTTTGCTGCCACAAAGATTACAACTGAGAAAACCCTGTGGGCGGTTCTGCTACAGTACACGAGGCCACTGTGTGTCGAGTTTGCCTCCATCGCACCCAGTAGGACAACATTTGGAGAAGCAGGTCGCCCAGTCCCTCTCTCTCATGGAACTGCTTAGTAGGTCGGAGTCACCAGCCATTTGATTGGCCGTCCAGTACTTAACTGTGTACAATACCAAGGCTCCTTATGATGACATTGATAGCCAGCCACACATGGGTTTGGGTTTCTTCTCAGGCCTGGAGAGCTGAGAGTTATTCGCGTGCCTAGCCCCAGTCTCTCACGGGAAAATCTGACCCGATGCAGGTTCGATGCATAAACCATGGGATTGGATAAAAGCGTAGGTAGTAGTTTGAGAAATTACAGCAACTGTTGGAATTGAGAGGTGATCGTTAAGATTAGCTAATTTTGACAATGTAGGAGTCCCAAAGCCATCCGACGCTCCTTGGGAGGGAGAGGAGACTGGCACCCGTGAGGAGTTAGTCTCGGACACCCGGAGGGGCCATTCTCTGCTGTCCTGTAGGGCCATTATGTGAAGAACTGACCCAAAGGCAATACGTGAGTGAATCAATTGCTGTAACTTAGTTTCTCTATTTTCACCTGAGAGCACTTAGTGCAGTCGGTCTCTTTGGAGAATCTTCTAATATTATTTGGCGTATCTTAAGAACTGAGTACTATTGAATTAAATGTAATTGGCCCCATGCATCGTTAAAGGACCCTAAGCTTATATTGATGGTACAAGAGGTCTCTATTTATGAATAATTATAGAAATGAGGTGGAAACAGTTAAAAGTCGAATTAAAATATTGGTTGTCATGAGAAGAAATTTCTCCAAAAGGACTTCCTTAACAAATATACCACTTTTTTTCTAGCCAAAATACAATATGTTCTAATAAAACTACAAAATTCACATATGAGCCAAGTCTTTCATTCATGTCAGAATCTTCACATCAGATGCAAAAAGTCATCATTTCATACAATTACTTTAAAGTGCTTTTTAACAAACTGTATTTTCAGTTAGACATACCATTTTTCAAAGAAGAAGGATGTCTTATTTTCACCAAGATTCAGTCAAAACTTGTGCACATGGAAACAGAGCACTCACTTATGGGTAATGAATTTATTCTTCTGAATCTATCTAATGATTTTAGGTGTTCTGTTCCTATGGTTTTCCCCTTTCCACACCTACCATTACCATGGCAACAGCCAACAACACATTGCTATGTATTGCATGCTTGCTCTCTGTCTGACATGGTATCAAGTAAATGGCAAATGTGATCTTACGGTCTTTTCATATAAGAAATAGAAAGGAATATAGAAACAATAGGATTATAACATCAATACATAGCTAGGATTTATATATTCTGTCCAAACAATTTGCAAAAGAGTCCAGATATTGTGATATAAGAGCGACTGATTGTTCATTGCTAAATGATAAAAAAAGACTTTGCACAATGCTAGACAATAGCATATTAAATCTTCAGAACACAATGGCATTGAGCTCCATTGACTTATAGTCAAGGGAGCGATCTCGTTTTCATGGTTAGATGCTGTTGAGTCAGTCTAACTCACGGTGACTTTATGCACAGCAGAGCGGATCACTGCCTAGTAAGGACTATGCCATCCCCACAATTACTGCTATGCCTGAGCCCATGGTTGCAACCACGGTGTCAGCCACTTCATTGTTTGTTTTCCTCTTTTTCTGCTGACGATTTTTGGTGACTAGTCCCTTCTGAGATCATGTGCAAAGTACATTAACGTGAAGTTGCTCCATCCTCGTTTCTAAGAAGCTTCTGTCTGTTCTTCTTCTGAAACAGGTTTGTCTGGCAGTCCGTGGCATATTTAATATCTTGGCCAACACCATAATTCTTCTCTATTGATTGTTATCTTATAGGACTCAATGGAAAACACTACCACTTGGGTCAGGTGCCCCTTAGTCTTTCAAGTGACATCTTGCCTTTTTCACTTTAAAGAGATCTTATGCTGCAGAGATGGAGTTGTAATTATTGGTGATGATTATTTGATAAATAAAAGACTTCCAGGAAACAAAATATATGACTTGGTGTTCTTCTAAGGAGTCCAGCTCCTGGTAAACCATCCACAAAAACCCATTTGTTATATTTCGGGCTTAATCATGGGCAATTGCAAAGGCTTTACCAGGGAAGCAGCATGGAAAAGCTAATCCGAATCAAATTTAATGCAGCCATTGAAAAAGATGAGAGGAATCAATCCAGGACTCAGGTCCCCTTTACCGGCTTTATGTAGTTATGTTTTACACTATTGAGGAATTACTACAATAAAATCAGGGACCTCAATATGGAGGCATCTTTATAAAAGACATTCTGGCAGAGGACTTCCCCAACTGCCTCTGCTGAATCCTCCTTCCCAGACAAAATAGGAGTAAGCTAGGGACCTTTGAAGACACCTTTTCCCCACTTTGATACAGTCCTCAGTTCTTTACACCAGCTCACCGCTTGCCTGTCCTGAGGTCCATAAACTGCACGTGCTTTTGTTTGGCTTCCTCGGTAGTGAGATAGCTTCTACATCTGTGCTGGTCCCCTAACCCTCACCTGGCCCTACCACTGGAGAAACATAGCCCAAGAGGGAGCCTATGCTAGTTCAGGGTTTGAGTTCTTGCTTGTACTTGTATTGATTATTGGTTGATTATTATTATTAAAGACTTGACTCTTACTTTCATTTTGATTTGTCTTAAGCAGCTATTTCAGACACCTGGTAGCTTAGGTCTCTCAGCTCAGTTCAACTCCCTGACATCTTTATTGCATAATATCATATTAAATATTTTATTGTTTTAATAATGTTTTCAATGGGATAGATGATCCCTTCTGCATATGAGACAACATTTGATGAAAAGGAATAACAAAGCAGTGAGCATAAGGCATCTGAGAAAACCTGAAGAAGGTAGATAGGTGAAATACTTTCATGTGTCAAAACCACATGACTTCAGACTTCTAAGATCAGTTTGAGAAAGAGTTTGGTTTTATGCCTGAGCCTTTTCTTTGGTCAGCTTGGGTCTCCATCTATTTGCAGAGAGGAATGACTATTAAGTCAGCCCCAGTTCTAAAACACAAGAGGAGACCGGCTTACTCAAATAAGGTCAGCAGAGAGTACATCAAATCAGAGGATAAGATTCAATGAGACAAAGAATGTGTGGAAGGACAGGTTTGAGACTCCAGAAGGTTGGAAAGACTTTACTTCAATCATAAGACTATGGGCAGAAGACCTTTAATTGTCATTGTGGTTTCTGTATTCAGTAATCAGGTTGAGCTGGATAGGTCCCTTCCCTCTTATTGTCTCAGTTTAACTAACATTAAGCATCTATTTTGTTTAAGGCACTAGAATGAGATCCAGGATAGTTTCTCGATGTGGACACCAGGACTAATCGTTGTCTGCTGGGTCCCCCTCTAGAGATACCAACAAGGAGTTTCTGGAGGTGGGTAATTCTTAGGTAATTTTTATACATATTAAAAATTGAGTACAAACCCTAGCTGGGGAATAAAAAAATGAATGAGTTACAGTTTGTACTTTCAAAAATATTCTGATCTAATTTCCTTTCATTAAAAGGCCTTAGTTCTAGATGATTGGTGAAAACATTCTGACACTCATTTTAGCTTTTTTTTTCCTAATCAGATTAATGTATTTCAAGGTACTCTTAATTATTAAGTATGATGCTAATTATGTGAACAGAGATTTATTTACCCAGTCATTTTAAATATGTTTGCATAAGCATGTAATTTCTTTGTAAATACTTATTTGGAAACAAGGTTTTTAAATAAAAAGATCCTAATAATCAAGAATGCTACACTCTCTAAAGGAAGACCAGAGAATTGATGTATTTGAATCATGGCACTGGTGAAGAATATTGAGTGTCCCATAAACTGCCAAAAGAACAGACAAATGTGTCTTGGGAGAAGTGCAACCAGAATGATCTTCAGAGGCAAAGAGGGCAAGGGTTCATCTCACACACTCTGGACGTGTCACCAGGAGAGAGCGGCGCCCGGGGAAAGACACCCTGCTTGTCAGAGGGGCAGCGAAGATGAGGAAGGCCCTAGACACGGTGGGTTGATGCAGTGGCTTCAAAATGGGCTCACACATGACAATTGTGAAGATGGTGCGCGAGCAGACAGGGTTACATTCCGTTGTACATAGCATTGCTTTGAATGGCGACCAACCATATGGCACCCAACAGCAATCACGACCACCACCACCATGCCCTCTGATGATTTCCTGCAAACCAAGCATAGGATCGGGAGTCCATGGACTCGGTCAGTCTAAAAGACAGGAGTGCTACTCTTTAACACATGGAGAATTAAGAAGTACTCAATAAATGAACATCAAAAGGCATGAGCAAATCACATGCTCTCAGGGTAGGGATGGCCGCACTGGTAAGCAGGGAAAGAGGTGCAAGTGAGGCAGCCCTTACCTGTCAAGTCTGCGTTGGGCCACCAGCCCAAGTCACACGCTTTGCAGGTGAACTCATCCTGCACGTACTCGTTCTCCTTGCAGGTCGTGCAGATCCAGCAGCAGCTCACTTCCCCTTTGCGGATGACCTGCAACGGAAGAGCGTTTTGAGGGCTTAAAAAGGCTTTCCCAAGAAAGGTTTTCTCATCATTTCAGATGAGGATTGGTTTTCAGGCAATGACCAAAACAAATTTCTTTTGACAAATATTCGATCTGCTGAGAACCATTAATAAGATTGCCTGGTTAAAAAGCCCGATTCCTTCGGCGTTTACATGTGGACATCAGTTCATTTCATTCTGGGTTTGCAGGCTTCTCCATACTCACTTATTTATGAAATGAAATGATTACATATTCTAACAGTGATAAAAAGGAAACAGTTCAATTTTTCTTTCTTCCTATGAATATTTATTCATTACTCTCAGGACAGCAAGATTTATGAATTTTTCTTCTAGGTAATAAAACCACATTAATTCAGAAAACTTGAGGAATTAGGACACTTTGTTACAATTATGAGAGTATACATTATGAACAGTTTCATTCAAGAGCAACTTATGCACATAAAAACAGATGGGTAGCTTGGGAGTGTAAACAATTATTGACCTTGTCTGACTAGCTTTAGTGAATTCAGAAGATCATGTCAATGGGGGGAAGAAAACAATTCGTCTAGCGTGACCGAGAGTTGCGCATCCTTTGAGTCCTTTAAAATGATCCCCTTTTCAATCTGCTTAGTAAGCACTTTCAGATTTCCGCACACAAAACCAAACAGCACGGCACATTGTATTGAAAGTGCATTTTTTTGTCAGCCCCTAGTTTGTTCCTGCTTTTATCTCCAGGTTGACAATTTCTTTCCATAATTAAAGTATTAATACATTTATATTTAATGTAATCATTAGTGTGGTTGGAATTTACAATCTATCATCCCGTTAGTCTTTTGGTTTTGTTTTTAAAAGTCTATCCCATTTGTTTTTCCTCCTCGTTACCCTGATTCTGTTTCTTTGGGGTTTTTCTGTCATCACCAGTAGTGGGTCAAAAGCTAAAGATCTTTGATTTATTGTTTTAGTGGCTGCTCTAGGGCTATATAAACCATCACTTTATAACAGTCTATGTTAAAATGCACCAGGAACGTATAAAAGTCTGGATTTAAATAGTATTAAAATTCTTTTAAATCTATTATGAGAACCTATCTGCAATGTTCTCCCATTTACCCCATCCATTATGTCACTGCCCTAATGTATTTTATTATATATACTTTACAGCCCCCACAATACTTTAAACAGCCAATTATCTTTGGGAAAATTTTAAATAAAAAAATTTTGTATTTATATACACTAAAACTCATGTCCACAACACATTATTTCTGCCTTTCTTCAGTCTTTTGTAGAAGTTGGATTTTTTATCTGATACAATTTACCTCTGTCTAAAGAAATTTCTTCACCATTTATTTTAATTCTGCCAGAGAATAACTTCCTTTATCTTTTATTTGTTTGAGACATACCTTAACTTGACTTCAATTTTTCACACTGTTTTCATTTGGTCTTGAAGGTAGGTGAACTGTTTGTATCTTGTTTCTTTTTCCTTTCAGTATTTTAAAGATGACATTCTTTTCCAAGCTGAAGGTTTTTGTTTTATGTGTTATTTTCTCTCTCCTTCTTTGTAATACTTTTAAAATGTCACTTCTTTTACATAAATTTTCACAAATGAAAACATTTTAAATCTTTCTTATATGATAAATGTTTGTAACAAAATATTTATAATTTCAATATTCCTCAGTGTGCAATTCATAGACATTAATTGTATGTATCATGTGTGACAATTAGAGGTCTGCTATAACTCCTATTTGTCCCTCTATAACATGTATTTTATAATCTGATATAAAAATTTTCTCTTTAGTATTGTTTATTTTCTTGAATTCAATAATGTTTTCTTTGTGTTTTTTTTCTTCAAATGTTTTTGAGCTCCGTGGTCTGGAGTTAATATTTTTCATTACAAATGAAACATTTCTGCCAGTACTTCTTCCCGGACTGCTTCTCACCTGCACCTCTCCTTCAGTTCTGAGGCGTCAGTTATCCCATGAAACTCATCACAATAGTACTCTCCTGGCTCTAATAATTCTGTCCTTTTCGTTTTTTCCTCTCCTTCCCTCCCTTATTTGTTTTTGAGTGGGGAGGGGAGTGGGGTTAAAATTCCAAACAGGGACTCTTAATATTTTACCAATGGACACAAGATTACATGGTAGATTGTTTTTTTTTAAGTTTTCATAAAATTGAAAACTTCCCTTATGAGAAATTGCCAGAATGTTGTGCTAAAGCATAGATATATATGAAGGAGTACCCCTCCCAAAATAAACCCAGAAAACACTCTGCTGGGTATACCTTTCATAGTACACATTTTTCCTGCTAGGTGAGCATCCAGCAACTCGTTCTGAGTCAATGCATCTGGTGGTGTCACCTGGGAAGGTTCTCTCTGGTCACAGTGAATTCTTTCATAAAATCCGTTTCACTTGAACTTTGTTTTCTGTGATGGACGATTTAAGAGAACAGTGTGCAGCTATTAAATTATATTTCCTGCTCAGGAAAAATGCCACGGGTGCTGTTAGGATGTTGAACACAGCTGACAAGAGCAGTGCTAGAGGAAAAACTCAAGTGTATGAGTAGTTTGTTCATTTCCAAAAATGGTGAAATGTCAGAGTGATTGTATCATTTCAAAAAAGGAGAAATGTAAAATTATGACAAACCTCATTCTGGATGTCCGTCAACTTCCCAAAAGGATGAAAATGTCAACAAAATGTGTGCACTTTTGCTCGAAGACCTACGACAAACCATTGAAGAGATGGGGCCATTCTCTGGACTATCTTGGAGCTCAGTTCAGTGAATTTTAACAGAAGATTTGGGAATGAGAAGGGTCGCTGCAAAATTTGTGCATGGGGCTCTGAGTGACCCGGAAAAAGAGCATCGAGTGGAAACATGCTGTGCTTTGAAAGAACAGCTCCAAAGTGACCCAGACTTTTTCCCAAGGTCATTACTGGTGATAAGTCATGGTGCTATTCTTATGACCTTGAAACCAAACATCAATCAAGCCAGTAGAAGATGCCATTGTCACCTCATCCAAGAAAATCTTGTCAAGTTAAATCAAAGATGATGATGATGCTCATTTGCTTTTTATATGAGGGGATAGTGCATTTGGAGTTCATTCCACCAGGTCAGGCTGTTAATCAAGCTTTCTATTTTGAGGTTCTGGAAAGACTGCATAACAGTGTGACAAAAAAAAGGCCTGAGGTGTGGTAAACTTGTTTTGACACCACAGCAATGCACCTACTCACACAGCCATCTCAGTGTGACAGTTTGGGGCAATAAACAGCATTCCTCTTAAGCCCCAGACACCTTACTCACCTGACCTCGCTCTGTGCTACTTTTTTTTTTTTGCTTCTGTGAATGAAGCACATGAAAGGACAGTGATTTGCAGATTTGAAAGAGGTGAAGAAAAAAATGAGGGAGGTACTCTCAGCCATCCAAACAGATGAGTTTGAAAAATGTTTCCAATGATTTAATCACAGATTTGAAAAATGTATTAAGTGTAATGGAGAGTATTTGAAAATGATAAGATTGTTTTATAAAAAATATTAAATACATATCTTTGAAAATGATTCCTTTTGGGGGGGATACCCCCTTGTATATATTTTTCCATTAATACAATGCTTGCATTCATTCTTCAAGTGTAAGAAGGACTGACCTATGAAACTGTCATTGGGAAGCCTTGCCCAGTCAACCCTAGAGTCCCAGGCTCCTTCAGACTGCTTTTGTTCCCACACCTCATAGAACATTAAGAGTTACATAATTCAAGCCCCAAGAAGATGACCATTGAAGTTCCTAGAAGCCCCCAGTCATGTGAGTGGAAGTGCAGAATTTTTTGGAAAGGGTTAGAGATGAAAATTTCATATGTGTACAGGAGAAGATGTTGAAAAACAATGCTTTACATTTTGAGATCTTAAAAAAGTATAGGTTTTTATAATTATGTAGCAACACTTCTGGAATACTCTCGTGTGTGTGTGTGTGTGTGTGTGTGTGTGTGTATCTTTTAGAAGTTTTAACTTCTGTTTGGGTGAGCAGTTTATTTGAAAATAAATTTTCTCATTTACAAACTCATGTTTAATATTTTAGGAAAAGTCTAGTGTAGCCTTGCTATAAAAATAGTTGGGCCTTAATATTAAGGGATGAGGCTTCTGGGCTCCCTACTGATTTCCTGTGGACTCAACAAGATCGCTCTACTGTGGCTGGTGGACACAGAAGTAATTCCTGGCTCTGTGCAAACGCTCGAGATAGTTTAACATCCAGTCGTGTAGTGGTTGTTCTCTTCTTCCAATCTTGGACTCCGTATCCATCTGTGTACATGTGGCAGCCAGTCAAAAACTTAAAGGATACTAGAACTAATTCTTGAAACATTTTTCTTCATTACATTTCCCCCCACTTTACTCTTCCCTTCAAATTCTAGCTGCTTTGGAATTTCCAAATTCAGATCTATGTCTTCTCCACCTAACAAGACTTTATTTGCATTTTCTCTCCCTGAACTTTAATCGGGAAGTTGACTCCAAGAGAAAAAAATCTGGGCATTTTTAGGCCTCACTCTGATCATTTTTTTCCTGTAGAGTCAAAATCCTGCTCTTTAATTCAACATCACTCTCTATAGCAGAAGGTAAAGGCTTGACCCTGTCATTTCCTCATTGCTAGGAGCAGAAGTTCCTTTCTAGCACATTAAAAATGATCAGATATTCCAATATGGGGAGTCATAAAATAAACTGTAAATGTTGCCAACCTTAAAATCATACAAGCTCCAGCCAAATATAAACCTACCTCTTTGCAGACCACTGCTTACGAGTTTGTGAAAAGATAAAATTACAAACATTTTCAGAAAATGCAAAAGGTTTTCTTTTCATCTTTCACTTCCACTTATATGTAGAAATTAGAGTAAATTTAAGTCTTTTTGAAATGGTCTCACCTCTCTTGATTATAGTCACCAGAGATTTGCATCGCAATGGTCGATTTTCTACACGGTGTGAGAATACTTGAATTCTAAAATGGATAGCATTCTTGTCCTAAATAGGACAAATAACATTGCTCATTGCCAAAACTTTTTCTAAGCAAAACAGTTTCAGTAGAGCCTCCAGACGAAGTTGGGTTGGAAAGAAATGCCTGGTTATCTACTTCCTAAAATTTGCCAATGAAGATCCTATGCTTCGTAATACATAAGATTTGTAATACATATATAATTGCATACACAATGCATATTATGTAAGATGTAATCTGATTAACAACTGACCGTGGGGATGGCATATGATCTACCAGGGTTTCATTCCTTTGGGCACAGGGTTCCCTTAAGTGCAAGGGACTCATTTGAGGGTCTAGCAACAACAACAACAACAATAACAACAAGAGTCACCACAAAATACTATATGTTTTCTCTTTTCCTCTGCCTGTCAAATAATAATACTATAAACAAATGCAAAAGATAGTAAAACAAAATAAATGTATGTATACAAGATGACTCTGTCCGGAGATATATCCTGTGACCCACTGGCACATAGAAAGCATTTAAAATGAACTCTGGACTGATGGAAGAACTAGGTGGTAAGATTACACCTTAATACGCACGGGGATACTGAAATGGAGTTTGTTGCTTTTCCTTCCTGCAGCCACCTAGTGCGTGCTCTTTTGCCATATAATATCTGTAATGTGGGACTTAGCTTGTATATCTCCACAGCCACCCCTCAGGTGCGAGGCTTTGTCACCCTACCCTTGAATGACACCCTCGCCCTTTGAGTCTCATGATGTGCCTTTAATTGCTTCTTACTCCAGAGTACCATTTACCGAGCAGACAAGTTCATCAAATGGACAGCAGGCTCCTCCTGAGAAGGGACTATGCCAAAGTGTCTCTGTGTATCGAAAGCATACTTATGATTAGTGACCAAGAACACACAGTAGGTGATTGATGAGTGTCACATTGGCTTTTACTCAAAATATATAATCCAGCTTCTGCCAGGGCTCTCTGGGGAATGTTGGCACCTCCCAAGTGCAGTATCATTAAATATGAGCTCATCCATCAGGCTGCAGCCCTTTTTCCCTACTATTATGTTGTAATTCCTCACGCATCTCTGCCGAATACGGACTGGCAGCCTTTGTGTCATCTCTTGCTTTCATCTGCGTTTATGTCCACAGAATTGCTGTTTGCTTCTTTGTGGGAGGGAGGTTTCAAGCAGAGAAGTCATATTAGATTTATTTTTTATTTCAGTGGTTCTCAAACTTCCTAATGCTGTGACCCTTTGATACAGTTCCTTATGTTGTGACGACCCCCAACCATAAAATTATTTTTGTTGCTACATCATAACTGTAATTTTGCTACGATTAGCAATCGGGTGACCCCGGTGAAAGGGTTGTGACCCACAGGTTCAGAACCGCTGCTTTATTTGGTGTGTTGTTTTATGTATTTATTTGCACAGATTTTTAGAAAGGTGAGAAGGCGAGAAAAAGTGCATATGCATAAGAAAGTGAGTGTGTGTGTGTGTGTGTGTGTGTGCATGCTTTATCCAAGACAATTCCAGGGTCTAATATGGAGCGCAGGATGATTTACCCACTGCTGTCAACTCAATAATGATTCTAAAGGACAGAGTAGAATGGCGCCCTAGGGTTCCCAAGGCTGTAACTATTTGGAAGCAGACTGTCTCCTATACTCCCAGGAGCTGCTGGAGAGTTAGCAGCCTAAATACTCAACACACTGCACCACCAGCATTCCTTCCAATACATTAAGCACACACCAAACAGTGCTGAATTGAAGAATTGATGTTGTTGTTGCGATTGTGTGTCATGAAGTTGGTTCCGACTCATAGTGACAACAAAAGGAAAACTGTCGGGTCCTGCGCCACGTCACAATTGCTTTAAAGTTTGAGCCCACTGCTCCAGCAACCGTGTCAACCTTCTTGCCGGGCACCGTCTTCTCTTTCATTGCCCCTCTGCTTTACCAAGCATGATGTCCTTCTCAGGGACTGGTCTCTTCGGATACTATATCCAAAAGATGGAAGGTGAAGTCTCATGAGCTGATGAGCATCCTGGTTGTACTTCTTTCAAGGCAGACCTGTTTGTCCTTATTCCAATAATCTTCCCTGGCACCATAATTCAAGTGCATCAACTCTTCTTCAGTCTTCCTTATTCAATATCTAACTCTCACATATGAGGGGTATTCCCCCCGAAAACAGAATTTTTTCCAAAGCTATTTATTTTATTTTTTTACAAAACAACCCTATCCCTTTCAAAGTACTCTCCATTTCACTTAACACATTTGTCAAATCTGTGATTGCATACTTGGAAACATTTTTCAAACTCTTCTGTGCCTGGCTGACAGCATCTCCCTTTTTTTTTTCTTCACCTCTTCTATGACGTCAAATTGCTGTCCTTTCATGTCCCTCTTCATTCAGGGAATCAAAAAGAAGTAGCACAGAGCAAGGTCAGATGAAAGGTGTATGGGGCAAGAGAAGAATGCTGATTTTTGCCCAAAACTGTCACACTGAGGTGGCTGTGTGAGCAGGTGCATTGTCGTGGTGGCAAAACCAGTCCTCTGTCTGTCACAAATCAGGCCTTTTTGTTGCACACTGTTAAGCAATCTTTTCAGAACCTCTAAATAGAAAGCTTGGTTAACAGTCTGATCTGACGGGATGAACTCTAAAGGCACTATCCCCCTCACATAAAAAAACAAAACAAAAATAAATGAGCATCATCTTGATCTTTGATTTACCTTGACAAGATTTTTTTGAGCGAGTGACAATGGCCTCTTCCACTGGCTTGATTGATGTTTGCTTTTGCGGTCATAAGAATAGCACCAGGTCTCCTCATCTATAATTACCTGGGGAAAATTTCGGACTCACTTGAGGTGTTCTTTCAAAGGACCATTTCCACTTGATGCTCTCTTTCCTGGTCGGTCAGAACCCGAGGCACAAATTTTGCAGCGACCCATCTCATTCCTAAATCTTCCGTTAAAATTCACTGAACTGAGCTCCAATATAGTCCAGGTAACTTCCCCATCTCTTCAATAGTCCGTCATCAGTCTTGGAGCAAAAGTGTACAGATTTTTGTCAGACATTGTCATTAGTTTGGGAGTTGACAGATGTCCATAACGTTTGCCATCAATCAACATTTCACCTTTTTTGAAATGAGAAAACTACTTGTACACTTGAGTTTTTCTTATACTGCTGCTCTTGTCGGCTGTGCTCATCACAACAGTTTCTGCGGCATTTTTCCTGAGCAGGAAACACAAGTTCACAGCTGCACGTTGTTCTCTCAAATCAGCCACCACAAAAAACGAACGTTCACTGTGATCAGAGAGAACCTTCCCGGGTGACGTCGCTGGGTGCACTAACTCAACACAAGTGGCTGGATGCTCGCCTAGCAGGAAAAATGCATACTATGAAAGGTCTGTTCAGGGGAGGGTTTTTTGGGTTTTTTTTTGGTGGGGGAGTATCCTCATATATGTGAGGTGACTGAAAAGAGCACACCTTAGTTTTCAAAGTAATCTCCCAGATTTTCAACACTCTAAAGAAGTCTTATACAGCAGATCTGCCTAATGAATACATTGTTTGATCTCTTTACTACTGCTTCCACCAGCATCAACTGTGGATTAAGCAAGACAAAATCCTTGACAACTTCCATCTTTTCTCCATTTGTCCGGATGCTAACCATTGGTCCAGTTATAAGGACTTTGGGTCTCTTTACTTTGAGTTGCAATCCATACTGAAGGTTGCAATCCCTGGTCTTCATCAGCAAGTGCTTCAAATTTGTTTCACTGTCTGCAAGCAAGGTTGTGCCATCTACATATCACAGGTTGCTAACCCAATACCACCACTTGTCTGTCAGCTTGTCTTACTGTGTGTGGTAGCTTGTGCGTTGCTATTCTGCTGGAGCTATGTCACTGGTATTTCCAATGTCATCAGGGTCGCCCCCAGTGAACAGGTTGCAGCGAAGCTACCAGATTAAGAACAGACAACAAAGAGGAACTCAGATGCCCACTTCAGAGGAAGTAGCTGCAGAAAGTCTTCCGTATAGCTTTGAAAGGGATGAATATTGCCTTTCATTTAGAATCTCTTTCCTCCATTCTGAAGTCAACTCATTTATTCTGACTCATAGGACAGGATAAAACTTCCCCTGTGTATTCCTGAGACTATTTGGTCCATATATATCACTACTTTCAGATGCAAAAGTCTCACGTTTCAACAAGTATTTCTGTAGCAATAAGGTTATACAAATATTATCTTACTTGGAGTTCTCTGATAATTGAAATACAATTAGTATTTTATCATGACAGTTTTTGGTTTTGCATTGTTTCTCGTATATGTAGTAAATAGATTTAATTTAAAAATATTTTTTCAAATCCCTAGGTACAGTGTCTCTACTACACAGTCTAATCCCTTGGATGCCACGAATATTTTAAAATTATTTTTACGTTGACCTAATAACTAATATTTATTTTACACAGAGTATAACTTAAATAATGGAACAAAGTATTGTTTCCTTTGTGTCACAATAAGATAGCTTTCATGACATCTCTGAGTCAGAGTGAATAATATTTCGTGGAACCTCCCCTTTCAGGGACAATGCTCACTATGACACAAGACCTGTCTTGATTCTTGTCATATCGTGCATCAAGCTGCTGTGCTTATTGTTAACTACAGCCGGGGACTTGCTGCGACACAGAATGCTATTGTATGAGTCGTAAAGTTTGCATGCCATAGGAAATCAAGTGTTTAATATATGACAACATCTAAGGTAACTGGAGAAGGAATTTTTAAAATTTAAGTTCTTTTCAAAAAAGAAAGTGAATGGCATCACAGAAGGTAGCAAATGAAATATTAACTCTGGACAGAAGGAAACAATGCGACTTTTCTTCAGAAACAGAAATGCCAAAAGACAGAATTTTAAAAATCAGATCTGAATGGAACAGTAATAAAGCTCTCCACGTATGGACAGCAGATCTCTGGCAAAAGGCTAGAATATATTAAATGGAGGAGAGGTAGTCTACTTAACAAATGATGCTGGAGAAAGTACATAACCATTTGCAGAAAAGTAAAACAGGGCTATCTCTCACCATTTATGCAAATTAACTCACGAGAGATCAGACACCTAAATGCAAAACCTAAAACTATGAAAGTCATCAAGGAACAAAAGGGCAAATTTTAGGATACATCGCATAAATATGCTGCCCGATGTAGCTACCAAAATTCACAGCCATTGAGTCAAGGCCGACTCATAGTGACCCCCTGTGTGTTTCCAAGATTGTCAGTGTTGATGGGGGTAGAACGCCTCGTCTTTCTCCCATCGACGTAATTATGGACACACAAATGGCACCAAACAAGCTAGACAGCCTCTTAAACTGGAAACATTTACGCATGCCGGAAGCCTACCACCAGGAGAGCGCCAAGAGAACTTCAAGACTGGGGGCGAACGTTTGTGCGATAACTTATTAGACAAAGGACCAATCTGTATAATTACAGAAAATATCAACACCTCAGCAATAATGTATCACTATGGAGTAAATTTTAAGATGTGATCTTCTAATGTGCCGTTGGCTATTTCTTAGCTTAATAAAAATTATCTGCTGCTTCTATCAATGAAAAGTACTGCACATGTTGTAAAGTATGCCCAGCTGATTTCATATAGTATCTTATGTTTTATTCTATATATTATTGAGTGTACACTTTTCTTCCTTATGGGAGAAAATGATATGGCAGGAACGTTATGATTCATTTTACAATTCTCAACTATGCTCCTGGAGATCATAAACCCAGGATACAGATATTTCCTGCAACTCTTACTTTATAAAGCAAACAAAAAGAAGGGGTAACAGCAATAGTAGAACTACAGAGATACAGGTCACTACCCATCTGTCAGTTTGTCATATGCAGTGGCTTGCATGTCTGTGTTCTGTACCTTCTAGATAAAGATATAGTTATTTCTGAAAATTAGCCAATGTGAAGATTTTGAAGATTATAAAAGAGTATTTTCCAATAGTGTTCTGGGAAATGGACCTCCTTTGGTTGGGAGGAAAATGAGTATTAGCTATTATATTAAAAAATGAGGATATTACTTAAAATTAAAAGTTTACACTATTGGCATCTCATCTCAAATGGCTCCCTGCCACAGAAAATCTTGAGACGAACTCTCCCAGCAGAATTACCTAGTAATGCTCACAGTAGAAAGCTAGAAGCATTTAAAATTTTAATTAGAAGCCATAGTACATTATTTCTTAACTTGATTCTCTGCTCCATTCGTATTTGAGAACATCTAAGGTCACGATGGAAATGATCAGGCCCCGTTTGTTTTGATACTCAGCAAATATGTTCCTTGGCTTCTTTGCCCATATTAATTATGCGGTAAGAGCCCAGTGATACAAAAGACTAAGTAAAATAAGGGAATCTGCAGTAGTTTACCTCAGGAAGTCTTCTGACAGCCACATTTCTTTGGCTGTCTTTAAAATTCAGTTTTCATCTCCCTGATAGCAATAGATAACAAATAGGTGAAATAAGTTCTATTTAATAAATTTAAAAAAACAGCTAGCTAGATTTTAAACTTTGTAGTTTGCAAACAATATATAACTTGGCTTTTTTGAACATACACCCAAACCAACCTAAACCTGTTGTTGAGCCCATTCATGGTGAATCACTGTACTACAGAATAGAACTGATCTACAGGGGTTTCATGCCTACAATCCTGAGACAGACTTCCAGGCTTTTCTTCCACGTGCACCTGAGTGGGGCAGGGCTGTCAAACCCTAGATTAGCAGTAATCAAGAATGGCTTATGCCACCCAGGAATAGTTTTTATAATCTCTAAAATATATTTAATTATATGATCGTATTGTGAAAAGAACTGGAATTAGGAAACCAAAAAGAAAGAACATGCTCAGCATGTCTTCGTCTGAAGGCAGGGGAGAAAAAGAGCCTGCAATGGAAACTTTGAAAGACTCTATTGGCAAAATATTGAAAGATGATGGAAAGATAGTACAGATTCACTGTACTAAAAAGAACTAGTCAATGTGCAACCATTTCGAGAGATAGCAAGAACCTATGTGCTGAGAGAGGAAGTCCCAGCTGCACTGAAAACACTAGCTAATATCAAGCCTCCAAGGATTGATGGAATACCAACTGAAATGTTTCAGTAAACTAATGAAACACTGGAAGCAGTCACTGGTCTATGCCAAGAAATGTAGAAGACAGCTCCTGGGACAGCTGACTGGAAGAGATCCATATTTTTACCCATTCCAAAGAACGGCAACCCAACAGAATGCACAAATTACAGACCAATATTATTGATATAACATGCAAGTACATTTTTGCTGATGATCATTCGACAATGGTTGCAGCGATCCATAAATAAGGAGCTTTCAGAGGTTCAGGCCAGATTTAGAAGAGGACATGGAACAAACAATATCGTCGCTTATTTCATATGACTCTTGGCTAGAAGCAAGAAATACCAGAAAGATGTTTACTTATGTTTTAATTACTATGCAAAGATATCCTCAACAACAGCCTTTAGAATAAGAATTCACGAACTCCTAATTATGCTCATGCAGAACTTGTGCGTGGATCAAGGAGCAGTTGTACAAACAGAATAATGGAATATTGCATGGTCCAAAATCAGGAAATATGTTCATCAGGGTTTTATTCTCTCACCATATTTGTTTAAGCTGTATGCTCAGCAAATAAGATAAACTGGCTTATATGATGAAGAGTGTGGCATCAGGATTCGAGGAAGGCTCATCAACAATCTCTGATATGCAGATGACACAATCTTGCTTGCTATCAGTGGGGAAGACTTGAAGCCCTTGCTGATAAAGACTGAGGACTACAGCCTTTAGTTTGTAGAGAAAACTCAAAATCCTCACAACTGGGTCATAGGCAATATAATGTGCAGCAGTTGCATAATCTACTGTCAACTTGAGGAAGGGGTGGAGTCCAGCTTGTCAATCAGGTCCCAGCTTGGTGACCCCATTTGAAGGCACGACGGAGATAAATAGTACACTGAGGGCCAGATACACACTCTCTGCTGCACAGTCCTGTTAACAAGACACATGGAGCTATGCTGGTAGAGGCAGAGCCCTGGAGCTGGAGGAGCCACGTGGAGACCCATTCCAGTTCTGAGATGCTTCCACTGCCACTGGATCCACAAGACTTTCCACACACTGGCCTGTGATCTTCTTGCATTCAGAGTCATTGCATGTGTTGTATGAGTCTGAAGAGGAATTTATAGATTGGTATCAGACACATGGACTTATATCAGACTTATGGACTTGATCTGGACGGGCTGAGATGTTTTCTTATTGCACAATTACTCTTTGATATCAAGTTCTCTACTACACACATATGAGCCTCTCTGGATTTGTTGCTCTAGTTAACCCGGACTAACACATAATGATACATGGGGAATAGAATTAAGTTGTCAAGATTTTGTCTTGCTTAGATCCACAATCAATGCTGATGGAATCAGCAATCAAGAGATCAAAATATAGATTCCATTAGGTAAATCTGCTGTAAAAGCCTACTTTAAAGTGGTGTAAATCAAAGACGTTACTTTGAGGGCTAAGGTGTGCCTGACCCAACTCATGGTATTTTCAATTGCTTCTATGCATGTAAAAGTTGGAGACTGAATAAGGAAGACCAAAGAAGAAGAATCGATGCATTTCAATGAACAAAGTGCCATGGACTTCCCAAGCAACCAAGTCTGTCTTGGAAGAAATACAGCCAGAATGTTCAGAGTCAAAGATGGCAAGTGCGTCTTCCAAGACAGATTTAATGGTTGTTTTGGAAGTCCACGGTACTTTCAATATTATTGTTGAAGACTGCTTGAAGTCTTTTACGAAGACGTCATTCCGTGTCCCTTGGACTTGTTACCAGGAGATACCATTTCCAGGAGAAAGACATCATACTTGACAAAGTAGAGGGTAGTGAAAAAGAGCAAGGCCGCTGTGTCAGTTCTCTCTTTACTGTGGGTTCAGACACAAGGACTCATGTGAGCCTGGCACAGACCAGCCAGTGTTTTTCCTGTTGACAGCACCTGACAGCAATAACAAGCATGACCATATGACTTAAAGAAAGCACTTGTGAAATATTCCAAGGTTACGTAATTTCTCCAGAATTTCTTCTGAATGATGAGATGAGGATAGGAAGAAGCAGGAATCTTCTCCATTCTCCCCACTTGGCCCCCCAACCCCCAATCATCATCCAGGGAAAAGCATCCAAGAAAACTGAAGGGGAGAAGAAAGTAAAACAGAGAGAATGTGGGGCGTAGTAAGGAGAGACGAAACACAGTCAGTAAAGGTCAACTTCAGAATCATTTCCTTTGGTTTATTTCTCTGTCTGTTTTCCTGCCTCTGTCAAACTCTCCCTACTTCTGCCACCAATCTTGTTTCCAGACTCCTAGATTGTCTCAACAACATTGGGCAATTTCATATTGTAAATTAGGGAGAAAATCATCCTGAAAAATTGAAATGTGCCTTTGTAGGAAATATATCAGCTGATGTAGCGAAGGATAGTTGAAGAGCACAGGGTGATGGGATGGGCTGACCTTTGGATTTGCTCCAAACCCAACCTTGGCACTTCTGAAAACCGAGGGAGCACGTGGCCAAATGGCTCATTGTTTCTGGGCTTTAGACAGCTCATCTCTAAAATGGCATTAAAATTTGTCTTAGGAATTTGTTTAAAGAAGTAATTGAACTGATATGTGTACTTGCATAAAAATATGCTTGATAAATGATGGGCTCAATCTTTATCCCACTTAGTTTTGTTTTCCCTTCCTTTGCTTTTCTGTCTCTTTTCACATCCTCCTCCGTCCTTCATTGCATCTGGACAATGATAGTACAATCTGTCTGGGGAAATACTGTGTCCGACTGAGGCCTGTTTGCTTCAAGATCCACTGTCCATGTTTTGTGTGATGGCTCAAGATCTCTTGGTCTCATTTTCTTTTGATTGCTTGCCTCTTGATTCTTGGAATGTTCTAGACTCCTTTTAACTGGACACCCCAAGCCTCATCATCTTTGGTCATCTACTGGCTTCCACTGCTGTCTGTCCCTTGCAGCAGGTACTGAGATCCAGCCTGGCCTCTATGGGACCCAGGACAGTGGCACCCCAAACCAGACCCGTGGGTCTATGGGAGCTTTATTTCCCCGACTGTTCCAGAATCAGCAGGGTCACTTAACAGAATGCATTCTCTGCTCCCCCTCTTAGCTTCCTAAAGGGTCCAGGCGATAGAACACAGACACTGAGTGAGAGTTATATCCCTGAGGATGATTTTGACCACAGGAAATAGTAGAATGGGACAGGTACAAACTTTCCTCTCCCCTCCTCCCTGCGGTACATGGTCTGAAGTTTGATGTTGTAAATCTAATGTCCAGAGACCGCCATACTGATGGGTGACTGGCTCTGCTCGGTGAATCCAGGACCAGCTCAGGAATGCCTCACTTTGTATTCAATGCCCCTTTATTCCTTGTCTCCCTCCTTTTTTAACTCCCACTTATCCTTTTCTGCCATTATAACTCCTAATATTATATCATCGCTTAAGCCTTGCTTGGCGTTAAGGATTCAAGGAAGCCTGAGCTAAGAGAACTTTGAACTACATTTTCTAGGCATCTTTATCAACTTGCCTCTGGATAGGCTTTAAAAAATTAATTTCTTATTTTATATTAATATTTTTAGTTTTGATACATTATTTTCCTTTGTTTTAATTAAGTTTTATTGACATGTAATTCACATATCATACCATTCCAGTAGTTTAGAAGACGTGTATGATCATCACCATGATCAGTGTGAGAACATTGTTTCATCCTTGTGCTCATTGCCATTACGCCCCCGTTTCCCCCATCCTCCCTTGTCATCACCCTAAGAAACTATTAATCCACTTACTGCCTCTCCAGATTTACCTATCCTGAAATTCATATAAAGAAAAACTTACAAAAATAAAACAAAACCTACAACAATAGCAAAATAAAACAGTGAAAACCCTCAATCGAAAAGCAAACAGAAAACAATAGAAACTAGAGCAACTTGTACATGGGTCAAAATGGAGAACAAATG
Organism: Tenrec ecaudatus; assembly: GCF_050624435.1. Taxonomy (NCBI): domain Eukaryota; kingdom Metazoa; phylum Chordata; class Mammalia; order Afrosoricida; family Tenrecidae; genus Tenrec; species Tenrec ecaudatus. Next base: position 21,788,840 of record NC_134536.1, read on the forward strand.
GTAAGGTGTGAACTTTTACCTTAAGTACATCTGCATGAAGCCTCTGGGTCGTTTTGCCAAGGGAACGCTCTAGGGATTCTGAGAAGCAGAAATAGAGACCCAGATATGCCCCTCCCCAGTCCATGTCGCAAGTATCGCAGGTAGGGGCCGTGGCTTTTCCAGATGCTTCTCTGGTCCCGCTGAATTTCAGCTGATATCCTTGTTTTGAGGTTTGGATAGCTCCACTGTTCCTGACCCATCAGGACACCCCCTCTTGGGTGACAGTTCTCACTGAACTGCTCTGCCTCTGGGATTTTGTACCAGTGGCTCCTTCCTCCCTTCCTCTAACCTTGGGGTGGGATTGGGGATGGGAATGAATCTCTAGACTGGTTGAGATTCTGCTCTGTGGTGTACATACCCCCAGGATGGTTGATTTCATAGGCCAACTGGACGACAGTGTTATCGACAGGGTCTATCGTGTTGGTTGTGACTTATACAAACCCAGGTACAACAGCAGGGACACCGCCCAGTCCTGCACCACCATCACAATGGTTCTTATGTTGGAGCCTCTCATGGCAGCCACCATGCCAATCCCCCTTGCTGAGGATCTTCCTCTTTCTCACTGCACCTCCACTTTACCAAGCGCAAGAGCCCGATCCAGGGACTGCTCTCTCCTAACACATGCCAGCTTTTCAGTCAAATGCCAGGCTAGAGACTGTTAGAAAGCACAAGTAGTTACATGTGATTGAGTCATTTGGCCTTGGATGCAACAAATTATCTTCCTTAATACGGCTGGGCCGTATATAAGCAGTTGAAGGCTTTATGAGCCAAAAGTTCCCCCCTAGGAAATATTTGGCCATCAGTTTATGAGTATTTTGCTAGAATTCTTACCTTCTTCCTATTACCTAGGTTAAATCAAGACAATCACAGTCTTCAGCCTGTAGCCTGACTTACAGAATTTAGACCTGCCAGTATCCATAATCATGTTATCCATTTCTTCCAAATCAAGTTGTCTTTCTCAAATCTATCTATAGATCTGGCTGGGTCTGTTTCTTTAGAGAACACTAAGAGACGGTTCTCAGTTCTCTTTCAATATAGCAAAACAAAGCCACTGTCTTGGACTCGGGTAGCCACAGAGGACAGATTAGACCGGCCCCATAGAGTTTCCATCCTACATGCACTCAGAAGTTGCCTCCCTCCTGTCTTCGTGGTGGCTACAGAAGCTCTTCCTCCATGCATTCTGGGCCTGGTAGGTGGCAAATTAGTGGTGTAAGGATTACTGTGTTATTATTTGGAAAATGGGATTCGGATCGCACTCATTTCAAAACTTCCCAGGGTGCTTAGAGAAACAAACACACGGCATGGCTCCCCCTCCCCGAATTCCACTTCAGGTGCAACTGAGAACAAGTGCATTGTCCTCCTGCAGGGTGCACACTGTTTCTAAAATTGTCCCCCAGGAGATATGCATCTGTAGTAAGTGCTCTGTAATAGCTCAGCAATGCTTGCTGGATCTGCCTTCGGGAACACCGCACGAGCACAGCACACACGATGCCAGAAATGATTCCATATCGAGGCATAGAGATGTCGTTCGACCAGCTTTCCTCTAACTTAGGGGGAAGAAAAAGGTCTCTCTCCAGGAACTTGCAGCTGGGAGGGCAGGGAGTAACGGAGCTCCCACCGTGGCATGTCACCCCTGAGAGGACCGCCAGGGACCAGAAAGGAGAACTAGCGCAATGAATCTTTGTCGTGGTTTCTTTTCTCTCACCAGCTCCTCTCGCCCTTTATAGTCTGGAAAGCCGCACTTTGTAGCTCCATACACTTTCAAACTGGCTATCTATGCTGCAGACTCAAGGCGACTGGCCACACGGGAAAGGAAGCCCAGGTCAAAAGCATGGCATCCTTGGTATCCTTGGGTGGCAGGAGAGCAGGGGTCCACCGCGTGAGTGTGCACATTGAGTGACTTCAGACTTCCTTGCTATCTAGAAAAGTCAGCAGACCCAGAGTCCTACTGCAGCATCTCCTGGCAACAGTGAAGGAGACATGTGGGGGCCCTGAAACCCAGAAAACACCCTCCTGCATACCACCAGGTGGCCTTGTATGAAGGAATTCCATCTGGACAAGAATCAGAAGGGAGGAGCAGGGCTGGCAGGCAACCTGTACACACTGGGTCAGCTGGAGCACTTTGGACAACATTGATCTACTTCTGCACTGATTGCAAAGAGAGACGTGGCTCAGACTTCTAAATGGCCTGTGCTGCCCAGCCACATGGAAATCCTTGCCTAGAACTCATAATCCAACACTTCCAAGATTGACCCAGGCCAGAGCACGGGGCTCCAGGAATCCTATTGTAGAAATAATATGGGGCCTAACTAATCAGTTGGTGGCCATGGTAATGGCAAACTATCTCACTTCTGCCGGGAAGGCAGAAGCCATTACAAGTTGGGTGAGTCGTCTCAGAACTTTGTTTCCTTCCTTAAAGGTGTAGGGATCACAGAGAGTTTAATTCTACCAAAACGACTCAACACCTCTTCTCAGATGGTATGTTCGGTCACGTTCCAACTCATGGCAACCAGAGGCGCAACAGAATGCAACACAGCACAACTCATTGACACTGAGTTGATTCTGACTCATGGGGACCCTGGGAGATAGGGTACAACTGCCCCTGGGGGTTTCCCAGATGGTGACTTTTTATGGGAGCAGTTCGTCTCTGCACGCATGGGATCATCATGAGTTGAAGTGAGCAGCTAGCAGCAGCAAATATCTGTCTAGCCATCTGTCTATCCGCCTATCTACATAGAACAGTTGTCATTTCTGTATTTTTACATGTGCAGTTTGGCGACATTAATGACATCGGTCATGGTGGGCATCCATATTTTTCTATAATTTCCCATCACCCTAACAGATGTTGTCCTCCTAAGCAATGACTCCCTGTGTCCGCCCCTCTCTTGCCCCTAGAAATCACTAGTGACCTGTGGTCTCTACACATCTGCCTAGTCTACCTAGTTCCCTTAAATGGGATCATGCAATACTTGTCCTTTGGTGACTGGTTGATTTAATGCATCCTCATGTTTTCAAAGAAGCCCTGGTGGCTGGCGTAGTGAGAGGTTCTGAGTTGGGCTTCAAACCACCAGGTCATCAGTTCTAAACCACCAGCAGCTCCAAGGGAGAAAGCCAAGACTGTCTAGTCCCATAAAGAATTACGGCTCTGACACTCACAGGAGCAGTTATCCCTTGTCCTCTAGGGTTGCTGTGAGTCAGAATTCACTCGATGGTCCCGAGTTGATGGCTTCAAGTACGTGTTTCCCTTGGTGACAGAGTAATACCTTCTTTCAACCCTTCCTGGGAGTCAAACAACTTGGAGTCATTGGGTATCGCAAACATGTAAGCACTCATGTAAGCACACACTGAAAGAGCAGCCGTTCCAATCCACTCAGAACACCTGGGAGGCAATGTACTCTCTAAAGGTCTCAGCCTCGAAAGACCCATGGGGAGGGTTTTACTCAGACCCACATCGTGCATCAGAATCAACTTGATGGAAACTGGGTGATTTTTCTTGTTGGGGTCCCTACGTGAATTCTTTTCTGTGCTTCTACCCCACACGGGTGGCCCCACAGCTCCTGAGAATGGCCGTGCAGCCCTCGGGGTGGTACATCATCTAGAGTGCCACAGAAATCTCCAGCTCCAGCTCCAGCTGTGTGGTGTGACATTTACGTGACAGTCTGTCTGCTCCAAGAGGTGAGTCACAGAAAATTAGAGATGGGAAAGACCTATGAGGTCATCTAATCCATGTCCTGCCCGTTGGCAATCCCTCCCCTTTGCTCCATTTCCTATCGCATCATCCAGCTTTGCTTTAAATAGCAGGGGCTGCCTTCATCTCCAGCACGAGCAGCCCAGCTCACTCTGAAGTGTCTACTCTAGGCTTACGTTTGCAGTCATGCCGGGGTTACACGCTTGCCCCAATCTAAAAACACAAGCCCTGGAGAATGATCAGAAAGTGGAGATCCTCTCTTCAAAAGAGAAGATCAGTTCCAGGAAGGTCAATGGTCTGGGCCACCTCACTTCATTCCTTGCTATTTTAATTAGACGTTTATTTAGGATTGCTTGGTTTTTACTTTCTTTATCAATATCTAGACCTGTGACCAAGGAGTACCACTGGTTTTGTTCCAAAAGCTCACTTGGCTCACTTTTTCGTGTAATTACGCATCCCCTTGGTTTCTATGCCCGGGTGCATAGCCCAGCCCAGCACTGCAATGCAAATAGAGGCCCTTTGCTCATGCCCAGGTACTCAGCTCATGGTGCAAAGCATATCCAAGAATTCACAGGCGACTTACCTTAATCTGCCCCTTTAAGCAAGGCTCGCTGCACACAGACCGCACCATGCCACTCTTGTTCATCTGGATTTTGTAGTCATCGATGTTCAGTACTCCTTCGTGCCAAGTTCCAATGTGCACATAGTCATAGCGCTTAGCCTCGGTGTACTGCAGATTCATGATGTCATATCTAAAAAAGAAAACAACACATGGGTCAGGAAAAACAGGAGCATCTTGTAGAAAATAAAGAAAAGAGGGTATATAAATAAGGATGAAACAAAGGCAGAGGAGAGCTGCCCCACCCCCCAGGGACAGCGACTATCAGCATCTTAGTTTGTGTCTTTAAAAAAATGTTACTTTTTAATTTGAAGTTGTATTGACATAAAATTCACAAATCATACAGTTCAGTGGTTTGAGCACATTTTTAAAAGTTGTGCACTCATCACCAACAACAAATTTAGAACATTGTCTTCTTCCTTGTTCTCATTAGGATTAGCACCCCTAACCTCCCAATAGTCCTGTTGATATCATTAGATGTGTATCCGCTCTCCCATCTCTGCTTGAACATCCTGTGTCTCTGCTGCAAACTATGAACTCCTGGACTTCTCTCACTCTGCTTATTTTCCAAAAAACAATGCCGTGTCTGCTTGATCACCCTTGCCTTCCAATCAGCATCCCCTGTGGTATTCTTTGAGCAAGCACGCTATCCTTTCAAACAGTACTTTCTTAATTTGATTACTTTTATCCCAAATTTATTTCACAACTTCGGTGTCTGTTTTCACTATGCTGGATTAAAATAGGCGCATTTTACCAAGCCTCGTGCCTTCCTTGTTAGGTGCTAATAGAGGGAGAAATCTGAGAAACACAGGTTTAATTAGTAAGGATGTTGAGGATTTAACATCTTGCACATTGACATTTAAGCTGATCTCTTCACTGATTAGGGCAAACATTTTGAATCCAAATAACTGTCGGCAGCTATTTCAGTAATGTCAAATGCTGCAGTGCTCTGAGATGGCCAAAACCTCCCTTTAGAAATCGTCACTGTCTGATGTGACCTCATGGCTGCCCAGCGGTGGTGGTGTAGGACACTTTCCAAAGTGATGGAAAGAACACACGACTTGACACCAGAACATGCAAGTTGGGCTCCCTTTTCTAGCATCTGAACGGAATATTAGACTACTTCGAACTGTCTCTAAAGGCCTTATAGTTCACACCATTCTGGTGGGGGGTTAGTACGACAAGGCAAGTAAAAGTATTTCACCACTGGGACAAAGGCATATGCAAGTCAAAGGCACTATATCATTCTCGTTTACAGTTCTATGAATACTCTGGAGTACTCTCATATTTCTATTAACATAAGGAACTTGGAGAACACCTTTTGTTGGCATAACTATCTCTCAGCCATTGAAACCCCCCAGTATTGTGAAACGTTCTTGTGTGGGTTTGCCCCAGGTAGACCATCACTCAGGTGAAGTTTCCTACATCTGATGCTTGGTTCTCTTGTTTACTGACCAGTGAAGTGTGATTTATACCTATGCTGAGTCTTCATGAGTTCTGGGCTAAAACAGAAGAGGAATGGCCTCTTGTGCTTTATCGGGGAAAACTTTTCTGCAAAACACACACACACACACACACACACACACCTACTCTACCCTGGTATCCTTTATTTCTGAACTTGACTCCGAATCTTTCTAGCACTCTACCAATCAATCTAGGTTAGCATCAGAACCTTACTGGCTGATTGAAAGGACCCCATTGTTTCTCTAAGTGACTAACTACCGCTCCTTTCTTTAGACCACTAAGACCAATTGAATGGCTTTTCTCCCTTCACTGTTCTCGCCGATTGCTAACAGATGATTGGGAAGTCCACTGTTACTGACATATCCCAGAACGTCTTCGGAGTAGCTCTCTGAACGGTAGCCAGGAAATCCGAATGGGTATTAATTGATTACAGGCTGATGATGGCTCACACTCATTTCTGTTGATCAGTGATACTGATCGACACCTTCAGTATCTTCCCTTTCCAAACTCACAGTGACTGTGAGCCCTGCTGTGAATGTCGGGCCGGAATGGTTCTCATGGTCACTTCTCTTATGCGTGTTTTACCCCAGAGCAGGTGACCGCAGCTCCCTGGTGGTCTTGCTTCCCTGTTAGCACTGGGGTATCTTTTCCCCCACACACCACTCTCCTAAGCCATTCATTTCTACTTCCTCATTTGCTCATTCATAGGGGAGATCAGTTCACACTCCATTTGCATTTAGAAACCCAAAATTTTCACAATATTTTGGCAAGAAAACACATTCCTAAAATGTCCCCAAAGCTCGAAGGAGTGAAAGAGAGCGGATATGGAAGGCTGGGGGAGGGAAAACTACTGCTGGACAAGAAGCGCTTGGGGTGCAGGCCTCCTTCCAGGGTGTTACTTGGTCTCTCCTCCTGCCATGAGTGACAGCATGACCGCAGAGGCTACATGCACTCCAATGAGGATGCATGCTGATGAACTGAAGTACTCACACGAGGGGCCCAAAGCAAAATGCCGGCACAGCGGGCGACGCAAGGAGAGGGAGGTGACCAATTTCAAGCATGAGGAACTGATCCCTGAAAAGGGACCCAGGGGAATCTCCTAATTTGAATATGTAATTCAGAAAATGGAGAAGTGAGCGAAAATCATGTGCTCCCTCTTCGGGAGCCCCATGTCCTAGTGACACTGTGGGTTTGCATCCTGATACTTAACTCTGCAGCGTCTCCACAGGAGCAAGGCAAGGCTGTCTGCTTCCGTAAAGATGAACAGTCTGGGAAACTCTAAGGAGCAGTTGTACTTTATGCTAGAGGGTCCTTATGTATTGGAATCGACTCGATGACTCATTCATTGTCCTTAAGACTATTCCAACTGATAGAACACCAATAGGGTTAGGAATAGAGCCTGTATGAATAGAACCCGATAGGAAATGAATGGGAATAGACAGCCTATAGGTTTCTATAGCCCCTTTGCACTTCCAAAACTTTAAATCTTTACAGGAGCAGACAGCCTCGTCTTTCCCTTGAGGAGTAATGGGTGGGTTTAAATCGCTGACTTTTCGGTTCGCAGCTCAAGATTTAGCCCAACATACCACCAGTGGTATAGTGACATTGTTTCGAGATTTGGGATAGAAGCCCCTGTATATTGCAACGAGTTCATGTACTCAATTGCTAACCAAAGGTTGGAAGTTCATGTCCACCCAGAGGTTCATGAGAAGAAAGGCTTGGCAAACTATATCCAAAAAGAGAAACCATTGAAAACTCTATAGAACAGCATTCTGTTGTTCGATGCATAAGCTTGCCATGAGTCGGAATGGACTCCACGGTAATTGGTATGTTTTGGAGAATCTGGAGAGGAGTAAGAGGGCACTGAGATCTGTGGAGTAGCTGAAAGGTCCGTGTTTGGTACTTTATGTATTTCATTTATAAAACCACGAGGAAGGTTTTCTGTTCCCAATCCGACCCCAGCTCCCATTGGAGTGTGGAGTTTCAACCGTAGGTGTAGAGGGTTAGGTAATGAACATTCTAAACACCAGTCCCCCGCATTCCTTCTGAGACCACGCCCCAAGTCACCCAGAACGCATAGCCTTTCCACATATCCAAGCCCGGCTTCATCCTGGTCCTCCCAATTTTACCCAACCAATGAAAATCTGGTCCCACCTAACTGGTATTTTGGAAGGAATCCACTGAATCCATTGTTCTGATGGTTGCTCATGACGTATATCCTGTCCTTCCAAGAGGGTTACCTATGGCTTTTGTGTCGATTCTCACTCACGGCAACCCTGTAAGATCGAATACAACCTGCCCCATAGGAGGCCCAAGGTGTAATCTTTATGAAAGCAGCTTGCCATATTTTACTTCCAAAGAGAAACTGGCAGGTTGAAAACGGCGAGCTTGGAATGAACAGCTAAATGTGTAACCACTGACACACCACGGTTCTTTCCTTATGACTCAGCCCCACCCCGCAGGTAACGCTCGGAACGTGGAATGCTAAGCTTGCACGAGATGAGGAGCTATGTGGGGGATCCCCTGGGGTTAGACACAACTTTTGAGTATCTGTAAAATTACACTAAGAAGGTTGCCAGAGACTTAGCCCAATCTTGGGATCAGCAGGAGATAGCAGAAAGACGGTAACCTCACATTCAAACAGTCTCCACCAGTTATTAGCTATGTGACTTTGTGTGAGGGCCCTAGCTTTTCTGACACCCACTCCATTTATTTATCTATTTTTCTTTATTTTGGTGAAAATACCTACGCACATGCACAACTGTACGTCCCTTCTCCAGTCTCTACCTGTGCCATGCAGCGACATTGCTTACATCCTTCAAGTGTTGGCACCTTCACTGACAAGCCCAGCCAAACGATTTCACCATCATCAACCCAAATCCATTGCCCCTGAAAGTGCTCATCTGGCCCATCAAGTTGCTCTTGTCGAGTACAATCCTTAAAGCAGACATTCTTTTGTAATTGGGCTTACAGATCTCTGGTCACACAGTGGATTGCACTGTGATCTGCTATCCATGGAGTCAGCCAGTTGAACCCACCAGCACGCCAAGGGCGAAAGATAAGGCTGTGTGCTCCCATACAGATTTCCAGGCAACACAAGGTGCAGCTCTATTTTCTCGAAAGAGGCGCTCTGAGTAGGGATAGGCTCAATGGCAGTGGTTGAGTTATTTGATGCTAAGACGACTTTGTGGAGTGGTTTGCAGTTCAAGGTTTAAGACTTGCTCATAAAACCATTTTAGGAGGGCTAGCTGGCCTCAACAGCTCTGGAAAGCACCGGTGTTCTGTGTAATCGTCTGTACAACGAGGACGATGCTTACTGATGGCAATGTGAAGGATTAAATCATTTGATGTTCTCTTTTGGTTCACATAAAGAGGCTTTCCTCAAAAGCTCCCACGCTGCAAAACCATGATACTGAATGATGACAAGATTTGTGAGGAAAAAGAGGTTTGGGGCACACTTCAAAGCATTTATGATTTTGTAACCAGGAACCTGCCTCCATCTGTCAATGTGCCCAAGCAAACTGTAAGTGAAGTGAGAACCATCGACAGCTCAGGAGATTACGTGGATGGCCTAGGCAGGCAACTTGGGATGTCTTGATGTTGTCTGGGAAGCTAGTTGAGATGCACAAAAAGAGCGAGAAGAGAAGCTCTTTGGGTCTAGCTGAGCAACGAAGAGCCCTGAAGGGGCGAGCAGACAGCCTTGCTGGGAAAGCCTGGCAAAATTGGAGGCCTAGTCCTCGTTGTATGACTCCTGAACCAGAGCGGAAAGAGCTCCTGCCTGCAGAAGAAGCCGCACCAAGAGCCTGTTCCTTCCCGGCTCTGCTGAGGAGCCCTTGCCTAGGAAATGTCCTGTGAAAGAACACAATGACTCTTCACAGTGATGTCATTCTTGTGTACCAGTCACATGAGAGCTAATTAGTGTCATAAAAGCAACTGTCCTAGCAGAACAGACTGTATGTAAAATGAAAGGACACATACACAAACACATTATATATATGATATATGTATATATATCATAGAGCCCTGGTGGCATAGTGGTTACGCATTGGGTTGCAATCCTCAAGGTTCACAGTTCAAAACCATGCGAGAAAGACTTAGCTTTCTACTCCCATAGAGTTCCTGTCTCAGAAACCCCCAGGGACAGTGCTACCCTGTCTTACAGGGTTGCCATGAGTCAGAATTGACTTGATGGCAGTGAGATATATATCCAAACCAAAAACAAACAAACTGGTGGCCATTGAGTCAATACTGCCCCGTAGCAACCCCTTGTGGGTTTCCAAGACTGTAATTGTTTACAGAAGTAAAAAGCCCAGTCTTCCTCTTGAGACACTGCTGGTGGTTTCAAACTGCCAACCATTCGGATCATAGCTCAACACATCACCCACTAAACCACCGAGGCTCCTATCTATCTATCTATCTATCTATCTATCTATCTATCTATCATCTATCATCTATCTATCATTTATCTATCTATCTATCTACTATCTATCTATAAATCATTGAGTTGATTCTGACTCCTAGAAACCCTCTCAGGCAGAATTGAGCTGCAATTGCCCCACGGGATTCCCCTGGCTGTAACTATTGCTCCTGAGGAATGATTGGGCTTTTGGTTAGCAGCTGAGTGTTTAACCACTGCACCACTTAGGTTTCATGTCTCCATGTACAACGTAGTGACATTGATCACATTCTTCGAGTTATGTTGCCATCTTCACCATCCTTCTGAGCTGTCCCTCCACCACCAACATAACCTCACCACCTGCTAAATTTCCTGTCTGCTTTCGTTTGTTATAGTCCATTTGATCTCATATTGTAAAGTATGACACAAAAGGATAGAATGCTCAAATATATTGTAAAAGAGTAGAACTCTCAAGGCAAATATTCTTCACTAGTTAAATTATTGCTGACTTGACTAATGCTTTACTGGTCACAGACACTCAATCCTCCCCCTAAGTATTTCCTTTATTGTACTAAAAGATACATGATCAGAGATGTAAGTTAACCTGAGCAGGAGGAATGTATGGAAAGGATTTGTTTCTCTTCCTGAGTCAAGCTCTTTAAGCAGGTGCAGAGTTCAAAGTGCTCCGCAAGCAGGAACGCATTGGGACCCACCCATCAGAAAGGTTGCCAGCCTGATGTCGACCAGGTGTGATCGCTTGAGGATCTTGGGCTTGCAGGGCAGGTCCCAGGTTATACGGGGACAGGAACAGCATTGATGAGAGCCAGTGTTTAAATATCGACCAGTACATATTTCGATGTATTAAACTGAGTGGTCTGCAGTGAGGGCCATGTGATTATCAACCCTGTTTTTTCAGCCATCTGACTACATCTATCCTCATAATTCCCAGAGATCAGGAAGCCCAATAGAATCAGAGTTGTCATCTGTCTGACCTGGAGAAGTTCACGAGCTTTTTGAGATCTACTCATGAGAAAAAAAAAAACTGAAAGAAAACTGCTTTACCTTCCGGGAGCATCCCCTTTCTCATCAAACCACACCTCTTCTCCGGACACGCCAACGAAGGAGGACCGGATGAGGAAGTCCAGGAGTTTCCGGCCATCGATGGGCTTCATGGCATCGCAGAGGCCCACGTGGCCCAGGCAGAGGGCCTGGTGCATGTTCTGCAGCCCGTGCGCCATGGCGTAGATGGCGTTGATAACGAAGCCCATTTTACTGTCCTGGACGTAGTTCTCTTCCAAGCTTTCATTGCCTGTCAAAAGAACAACACGTCAATCCCAGGCTAGTGACAGAAGCCCATACCTGTGTGTTTAACGCTCAAATCCTTTTCTGGGCTGCCTGGGGAAAGGCGAATCTGCAACAGGAGGCTTCTTAAAAAAAGACGTCATTTTGGTGACAAAGGTGTATTTGGCCCAAGTCAGTTTTCCATTACAGCCTGTGAATGTCAAAGCTGGACAATGACAAAGGAAGACAGAAGAGGAAGTGATGGTTGGTGAAGAATTTGGACTATATTGTGGACTTTTAAGAAAACAAATTAGCTTTAGGGAAACAACGAAATACAGCTTAGAAGTGCGGACGGCAAGATTTTGACTCACGTCATCAGGAAAGAATGATTGCTAAAATGAAGACATCATGTGTACCAGCAACAATGATGGAAACCCTCAAAGAAATGGCTTTAGAGAATATCCTCCACACCTGACTCGAACACACCAAGGACCAAAAAAATGGGACAAGACCTGACAATGTTGCTTCTGGTGTATACATTCATAAAGTTGCCTTGAGGGAACCATTGAGTCAAGGCAACAATAACACCAGGGAGAAAGAAGCAACAACAGTAGCAAAAGTCAAGCCCGCCCCATTCAAGTCTTATCCTGTGACCAGTGTTCGATGCTGATATTTGTAACACTGGGGTTCTACCTGCTGGCTTTCTACATCCAGTGATGGTTTTATGTGGAATAAAGCACACTTCACAGAGATGAAGATAAAGAACTCTCAAACATTACAAGGGAGCAGTGACAATAACTGATTCCCTCTTCACTCACAAGGACTGACTTATATTCAAAATCTTCCTCCATCACAGCACTGGGATAGCATTGTTTGTGACAACCCACAATTGACAGTGATTTTTTCTGTTTATTATCTGACCCCAGATATTCCTTTAGTCAAGTTCAGTATTTTTATCATCTCTAGAGCCACTAAGACCCAAAGTGGGAGGAAGAACTAGGTAGTATGAGGTAAACTCTGTAGTTTAGAGATATTTAAATCTGATTTTCTGATGATCAGAAACTCTGGTAAAATTTTTCTTTATGAAGGAATTAAACCAAACATTTAATTTTAGCCTTTAGCTTCTACCTGTAACGGAGCCTGGTGACATAACAGTTACACATTGAGCTGCTAACTACTGTGAGGCAAGCAGTTTGGAACCACCAACTGCCCCGTGAGAGAAAGACGAGGCTTTCTACCCCTGTAAAGAGTTACAGTCTGTGAAATCCACAGAGGCAGTTCTACTCTATCCTATAGAGTTGCTCTGAGTTGGAATCACTTCGATGGCAATGAGTTCTACTTATAAATATAAAACACCTTTCCATTATTTGCATCTTTGTGATAAGGAACCCAAAGCCCCATAATTGCTAAGAAAACTATTACATTCAATATAAGCTTCATATTAAAAGTTTAAACATTTGAATTTACATATGGACAAGCAATTTGGTGACTATTGGTTTTGCTGAGGAAAAAAAGATAACTAGTTTGGAAAACAAAATCTATTGGGGACACAAAACTGGCCTTAGAGATCTAATCATTGGCTCCAGAAACCTGCTTCTCTCTGCAGTGGGATTTTCCTTCCCCCCGTAAATGACAGGGAGGGATCTCTGTGATGTATGTCTTCTATTCTGAAAAGGGAGGGAGGGGAGGCAGAAGCTGCCAGGCTAGGAGCTTATGGAGTGGAGAACCACGTGGCACTCTTGATATTTCCTACCTGCAACCTTTTTTGTTCCAGTCTAAATAGGTCATTGGCCAGCAAGGTTTCTGGGCTGGAGAGTAGCAGAGTTTTAAACAGTGAGAGAGCCTAAACAGCTCAGGCAAAGTAGCAAATAATTTTCACTTATTCTTGGAATGACTGTTTAAATAACTGTCTGAAGAGCTTCAATGGGAATTTATTTAGAAGTAATCAAAAATGTGCAAAATCTAGAAGTGCATCTAGCCTAAGAGTGAAGGACTAAACACATAGGACTGTTTGAAGGTGAGGAAATCCAATTTTAACCCTATTCTCCAACTATCTTTAATAGGAAATTGTCAGAAGTATAATTTTCTAACATGATATTTTCTTGATTGAAAAATACATGTTCTAAGAAGACATGAAGTGTTAGAGAAGCAAATTTGGCATTTGTGAATATACGCACCCAGAATGTGTAGATAAATCTATATAAAGCAATAGGTAATGGTCCGTTCTCCTTACAAAAGTTAGAAAGAAGTTGGGATATGATAACATGTTTGTCAATGAGAGTCGTTGTCACTTAATGTTGGCTTTCTTTTCTTTCCCTTTAAAACCATTTATTTTCTTCCCTTTCATTGAAGGCAATAAAAGATATAAATGAGCATTAACGTCTCTTTTAAGTTTTAAAGAGTCCCGGTAGCCTATGATCTGCTGCTGCTCTGCAGAACAGTGAGGTTGTCTATTCCGTAAAGGCTTAAAGTCGCAGAAACCCTACAGTGCAGCCCTAGGCGGACCTATAGGGCCACTATGAGTCTGAATCAGCTCGATGACAGTGCGATTTGGGTTCTGCTAAGTTTTTAACATTAAGGCATTAAATTCTGCCCCTAAACCTCAAAAAATATTTAAGGGAAATATTAGTACTATTAGAGATAGAATCAGAAATAAACACTAGAGCTATTAGAATCAGAACAATTAACTTTGTGAAAGAAGAAATCAGTGAGTGGCAAAGCTACCCTGAAGGATCCTTAGTCAATACAAAGCATCTATGGGAAGATGCAGCTGTTATCGTGAAGAAATAAAAGCATCAACCCAATGTCTTCTCGACCAACTGGGGGCAAGGCTCTGGCATGTGACAATATTGCTTTTGCTACCTGTCATGTGAGATTCATTATGTGACAAAACTACATGATTGTTCCCAGTACAAATGTCTCTCACCAGTGTTCTCTAGAGGGCACTGCATCCATCAGGACTCAGTTTGTGCAAGAGAGTAATTGTCCTTGGAGTTCTCTGGGATTCAGACGTTCCTTTTGATTCATCCTTAGGGAGATCATGCAATTCATCATCCAAACTGGGCCACATTGGGCAGTGAGCGAGTGCTAGTACTAGGAAAGGCTTCCCTTGTTAATCAAAAGTACATCTTTCCTCGGCACCTTTTCAAAAACCGGAATGGTGTCAAGAGCAGATGCCAGTACCATCGATTTACAGAGAAAACCTCTTGAGTGTTCTCAGACCCAAAAACCCAATCTCCCAAATCATTCCAAGTAGCACACGTAACCTAAAATAATACCACTGCAATGTTGCCAGACACAGTTCACAGCTTGCTGGCTTGATTCAGTTCATATGCCGAGTATAGTCCTTTCAAAAGATTGAAAATCCTCTTCTGATTGCTTTTAGTTAGCAAAAACAGGTACTACATAGCCTTCCTAAAAGCAAACTGTTGAACAGTGAACTTTGGAAAAGTAGGAAATACTTGTATTCCAGAACACAGGCAAAACTCACTCTCACCACCACTGTTTTCATGGGTAAAATTTACATATAGATGCCTATTCTGACAATAAACAATCAGTAAAATATTCATATTACTTTCACCTTTGCCTAATGTTAAAGGGAAATATATATAACAGGAACCTTGGTGGCCCAGTCGGGTCAACAGTGGCTGCTAACCACCAGTTTAGCAGTCTAGACCCACTAGCTGCTCTCAGGGAGAACGATGAGGCTGTCGAGTCCTGTAACTATTTATCACCTTCAAAACCTTAAATGCATTTGCTATGAGTTGGAATCTCTTGATGGTAGTGGGTTGGGTTATATACAACGACGACACTGGCTACCTTTTTTTAATTGTTATGTAGAATACTCAATACATGAGCTCCAGTGTTCATAATAATCCTGCCAAATAGATTTTGATCTGACCACCTTACAGATGACAGACTAGCAGTGGAACAATGTGGGCTCATCTGCCTCCTAGGTCCTTGCCCTCTCTGTTACACTCACTTGTTAAGGGTCAGGTCATAGAAATCTCTAGAGAAAGCACTTCTGAAAACAGAAAAAAAAAAAAAGAAAGCACTTCTGGTGACGCGGCAGCCTACTTCCCACCTGCATCATCTTCAAGCCTGCCTGGGGCTTCTTTCTGAAATCCATCTGCCTGAGCACAGTTGGCTCTCTGACTAGAAACATCGAGACCAAGTCCATCCACCGTAACTATGACAAGGCAGTACCTGCCGCCCCCGCAGAGCAGGCGAGAGACATGATGCCAAGGAATACTTCTAAGAGTCACGGCTCCCAACCTTTCCCCCAGGACACACAGGCAGCTGGTGAGTTCGTGCCCACCTGAGGGGAGCACGTCTTTAACCTGCCAGTCCACTGGCTCTGCGAACAGAAACGAGTTCTGCCGCCAGTGGGAGGTCTGTCTCGCTGCCATGCTTTGCCTGACCCTGCTGTGACTGCAGACCTGGGGGTCCCAGCTAGAAAATCCTGCTGCCTCCTTGAGCCCACCTGTTTGCCATAGCAACGGTCCCTGGGAATGCTCTGAGGATCCATCAGCTAACAAAGCAGAGCCTGTTACAGGATTTTCCTGTCTCCCCAAGACTACACTTTGGTGACCCGCGAAGAGAAAACGGCAATCTAATAATATTGTCAGGAGGTGCAGAGGTGGAAACAGTTGACTCCCTGAGGGTTGGTGCCCTTTTTTCATAACACAAGTCTTAGCGTTCTTAGTGAGCAGGGAATTTCACGAATCGTTTTCCGTGGTGCATTAACTGTTACAGACCACTAGGGTATCATTAAAGCATTACCGTTTTGAGTATACTAAATGGAATCAAATAATTGTGGCTGAGCGTGTTTATTTACCTTCAAAAGAATACCTGCCTAAGTGCTTCACAGTGGATTGGGAAAATAGCTACCTTGATTCTAAATAGCAATCTTGTTCTTACTGCAGAGCACAACAAGGGTATAAATGGCTGCCTGGGCACACAGTCCCTCTGCATGGGCAGCAGCCGGTGCACCTTCAAAAACCAGGGACTCCGTGCTCCTTGGCAAGAGGATCGGCAACTCCTGGATCAGCAGAGGGCACGGCAGGAAGACCTCAACGAGGCACCTGGTCTTCTAGGTTCTAGCAGCATTTCTGCTGGAATGTGAGCAGACACCAGAAAGTTCATGGAAACATTCCACGGTCCTTTCACTCCATGTTTCTATGACCTCTTAGAAGCCTTCCTCAAATATCGGTAATATAGAGCCAACGGGCCAAGGAACCTGGATAAGGGTCTTGACTTTCTTGAGCCTCGGTTTCTTAATCCATACAATAACCCACGTGGACCAGATCAAGAGAGCTGTTTGAAGAGCACAGCCCTCTCTAAATTCCCTGTTTTGCATTTCCAGTTCTACATCCATTGCAGCTTAGCAAATCTCTTCATTCGAATCACTTCTTTTGTCCAGGCACAGTGACAAGGGCCCGATTCCATATGGTCACCAGCTTCTAAATGAGAAGACTGAAGCACAAGGTGGAGTCCTGGGGGTGCGGAGGAAACGTGATGCCTTGCCGAGAGACTCCTCTTTGAGTAACTCCTCAGGCTCCAAGAGGAACTGAAATGGGAAGAAAGTGACTCATCTTGTTGGGGGAACTGAGAAGGTTCGGCTCAGACCCCTTCTCTCCCCTTCAGCAGGATTCAAGATTTGGGGACTCTGGCCTCCGGTAAATGTCCAGCTGAGTAGAGACCAGTCAGGGTCACTCATCTTGTTCTAGGCCTAAGGTCTGGGAAGTCTTTTGTGACCACATGAAGCCCAGGAATGGTGCAAATGGATGACATCCTTGCCTACTATTCCAAAAGGTTCTAGATTTGGAGTCTAGAGGCAACTAGAAAGAAGGTTCTGGAAAAACCAGTCATTGAAAACACTGGGCCACGATTCTGTTTGGACACACCTTGTGCCCTCACAAGTCGAAGTTAGCTCCCCGGCAATTGATTGGTTTTATGGTGGCCACGTATCCAAATCATGACCCCAATGCACTTGTTTTCCTGCTTATAATTTACAGCTTTCGGTTGATTTAAACTTCTCTGGAATTTTTTTTCATTTAAATTTAATCTATAGTTAAGAAATCTTAACAGGTCAATGCATTTTCTGTACACATCCGCATCACTGCCCAGCTCATGGCAAAGGGCCTTCCCAGGGGCAGGTTCTCATGTATTAAGGCTTCCTTAGTTTATGACAGCTCCCAACTGCCGCCACTTTCAGTGTGCAAATCACAGCCAGTTTGTTTTTCTGGTACCATTACAACTGGTGTATGTTTGAGTGCTTTAAATAGTCTGTTAGCTAGTTTATAGGTACACTATTAGTCTTTGTTTATATTGATATTGCATCCTGAAACCTTTCTAAATTTTCTAATTAATTCTAAATTTTGTAAGCAATTTAAAATTTCCAATTTGTACCATGGAGAAGCTCTGGTGGCACTTGGCTGCCAACTTAAAGGTCAGAGAGTCCAACCCACCGGCAGGAGAAATGCATGGAAATGTGCCCCTGTGGACATGACCCGATGGCATCAACTCAGTTCAGACTCATAGTGGCCCTGTATAGAGTTTCTGAGACTGTAAAAGGAGCCTGGTGGTGAATGGATTAAGCATTGATCTGCTAACCACAGGGTCAGCAGTTCAAATCCACCATCCACTCCTCTGAAAAACCTCAGGCTGTCTGGCCCTATAAATACGATATAAAGTCTCTGGAACCCAAAGGGGCAGTTCTGCTCTGCGCTGTAGGATTGATAGGCGTCGGGATTGCCTGAATACCAGTGAGTGGGAGATGGTAAACCTGGAGGGGAGCTAACAGAATTGTCTTTTCTTGCTGCTTTGGAAATTCTATGAGGCGGTTTGGATCAATATGTGTTGGAATACACTTTAGGGTAATGTTTTGTTTTGGTTTTTTTTACTTCTCCAATCAAAACCTCTCATTAATAAAATGTCTATTTTAATCTTCATCTGTTTGACTGTTGCATCAATCCCTGAGATGTCAATTTGGCAGTAGATGTGCTGATGGCCCGCTAAAATCCCAGAGGTCCAGTCTTCGAGGTCATGCAGGTAGCAAGTGAGAGAGGTCATGTACAAGGGCAGGTGGGCCACCCCCAGAGCCAGACAGTTGCTGACTCAGCTGTTCTGTGCAGACAGAGCATCCTCCCCACTCCTGGGGCAGGGCCCCTGCGGACAACAGGACGTCTGTTAGCAAACACAGTCCTTTCTGAGTTTTCAGCAAACATGTCCCAGTTTGAAAGCCTGGAGTTGGGATATATGTTTTATAGATTAAAATAATGCTTGCTGCCAATGAAGTCTTTTTAATCATACCTGCACTTTTGATCTTATGAGTGCGATCTCATCACTATGCGCACAGGCATCGTTAAGCTGTCTCCTCGAATCCTGGGTCTCAGCATTCACTGCAGACTTCAAAATAACTAAAACAAGCATTTCCCATCTTCCCCTAAAAGGGAGACATTTGGGTCACATGAGTAAACATGGCTATCCCTGGAGAACATTCTCCTGATGTCTTACTCTTTTGAGTTCCCCCATTGCCTCTTGATCTGGCATGTACTATGTTCAACAAATGATCTCATACAATCTCCATTCAGAGCAAAATAGAAAGGGGCTGTACTGGTTTTCTGTTGCTATCAGCAAGCAAAGAAAATGAAGTTCACATTCCTTTAAATCGCCTGAATATTAGATTGAGTTGAAGAAAGATTAATCTGGGGGTGTTTATGTTGCTGTTGTTTTATAATGACCTGGAAGGACTCACGTGTCCTCAGTTTTGCTGAAGATCTGCCCTGCTAAGTTTTCTGAATGCTCTTTTGGGGAAAATTGATGATAATATTTGGAGTAGCCTCACCTTGCCCATGCTCAAGTTTAGGATCTCCAGATCTTTTGGATTCCCTGACTCCATTTCCCCGCCCCCCCTCTTTCCTGAAGTAGTGCTCTCTGGTCCCATCACAGGAAAAGATGACCCCTCCATTATTCCTATTCATTTTATTATGTAAATTAGCTCATGTAGGATGGGAGAGAAGAAAGGAAAGGGCATTTCATCAAGCCTCTTATTATCAGCCTTTTTAGTAGCTGAATTTCTAGTACTTAAACCCACCTTGCTATAACATACAAGTTATATGAATATATGTGTGTATGAAGAATAATAAGGAATAAAAATTATTCTCATATGTAAATAATACAGGCATTTTCTAAATACATCATCATATTCTGTTAAGAAAGAAATCTCTCACTGATGTGACAAGTCAACAGCAGGTTCTTCTGGGAATTGATCATAATGTATGGTCATAAGCTTGACTGCCCTGAAAATACAATTGCACTTGAGTTCGTACATATTTCCCAAAATTATGGTGTGTGTGAAAAACAAATAGGGACAATCCCTGGTGTGTTTAAGTGATGGTGAGGATCAGGCAGGAACCGTCAGTTGCAGCGTGGAGCTCTTTGTTTCGCTCTAAAGATACGATGGGGCAGGCAGTCAGAATTGGAGAAGGCAGCTCGCCATGTCTTTGCCTTTTTTATTGATCTTGCACAAAACAGTGTCCTGGAGTTATCAAGCACTCCCTCGGGAGTAACTAGTCCTTGCAGACCTCAAGGAAGCATTTGGCAGGCAATCCTGGAGATGGAGTGTGTTACAGCAAGCTGGGCTGCTTTCCTTCTCTGGAAAGTTAGACAGTAAAATTTATCAGGAATTCACTCCCCTCTTAACAGTATGGCAAGTCTGTTTCTTTTGTGTTCTTCCAAACTCTTAAAAGGTGGTCTATGGTATCGGCACCACTTTTACTTAATCGGAAGGATGATCTGGTCATTTGGTTTATTAAATAGGAAAGCGAGTTCCTGGTTCAATGCTATTGCTGTCCTTTGAGTTCTTCCTTAGGTTTCACACCACTATGGTTTAGACCTCACTAAAAGGACAGCGTAGATTTTGCAGAAATACAAGGGGGATTCGTGGAAAGATGAAATGAAAAGATAATACAATGTTTCATAAACGCCTTGAAGCCTCCTAGTGCAGACGTTGTTGGTGATAACTCTGGTCATCTCTAGCCTAATTTATTAAAATCCTGCATCGCATCTTTTGGGAACAAATATTTGCTGTAGTTGTTTGATGTCATCAAGTTGATTCTGACTCAGAGGGGCTCCACGTCGAGTCTTGTTTACTAAAAAATAATAATTTGGAAACTCATAAAGTCTCTGTAGCATTAGTAATAGGAATCTATTATTGTGGTTGATTTCTGTTCAACACAATGCAGTATAAATGACTTGAGAAAATACTGCATTAAAAAATCTATATTGGAACATATTAAGGAATTTCTATAAAAGTAAATTCAAGGTGAAGTAAAGACCTCAATATCAACCCTAGGGTCATAAATATCATCAATGGTACAATAGGGACAAATTTAAGGGCCCAATACAAGGTATAAATATAATACCATACATAATGAAATATATCCACATTATATAAGACAAAATAAAGGACATAGGCCTTCAAAAAATGGGGTGTTTGTGCACAACAAAAGATTTCATCAAAAGTGAGCCCACAGATTGTGAAAAATATATTTACAGTGATTTATCCGATAAAGATAATTTCACATATCTACAGAAAAATACAAATATTCAATCAAAAAGATAATAACAGGCAATATACTAACGATGACATCCAGGTGACCAATAATCATACGAAGTTCATTAGCAATAAGAGAAATTAAAACAACAATGAACTACCACTTCACACTGACACTCTTAGCAAAAGGCTGAAAACAGGAGCTAGTAAATGCTGGAGACCAAGTAGAGAAACACCCCACACTGCTGATGGGATTGTGGAATTATACAAGCACTATGGAAATCAGTATGGGGTCTCCTTCAACAAATGCAAATACAAGTGCTTTGTTGCACTTAGATGCCATGGCTGGAGTTTGTTACCGAAAGTCAGCTCCAACCCCTGACCCATAGCAACTCTATGCACAACAGCAACAACAACATCAAGGAACACTGGCCAGTCCTGCACCATCCTCACAGTAATCCCTATGACTGAGTCCACTGTCGCAGCCACTGTGTCTGTCCATCTCACCGAGGAGATCCCTCCTGGTCGCTGCCCCTCCACTTGACCAAGCACGACGTTCTTCTCCAGGGACTGCTCTCTCCTAACAGTGTGTCCAGAATATGCAAGGCAAAGTGTTAGCCTCCTTGCCTCTCAGGCATACTTCTTCCAAGACAGATTGGGCTTTTGAACAGGCCCTGGTCCTTTCAAGATTCTTCTTCAGCACACACTGTAAATGCATCGATTCTTCTTCCTTCTTCCTATCCAGTGCCCAACTTTCACATGCATGAGGCAATTGAAAGTATCTTCAAAGTATCATCCTTGCTGTTCAATACTCTAAAGAAGTCTTGTGCAGTAGATTTACCTAATGTAACATGTCTTTAGATCTCTCGACTGCTCTTCTGAGCATTGATTGTGGATCCATGATTAAATCCTTGACAATTTCAAACTTCTCTCCATTTATCATGCTCTTACCTATTTTTCCAGTTATGTGGATTTTGATCTTTTCCTCATTCACTCAATTCCTACTGAAGGCTGCAATCCTTTTTCTTCAACAGTAAATGTTTCAAATCCTCCTCACTGTCAGCAAGTAAGTTATATCATCTGCATATTACAGGTTATTAATAAATTTTCCTCCAATCCTGATACCATATTCTTCTTCACATACTCCAGCTTCTCTGATGATTTGCTCGGCATACAGACTGAATAAGAGTCGATAGTGAGAGGATACCACAGTGATGCATACCTTTCCTGATTTTAAACCTTTCCTGATTTTAAACCTTTCCTGATTTTAAACCTTTCCCTTGTTCTGCCTGTACAGTTGTCTCTTGATCCACATATATGTTCCACATAAGCACAATGAAGTATTCTGAAATTCGCATTCTTCTCGAGGTCATCCATAGTTCGCTAAGACTGACACAGCCGAGTGCCTATGCATAGTCAATAAAACCTAAGTAAACATCTTTCTAGTATTCTCTGTTCTCAGTCAGGATCCATCGGACATCAGCAGCCTACCTCCAAACGCTCTTCTAAATCACGCCTGAGCCTCTGTTAGCTCCTTGGCAGTGTAATGCTGCAACCATTGTTGGAGATCTTCAGCAAAATGTACTGGCATAAGCTATCAGGGACACTGTTCAGTAGTTCTGGCATTCTGTTAGCAACAAATATGAATTTCTTATAGTCAGTAGCTGTCTTCCACATTCCCTGGCAGAGACGATGGAGGGCTTCCAGTGCTTCATCAGCTCGCGGAAACATCTCAATTGGTGTTCCATCAGTTCCTGGAGCCTTGATTTTGGAAAATGCCTTCAGTGCAGCTTGAACTTCTTCCTTCCGTAACATTGATTCTTGCTGACATGCAACCTCCTGAAATGGCTACTTCTTTTGGGTACTATCGTGACTGTGTATTCCTTCCATTTTCTTTTGCTGACTCCTGCATCATTCAATATTTTAACCATAGAAATTTTCGATATTGTAACTCAAGGTTTGACTTTTTCCTTGAGTTCTTTCAATTTAAGATACAGTCAGTGTTTGCTTCTTTTGGGTGTTCTAATACTACGTCTTTGCATATTGCATTGTAATATTTGATTTTTGCTTTGTCAAGCTACCCTTTGAAATTTTCTATAGAACTCTTTAACTTCCAAAATACTATCATGCTGTCTCCAGGTTTGTTCTTTTCACCAAGTCCCTATGTTCAAACTACTGTCCATTCTTCTTTACTTCCAACTTTTGAAATTCAATCACCAATAATTGTCAATGCATCTTGATTGCATATTTGATCAATTTCCAATTTCTTAAATTTGAGTAATAGTCATGTTGATTAGATTTCCTTTAATTTTGATAGATCTAATCATATCATGGACAACACTGTACTTCAAGATTGATTTTACAATGTCCTTTATGACAATAAACACAAGGTCACTCCTCTTGATTATGTTTTTCCAGCATAGTAAATCATACGATCCTGCAATCTCTCTACTTGGTATGCATAAAGAATACAAACACAAAGAGACCTGTGTCTATTGCATCACTTTTTATATTAGAGAAAATATGGAAACAATAAAACTTCAACTCTAGAGGAATGGAAAAACAAATTCTGGTACATTCAGACAATGGAATATTATGTATCCTTAAAAATTAATGACGAGTTTCCCAAATCCTCATCCTCACTTCAGAGACGCATTCTGACTTTACTTCTTCCAAGACAGATTTATTTGTTTTCTGTCAGTCCATGGTACTTTCAATATTCTTTGCTATCACCATAATTGAAAATGCATTAATTCTTCTGAAGTCTTTCTTATTTATTGATAAGCTATACTATAGACTTATTGAAGCTTCATTTCCCTGGGATATTATTAGTTGATATTTTCTATAGATATTTGGTAGAGACTTAACAGATTCAAGATACCAGCTTCCCCAAAATTGTAATTGTGTGGATTTCTTGAGTAACTTAAATGATACATTGATTTCAATGTGGCATCTCCCAATAGGATCTCTTGAAACAATCAGTTTTGGGCTTCTCAAAGACCTAATAAAAACCCACTGCAGTGAAATTTTAGTCAACATCTGTCACAAAAATTACAACTGTAGCTCCTAAGTTAACTGTGTCCAGAGTATATAGATACAAAATTCTTTATAGGGCCTATCTAGTAAAACAAATACAGAGTCAAACTTGATGAAACTATGTTTGAATGAATCAACCATTCTTACTAGATTGTGAAGGACATATTTACAAAACCAAGATGGCCAAATATAAGTTCTAGTAAGAAGGATCACGCTGAGAGATCAGGAGACTGACCCAAATTCATCAAATTTATACAAGAATGGACTATAAATAGACTACTTCTTGGTTGATAAAGTTATTTCTCATAGAGATACAGGTAACAGTTCTGAAATAGCTGTAAATATATACTAAAATGGAACAAATAAGTAAATAGTTAACAGATGGTAAAAAAAAACAGATGTATTACTGTTGGAGAGGGAAGTTACAGATAACCAAAGAGAGGAAGCTAGACTATACCACATGATACCGAGATATAGTCAGATATGTCACTAATACAGCTAGCAACATATAGATATAACTATAAGTCGATGTCTATGCATGTGTTAGTAGACATAGATGGGCTATTTCTGTCCACTGCAGTAATAGCACTCCAGTAGCAACAAATACATCAAAACTTGAGGTCTTGTTTCCTTTCTTCACTAAAAGGAATTAAAGCACTTTTAGAAGACTAGTTTCCTGGAAACTGGGACAGAAAATGTACATGAATGCGGACCATCTTGTATTACTAGAAAATTAGAAAATGTTCAAATAAAAATTGATGTGTATTGTTACAGTGTTGTTAGAACCAAAGAACTCTCAATGACCAAACCAAAACCAAACCAAACCAAACTCACTGCCACTGGGTTGATGCGAATTCATAGTGACCCTGTAAAACAGGGTAGAACAACCTCTGCGAGTTCCTGGGACTGTAACTATTAACGGGACTAGAAAGCCCTGTCTCTCTCCAGTAGAGTGACTAGTGGTTTCACACCACTGACCTCGCACATCACAGCTCAACTGTAACCACTACACTACTGTGCTAGACAGCGTTCTCTAGAGAAACAAAACGAGAACACTTATGATTATATTTATATATATATATATATATATATATATATATATATATATATATATATATATATATACACATGAGGATAGGTTTATACAGCAAGAAGGAATAGAACAGCTAATTGGTCCACACAGCAGTAAAGGAGGCTCAGTTCAACTCACTTCCGTAGAACAGTTAATACACTGGAAGTCCTTCAACTCGCATGGGCTGCTGGGTCTCCGGTCAAGGAAGCAGACAGTGGAGTCCTCCTTGGGCAAGGCAGGCAGAGTCTGCCCACAGGCAGCAAACAGCAGGGTGGGTCAGCAACAGTCAGTAGCTTGGGAGCTTATGGGATGGGATATCAAACTCAACCTCAAGCACTGCAAAGCAACAGAACCCACCAGCCTGAAGCTCAAGCAATGTATGCACCAGCAGTGTGGCAAAGCAGGTCTAGAAGGACCCCCAAGCTCTGACGACATGACCCATAAGTTAGCAGGCCTTGCAGAGCCATTTATCTCTTTGCACTCCAATCAAATTGCGACTTGATTAACCCCTCATGTTCCTATTAGCCAGGTTGGCACAGTAAACCTATCACAACTACCAATGACCAACGCTGGAATAATTTGAGCAAAAAAAAAAAAAAGATAATGTAGTGTTATAGAATAAGGCAAAATATAGAATTACACGTTGGTCTAACTACATGGTCAGTAGTAGTTCGAACATACCAGGTGCTCCAGAGGACAAAGATAAGGTTTCCTGCACCAGTAAAGGTTTGCAACCTTCAAAACCCAGAGGGGCAGGTCTACCCTGTCTTATACAATTTTGATGTGTTAAAGATGACTCAATGGCAGTAAGTGGATTTTTGAATTCATATGAATATAAATGGTCGAATAAAAAATAGAGACAAAGCTCATGTTCAGAATTTCAAATAGTTTATGTAATTACTCTGCCCTCCAGGAGGTGTGGCAAAAGCCCCCACCTCATTAGCTGGGATCCACTTGGTGACCTGCTTTCAGAGAGTGCAGTATAGTAAAAGGGAAGAAGAAGCAAATTGACAGTAGAGAGAACTGACAAATACTATCTTAGCCAACTAATCAAGGTCAAAATATATTAGTGGTAATTTAGTAGGATGCACTTTGGACATCCTATATTGAGAATGGTACTTCTCTTCTGTCATCTTCTTCCCCCAAACCCATAGTCCCAGTATAACTGAAGTAAAAGGCATCAGGCAAACTGTGATTAAGGGACCTTCTGCAAAATACTTGACCAGTGCTCCTAAAAACTGCCAAAGCCATTGACAGCAAAGAACGTTTGAGAAGCTATCACAGCTTCGGGAGCCTAAAGACACCTGACAAACAAATGCACTGTGATAGCCGGGTTGGGATCTTGGAACAGAAAAAGGGAACACTAATCCAACTATGGAAATTAGCCCATATGAATGCACCAATGTCAGTCAGTTAATTGTGACACACACACCATCAAAATTAAGATGTTAGCACTGAGAAAACTGAGTGCAGGGTACATGCAAACACTCTGTCCCCTCTATGTAATTAAAAAAATCAAACTGTATTCCAAAATAAATATTTATTTTTAAATGTACCCAATAATTGGTAGCACATCTGACTTAGCATCAGTAATAATAGCTAACTAACATGGCTGAAATCTTGGTATATTGCAGGAACTCAATTAGGTGTACATTTTTAACTCATTCACCTAATGATGACTTATGGAAGGAGTGATATTACTAATGCCAACTTATTGATGAAAACAAGATAAAAAATAAAATAAATGCAAGGACTTGCCAAAGATCTACTAAATAGTGGTGGCCGGATTGTAAAACATCAGCATGTCTGATGTCCGTACTCTGTCTCTCGAGAGAACTCTGCTCTGTGTCTCATTCGGTATTGGCCAAGAATGACAGTACATTAGGAAGACTGAACAAAAGGTGAGGTATTTACTGCCATCTTACCCAGGAGTGTGCAATTCTTATGGATTACATACTTAGGTAATCTACAAAGAAGCCTTCCGTATATTTTCATTATATTTAAATGATATGTTACCATCTTTTTTTTTTACAGAGGTAGATTTTTTTTTTACACAGCTTTCGCTTATAGCTTTTCATCTCATCGTTCTTGTGTAGCATGATTGGTTAACACACTCGGTGACTGGCCACTCGGGGACACATTACAAGAAAGACTTGGGGATGTCCTTCCTAAATAAATCAGCCGATGAAACTGTGCGGAGCACACTTGAACGCTGATGATCAGGTCGTGAGAATGGCTAAAAAGGCAAATATAGTCTTCATGGCATAGAGGAAGTTAAAGAAAATGCAAAAACTCTTTGGACAGATGCTCACTCCTAAGAATCAGGGTTCCAGATTGACAGCCCTTTGGGAGAGTTAACCACAAGGAACTATTAACCGATTCCTTCAGGCTCCCACTTTGATCCCCGAATGTTTCAAGACAGCCTTTTCCCAGACTCGGTTTGTGGCCCATGATCTTAAAAGCTGGAACTTGACTTTATGTTTTGGATGGAAAGACCTCTAAAAGGTGAAGTTAAAAATCTAATTAAAGAAGTAGTCTTTCAGGTAGTCACAGCATAATGTCAACGGTAGGACAAGCTTTGAGGAAGTTCGAAGGCACCACATGCGACTTTCTAAGTAACGCCAGTGAGAGCAGCAGCTGCTGGGACCTAAGCCAGACCCCCCGCTGTCAGGGTTGTCTTCATAAGTCATCTATACTAGTGTGACCTGTGTCCTCCAACATCCGTGTGTGCAGATCTAATCCCAATATCTATGTTTATAATGCCCTTTGGCTTTTCTTGCTCTGCTAATAAGTCAGCATTAGTGTGGGCTATGTCTTAAATGCACTGTCTCTATTTTGAGCGGAGTAGCGAGCAGGCATAGATAAAGGAAGATAGACACTACCCTAAGGAATAGAAGCCGAGAAGAAATAAAGGCCTTCCCCCAGGGGCCACAGAGACAGAAAGCACTGCCCCTAGAACCAGAGCCCTGCATTGGGACTTTTGTCCCCTAACTGATGTGAAAAGAATTCCTGTTAGCTAAAGCCATCACTTGTGGTATTTCTGCTCTAGCTGCACTAAGCACCTAAGACACTGGCCTTGTCAAGCTTACCAAAAGACACTCATCAAAGACACACTTGAAGAACATATGGAATTTAGCATCTTACTTTTTAGTGCCTTATAGGCATGTTGCTTTCCAGGGCACCAGGTGTTGTACCCTGTTTTGGATGATCAAGGATCAGCTCTACTGTCATACTAATTGGACAACATATCAACACCTTCCCCTGATTACTTCTGGTTACACTTGGAGGAGGATATACGAGACAAACCTAAATGCACTCAGAATGCTGTTTTGTCTATTTACTCCTTTTTCTTTCTTTTGTTTTTTTGACAAATGGTGACTTTTCCTAAGTCAAAGGACAATTATCTTATAGGAGACCCTAAGGTTTAGAAAAACAGGTGTGATTCCTCCCTCCTAAATGCATCTATCTGATTCTCATAAACCACACGAAGTTTCAAGGAAGCAACTCTAGAGAGAAGGAAGACAGAAAGACCCTGCCATCAGCTAACCACTAAGGTTAAACTTTGAGAAAGCCCAAATAATGGACTGAGCTCAGTCATGATCAAGGTTAAAGTGGAGAATGAATGATGGATATTCATAAGTCATCATAGAAGAAAGAAAACTGTAGGCTATAACAGATTTCCACCAAGTAATCTGTGTCATTGGAGGACCATCTTGCTCGCCAGTAAATAGCTCTATGTGTGCCTTTAAAGCACTGGGCTATTTGGGAAGTCACTGCCTCCTAGCATCCTCGATTGAACAGCCACATGGAAGGAGGAAGCCTTCGCTTCATTAACGTGGGGTGTGCTGAGCTGAATATCACTCACAACTAGAGACAAGAAAGTCATCACAGAGATCAGTTCACTTCGAAATGAGCAATGGCACCAAGGCGTATGCATTCACCCGTGTCCCCTCAGATCGATTTGGGAAGGCAGACAGAGGGAAGAGTAGTCGGAATGACATAGCTGCATTGGTCAAATTTGACTGATCCTTCTAGTGGCGAGGTCAACAGGGAAGTCAGTTCCCTAGGACCCCCTGGCATTGATTTTTCAGCTCTGTCCACTGAAAGTTTTTCTTCATTGTCTGGTTTAGTCTGGAAGCTTTGCTGGAACCTGCTCAGCATCGTACCTGTTTGGCAAATATAAGCATAGCCCACATGTAAACCAGCAGTCAAGAGCTGTGTTTGCATGAGGTTCACTGGCCAGGATTTCTGTTGTTTTTGACATCTTGCAGTTGACTAATATGGTGTGAGAAACTAAAGAGGCCAAGTGAGGCATGTAAATGAAAGGTCAAGGATAACTCTTACCCCAAGTTCACTGTAACACTTCCCCTGCCTCTCCTTCCAATGGGACACCACCTTCCTCTAGCCAGGGTCTATTCCAACTGCAATGTAAACACACCTGGGCTTGTTGTCATGCAGTAGTGAGAAGTATTTGGACAATTGTGTTCTATGTATCGCAACTGTTCTCCTAGTAAATGGCAGCTTATTAAAAGACTGGCAGCTCAGGAAGGGGATCCAAGGGCCTGATTGCTATTGCGGAAGACTGGAACCTTCCACAGCAAACTCGGTCTGATAGATGTTATTCCTTGAGAATATTGACTAACACCTGTAATATAAAATGAAGTGTCTATTTAATATATTAGTCAAATGAGGGACTATTAAAATAGGAAGGTGTGTCTTAGTGGGAAAAATAAAGTAGGGATGGGAGTGGGAATTCAGGTAATTATTTCAGACTGACGTAATAAGAATTATTCCTCCAATCCCTTAAAAATAGACTTGAAATCATGTTCTGTTTTAAGCTTGTAAATAGAGCGTTGTTTGGACGAGAGTTGTTCAAGGTTCATGTCTCTTCTATTTTCTGATGGGATTAAGGTATCCGTGACTGGAATAATGGGATTATACTTTATGGCTTTGGCAATAACATTAAAATGTGACTGCCTGTTCACTTGGGTTATTGCACAGATTATAGTTTTTGCAGCAATGATTGAAGTCTCATTTGAAAATAATTTTCTCAGTCCCTCATGGAGCACCCACGATAGACCTAACTCTACGCAGTATGGACATGATAAAGGGTCAACACGTGGGGGCCACAGGGTGCGGAGGCCTCTGAGGAAATGAATCGCTGTGGAATCCCAGGGAAGCTTCGTGGAGGATGTTGGACATAGATTGCTGCTGAGTAAAAGTAAGAAACAGAATAAGGAAAGAAGAAGAAAGAGCTATCAGATAAGAGGATCAGTGATAGGAAGGTCAACAGAGAGAAAATGCCAGGCACAAGAAGACACTATGGAATTCAGCCTTAATTAAATGGGTTAATAACAATGATAATTATAGTAATAGCTATTGTTTGGGGAACTCACAGTAACCAGGCAGAGCATTTCAGACTCGAAGTTATAATCTAAAGGGATCCCTTAGAGGCTTTCAGCAGGCTTCCTCCTGCCCCTCTCCTCTCTTCAGACCTCATCACTTCGGTTGTCCAAATTAGTTGGTGCTGATTCGGCCTCATGGAGACTCCATATGTGTCAGATTAGAAATGTGCTCCATTAATTATTCATAGGCTAATTTGAGGGACATGATATCAGATGGGACCAGTCCCTGGGAACCTGCATCATGTTTGATAAAGTAGAACATCGGGGAAAAAGAGGAGGACTCTCAAGGGGATGAGACAGTAATTACAATCATGGGCTCAGACATACCCGCCATTATGAACATGGCGCAGAAATGGGCAGTGTTTTTTGCTGTTGTATATCTGGTTGTTATGAATCAGAACTAATTTGAAAGCATTTAATAATAACAACACTGATTGTCTTTTTGAAGGAAATTGTCTGGACTTTCGTCCTTGATGCCACTGGATTGAACCTCCAAACTTTCTCTTTTTTTTCTTTCCTTAAATCATTTTATTGGGGGCTTGTACAACTCTTATCACAATCCATACGTACATCCATTGTGTCAAGCACATTTGCGAACCTCCAAACTTTCAAGTAATAAACAAATACTTTCACAGTTTGTATGCCCTATGGATCAGTGACTATGCAAAGTACACAAAAGCTCACAAGTCCTACTCGAAGCTGTAGGCACTTATAAGGTCCAGCCCTCCAGAAATGTGTGCACACTAAGGAGGGAAAGAAGGCAAAGTTAACTCGCTTCTATTAATCTGGGCCTTAAAACATATCCTGAACTCAATCAGGCTGGGTTAGGCCTAATAAAAGACACTGTCATCCTACGCTTATTAGGTCCATGGGTTCTTAACCTTTCCCACACTTCCCACCAACTCTCAACTCTCCTGTGTTCCACACTCCAAGACTTGGATCATGAATGATTTCACCATTGAAAAGGTGAACTCACAGCAAATCCAACAGAGTAACATGGGGCCATGATCTTCCAAGATAAAACATATACCACACTGGAAATTAGCAAAGTGAGAAAAAAAAGTAATTTTCCTGTTTTTCCAAATGTTTGTATTGATTGTGGTGCTGGAGAAGAATAGTGAATGTAACATGGGCTCGAGTGAACGGACACTTGTGAGGATGGAGGCAGGACCAGAGAGTGTTTCCTTCTGCTGTACATAAGGTCACTACGGGTGGGAACCGGCACTATGACACCTAACAACAGGATCATCGTAGCATGCTCTCGTGGCGCAGTGATTACACATTGGGCTGCCATCTGCACAGTCAGCAGTTCAAAGGTGGCATCAGCAACGTTGGAAAAAGAAGGTATTTCCACTCGTGTAAACATTTACAATGTCGGAAAGGGACAGTTCTACATTGCCCTACAGGATTGCTGTGAATTAGCATTGAGTTGGCTTGACGACAGAAAATGTGGTGTTTGGAAGGGTTTTACAAGGGATCCCTGGTGGTTCCGTGGTGAAGAACTTGACTGCTAATAAAGAGCGGTGGTTTGACCCTATCAGCCACTCCATGGGAGAAAGGCGTGACAGTCTGCTGCCTTAAAGCTGTACAGCCCAGGAAATCCACTGGGACAGCTCTGCTTTGTCTTCTTGGGTTGATATCAGTTGGAACTGACTTGACAGCAACAGGGTTTGGATTTAATAATTTTACAACACGCTCTTAATTAGTAAAGGTGTACCAGTGAGGGAAGGGTGATGGCGTAAAGGTATAAAAATATTCCATATATCATATGCTATATCTTCAGGAAGAACCTGAGAAATGAGGGAGATGGGAAGATGCTGGCCCTAAGAGGTGGGGAAGGTCCTAAGGTAACAGATGTTGCTGCAGATGTCTGGGTTGAAAGGCAGAACCCTGTACCCCCAAATAACTGCCTGAGCACCATGTGGCACAAATCCAGCAATAACACAGTTTATGATGGTGCCTCTTGGAATTCTACAATGTGGTTAGCGTGCCTGGAATAATGGTCAGAGGTGCACAGATAGACTAGAAGGAAAGAGAGAGCAAGTGGTGGAACTTTGGAAAGAGGACACCAGAGCTGACACTCGGGGACAGAGTTCAGGATAGGATATCTAGGGGTGGGGGTGGGAGGAAGATTATTAAGAACACATTTTAAGGAATCATGTTACAATAGAATCTTTGAGAAAAGGAACTCGGGTACAGAAATATATATCTATACATATTCATATATTGGAACTCAATTCAAGGTGATGTTATGTGTCAAGATCAAAGCAGAAGAGTTGCCAGGGGGTCAGAGCTAGAGGAAACATAAGTGGCTCTTGTGGAGTCCAGAGATGTGCAGATGCTGTTGGTTCTGCATCCCATTCACTCTGTCCCTGGTGCTGATAATAACCCACATGGCTCTTAGATCAACTGAGAATCCTGGACCAGGAAGGCTCCTCTGTCCCATGGCAGGTGTAGCCTAGGACTATCTGATTGGGGGCCAAAAGGTGGACCTCCTTGCAATCTTTGATCATTGAGTGTTCCCAACTTTCCTAGTGGAATCAGGCCAGAGCTGTTCTCCAGCTGAGATTGGCGTCAGACTTCCGTAATTCCCTGCCTCTCACTCTCAAGAGGATTTCTCAATCAATCCTTAGTAAAATCAGAAACTCTAAGATAGGAGAAATGCTGGTGTCTACTAGACCCTAATTTTTAGGCTCCAGTATCTAAAATGTTTCCGAACCATCCATACCACATCATAATTAATTGTGAGGTATTTATTAAGTGGTATCAGCATTAGACCTTGTTGAGGGTCTTGCTAGAGGTCCTGATGGTAGAGACTAGATGCCCTGGTTAAGCACTCAACTGCTAAGTCAAAGGCCAATGGTTATAACTTCTCTGCAAAAGAATGAT
This sequence comes from Tenrec ecaudatus, assembly GCF_050624435.1. Classification (NCBI taxonomy): domain Eukaryota; kingdom Metazoa; phylum Chordata; class Mammalia; order Afrosoricida; family Tenrecidae; genus Tenrec; species Tenrec ecaudatus. Next base: position 21,822,288 of record NC_134536.1, read on the forward strand.
GTGACCATTGGCTGTCATGAATATTCTCAACCTTATTCTTCTCTGTCCTATAGGGTTTCTATGAGTCTATAATGACTCAACAACAATGATGTTTATTTGGTTGTTTGGTTTGGTTGGTTTTTGAAGTATCTGCTAAAATTCAGAATCCTGGGCCCTGCACCAGCCTTGTTAAAAAAAAAAAGCAGCACCATTGTTGGGATTCAGAGCAATCTAGGAGCATCTCATGCACCATACAGTTTAATAATGATGCTCTGGGACTTGGAGAGCTTAGGTAGAAAGTGAGTGTGTGCCCGGCAAATGAAGAGGATGCGGGAGCTGGGAATCAGGTGGAGATTGCGAGATGAAGCAGAAGGCTAGAATGAGAGTGCGACTAACACCGCACAGGGCAACTCAGAACCGGTTTGTATTAAAAAGGACTTTCCTGGCGAGGGAATCAGAGCACAGAGAGGCCCCAATAGAGCATTCTGTGATCTTCATTCGGTCACATCACTTTACTGCCATGGCGTCATGTCTACCTGTCGCTGGAGGACAGAGGAAAAGGCAGTACCATAGGTTTTCTAAGGCAGTTTGTAATCTTTATGGGAGCGGAGTCCCACAACCTTCTCCCGTGGGGCAGTTGATCGGCTCTAACTGCTGACCTTTTGGCTAGCCGCGGGGCATGGGCCGCCAAGGCTCCTTCCCCTCCTTCACAGGGCCAGGGCCGTCGTCCACTCTCGAGTCAGAGGCATGTTACGAAGATAGGTGGAAACAGTGTGCGAGGTGTTCAACCAGTGTGGAGAAAGGGCATCACGTCGATAGAAGTGATCCTGACATCCTTCCAAACCTCCTAGCTGAGTTTTGAAACCACAGCCAGCTTTGGAAGACCCACCCAGTATTCGTGAAGTTATAGTGAAATTCAAGAAGCTAGGGATTTAATTTGTAAGATATCAGTCAATAAAAGGGAAAAAAAGTGTCATATTTAAATTGTTTCTAACTAAAAGGAGGTAATGCTTTTCAGCTCTGCACCTGGAGAGTTATATTTACTGTAATAGACAATCTAATGGTTATTTTTTCTCATTAAAATTTTGGTTGAGTTTCAAGGGCAAAAGATATTCCAATCAAGAGAGTTGTTTACACAAGAATTCATGCCTGGGTAAGGCCCAGTCATATATCACCGGGAGCATGGAATGGTGTTGGGCTGGGAGAAAATGAGGTTGTCAAGACAAAGGCTTATAGCTGATGGTGATTTATTAGTGGGAAACACTAACAAATAACGCATCATGGGCTACTAATAGTATGTGAGGAAACAGACAATAAGACAGGGATGCTCTCTACCCACTGTGGCCAACCATTACAGGGCATCCTCCTCCCTGGGACAGCCCCGGATCTGAGCCAATATAAGCTGGCAGGAAGGATATCTTGATAAAGAAGGGTATGCTTACACTCTGGTCTTATATTAGGAAAGAGGAACCAATTCTGGCTTCAGTTTCCAAATGTACACAAGGGAGAAAAATGGAGATCTCTTTCCAGCTCTTTTATGAGAAAATGTACACGGTGTTTGTGTATGATGACAACACACGTGAAAGTAAGCTTTTCTGGTCTAGGTTCTTACAAGGTAAGAAAAATAACTTAGACAAACACCAACGATCTCCCATTTGGATGCCAGAAGTGCCCACATTAATATGTGAAAGGACATCCACTGGCAAAGAAGGACCCTGGGTTCCCCCCAATTGTCACTGCAATCCTGGAGACTCATCACAGACCACCGAAGCACCCAATCCTTTCTGGTAATTACTTTCTGCCTTTTCATTCCCCATCTTATCAGGGGTGATAATTAGGGTCACTGTAGGTCATTCCTCTGCCGCTGTGTGCTTCCTAGTAGAAACACCAATTAACAGGGAGATGGCTGAAATGCAAGGAAGCCCAATGGAGGAAGAAGAGAAAATCAACTCAACGTACAGGGATTTCAAAATAGCACTGTGTGATGCACTTTTCTTTACTTAAATATTGAGAAAGAGATACACGCAGAGACAAGCAGAGAATGTCTGCTTGAGTTGAGCAAAATAATGAGACTGGAACATAGTCCTGAGAGGACATCAAGTTTGGGCGCTTGATCCTTGGTTCATTGGGAGAAGGCTGGCATCCCAGCTTCCATGGTTTGCACCCAACTGTGGAGTAGCCCAGTTGCTTCCTGAGAGCAGCCCATTCTCAGGGCCAGGAAGAGTCAGGCAAGCCGAGTCTCTCCTACCAGCTGCTTCCCGCCCAGTGTTGACGGATGACTCAACCTCCATAGTCACCCACATTACTATCAGGAAATATATCCAAATCTATTTTTAACCCTCCCCTAATGGTTGCCCCCCCCCCAAATGCGAACTGACAATCATTTCAGTCTAATAAAGTATACTTACCAATAAAATACAGGAGTGGTTTTTTTGTTTGTTTGTTTCAAACTGGTAGTCTAGAAAATAGATCCTACCTCTGAGAACCCTAAGGAGGTGGGGGTAGAGAGACTTGTGACTCATGTTAGGAGAAAATCCATAAATTGAGAGCGCACACGTATGAGCCAAATCTGTTCATGTCACTGAAATGGCATCACCTCAGAGGAGGCTGAGAGGGTATCTATTCCTGGCATCGTAGAGGGTCTAGATTGCCAAGTTCATTAACTAAAGTAAGAAAGTGCCTTTTCCTCTGAAAACACTTAAGGGTAATAGATTTTAGCTTCTTCTAAGAGTCAAAACAGACCCCAAAGATGCCCACACACCAAGCGCCAGAATCTGGGTATGTTCATGGTAAAGGGTACTTTGCTCTTGAAATTCGGCTCTATGTCCTCCACTAGGGTAGGTATCTGGTATTACCCAGGTGGGTCCTATCCAACCCCAGATGTACCCTGAACACAGAGAGCTTTCTCAAGCTGGGAAATGTAGCGAACATGGGGTTGTTTCCAAATGTCTGCGGTAACTTGGCCACTGTTGCTGAAGGGGCCACCAGGAACGCATGAAAAAAATAAGTGGTACAAAACCAGTGGCTAATTTACAGCCCAGAAATGGGATCCCAGCCCTAAAGTTACAAACAGGCACATACACACACACAAAGAAATCTGCTTCACTGCCAGAGCCTTGTGAGACACTGAAGAGAGGCCCTAGTTGAGTCATGCTCAACTCAGAGTTCCAATCTACAGAAATGTTGTTATTTTTAAAAGTCAAATGAATAGTAATGTGTTGAGGGAGGAATGGGAACCAATACCCTTCCCAATCGCTGATATTCACTGTGCATTAGGTCTAGCCAACTCCAAGGAGCAGATAATAAGAGAGCCCTGGAAGAAGGCAGTAGCTTTCTATTTTCTTTAATGAAATACAGTACACAACGCATTTCAAATCTGTCAGTGTGTCAGATTAGGAAGGGTAGCGCATTGCTCTATTGTGAGTAGTTATGCCACTGGTGGCTCATATAGCAGCAGTCGCTCCAGGTAAACAGGTTTCCGTGGAGTTCTCAGTCTAAGATAGACTAAGAGTAAAGTTCTGATTATCTACTTGTGAAAACTTGCCAAAGAAAAACCTATAAACTATTTTGAAGGACATATAGGACAACCGGCACAATGTAATCCATTAAAATGATGCTCTACATCCTGCTCTGGTGGATAGTAACTGGCCTTTAGAAAGGGAAAATCAAACTCACTCCCATCAAGTAGATTTTCAGTGATAGTGACCCTACAGGACAGAATAGAACTGTCCCTAGGGGTTTCTGAGACTGTAAATACAAAGCTTTTCTTTCCCCCATCCATGGAGTAACTGGTGGTTTTGAACTGCTGACCTTGTGGTTAGCAGCACAACACATAACCCACTATGTCGCCAGGTATCCTTAGTACATTAACTGCCAGAGAACAAATCAGTTTGTCCTGCAAGAATTACTAGAATGCTCCTTAGAAGCAAAGGATGGTGGGACTCCATCACACATGCTTTGGGCGTGTTGTCAGGAGAAACCAGTCCCTGGAGAAGGACATCATCCTTGGTACAGTAGAGGGGCAGCAAAAAAGAGGAAGGTCCTCGACAAGACGGACTGACAGTGTGGCTGCCACAACGGCTCAATGTGGCAGCAATTGCAAGGACAGCATGAGAGCAGGCAGTGTTTTACGTTGTATTCAGGGTCAGTGTGAGCTGGAGCCAACTCGATGGCACCTAGCAACAACAACATGACAACAACAACCACTGGAGTCCTAGAACCTTTCAGGAGCCATCAAAGATACAACTGCTGATAAATTCTCATCAGGAGCAAAGAGAATTGAAGAAAATCAAGGACACAATTGGTCTACAGGACTAATGGCCCACGTGATCCCTAGTAGCCATTAGCCTGAGAGCTGAAGAAGCACATATGCCTGGCTACCTCTTCTGACGGTTTTGGTCAGGACCACAATAGAAGGTTCTGGACAGAATTGGAGTAAAAGGTGGAATAACATTCATCATAAAAATACTAGACGTACTGGCCTGATGGAGACTGGTGGGACGCTTAGACTGTAGTTCTCGGACACCTTAAAACCTAGACTTGCAGCCATTCTAGAGATCACCTTTCCACGGAACAAGAGACAGACCTATGGACTACCACGCCAGTGAAGAACGTGCTTTGCAGAGCAATTGAGAGCAAAAGGGTAGAAGTTTTTACCCTAACACGAAATTCAGAAGGCTGTGGGCCGGGGGGTGGGGGTGGGGGGGTGCAGTTAAGAGGAGTAAATGGACATGAGGAAGCCAAGGAGGAAGGAGGAAGAATGCTATCACACTGAGGGGATTGCAACCAATGTCGCAAAACAAAGTACAAGTGGATTGCTGAATTAATTTGCTCTGTAAGTTTTTACCCAAGTCACAATAAAATGTTAAAAAACAAACAAAAAACAACACCACCAAAAAAATATATCTATGAGTCACAACAGAGACTTGTCTTATATTGTGTCAGAAGATGACCCGACTATGTTGGAAGGCACTCAGAATTCTTCTTCGTATTTAAATATGTAAAGATTTAAGGAGGCAGGTCAGTGTAGTATTCCAACCGTAGGGAAGATAGCACACAAGTGCACCCAGTGTGGTTATTTTAGGTGGGTTGCCAGGAGTCAGAGATGACTCAATGACAATGAACAATAACATTTACACTAAATATAAGAGCAGTCTAAGGTGCCTCCTTCTGAATATGTAATAAATGAAGATATGTTCATCTCTGCAATCCAACTGGACAATGTCTCGTTTCCTGTCCAGTACTCGGGTGCTGCTTACAAAGACAGTTGTTGGCCATGCTACACTCCTCCACCCAGCCTACTTCACTCTAAAGAATTACACCTCTTCACTTTCTATACTGATGCCATTTAGTAGGAGCTCAAAGCCATCTTTAAAAATTCAATGTTTGAGGCCAGGAAACATTGCTTCATCTCACATCAACAAAGTGAAATGAACAAAAAACAGACATTGATTTGTTCTTTGCCTACCCCCCGGCCCCCTTTAAATCTTATGAAGAGGGTTATTAAGACCCTCCATCCTGCAGATTAAAGTATTCACATTGCCTTACAAAGTGTACGTAGCACAGCCAGGATGTAAATGTATTCTATCTCTCAGAAATACGAATTTTTAAATATATTTTTCCGTTAACAATTGTGTGGTTAACTGCTTTTGACTTGGCCCCATATCCCAAATTATGCTATCCACAATGGAACAAAACACAACTTTTTCCCATTCCCCTGACCTCAGGCCATCGCTAACTATGTCTATGGCTCACAGCAAGGGTCTCAATTATTGACAGGGTTTTAAACTATACACCGATCTACACACAAACAGATGCGTACACACAATATTGAAAAGTGAAATATTATGTTTGGCTTGCTCACTCTACCTTTCTACAGTTCCTTGCTCACTCGTTTCCTCTAGATTTGTGGCTGCTAGGTGCCATCGAGTCGGTTCTGACCAAGAGCAACCCCTATGCCCAACAGACCGAAACCCTGCCCTGTCCTGCCGCCTCCTCATAATTGTTCCTGTGCTTGAGTCCCTTGTTGTGGCCACTGTGTCAGTCCATCTTTTGGAGGGCCTTTTTCTCCTTTGCTGCTCATCTGCTTTACCGATCAAGCATAATAAAAGATACAAAGGCATGGTATTATTGTCAGATCCTAATTCTATAGTGACTGGCTCTTCCTCTACTAATATATTTTCATTCTCTTTGATCGAAAACCTTAGAACAATGACTTTGGTAGGAAAGGCTTTAAGGGGAACCTGGTATGAGTGCACCCCACCCAACAGTCTAGAATAGCAAAAGAGCCTTCTTGAAATCTGGAATCCATTCTCCTGCATGTCTAAGTGCTGCTAGACAGGGGGACCTGGCTCCCTCCTCCTCTGGGAATCCTTCTTCTGGTGATACAAGACCGTGGGGCGCGGTGGGCATCTTTCTTCATGCATGTGAATTTGACTGTGAACACAGAGTTCAGAGTATGTATTTCCTTGTCTTACCAGTCTCTGTACCTCAAAATGCAGCACTTTGCCATTCCGACAAGATAGGTTCACAGTCATATTGACACAAAAACTACCAAGTCCTGGGCCACTGTTCTTATGCTTGAGCTCATTGTTGGAACCACTGTATCAGTCTATCGCCTTAAGCACGTTCCTTTTTCCCCTGCCATTCTGCTTTATTAAGCACAATGTCCTCCTGAACTGGTCTCCTGATAACATGTCCATAGTATATGACAAAGTGTCACCATTCTTGCCTCTAAGGATCATTCTGGCTTTACTTCTTCCAAGACATTTATTTTTTCCTTTGGCAATCCATGGTACTTTCAATCTTCTTTGTCAGAACCATAATTCAAATGTGTTGGTTCTTCTTTGGTCTTCCTTACTCATTGTCCAACTTTTCCATGTATATGTGTGTTAATCTGGGTACTTTAGAGAAACAAATCCACAGAAACTCATGTATAAGAGAGAGTTTTATATAAAGGTTAAGTGTGCATCAAGAAAACATCCCAACCTAGTGCTGCCCAAGCCCACAACTGCAACATTAACCCATATGCCCAACACCAGTCCACAAAGTCCTCCTCCATTTCACAAAACAGACGCAATGATGCCGACTGCAGGAAGAAAACCGAGTCAGTGAATGTGTAAGCATCTCAGCGCTGGCAGGGGTCTCCACATAGCTGCTCCAGCACCCTGGACTGCATTGGGATAGGTCCATGTGGCTTTTCCTCGGTGATGTCTTGCAGGAAGTCAGCCTTGCCAGCTAAAGCAGGGAACTGGCTTAGGCAGCTGCGCCCTAGTCTGACCATCAGGAAGCAAGAGACCCAAGAACTAGAAAGACAAAACTCACTGAGCCATTTATCCCTCTGCTCTTCAATTAACCCCACATGTGTTTATCAGTCAGGTTGGAATAATAAACTAACTACCTCAATATGAGACTATTGAAAATAACAGAGAACAACAAATACTGGAGAGGATGTGGAGAGATTGGAAGTCCAATGCACTGCTGTGGACTTGTAAATATGTACAAGCACTGTGGAAAGTGACATGGCAATTCCTAAAAAAGATGGCAAGAGAAATGGCATAGGGCATTGCTGAGCATATGCCCCGAAGAAATCATGAATAGATGCATGCTCTCCCATGTTCCTGGCAGCACAATTCACAACAGCAAGAAATTCAAGAAGTTGTAAACAGCCTAAATTGCTATCTTACACATCCCTCAAAAACAGCACCAGCATCATGAAACACCTCAAGACACAGAGGGATCTGAAAAACATTATGCTGAGGGCAGTTAGTCCATCACAAAAGGACAGATACCATATGAGTCCACTGCTGTTGCTAACAAGCAACCAGACAGGTGCAGGCTCAGACTTGCAGGACATCCAGTCTGCTGGCCAGGCAGCCTGGAAGAGAACCTGATTCGTGCCAATGAGCCACGTACCCTCCTCTCTGGGTGTGCATCTTGAAGGTCACTTTGGTGGAGGGGTCCTCACGTCAGCTGTGATCAGATTGTCAAGGGAGGGGGACTGTCCAGTGGCTGCCAGGCAAAGATATGATGAGGTTTCCCAGACTGGCAAATATTCCTATTGAAGGAACGAGGGCTACTAACTGGAAAGTCAAGTCGGGGGGGGGGGGGGGGGAAAGGGAGCAGACACATCTGGGAGAACACGAGTGCATGTCTGTTGGTAGAAAAGTTGGGAGGACTGACTTCCAAGTGAGGGAAAATATGACTAACAATACTTTTTAATAGCCTAATGGGAGAGTATGCCTGATAATATGCACCAACAATGCCCCATTGGCCCGAAGCTCTGTACACCTATGCACACCCAGGCCAGGTGCCCTAGAACACTGGGGCATTGAATCCTGGATTGTCAAGGCACACAACACGCTCTAAAGTCCGTACCAGAGAGCTCCAATGTGGAAACTCCAGTAGGTGAACTAGACTTTCCCTCAAACCTGCCTTTAACCATAGGACTTAAGACTGAAATCATGTGGTGTGTGAAGAAGCAAAAGACAGCGACGCCAACAGTATTGAACTGTCATTAATTAGGTGGACCAACATTGACATAGTACATAAATGCCCTACCTACTGTGTTAAGATATGAATTATTCTAGCTGAGCTGTGACTAATTTGTCAGGGAAAATTATTGAAAATTTTGCTTAACAACCACCTCTCATTATTTGTGTAAATAGCATCCAACCACATAAGGATTTATTCTCTATAAGTGAATAGCTTAGATATTGGAAATATGTAGTTAGCCAACACTGATTCAATCTCCTTCTCTCAACGGTGTTTTAAAAAGTAGTACCATGGGTTAATCAATAATTCTTAACAGAAGAACCTTATCCTCCAGGGATATGATCAATAAGCTTCTCTACCTTAAGTTCTCTACATAAGTTAGCAAGGAGGTCTCTAATAGAAGCCAAATTCAAATAAAAGGCATAGATCCAGGAATGAATTTGGTGTTCAAACTTAATCACAGCATCAATATAGGAACAAGTCTTACATCATGGCCCTGCTGGATATTCACCTTCATGAAGGAAACAGAAGATCTGGGTGCAAAGTGTGGTGAAGAAACCAGATGGTGCCTGGCTATCGGGCACAACAGTGTCTGCAGTCTTAAAGGTTTGATTCCAAACAAGCAGCCATCTAAGTGAGATGCCAACTAAATCCACATGGGAGGACCACATCAACATCGATTACCCAAGCATTGTAAATGATATCATCCAAAAGAGGAAATAGTATCAGAGCTTAAGTGGTAAGTTTTGGTTTGCAGGAGGCTATGGATGACGGTGGAAACCCAACATCCATCTGCAAGGTCTGCACCGGGAATAAGCCCATGACGATTTCCCTCTAAGTTTAGTTGAGGGGTGAGAATTAACGTTCCCAGAGAGTACCTGAGAGATGACTACAGTGCATTAAAATGATAAACCTGACTTGAAGGGTAAAACTCTTATCACTTGGTCTTCCTTCTGATACTCCTACAGCTCGATCTTGTTTTCAATATTTTCTGTGTTTGATTCTTCATTTCATATTGAGGCTTATCTCTGAGTATTTGTGGATAGCATTTGTTATGTGTTTTGGAATATGACACCCAGGACTGATCAGCTTATAGAGACAACAAGTAGCTTAAGGGTTCCTGGGGGGTGTGGTGGGGCAGAGTGGGGTGGGGGTTGTAAAAGGGAGCTGGTAGCAAGGAGTTCAAGAAAGAAGAAAATATTTTGAAACTGATTGTGATAACAATTGTAAAAACTGCTTGATGTTATCAAACTATGAAATGGCTTGCTATCTGGATTAGCACCTAATAAAATGTTTTGGGGGACAAAATAAAAGGATGAGGAACGAGGGGAGGGAATATCATGGCTTAGGTCAGGTGCTCCTTACTCATTGGAGTAACCCCTTGATTTTCAATACTCCTAAGAGGTTCTGGGCTGCAGATTTACCCAACACAACTGGTCTTTTGATCTCTTGACTGCTACTTCATTAACCATTGATTGTGGATCCAAGTGAGACAAAACTCTCTGACAACTTCAATCTTTTCTCCATTAATCGTGATGTTAGCTATTGTTCAATTAAGAGGGTTTGGGTCTTCTTGTACAATGAGTTAAATCCATACAGAATATTGCCATCCTTGATCTTCAGCAGCAAGATCTTCAAGGGCTTCAAAGCTTCCTCACTTTCAGCAAGCAAGGTTGTGTCATATCGCAGGTTGACAATAAGACTTCCTCCAATTCCGATACCATGTTCTTCTTCATATAAGCCAGCTTCTCTGATTGTTTGCTCAGCGTACAGACTGAATGACTGTGGTGAGAGAATACAACCCTGACACACACCTTTTCTTATTTTAAACTGTGCAGCTCTCCCTGATTCTGTTCACACAACTGCCTCTTGATCCATGAAAAGTTCCACAGGACACAGTGATGTGTTCTGGGACTCTCATTCTTCTCAGAGCTATCTAGAGTTTCCTGTGACTCCCACAGTCGAATGCCTCGGCACAGTCAATAAAACACAAGTCAACAATTTTCCAGTATTCTCCGCTTTCAGCCAAGGTGCATCTGACATGAGCAATGATTTCTCTTGTTCCACATCCTCCTCTACATCCGGCCGGAACCTTTAACGGCTCTTTGTCAATGTACGACTGCAGCTGTGGTTGGATGACCTTCAGGCAGTTTTACTTGCATGTGATAGCAATGACATCGCTCTCTACTTTGAGCATAACATAGTGAAACATAATTATATCCTCAAAAGTTCATTTTGAGTTATGTTTATATTTTGATTTTGGACAAACAAACTGTAATAGCTGCATCACCACTCTTCTGCATTTACACAATACGATGCAATTAATGTCACTTAATTGTACACATAAGAATGCAGAAATTAAAGAGTCTGCACATGCACAAACATATGCATGTATATTTTATACATAGATAGTTAAGAAATGTGAATTCTAACTCTTCCTCTCATAACCTAAATTTGCTTTTACTGCAAACTGATGAATGCCAGAAAGATGGAAAGTCACAACTGATTTCCTGTGTGATTTAGACCGTTGATCCTGCTTGATTTCAGCAGAGTGTTATCTGCATACCAAAAGTTGTTCAAAGAGCCTTCCTCCACTCTCAGTGTTGTGTGCTTCCACCGATAGTCCATCTTCTTGGATTATTTGCTCATCACACACATTGAATAAGCATCATGAAAGAATGTAACCTTGATACACACCTTTCCAGGTTTTATACTATTCGGAGTCCCCCGTTTGAATAACTTGTACATATAGACTTAGACAATCATCTCCAGAACCTTCTATTCCTAGGACCTTTTGGGAAATCACTGAAAACCTAGGGAAGGGAGCAATGTAAGCCTGTAATGCTCAACAGCCTTGGTGCCTTTACTGTATCAGAAGAATCTGTGCATGCTTGTGACTTTACCAAAATTGTCAGGACTGCGGACGAGGTGAAGTTGACTTCTCAATGCATCAGGTGAGGGAGGAAATCTCTTAAGTGTTCCTCAGTGTCAAACATCTGAGGTTAAACCTGGCAGAGCATCCCTCGGGAGAGAGAGGGTGCTGTGTGAGACTAGGCATGAACCTCTCACGTGGTGAGGATCATTTCTATTATCGCCTCAAAACCTTAAAACAATTTGAGAAGATTTCGAGAGCATGAACACGCATTCACAGAAATTTGAATCCCAGTAATAGGTATTATTTCTTAACTTTACCTTTGTTAGAAAACAATGGTATTTTGTAGTCAAACACTCTGGCTTGTATTTCTGTTTTGGAGTTCTGAAACCTTCATTCATTGCCTTCAGAAAGGTGCCCAGACTTACTTAGCCCTTGGAGTTCCAGGTAGCGCAATGGTTAAGCACTGTACCTGTATGTGGATTGAAAGATTGGTGGTTTAATCCACCCAGGGATGTTTTTTTTTTTTTGAGGTGGGGCAGAAACCTTGGCAATCTGTGTCAGGAAGGTCATAGCCACACAAATGCTGCGCAGCACAGTTTGGCTGTGAACATGGGTTGCTATGCGTCAAAGGGGACCTGATGGTAAAGGTGGAGCTACCCTCCGTCCACCACTGGCAAATACTTCTCCAAAGCATTTTGAGGTGATGATTTTCTAGTCATGTCTTTTGAAAAGGTCAAAAGTCTAATGGTCTGCAATACACTGCTAGCCTCAAAGTGGCCGTTTAAACCAATCGAGTGGCTCCATAGTTGAAAGGCCTTGCGCTCCGTTTCTGTCAAGATTCCACAGCCAGGCACATCTTACGGAGAGGTTCTGCTCTTTAACATGCATGATCACCATGGATTGGAACCAACTCAGTGACAATGGTTATGATTTTTGTCTTTATTGTATACACAGGAGCCTGGGTGGCACAAGCGAACTGTAATTGTCTATTAAATCAAGTGTTGGCTATTTGAATCCAAGCAATATCTCCACAGAATAAATAGGAACAAAGAACATCATCAATTATACATGAACGGGCTTCAAATGTTCATGGAAAAAATAGAATTAAAAGATAAGGACATTTTGCCATGAAGTATAGGGTCACTATGAGTTGGAATTGACTGGATGGCACTCAGTTTGTTTTTCAAACACATAAGATGTGCCTTCTTATGAGTAAACTTGATGGCCTACTAGTTTAACGAATCGTATATTGCTTACCAATATTAGACGTCCCTCCTTTGAGGTACAGGGGCCCTAGTGGTGCTGTGGGATAAGCATTGGGCTGCAAATTGCAGATCCATGGTTCAAACCCACCAGCCACTGCATGGGACAAAGATAAGGTTGCTTGCTTTCATAAAGAGTTACATGTGTAGAAATTGACTTGATGGCAGTGGGAGTTTTGTTTTCTTTGAGGTGGATTATATACTTCTGTCTATAAATAACTGGTTTAACTACAGGACTTGCTTTGTGTACTGGTCCAGGTAGACTAGAGAAACAAGCCCATAGACACTCATATGTCTATAAGAAAGAGCTTTATATAAAAGAGCAGTTGAATATTGAGAAAACATCTCAGTCCAGTCCAGATCAAGCCCATAAGTCTGATATTAGCCCATATGTCCAATACCAAGCTATAAAGTCCTCTTCAGACTCACAAAACACATGCAATGATGCCATATGCAGGGAGATCACAGGCCAGTGGGTGTGAAGTCTTGTGGATCCAGTGGCATTGTAAGCACCTCAGCACTGGCATGGTCTCCACATGGCTTCTCCAGCTCCAGAGGTCTGGCTCCATAAGCCTCTCTCTATGTGTCTTCTCCACAGGGATGTCTCTCAGGGAGTGAGCAGAGAGAGAAAGAGAGAGAGAGAAAGAGAGAGAGAGAGAGAGAGAGAGAGAGAGAGAGAGAGAGAGAGAGAGTCTCCTGCCTCCAAGGAGGAAAATCCAGAAGTTCCCAGAATCCACAGAGGCCTCATTGACTATATCCAGATTAACAGGCTGGACTCTACCCCTACACTCGGAATCCTCAAATTGACACCAGATTATGTAACTACCACACTTTAGTATGAAATATAAGTGAAAATTATATGGATAGCTTCCAGCAGAAATTTGAAAATCTAATGCATGCATGTTAGTCATGCTCTGTGCCCTTTGTCAGAGCTATCGATGGACTAGGTAGAAGCTGACATATCAGACTGTCTGCCAGAGTGCAGAAGACAGAGAGAGATGTCGCCATATACCTGTAACAAACATGTATCATGAGGAAGAACTCATTATTTGCTGAAAGACATATTGCTACAATGGGCTGAGACACCTCAAAAAACTGTGAGGACTAGGCAGTGGTTTGATCTGTTGTCTGCATTGTGACGATGATTAAGAGCTGATGTGAGCACACCTAACAACAAAGACAACTATCTTGAGGGCACTTGACATCAGATGCCTTTCCTTACAGACACAGCAATTGGTACCTAAAAGTAGAAGGTTGTCATAACAATACTAACAAAATAATCATGAAACATAAAATATGAGGCACCTAGAAACCCATATTAAAGAGCAATAAAAGTGATATTAGGTCTAAAGGGACATAAATCCATATTCACTCACTAGCTGTCATTCACTCAATGCCATTGAGTCCATTCCAATTCATGACAACCCTACAAGACATTGGCCCTTTAGGTTTCTGAGACTTTAAATCATTACAATCTCATCTTTATTCAATAGAGCAACTAGTGTGTTCAAACCTCTGACCTTGTGAGTAACAAGTCAACACATAGGTCACTATGCCACCAGGGCTCCTCCAAATCCATGGTATGCATCGTCAAAGCACTCAGTAATGTTATCTGCAAAAATCTGAAGGCATATATTTTGGATCAAATGAGCTTGCATGTTTAGACAAGGACATGGGCAATTGCATACCCAGAGAGGAAAATGAAATGCATTTTCGTTTCTAACTGTTAAAAAGATATAGATAAGATGACACTTGGGCTGCAAAAGATAGACTAAAATTTTGCTTTAAGGCAAAGTCTAAGTCAAGAGTCCAAATTGCTTCTAAAAATCTCTAATGAAATTAATTTGGTACCCATAAATATTTCAGATCAACAAAATAACTAATGGTTTTGAGACTAAGACTGTGTCTTTCCATCAGAAATTTGTTATAGTCAAGCTACCTAAAGTTACATTTAGAGCTGATGTAGGTCTAGGAAAGAATCATCAGTGTGGCCACGGCATCATGTTGTGATTGGAAACAACTAATTCAAAAGGCAACGAAGAGTTTTACGTTTTCCTGCAGAAAAAGGGAAGTCGTCCGCACAGGCTAAAAGACAACATGGCTTTTGGCTTTAGACATTACCTCTTGGTCCGCACTTTATCCTGCCAAGAAGAGAACTGAGCAAGCTGCTTGACCCCACAAAGGACACCTTCTCAGATGACACAGCCTTGCTTGCTGAAAGTGGGGAGGACTTGAAGCGCTTACTGAGGAAGGTTTGGGATCTCAACCTTCGGTATGCATTGCAACTCAATGTAAAGAAGACCCAAATCCTACGACTGGACCTATAGATAACACTATGATAAATGGAGAGAAAAAAAATGTCTTTTTCAAGGATTTTATCTTGCTTAGATACAAACGAACAAACAGACCTATCTTGGAAGAACTACAGCCAGGATGCCCCTCGGATAACCACTACACCACGCGAGCTCGTTTTAGGAAGAAGGTAGGCCTGCCCATACTTTGATTGCAACCCACTAAAACCTTTTGGCGTATGCCTAGTCTACAAAAGTGTAATGAATTCATGTTGTTATAAACCACTGTTGTTGTTAGGTGCCATTGACTTCGTTCTGAATCATAGTGACCCTCTGTGTAATACAGAGAAGCACCGTCTATCTGGTCCTGAGCCATCCTCACATTCTTGTCATGTTCCAGTCATTTGTCATCCTGTCTCACTGAGGGTCTTCTTCTCTATTGCTGGCCTTCTACCTTACCAGGTATGATGTCCTTTCCCAGAGATGTTATCTCCTGATAACAAAGCACATGAGATAAAGCCATCACTTGCTTGTAAGAGGTGTTCTAGCTGTACTTCTTGGGCAGTAGATAGGTTTGT
Source organism: Tenrec ecaudatus (assembly GCF_050624435.1). NCBI lineage: Eukaryota > Metazoa > Chordata > Mammalia > Afrosoricida > Tenrecidae > Tenrec > Tenrec ecaudatus. The sequence goes on from NC_134536.1 coordinate 21,837,766, forward strand.
TCTTTGGGCCGTCCATGATACCTGCAATATTCTCTGCCAGCACCATAGTTCATAGGCATGGATTCTTCTTTGATTTTCTTTATTTAATGTCCAACTATCACATGCATATGAGGACATTGAAACTATCATGGCTTGGGTCAGCCTCACCTTGGGCCTTAAAGTGAAATCCTACTCCTTCCACACGTTAAAGAGATTTTGTGCAAGATTTTCCCAGTACAATGTGTCATTTGATTTCTTGACTGCTGCTTCAATGAGCATTGATGGTATTTGTTAGCAAGATAAAATCTTTGACAACTTCAATCTTTCCTCTCTTTATCATGATATCATCCATTGGTCCAGCTGTGAGGATTTGGGTTTTCTTTCAGTAAACAAAACCATAAACAGAACATTGAGTAACAGAAAGCTGAGCAGTAAAGTTCAAGAAAGCAGCCCAAGCATACAATTAATGTAGTAAAATATGCCAAGACTTGGAGTTGGAAAACCCAAAAGAATATACTCAACAAATATCAAACTGAGAGAACTGAAGAAAAATTCAAACTTAGAGTTGCAATATTAAAAGATTCGATGAGAAAGATATTGAACAATGCAGGAAGCATCAAAAGAAGATGGAGTTATGATATCAAAGAGAGCTGATCAACATCTAATCATTTCAGAAGGTAATATATGATAAAAAAAAAAAACCAATGGTATTGAAGGAAGAAGTTCGAACTGCATGAATGCATTTGCCAAAAACAAGACTCTGGGAATTAATGGAGTATCCATTGGAATGTTTCAACATGATGATGAAGCACTGGAAGGAATCACTGGGCTATGCCAAGAAATTTGTAAGCCAGGTACATGGCAAACAGACTCTAAGAGATCCATATTTATACTTATCACAAAGAAAGGCGGCCCAGCAGACTGTGGAAATTATCAAACTACCTCATTAACATTGCATGCAAGTAAAATTTTGCTGAAGATCATCCAACAATAGTTGCAGCAATACACTGTCGGGGAGCTGCCAGAAATTCAAGCTGGGTTCAAAAAAGGACAGGAAACAAGGGATATCATCAGATGGATCTTGGCTCAAAACAGGGAATACTAGAAAAAAGATTTTCTGGTACGCTACTGAGTAGTTGTTTATGGCAGCGATAGAAAATTAGTACATCTTACAATTGCTCAGTGAGGAATACCATGTTTGACCATGACTTGATAGTTTTGAAATGCCAATTATTCAACTGAAAAACAATATAGCCAAGCAATAAATAAAAACAAACAAGAGATTGCTTCGGCATCAAATATTACTAAACTCTCACTAGGTAACACAGCTGCCACTGTAATGATGAAAACATTGGAAATCTGTCAACTTGGACAGTGATTGATGGCTCCAAGTTTTTGAGAACTTCAACAATAACAACAGAGGCCAAAAAGAGAGAGAAAGCTAACAGGCTCATGAATTTTAGGTATGAATGTATGTCATTAAAAATAGATGTTCGGACCCACATCCAGAAATTCTTATTGGCCATTTTGAGTCAGACAGCCATGTGGATTACTATGCCAGGATTGGCAAATTCAAGAGAAGTGACATCACATTCATGGTCAAAAAGAACTCCCAAGGTCTATCTTGAAGTACAGTGTGGTCTATGATAAAATGATATCTCTGTGCCTAACAAGGAAGTCCAGGCCATGCAACTATTATTAAAAATTAAACATCAACTACTGAAATTAGAGATAAGGAAATCAAAAAAATTCCACCAAATTGAAGCTAATTAAGCATATAATCAAGACACATCGATAAGTATTGTAAATTGTTATGTGAACGTTAGATACAAAGAAGAAAAGACAGTAAAACCTCTGGCCTTGGTGAGAGAAGTGGAGCTGGATATCATGTGATAGAATTTTATAAGGCCAACAATGTCTTATAATTACCATTGCTTTCTTTCAACAATATTAACAGCAGACATATTACTAGTTGGAATGCACAGAAACCAAATGTGTTGTATCTGTGGGAAGAGGAAGCAATGGAGAAGTTCAATGCCCTCAATCAAAACAAGGCCACGAGCAGACTGTGGAACATGCCATCAACTGCTCATGTGCAAGTTGAGCCTGAAACCAAAGAAAACACAAAAAGATCATGAGAGCCGAAACAAAGCCTTGAGTATCTCCCGCCTGAATTTAGAGAATATCTCAAGAACAGATTCGAAATATCAAACACTAATGACAGAAGACCTGATGAGTTGTGCGATGACATCAAGAACATCATAGAAAAGACAAGATAGAGCAGACTAAAGTGGATGTCAGAAGAGACCCTGATGCTGTTCTTGATCACCTAGTAGCTAAAGTAAATGGTGGAGGGCGGGGATGGGGGATGGCAAAGTAACGAAAGTGAACTGAAAAATGTAAAGGACAACTTGAGATCTAGGGGATTATAGTGAAATATGCTAAGACTTAAGAGCCAGAAAGTAAGAACATGCTCAGCATATCTGAAGCTGAAAGAATTGGGTAAAAATTTCAAGCTTTGAGTTGCAATATTGAATGAAGCATTCGAATTCCCTGGGTAAAATACTGAATGATGTAGGAAGCGTAAAAGGACGGTGAAGGGAATATAGAGGCACCGTGTTATGAAGCACTGGCTGATGAGCAGAGGTTTAGAGAGGTAGCGTATGATCAAAAAGTCCAAGCTCGATTGAAGGTATTAGTGGAAAACAGGACTCCAGGAATTAATGCAATGCCAATTGAAATGTTTAAAGAAGCACTGGTATCCCCCCTCCCACATCCATCCAAACAAAAATGCAGAAGATAATTCTCCGGCTTACTGACTGTAAGAAATCTATATTTGTGCCCATTCTAAATAAATATAGCCAAATATCATGAGGAAATTATAGAACAATATTATAAATATCACACGTAAGTGAAAGTTTGCTGGAGATCATTTTAAATTGGTTGCAGTAGTACATCCAAAAGAAGAAGTAGGAAAGTCAAACTAGATTCAGAAGAGGCTGTAGCATGAGAGATATCAATGCGGATGCCGGATGGATGTTGGCTTAAAGTAGAGAATAGCAGAAATATGTTTACTTGTATTTTATTGACTATACAAAGATTCTATCCATATCTTTCCCCACCTTCTTACTACAGGTGTTATATCAAAGTCCGGCTAGTACTGTGAAGAATAGAACTCTGGGACACTTCATTTGTTCATGTGGAAACTGCACAGACCAAGAGAAGCACACGGAAATATTGCATGGTTTAAAGTCAGGAAAGAGATTCTTCATGATTGCATCCTTTGACAATACTTTTCCAATCAGTGTGATGAGCAAATAATACACGAGCTTGATAACATAAAGAAGAATGGAGCATCCGGATTGGAGGAAGGCTTGTTAACAAACTGCAATATGCAGATGACACAATCTTGCTTGTTGTGAATGAAGACGACTTGAAACCTTTATTGAAAAAATCAAGGGCTCTAGCCCTCAGTATGGACTACTATCCAATGTAAAAACAAACAACAACAAAAAAGCAATCAGAACTGGACCAATAGACAGCATCATGATAAATGTGGGGGGGGCGGGGCATGAAGTTGCCAAGGATTTCATTTTGCTTGTTTTAAAATGAATGTTCCTGAAAGTAGCAGTCAGGAAATCAAATGATGCATTGCTGTGAGAACGTCTACTGCACACGACCTCTAACAAAGTGATGCAAACTAGAGACGGAGGGGAGCCTGACGCAGCATGGTATTCTCAATAGCCTCATACAAATATGACGGCTGGAAAATGAATCATATAAAATCAGCAATTTGATACATTTGAATTATGGTGCCGGCAAACAATACTGAAAGTACTATGACTCCCAGAACAGCAAACATCTGTCTTGAAGGAAGTTCTGTCAGAATGGTCCTTAGAAGAAAGGAAGGCCAGACTTTGTGTCGTGAACATATTGTCGGGAAAGACTAGTTGCGGCAGAGAGCTTGTTCTTGGGAAAGCAAGGGGCAGCAAAAAAGAACATTGACAAGATGGATTTATACAGTAGTTGCAAAAATGGATGAAGGAAATCCCTATGGATTCAATTCAGTAACATCTATGAAAAAGGAACTTAAATACTTTTTGTCTTAGCATTCTCAGGTTTACATCTTTGGGTTCTAATATACATTGTAATGGCTACACAAAAACTCACAGACAAAATTCATGATTAAAGGATTTATTAAGGGAGCTAACAGGTTGGAATGCCAGTGAGAAATGCTCAGGATAATTGTTCTTCAGGACTTGTTACCATCTTCTTTCAAATCCATTAATAAATGCCCAAATGGGCTTACACCACTCCACTGTAAGCCCTAACCCCAAACAATGAGGTAAATTTCTATAGATCGGCAAATCTAACTCCTGAATTAAGTGCCCAGAAGCACCCCATTCCAGTAAACCTCAGACCAAAGGCACTTATCTCTACCTCCATGGGTCAGCAAACCCAATTTCTCCCATTAAGTGCCCAGAGGCACCCCGCTCCGAAAGCCAGGCTCTCACACACAGTTTTACTTGCTCCAAGAGCTGGGAAGTCCACCACTCTGTTCCATGCTCTGCTCTCTAGTTCTGCTGCTGCTCCTCTGATCTGATCACTGTCTTCTGGACCGAGGAGCTTCATTGTTTCAGAATCTTGGGTCCAGAGGATGTGCTCCATTCCTGGGTTTTGCTGGTAATGAGGTCCCTACTCCTGCTTCTCAGGGGCTCATTTGACATACGACAGGAGGTTATTCAGGGACTCTGGTTCACAATCACTCACAGGTGAGTCCTATCCATAGCTTTCCCCACCTTCCTACCAGGCTCATGCAGAAAAAGGTTATTGGGTATGAATCACAGACTTTAGTTCAGTGGTTCTCAACCTTTCTAATGCTGTGACCCTTTAATACATTTCCTCATGTGGTGTTGACCCCCAACCATAAAATTATTCTTGTTGCAACTTCATCACTGTAACTTTGCTACTGTTATGAACCATAATGTAAATATCTGATATGCAGGATGTATTTTCATTGTTACCAATTGAATATAATTAAAGCATAGTGATTAATCACAAAAACAATATGTAATAATATATTGTGAAATATTCATTTCTAATTACAAATATGTGAAATCTTGGCTTGAACCATGATGTAGCATGGGTAACAATCTTCATGCCACATACACATAGGTGGGCATATCTGCATGTGGGGGCACCCACCTGGAGACAGAGGAGTGGTATCTCATTTCCTAAGACCATTGGAAATAAGTGTTTTCCATTAGTTTTAGGCGATCCCTGGAAAGGTCGTTCGATCCCCAAAGGGTTTGGGCCCACAGGTTGAGAACCGCTGCTTTAGCCAGAACAGCTCCAGTAAGCAATTCACTGCCTCAGTAGTATTCATGCTTGGCTATTGAACTTTTCTAAGAATTCTTGCTGTTACAATGTAAATAACTATGTAACAGGTCACTGAGACTATCATGAAATATTAATTGGCATATATATATATATAAAGTGGCTAAGTAGAATTATAACATGACACTACCATAGGCCCAAGTGATTAATATAGCAGATTAAATATTAGTTTACCCAGTTTATTGATGTGAGGTATGAAACATTAGCTTCTGGTTATGATTTATGACTTCTAGTAAACTACTAGAGACTAGATACACAGGGACAATAAGTGTAAGTGGTAAACTGAATATACAGGCTCACACCCAACTCATCAGAATAAAACTGTATTATAACTTGGGTGATAGAATTTCTTTTCAGGAAAAAAAGGATTTCCACTTAATATCATACTCAGGACATTTCTCGGAAACCTGGCAGCATTGAGTCCATGGTATCTACTGATGAATAATGCTCATGTTTAATAGATAATATGACCTAAGCTTTGGCTAATAGTACAAGAATAAAATATCTCCTTCACCTTAACTTTCAACTCCAAATAGAAGGAATAACAGAATGATGGAATGTATTCAAAAGGCAGTTGAGAAGTCTCAGTGCTTCTTGAATTTTAACAAGCCATTTATCTTCTCAGTGTTTGATTCCTTAATGAGGTTGTCTTCTCAATCATAAATCTTCACAGTGCATAGAGCAATGGGGTGAATAAAAAGGAAAGTTAAACATATACGATCATATGATCCAACAGCTCTTTCATTCCTAGGACATTAACCAAGAGAAATGAAAGTACATGTCTATAGACAGATTTCTACATTGATGTGCACAGAAGAATAACAGACTTTTAATAACAACCCAGTGCCAACCAAAAGATGACTAGACCCCCAGAAGAATGCACTTTAGAGGACAGCACTGAAGCTACAACTCAGGGAGAGGGGCACGTCTGATCAGAGCACACGGGAGAAACAAAGAGGGATGAAGAGGGCGGGGAGCACATCCTGGCCCACCAAGCCCTGAGGACGATATTCCTGCTCAGAGCACACAATGCACAGAGCGGGTCATAGGGCTGACCCCACCATGAGACACGACGTCCCTCACTGAACCACAGTGCTATGGGGGACAACACTGGAGACACAGTGAGGGAGTTGTGCCCAATCTGACCCCATCACACGGGGGCAAAACACTAAGTTCATGTAACAGAACATCAAGGGAAGCGAAGTGATGAATACCAAAAATAGACTGTGGAGCCAGAGTGTGCCACCCCATAAGATTCAACTGGAAAACACAGTGTAAGACATGACAAAATAACAAATAATTCATAAATTACCAAGGGTTCATGAGGGACGGGGGTAGGGAGGGAGGGGGAAAAGGAGGAGCTGATAACAAGGGCTCAAGTAGAATGAAAATGTTTTGAGAATGATGATGGCAACAAATGTACTAATTGCTTGACACAACGGATGGATGTGTGGATCGTGATAAGAGTTGTATGAGCCCCAGTAAAATGATTTTTTAAAAAGGTGACCGTCCAGGAAGTTACCTAGGAGGTGTTCTATTACTGTCCTGTGTGCACAGGCTTTCTGTGAGTCTGAAAGGACTCAATGACTCTTAAGAGCAGCAACAGCAATATGTGGGGGACCATGGAAATGAGAAATAAACACTCTGCAGTCAGTCAATGTAGCACAGTCACCTCCCACTACAGATACTGCCTTTCTCTGCCCTCCCGTGTAGGCTTTTCATTTTTCTCATTATAGAGGTAATACATATTCACTATGCATATTTTAGGAGTCCTGGGTAGCACAAACGATTCAGTATTTGACTCCTGACCAAAAAGTTTAGGGGTTCAAATCTACCCAGAGGTGCCTTAGGAGACTGGCCCAGTGATCTGTTTCTGAAATGTCACAACCTTGAAAACCTGAATCAAATTCATGACAACAACAATGATTATTATATACAACTTGGAAAGATAGAAAAGGATAAGAAAGAAGATGCAGTACATTAAGAATTTCACAACTCAGAGCCAACTACTGTTAATTGTTGGTGTATTTGCCCCTTTATATAATTTCAAATCATGTTACTAGGTACAGTACAGTCACTTCTGACTCATGGCAGGTCTGCGTACAACAGAACGTAACACACCTCCAGATCCTACACCATTCTCACAATGGTCACTATGTTAGAGTCTGTGGTTGCAGCCACTGTGGCAACCCAGCTCCTGGAGGGTCTTTTACGTTTTTACTGGCCTTCTACTTTACCAAACAGGTTGTCCTTTCTCTTGATCCACTGTCGGGTCAATTCCAACCAACAGCGACCCCATAGGACACAAGGAGAACTGTCCCTGTGTTTCTGAGACTAAGTCTATCTGGAGTTGATGGTCTCATCTGTCTCTTGCTGAAGGGTTGAGTTTCAACCTGCTAATCTTGAGTTAGCTGCCCAAATAGGAACCTTGGTAGCCTCACAGGCTACCAACAGAGCGGCTCCCCACTCAGACAGACTAAGTGCTTCTTCTTAATGACCTACCTCTAAAAAAGTGTAACCAATGCAAATGTTAATTTAATGAATAATAATGGAACATTGTCTTCTATAGTGTCTGACAATGTGCTTTCAGGTCTGAAGGCCCATGAAATACTACAGGAGAAAAGCTGCCTTTTCGAAGGAAACAAATAATATGGATAAAGTAAAGCTTTAGGGATCATCATTTGCTCATGTGACATGACTGAAAATGAGAGCAAACAGCTGTGGATGTCGATTAGTATTCAGGATGTGGAATGTGCAAAGTATGAATCAAGGAAAATTAGAAGTCATCAAAAGTGAATTGAAGTGCACACGTATCAATACTCAACAGAAGCGAACTGCAATTGACTGGTATCTGCTGCTGGGCGTTGGGAAATGAGATGGTCTACTATGCTAGAAGGACACACTGAGAGGCACGATGCTACAATCATCATAAAAAAGAGCATTTAAAAATATATTCTGAATTACAACACTGTCAGAGGTACAGTAATTCCTACATGGCTGCAAGAGAGACCAGCTGATACAGCTTCTCAAGCTGTGAGTCACGACCCCTTTAGGGAGCCGAATGACCCTTTCACAGGGGTTACCTAAGACCATCGGAAAACACGTAAATATTTCACAATATGTAATTACATATTGTTTTGTGATTAATCACTATGCTTTAGTTATATGTATGTTCAATTTGTAACAATTAAAATACATTCTGCAAATCAGATACAATTCAGAACAGTAGCAAAATTATAGTTATGAAGTAGCAATGAAAATAATTTTATGGTTTAGGGGTCTCACCGCATGAGGAACTGTATTAAAGGGTTGTGGCATTAGGAAGGTTGAGAACCACTGAACTAATATAATTATTAATCAAATTTGTACACTAACCACTACTATTAAAGATGAAAATATTAATGATTTTTTTACCAACTTCTGCAGTCTGAAATTAATAAACTATGCACTAAAGATCCACTATAATTTCTGGAGATTGAAAAATGTAAGAAGGAAGCAAAGAATAATTCAGTATTCATCAATACACTGTCACTGAGACTAAATTAACCTTATGTATGGTTTTCGAGACTTTGAAAATTTTGATGGAAACAAACAGCCTCATCTTTCTCTCATGGAGTGACTGGTAGATTTGAACAACTGATGCTGCTCTTCGTGGGCCAATGCTTAACTGAGAGTAACCACCAGAACTCATAAAGAAGAATAATTAGGAGCTGGAAAATATGGCCATGGTGATTAAAATGATACCAGGAATTCCATGATCAGTCAATTTCAACAACATAAGCAACTGTACACGTGGATCTCCCCCAATGGAATACACAGGAATCCAATTGCCAGTGAGAAAGCTCGATTTCATCCATCAGAACAAAGCCAAGGGTAGAGTGCAGAACAGACCGCCAATTAGTCACACGTGAGTGCCAATTGAAGCTGAAGAAAATGAAAATAAGTTCATGAGAGTCAAAGTACAAAAATGGGTATATCTCACCGAATCCAGAGACCACCATAAGAATGGACGCGATGCATTGAACACTGACTCACCAAATATTAAACAATGCAGAAGGCATCAAAACATGGAAGAATTGGTTAATGTTCAACCTCTTCAAGAATGAACATATGACCAAAAACTGCTGGTACTGAAAGAAGTTCAAACAACACTGAAGTTAAAACTGTGACTCAAGAATTAACTGAAAACCAATTGTGATGTTCCAACAATTAGATGCAACATGGACGTGCTCAGTCATCTACGCCAAGAGATTTGGAAGACCACTACCTGGATAATGAACCGGAAGAAACACATATTTGTGCCCATTCCTAAAAATAGTGATTCAACAGAATTTGGAAAACAGAATTCACTAGCATTATTAATATCACATTGCAAGTAAAAATTTTGCTGAAGAAAAATTTTAAAATTCCCTTTTGCTCCTTTGAAATCTGTACCTCCTATTTCTCAATACTCTACTCTTCATCCAGAAACAACCAGATTGATTTTCTACCACTTAATTTTGTTTGCGTTCTGTATATTTTAATATGAATGATGTACATTTTATGCTATTTTCTATCTTCCTTCTTTCATTCAACATAATTATTTTGAGGTTAGTGTATTGAATGTATCAACATACATATTTTATTGCTGAAAAGTATTCTATTATATCGATATATCACAATGTATTTATCTATTCATCTTTTTTCTGGTAAAAATAAAAATATTTATTCTCTCTAGAAATTGTAAGTCTACCAATAAATAGGGAAGGAATTCTTTTTTTTTTCCTTTAGGGCAGACCATTTAACTCTCTAAACCACGATTGGTAGTTCTTTTTTATTATTCAACATTTTTTATTATTCAATACTTTTATTGGGGGCTCTTACATTTCTTATCACAATCCATACATTCATCCATTGTGTCAAGCACATTTAAACATATGCTGCCATCATCACTTTCAAAGGATTTTCTTTCTACTTGAGCCCTTGATATCAGCCCCTGATTTTCCCCCTCTCTGCCCTGTACACCCTCCCTCATGAACCCTTGAAAAGTTATAAATTATTATTTTCATATCTTACATTGTTTTCTGTCACCCTTCACCCACTATTCTGTTGTTTTCTCTTTCTTCCACCACCTTCTCCTTATCCTCCTGGTATCTCTATTCTCATTGTTGGCTCTGAGGGCTTTATCTATCCTGGATTCCCTCTATTTAGGGCTCTTATGTGTAGCAGTGTGCATGTTCTGGTCTAATCTGATTTGTAAAGTAGAATTGATGTCATGATAGCAGGTGAAAGAAGCATTAAAGAACTAGAGGAAAGTTTTGTTTCATCAGTGCTATGCTGCACCTGACTGCCATATCTTCCTTGTGACCCTTCTGTGAGTGGATGTCCAATTGTCTACAGAGGGGCTTTGGGTCTCCACTCCAGGCCCTCCCTCCACCATTCGCATTGGGTATGATTTTGTTCTGGGTCTTAGATGCCTGATACCTGATTTTATGGACACCTCATGACCACACTGACTGGTATGCTTCCTCCATGTGGGCTTTAAACCCCAGAGGCTCTATCTTTTGATAGCTGGGCACCATCAACTTTCTTCACCACATTTGCTTATGCACCCGCTTTGTCTTCAGCAATCGTGTTGGCTAGACGGCATCATGGAATGTCAGTTTAATAGGACAAAGTGTTCTTGCATTGAGGGAGTACTTGAGTGGAGGCCCAATGTCCATCTGTTACCTTAATACTAAGCCTATAAATATATGCACATAGACCTATTTCCCCATCATCATATATAAATATATTTACATATGGACATGCCTGTATTTAGACCTGTATAAATTTCCTTTGCCTCCTAGTTCTTTCCTCGATTACTTTCCTCTTGTCCCACTATCATGCTCAGCCTTCCTTTTGGTTCTCATAATTTCTTTAGGCTATATTGCCCTTGATCAAGCCCTACCAGACCTCCTAAACCCTCCTCACCACCGATTTGGGTCACTTGTTGTTTCCTTGTCCCTGGGTTTGTTAACACCACTTCTTTCCCCCCACCTCTCCCTCTCCCATGCCCCCCGAGAACTGTAGGTCCCATTGTTTTCTCCTCCAGATTGTTTATCCCACCTATCTTATCTAGATAGACCTGCAGAGATAATAATATGTACCAAAACAAGACAGAGCAAAACAACAAACCAATGCCCCAAAAAAGCCTGTAAATAGTTCAAAATCTGCTGTTTGTTGATCTTTGGGAGTGTTTTCTGGTTGAGTCTGATGGCCCCAAAATCGATTTTTGGTCTCCCCTGGGGACTTCCTTGCTCTGCTCGCCTTGCTGTTCTCTTGCATTCCCTTAGTGATTTGTCTCCGTGTGCTGGGGTCAGATCAGGGCAATTCCCACACTGTGCTGGACAGTAATCTTTAGAGAATACCAAGTCTTTCTTCTGCGGAGCCAGTAGATGGGTGGAATTGTCCACTTTTCGACGAAGGCTCCTTCATAGTGGCTGCACCTCCTAACCAGCAGGTTAACAATTCAGAACTAGCAGCTGCTCTGCAGGAGAAAAGTGGAGACTGTCTACTCCCATAAAGAGTTACAGCTTCCACAGCCAGTAGCTGCTCTGAGACTGTGGAAGTGGTGGAATGCTATGCCATAGGGGCAATTCTCCCCTGCCCTATAGGGTCACCATGAGTCAGCATCGCCTGCATGGCCTTGAGCTGGGTGTTTGGTTTCTCTTCTGCCTGGCGAACTAGAACCTCAATCACAATCCTTTACATTCATGTAAAGATATACAGGTTGCAAAATATTTTATTTATATTATTTCACTCCATTTTTACAACACCTGTGTGAGGTTGATATTGTTATCATGTTACAATTCTAGAAGTCAGGCTCAGAAATTAAGTGAGACTGTTAATCATGCAAGCGACCCAATGGTTTTGCCTAAAAATGCTATATTATATCAGTTTCCATGGAATCTACCAACAATTCCACCAGCAACGGGAAAGCATAATATCACTGAATATAGGATATAAATCCTTTAAGCAGCTAAGACATTTATTTAGAGAGAATGCTTTTCATTTGTATTATATCCACTCTTTCGACAGTCCTAATGATTAATTTTCACGAAGTTAGACTTTGATGTCTTAGCTAGTGTTTTCCCACATAGCTCCAATCCCTTGATATGCTCAACTAATTAAACAGTGATGTGGACTTTGCATGAAGTACTTTTTAATTAGCCACAGCACTTCCTAAATTATTCAGCCTAAGCTCAGGTCCCTTAATATTCAAACTGACAATCTCATGCATGTAAACTTCTTTATTTAAATAGTGGCATCTGGGCTTAAGCTTCATAAAGGTTTCTATGGAAACTAACTACAATATCAAATTTTCCAAAACACCAGAAGTGACCCATTAGATGAAGTAGAAATGAGTAACAGAAGCAGTGCCATCCATAGTCTAAAAGGTTAATTCCACTTCCTTACGCTAATTTTAATAAATCTGCCTGAATATTCATAAAAAGGCTGCAGAATTATTTTTATTGATAATTAAGGTTCTCCACTGGATCAGAATGATCCATGAAGTGAAAATGTTCTCCTTCCATAGTGCTGATGCCGTCATTGCCGCAGGAACACAAAGGTTAAGGTTGAAAAACAGGGCAGGTTGCCATGAAGATATGCACGTCAGACTTCCTCTTATGTTCTTCAGACATATTGTCAGGAGAGACCAGTCCCTGGACATCATCCTTAGCCATGGAGAAAAAATGGGGAAGCCCCTCGATGGGATGGATTGACTTGAGGTAGTGGCTGCAACAATAGGCTCAGGTAGAAGAAGGAACAATTGTGAGGATGGCAGTGTTTCTTTCTGTTTTGCGTAAGGTCACTTTGGGTGGAAATGGGCTTCTAGCGCCTAACAATGGTGTAGATAATGGCAGTGGAGGATAAAACTCTAGAATCTCGTGGAAATTAAAGAGAAATGTTTCATGAATCGACCTCAAATATAAAAAGTAACACAACATATTGCTTTCCTTAGAGCTAAGAACAAGGGGAACCATTGGCCAAGCCTGGCTCTAGATTAAAATGCAAACATAGGCATGTGTACCAAAGGTTAGAATCATATGGAAAGATCATAAAAATAGCCTTGATATTCAAATATAAGAACAATGTTCAAATTTGCTAATTGCTATCTCCTGCTGTAGACATAGACCAATCAACCTGTTACCTTGACATTTGTACGTATTCTGGCAACTGAAAACACTAAATACACATGTGCCTAGCAGCAGAAATCAAACTTTGGTTCTAAGGAGAACTCATGTATTTTCTTAGAAACTCTTCCTAGATGACATCCAACATGTATATTTAGCGGTATGCTGGAGCTAATAAAACACGATGATAAAATTAGATATATGGTTATATATCACTCAAAGGCATTTCAAACTTTAACTTGTGTAGATCTTGATTCCCCCAACATGCTTCTCCTGAAGCCTCCCCATCTCTGTCACTGGGACAATAGCTTGCCGAGCGCTGAGACAGAGTAATTCTTGGCATTCCCTCAGCATCCTTGGATCTTGCTCAACATGTCTTCAGAGTCAATCTTGCCTCTCCATTATTGAGAACAGTTGTTATTTTTTTCGCCCCGCCCCCCCGAGAACAGTTTTTAAATTGTTCTTTTTGTTTCATTTCCATCTGTAGAATAAAGCCTTATGCATAGTGGGTGTTCAATGAGTATTGTTTCATATTGAATGAGGGAACTATTTATTTAAAATTAATATATGGTAGCTAAATAAATTCTAGCTGTTGAGTCAATTCTAAATTGGGATTTCACATGTGTATTAGTTTAACATGTTAAATATTTTAAATATCATTGAGAATAATAGTTCTTAACTAAAAAATGGGGGGGGCTGAAATCCCTACACTAAAACCAAACTCATTGTCATCAATTCATCGTGACCTCATGGAACAGCGTAGAACTACCCCTTATGGGAGTGAATAGCCTCTTATTCTCTCAGAGCAGCTGGTGGGTTCAAACCACTAGCTTGGTGGTTAGCAGGTTAATGCTTAGCCAACCTCTCCTCCAGGGCTCCTACAGTCAAAGATGCTATCATTTAAATACTCGGCTCTGAATTGGCTAGGTTCCCTAAGATCAATTTTGCTTGGAGCACTGAGAAGAATGTGAAAGTTCTCTGTATTCAAAGATCTTATAGTTTAAGAAAGAAAAAAAGCATCCCTTAGGAAACACTTGGAGAACAATAAAAGATAGCATATTACCTGAATATAAGTCTGAGGAAAAAAAAGTAGACAAGAGGGTAAGTTGAAGATGTGGGGTCTACTGACCTCATTGCCCTCAACTACAAACTTAAGCAAATGGTAACTTCATCAGCCCTCACAATCTTTATTATGCAAACAAAGAGGTTGACATTCTTAGTGATATGAGGCCAGGACTCTGGAGACAGGAGGACTCAATAGGGAGACCTATGTGACAGAGACATGTTTGCAAGGACTACCTTTCCTTCTGGCCCTCGGCTGGGTCAGGTTTCTCAACCTCCACGAAAGCCATACTAAGAAAGTGCTAACAATATTGATGGAAAATAGATCTACATCGAACAATTTCTCATTTTTTACCAAGTAGGAGAAATAGTGCTGTATTTACTTCTATCTTAAGGAATTTTCCAAGATCAAAATTTAAATGTGACCAAAATGAGAAATTGTTTTGTTAATTAGCCCCATTCTTGTGCTATCCGGTACCATCATTGTCATCTGGGGCTACAGGTCTACTTCAGCTGTGTGATTGCTTGAGTTTCTCCAAAGAGATCGCAAGTTTCTGTAGGGCAGAGGTCATAACTTACAGGCTATATAATTTACATAACAATGGACATAATTCACATCTGCCTCTTTTATTGCATGCGGTGTTTGCTACCTGTCTATTATATGCATGGATGTGTTCTAGGCTGTCATGGAAAGTGCCTGCTCAGCGTATATGAGCTGGGTGTCACACTACTGCTTTTCAATACTAATTAGGTCCTGGAAAGAGTCCTTCCTGACATGTGTCAAACCAGTTTGGAAAACTTGCTTTGAACATTCCTAAGATCAACCGAAAGGAGCCTGATGGTGAGAGAGTCTATCTTTGCAACACAAACAATACTGAAAACAAAACAAAAAACCAGAGGGGCACGTGATGGTGGGTAAAATCTCTATGCAGTAAGAGAATACTCCTAAAAAGTTATAGTATTAAGAAGTTTCTCTAATGGTAGTTACTGATAAAACCAATAGGTATTCTTTATGTACTAGCGTAGCTCCAACGAGCAGTGCGTGGGAAGTGTCTGTCCAGTGTGAACCTTCTTTCCAGTTTACAGGTGAGAGGACAGAGGTTCTTAGCACCTGTACCTACATCTACCCATGTCCGTGGTGTGGCTGAAGGTGTGATTAGCTCTCCTTCTCCTGACGTGGGATCCCTAGAGCATAATGATTGGGCTTCTAACTGCAAGATCAGCAGTTCAAAACCACCAGCACTCCATGGGAGAAAGATGGGACTTTCTACTCCTGTAAAGATCTACAGTCTCGGAAACCCACAGGGGTCATTCCACCGTGTCCTGTAGAGCTGCGAAGAGTCAGCATTGACTCGATGCTGAGAGTTTGGTTTGGGTTTTTTTCCTGACTTGTGTATGAAGAATGAAGCCAGCGTTAACACAGCGTCATAACTAAAATTTCTTGAGCAATCAGTCTTACTAGCACAATGCATAGCTGAACTCTGAGTTCACTTCCCCGACTAATATTATCTCTTCTTATCAGTTACTCCCCTACTGAATGAAACAGTCTCCAGAATCTATCCACATGACTCTGGGCAATGTACACTTTTTGTAGGTCAAGGTGACAATCAGGATGACAATTTAGTGCCTTCCAGTCTCCAGTTCTCACTGTAATTCACCAAACTGTAAAGAAGCTGGGGACAATAACTCTCCAACTTGTTATGTTCCGAACATGAGTTACCTGTGCAGACTCTTTTAAAGTTGGGATTTTCCAGAAGATGTCCCGGTAGGCGGCACTGGAACCGATGCTGCCAGAACTCAGGGAACCAGGGATTCCTTGTATTGGTGTCCAGTCTCAGTTTCAGGAAATAATCATCGAATGACCTGACCTCTGGGGACTGCAGCTTTATGGTGATTCCTCCATTGGCTTCCACCTCATAACCTTCGATGACTTCATCTCTATCTGCCCAACCGTCACTAAAAAATACAGGGATTGGGGTGGGGAGAGAGAAAGACAAAAGTCTCATAAATAGCACTCACAATCAGGTATGAATTAAACAATTAGGCACGATTTGAAGTCCACTTTAATCCAGCATTACTAACCATCAATGGCTTGTGATTAAGTAGAAGTCTCTAAAGTAGTGGGTCTCAACCTTCCTGATGCCACCACCCTTTCCTACAGTTCCTCATGTGTGGTGACCCCCAACCATAAAATTATTTTTGTTGCTACTTCATAACTGTAATTTTGCTACTGTTATGAATCGGGTGACTCCCGTGAAAGGGGCTGAGAACCGCTGCTCTAAAATGATAATGTCCTAGGTTTATTTTTATCAGTTTTCTATTTATGTATTTATAACAGTAATTCAAATTATACTCAAGATGGCGATGATGATGACAGTAGCTATTACAACTAACATTTATTGAACAGTTACTGGTCATCAGATTCTCAGTGGAACACTTTCATATCCTTTGTCTTTTTTTAATTCCTACATTAGCTGTTTGAGTCATACATTATAGTTTCCTTTTTACTTATACCAAGAAACAGTGAGGTCATTAGTCCTAGGCACAGATTTGGTGGATGGATATCTACCTGCTTCCAAACCCGTGAGCGCTCTGCTTACTACTATAACAAAAATGCCCACGGCCCCTGCTTTAGAATGGTTTCCAGGAAGTTGACCTTGAGATGGAGAAGTTTAGGCACAAGCTAACAAGAAAGACGTATGGGGAACACCTGTGAGGTGGGAGGGATAGTGGAACACGGGATTGGGTAGATGGACAAACTGAAATGGATTGCCGTTACAGCAGAGTTGTCAACCTATCTTATGAGAAATTCTGGAGCTGGGGTGGTCTTTCAGAATTGTCCCACATTGAGGCAGGGGTCAGATCTTGTATCCAGTCACTTAATATAAGCTGTCCTGAGGATGGGGTGTGGCCTCAGAAGTCCCGCAACAGGCTGCATGGACAGGAGCAGCAGCAACGGGCTTACACACAGCAATGACTGTGAGTTGTGTTTTGTTCAGTTGTAAATTGAGGAGCTATTAGTTGAGAGCAACTCCAGGGTGCCTAATAACAAGAGTAGCAAGTTCTCAGTAAATATTTATGGGAGGATAAATATACATCAGTATTTAATGAGAATACCTAGTGTCCACTTAGGGCTTATTAGGTACTTTCCATTTAAGTTGCATAACTATGCTAGTTTTATTCCAATCTTACAAATGAGAAACCTAAAATGGGTTATATTCAGCCACTAGCTAAATTTCTTCTGGGACCAGGAATTTAAACCTGGCTGTCTCAGTGCTCAGGGTTCTATGGGAAAGTAACTGGTAGACCAGAGGGAAATAAAACCCAAACACTCTAGTCGAATAAAACTTCATAATAAAGGTTGAACAAGCTTCAATGTTGTGGTCATGAGGAGTACAGGAGCTACATAATATAAACTAAAAAGCTTCTTTGTCTCAGGTATATGCCAACTGCACGTGTTTTCTCCTGAGACATTGTTCAACCATTCTTCCCTAATACATTTTCAAACATTCTCCTTCAGAAGCAACTGGATGGTTTTCCTCCAGTGCCATTTTAAAATAGCAGCGTTAATGGGAAGCCATCTCACTTGTCCCCACGTATAAAGCCATGATTTAAATGAATCTTGCTCACTAAATAAAAGGTCACTGACATTTTATTTGGTGACTTGGAATTTTTAAAAGTTAGTCACCTTTTAGAACACTTCGCATCTGTCATGAGTGTTTTAGCTTCCATTTCATTGAACTGTACATGTGAACTAGGCCAAGCATTTTGTTAGTGCTTATGATCCCTGCCCAAGTGTGGTAGATATTTCTCTGCCCATAGAGATGTGTCCTGTGGTTTTTGGAATGCCTCTGTGCAAGCTCTGCCAACGATGTCATGACTGCGTCTCACAGTGTAGGGAACAAGGCCAAAGACATGTAACTAACTAACCATAGTTTCTCCCTTGTTTCCCAAGAGCCATTGGGATAAATGTGTTCTCCCCCTAGTTAAGCTAACCGGTACAGTGAGTACGTAAAGATCATCTAACTTGGCCCAGAACTAAAGGGACTTCGGGGATGGTAGAATCTCACCAGCCTAAGGAAATATCTGCATCGTTCTAAATGTTCTAGTACAGAGAAATCATTGCCTTGTACAGAGTTGTTCTTCCCTTTCCCCTTCTTTATTTACTCCCTTCTTTCTTTTTTCATTTCTTCTTCTGTCCTTTCCTTTCATCCTTACATCCCTTGTATCCTTCCTTCCTTCCCAAACAGTTAATGACCCCCCACTGCATGCCAGATGTTCTGCTGTGCACAGGCTTCAGCATTTTTCCTGTACCCCAGATAAGGGGGGGTTATACTGAAAAAGACTTAAAATCCCAAGGCAGAGAAAGCAGGAGGAGTGATCAACATGCGGGTTTTGATTAGCGGCGGGGGCTTAACTTTGTTTTAAGTGTATTTGTAGGAAAGGATGGAATTCCTTAAGGCAGTGGTTCTCAACCTTCCTGATGCCGCGACCCTTTCATACAGTTCCTCATGTTGTTGTGTGGTCCCAACCATAAAATTATTATTGTTGCTACTTCATAACTGCAATTTTGCTACTGTTATGAATCGGACGACTCCTGTGAGTTGTTAGATGCCCAAAAGGGGTCAGGACCCACAGATTGAGAACTGCTGCCTTAAGGGAAGGTGATCTCTGAGTTGAATCGTAGGGAAAGTGGGCATCAGATATGTGAAGAGACATGGAGGGATTGGTAGAAGGTCCCTGCTGGAGGTGCTAACTTGTAAGATAGAGTACAATTCATTCAAGGAATTCAGAGAATGTCCGCATGGCTGGAGCCCTGAAAGAACAGTGGTAGGAGAGCCAGTGGGCTCTCCATCCAGCTTCGAAAACAGCATAGCCTCTTCAGGAAGCCCTCCAAACTCAGCTACCTTCCCACAGCTATACGGTTCTGCTCCCTCATGGTACGTGACCTGAGTATTGGCCTAGTGAAAGCTTCTCTATTCACCATCATTGACTATGATAATCAATCAAATTAACTAAAGAAAAAAATAACTAACTTATTCCTCTTTCTGCATTCTCAGTCTACTTAGGACTGCTCAAAGTCACCTAATTGTTCATACGTATATAAAATTATAATTATTAACTGCTTCTACAGCAATTTTTGAGCATTCCTCTACAGCTTATGCAGTACTAAAAGACAACAGAATAAAAGCAAAGCCATTAGATGTTCAGGGAATTCTGATTATGAGTACAAATTTTAAATCAAAATGACTCCTAAGTTGAATAATAGAATTATTTTTAAACATGAAATTCAGGCTTGAGATGTGTTTCTGCTAGAAGTTTAATATTATATGAGAGTTTATATATACAGACATACATACTCTGTACAAGGACCATCACATTTAGAAAGGTATATGATATACAGATAATGAAGAAGGACTTGACGCTCTGCTTCAAAGAAAGGAGCCACTAAAAATGTCGATGCTTTGTCAGATACTGAAGGTCTAAGAATAGAAGCAGAACATTGTTGGAGATAGTGGCAGAGTATGACCCCTTCAGGTCCAAGGGCATGAGAATTTTGACTCAAGAGGAACTGATTTATCGGGTGGAGTCGACCATGGCAACATGAGTCAGGTAAATCCTGTCACTATGGAGTCTTAGGTACCTTCATTTGCAGATGAGGCATGATTCAGGGTAAAGAGAAACAGCTGAAAATATCCACTGATGATCAGAACATGGAATGTGCTAAGCATGAATCCAGGAAAATTGGAAGTTGTCAAAAAATGAAATGAAACACATAAAGGTCAATATCCTAGACACTACTGAGATGAAATGGACTGCTATTTGCCATGTTGAATTAGAAGAACACATGATTTACTATGCCAGGAATAACTCAATCAGGAGGAATCATGTGGCATTCATTGTCAAAAGGGACATTACAAATCCATAGTGAAGTATAAAGCTATGTGTGAGAGGATTATATCTATACAAGTTCAAGGAAACACAATCAACACAAATATTATTCAAATTCATGCAGCAAACAAAAAAATCTAGTGATGAAGAAATTGAAGAATTCAACAAATGACTTCAGTTGAAAATTGATCAACTATGCAATCAAGATGCATTGATAAATATTGGCAATTAGAAGGCAAAAGTTGGAAAATATGGTTTTGGTGAAGAAATGAAACTGGAGCTTGCATGACAGAACTTTGCAAAACTAATGACTTGTTCCTTGTAAATATCTTTTTCAACAACACAAAAGGCAACTATGAATGTACACATGGACTATCCCAGATGGAATACACAAAAAAATCAAATGTACTATATCTGTGGGAAGAGACAATGAAGAAACTCAATATCAGCAGCTAAAACCAGACCAGGAACCAACTGTTCCACAGTTGGCCATATGTAAGTTCACGGTAAGGGTAAAGAAAATTGAAACAAGTCCCTAATAACCAAAATATGACCTTGAGTCCACCCCACCTGAATTTTGAGAACATCTCGAGAACAGATTTGAAGCATTTAACACGAATGACAGGACCCGGTGACCGGTGGGAGGACATCAAGATCATCATTCCTGAAGAAAGCCAAAGGTCATGAAAAGACCAGAACGAAATGGAAGGTCAAAGTGGATGTCTGAAAAGACTGAAACTTGCTCTCAGTTGTAGAGCAGTTAAGGCAAATAGAAGACATGATGAAGTCAAAGAGCTGAATAGAATACTTCAAAGGGCAGCTTGAGAAGATAAAGTCAAATATTACACAAAATGGGCAAAGACCTCGAATTAGGAAAACCAAAAAGAAGAACGCTCTCAGCATCACTGAAACTGAAAGAACTTAAGAAAAATTTCAAGCCTCCAATTGCAATCTTAAAAGACCCTACGGGGAAAATCTTGAATGATGCAGGAAACTATAAAAGAAGATGGAAATAATACAGAATCATGACACAAAAAAGAAATAGTCATCATTCCAACATTTCAGGAGGTAGCATATCAGCAAGAACCAATGGGGCTGAAGGAAGAAGTTCAAATGGCACTGAGTACATTGGCCAAAAACAAGGCTCCAGAAATTGTTGGAATACCAATTGAGATGCTCGAGCAAGCTCATGAAGCACTGGAAGGACCCACTCATTTATGCCAAGAAATTTGGAAGAGAGCTACTTGGCCAACTGACTAGAAGATAGATAGATAGATAGATAGATAGATAGATAGATAGATAGATAGATAGATAGATAGATAGAGATATATATTTGTTCCCGTTCCAAAGAAAGATTACCCAACAGAATGCTCAACCTACAGAGCAGTATCATTGCCATCACACACAAGTAAAATTTTGTTGAAGACCCTCCAACAATGATCGCAGCAGAACTTTGACAGGGAACTGTCAGAAGTTCCGGCTGGATTCAGTAGAGGACATGGAACAAGGTATATCATTGTTGATGGATCTTGGCTGAAAACAGAATACCGGAAAGATGTTTGCTTGTGTTTTATTGACTATGCAGAGGTATTTGACTGTGTGGACAATAATAAATAAATTATGGTTAACTTTGAGAAGAATGGGAATTCTAGAACACTCAATTGTGCTCATGAGGAACTTGTATGCAGATCAAGGGGGTAGTTGTGCAAATAGAACAGAGGAATGCTACATGGTTTAAACTCAGAAAAGCTGTGTCAGGTTGTATTTTCTCATCATACTTGTTCCATCTGCATGCTGATCCATAAATCAGAGAAGCTGCCTTATACGAAGAAGAATGTGACATCAGGTTTGGAGGAAGACTTATTAACAACCTTCGATATGCAGATGACACAATCTTGCTGGCTGAAAGTGAGGAGGACCTGAAGTACTAAAGGGTTGAAGCCTTCGGGATGGATTATGACTCAATGTAAAGAAGACCAAACTCCTCATGACTGGTCAAATAGGTAGCATCGTGATAAGTGGAGAAAAGATTAAAGTTGCCAACAATTTTGTCTTAACTCAGATCCACCATAGATGCTCATGGAAGCAGAAGTCAAGGGATCAAGCAACACATTGCATTAGGTACATCTGCTGCACAAGCCCTCCTTAGAGTTTTGAAAAGAAGGATGTTACTTTTAGGAGTAAGGTGTACCTAACCCAAGTCATGGTATTTTCAATTACCTCATAGGCATGAGCGAGTTGAACAACGAATAAGGAAAACTGAAGAAGACTCGATGCATGTGAATCATGGTGTGGATGAAAAATATTGAGAGTGCCATGGGTTGCTAAAAGGACAAAGGAGTCTGTCTGGGAATAACTGAGACCAGGGTGCTCCTTAGAGGCAAAGATGGCAAAGCTTGGTCTTACATACTTCACACATATTGTTAAGAGAGACCCATCCCTAGAGAAGGACATTGTAATAATTACAGTTACTGTGCCAACTGGGCTTCCATGGGAACATGTGGGCGGAGTTTAATCAAGTTGCAGCTTGATTGGAGGGCAAGGAGATAAATGGCTTCCCAAGGCCCTTATTCCTCCTCTTCCTGGTGATTGCACCAGCACTCTGCTTTCTGAGCTAGTCCTCTGCCTCCACTGTGTTCTGTGCTATTGTGGGCCAAGCCAACTGGTGGATCACGTTGCCTTGCTGCGCATGCTTCGATAGAGCTGGAGGTTCCATGGAGACCCGCTTAGCCTCGCTTCTGGAGGATCCTCTGGGAGGCTGCTGCAGGAGGCTTTGCTACTTCCCACTCTACTGGCCTCTGCTGCGCCTCAAATTCTCTTCTTCCTGCTGTTGCTGCCCACCTGCTTGGTTTGCCTGAGGGCAGACTCCACTGTTTACTTCCTTGACCTTGGACCAGCAGCCCATGGGAGCTGAAGGACATTCACTATATTAACTGTTCAGTACAGAGTTGAACTGAGCCCTCTGTACTGCTGTGTGGATTAATTAGCTGTTATATTCATTGATAAGTGTCCTGGTTTTGTTTCTCTAACAAACAAAGAACCCTGTCTAACACAGACATCATGCTTAATAAAGTGGAGGAGCAGCGAGAAGTAGGAAGGCCATCAGAGAGATGGATTGACACAGGGGCTGCAGGAAGGGGTTCAGGCATGGGAATAGCTGTGAGGATGGCACAGGACCGTGCAGTGTTTCATTCGGTTGTGCATAGAGTTGCTGTGTGTTGGAACCGACTCGATGGCACCTAACAACAAGAAAATTGATATGCATCTTCTATAAATACCTTTGCATTTCCTTTGTTGAAACATGAATTATGTCCTCTAGATAGCTGGTACCTATGAACAATGAACATGACTTTGTTTGGTGATACAGATTTTCTTTTTCTGTCAGTTATCACAGAAGGGTGGGTTACACACCAGGTTCAGCAGCTACGTCAGGAACCGCCCGCAATCCACAAATGCCCAGGCCTATGAGGAATGTAGTAAGACCTAGAACTATCTTCCCCTAGAACAGATAGACAGGAGCCCTGGTGGCCTCCTGGTAACCATCATTAAGGACAGCAGTTCAAAATATGAGCCACTCAGTGGGAGAAAAGCAGGGCTTTCTGCTTCCGTACAGAGTTATAGTCTTCAAATCTCACAGAGGCAGTGCCACCGTGCCTTTGTAGGGTCACAGTGTGAGCACCAACCCCACAGCAGTGAGTGCTGAGGGAGTGAAAGCAGATAGAGATGCCATGAATTCAAATATCTAGCTTCTAGAATGATGAGACAATAACTGAATGTGGTATTTTGTTGTGGCAGCCCTAGCAAGTTAAGAAATTGTGTAATGGTAAATACATTCATTCCTCACTCATCAGTGTGTAGCTAGTAGTTTCGAACTGCCAACCTAGCTGTTATCAGCCCAGCAGGTAACCATTGCACTGCCAGGACGCCCTGTAGCATAGCAGAAAACACCCTCACAAATGAGATTATAGTCCCAGGCATAGAGAGAGGCCAGAATGTGTACGATATCACATAAATAAGATGGCTAGAAGGACCGTGTTCGTGACTACCCTTCACCGAGAGAGTTGCTGAGAGTATTGTCCATGTCAGCCGTGGATGCAGTATGACCTCCTGGGCTTGTGCCCACCACGGGGGAGGGCATACCATTTGATGTCACCTTGCTCAGTGCCTTCGTTCCCCTCACCATTGAACAAAGCCGCTGCTTATTTTTACTCTCCGGGATTTCCTTTCCAGGAGTTAGAGCTACAGTTAAATTCAAAAGATCATAACTTTAAGGAGAACCAAGTGTGGTAGAAAAATTACGCAAGTAGGATTAACCAGTTGGTGTTAGGTTGTTTGTGAGTAGAGATGTCTTTCATAGTTTCCTTGGTTGGTTTTTCAATATTACATCACCAGGCCTTTGCTCCAGGGAGCCTTTACAGACTCTACTGCCAATCTTTCACTTAGTAGCTGACACCTGAACTGCTTGCTTCGCCCTCTCCCAACAAAAACACAACAAACAACACAACAAACAAAATCCATTCCGACTCATAGCGGTCCTCTCCGGCACCGTGGAACTGACCCTGGGCTTTCTGCAACTGCATCTACTTATCAAAATAGAGACCCTCATGTGTCCTCTGGAGGTTTTGAATTTGCATCATCCAGGGACTTTCCATTAGAATGACTCAGGAAGTATTTCTAAAAGTTGTAATTGTTTTTTCATTTCATTTCTTGCCCTTTTTTGACATCTTAGATCTTTAATAGTTAAGGAATTCAGCAATATTAAAAATAGCAATATAAATTACTGAAAAACTTCTATAAAATAACCGTTACCTTCTATTTTTTTTATGTAAGTGTCCTTCCAAAGCATTTTCACCATTTAGTTGCCCAGGGGCTCTGTCCAAGGTTACTGTTTGGGTGGCTGCTCTTTGAGGTGGACTTTGAAACAGGAGCCAGTAGCTGTTCTTAGAAATATTTGATGATGAATTTTTTTTTTTGCTTTGTTCTTTTGTTTTGGTTTGGTTTGGGTTTGTTGTAGATGGTAGCAGTGCCAATGTAGACTATTTGCTTGACGAGATATAACTGGCTCACTCTCTCAAAAGTGTGGAATGAATTCTGCTGTGCTGGGAGGTGATTGGGCCTGGAGCCAACCTTCAGAGTCGCCATGAAGCACATGCACTACCTCTAGCCCCTGCTGCTGTGTATCTGTTCTCCATTCAGGAGCTCCTTTTCCTGACTGGGGCCTGGAAAGGAAACTGCCTATTATGGAGGAACAGGGTCGATTCCTAAGAGAAAGCTCTATGCCTTAAGTATCTCTACTATACTAAAATATTATTGATGTCATATAATAATATCATACTAGACTAATATACCAGAATTCTTATTTCTTGTGCCCCTGAGCATTTTTATACAGAATTTTTTCCTGGAGCTGTTTTTTCCTGCCCACAAAACTATCGTATTCCCTGTGTGAGGATACATTCCAAACTTTACAAGTTATAAGTTTCTACCTAATGAATTCCGCTGTCAACAGCATGAAAAGATCACCATGTCTAATTCTGCCAATCACACTTTCCCAGGGGCTACATGAACATTACACTTACAATATATGAATTAAAATAATTTAATAAGCAAATGAAAAACACAGAAAACAGTATTTGCTTAAAACACATTAAGAAGCATTTTTTAAAAACCGATCTACAGTCAATTAAAGTAATTGCAATCTAGGCAGTGAAGCAGTTTTGTTTGCATTATTAGTTCCAGTGATTGCATGTACTTGATAATAAAAAATAATTCTTCGAAACCATACCAGAGTTTGCCATATACTTGGGGAAATGAGAAAACCATAACAAAGGCAGGGTCTTCGTAAGCACATGGAAACCAATACAACATTCTACCATGTGCGAAGTAATAATAATAACGAAAACCTGAGGAAATGCAGCAGCGTACTCTAATTCAAAGCAGGCAGCCTCATTCAGGGGAAATTCATAGTGTTAACGACATTTTCCACCCGTGGTTCCTACTAGCTTTATTCCTTCAGCAAGTAGGGAGTGAGAAGCTTGTCTGTCAGGAATTTCGCGGTGTGTGTGTGTGTGTGTATAGTCATGGTAAAAATGTACAGGCGTGGCCTCTGACCCCAAGGTGCGTCACAGCGGTAGAGAAGCCTGTCCATTGAACACACAGCAGCAGGGGTGCAGGGCAAGAGCGGAAAGGGAAAGATGGGCTGCAAGGGCACAAGAAAGAACGGGCTGAGAGCCGTGTCAAGGGAGACTTCCTGAAGAATTACCATCCAAGGACAGGCTTCAAAGATACGTTGACATTCCGCAGGTGAAGAGGAGGGAGGGGAAAGTAGCGCTAAAAGAGGGAACAGTGCGTTCAGATAATGGCCAAGCACTGAGCAGGTTTACTACGTGCCGATGTGTGACACAATAAGCAAGCATCGGATGCGGAAGAGCCACGACAGCCTCGGGGAGGAATTTGGACTTGATTTTCACATTGGTGGGAAGGGAAGTCATGGGGCAGCCCTGAGTGGTGGGACCAGTTAAATGCTTGTCTACCAACTGAAAGATGGCTGGTTCAAATGTACCAAGAACGGTGCCCCGCAAACGGTGGGCCCAGACTACCATTTACTTACGAACTTAATGCCTTCCTTGTTTTATGATGACATGTATTCATCTGGACGGTGTGGTTTTACTGCTATCAGTGAATATTATTGAAATTTTTCCCTATCACCAACTCCCATTGTTTGTGTAAAACCTGTCAAGTCATTTAAGAGGTTAATCTGTACAAGTCAATAATTTGGGTGGTGTGGTTTGTAGCTGGCCTATACTTGTAATTTCCTTTTCTCAACCATGTTTGAAATTGAGCCAATGGTGTAGAATAAGATTATGTTCTGCCTCGGGGAGATGATTGATAACATCATCTAAAATAAAATGACAATGATGTCTCTGGTGAACTAGAAACATTTATAAACCATAGATCTATGGATGGATTTGGGCCTTGCACTTAATTTTAGTCCCACTCTAAGAACAATTATTTCTTCTGACCTGGTCCTGCTTGGTGCTCACCGTCAGGAAGCATCGATGATACAGGTCCTGTAGCAAGTGTGGAGAAGAAACCAGATTGTGTCTGGTTATCAGAAAGACTAGCATCTGGGATTGTAAATAAAATAAAAATCCATCTAAGTGAGGTGTCAGGTAAACCCACACTAGCCTGTATGGTCCAAAGATTAAAAATAATATAAGGCAATTCCTAAGATGATAATGGATTCAGAGCTTAAATTGTGAACCCAAGGCTTGTCGAAGGCTATAGATGACAGTGAAAGCCCAAATTCTATTTTCAGCGTCCGCACATAGACTAAGCCTCTGGTGAATCTCCTCTGACTATGGTCAAGATGTGTGGAGGCTTGTTATCAGACAGACAGCACTGTAAAGTTAATTATAGCAGATACAGTGAGGTTCAAGTGTAATATCATTTCATTTGATCCTCCTTTTGACCCATTTAAAAGTCCTTCCAGGTTTAAAAATAAGTACAGGAGAGAGATACATAGATTAATGCTTTGGTGAATCGCCTCAGACCATAGACCAGGCATGTGAATAGTCTAACTATCATGAAGAATGCAGTAGAAAGTGAATTATTACAGATTCAGTTAGGCTGACATTTAACACTTTATCATTCGATCTAGTTTTGATACAGTTTACATTTTGTCTAGCTTTTAATATTTTCTACTTTATTTTCGATCGATGTTTATCTCTGTTTTACTTTGTTATTGTGGTTAGCTTCTCTTGTACATTTTTCTGTTTTTAAAATCTAGGCTAGGTAAATCTGAGGAGTAACTGGATTACTGGGTTCTTGGTGGTATGACAGAGGAGGTAAAGGGAAATTGGGGAGCTAATAACACTGAGTACAAGATAGAAGAAAATGTTCAAGTTCTCTTTTAAGACTTGCCTTGGAAGACCAAAGCTCTGGTGCTCTGCTTTCCAAAGATCATAGCCCTAAAAGACCTCTCGATCCATTTAACTCTGCATGCATGAGTCAGAACCAACTCCACAGGAGTTAACAAAAATGTTTAACAGTGTTTAAACAAGGACATGAGGGTATACTTGCCTTTTTTTGTTCGGTCACACTGGGAGCCTGTATATTGCTTCTTGAGGCCTCAGAAAAGAATCTTTGGAAGCACACATCCCAATTAAGTGCATTATAATGTGTGAAGATAGAACAGAAGTGTTGATGGGCCAAGAATTGGGTATCAGCCATAAATACTTTGTATTTGATATTAAAATTCAGTGTCTACTAATCTACCATGAATAGAGATCTGATACAAAATACAGGTCTTTATTCATGTAGAAAGGGACTTATGCCATCCAACCCCCAGAGAACCAGAAGAGAGGAAGAAAGTAGGATTTACAGACTCATAGTGTAAGGATTCACTTTACCTTTGAGTGGTCTGCACTGTTAAAATGGGAATTCAAACCAAAGTCTCACCTGTAGCCAAACGGTAGATAAGTTCATTAGAAAGTTTACTGAGGTAGAAGAGGGAGTGAGAAGCATTGAAAAGACAAAGAACAAAAACAAAACCACAGGGGGATTCTTAACATTCTGCTCCATCTGGTAAAGGAGATCAAAGTCAGATCAGTTATCTTTATGATCCCATGTATTTCTTCCCCCCATGCCCACTTCTGGCACCCTGAGCCTGGAAGCACCTGCCACCTAGAAACGAATTATGGCCTCCCCTCCTAGCAGAGCTGTGTTCTGGTAGTGACTGCTCAACCACACCAATGCCAAGCCTGGTCAGAAAGAAGGGTGTGAGCAGGTCTTTGGTCCTCTTTCAAGTTCCACTACCAAAGTGGTGGTTACTGATTTAGCGCCAATGCATGGCAAACCCATGTACAGCAGCATCAAATGCCGCCCCCTCCTGGGCCATCTTTGCTACGCCCAAGTTCACTGGTGCCGCCATTGTGGGATTGAAGGCCTCCCCACCTAGGGCCTCTTAGTCCATTACCAACTTGAATCCACATCAACATCCATGGGACCAGGATTCTGCTTCCTGTCAAGGGATTTTGTATCGCCCACACTGTATTGCCTGCAACATAACTCTTTAATGTGTTAAAAAGCAAGGACGTCACTTTGAAGACCCAAGAGCACCTGATCCAAGCCATGGCATCTTTAAGTAGCTCATATACATGCAAATGCTGGACAATGAATAAGACAGACAAAAGAAGAAGTGGTGCTGTTGAATTAGGATGTTAGTAAAGAATATGAACTATATGAAATAAACTCCCAGAAGAATTAAAATCAAAATCTGTCTTAGAAGAACAAACAGAATGTTCCTTTGAAGCGAGGATAGTTAAACTTAATTTCAAGTATTTGGAACATGTTACCAGGAGCAACCCAGCCCTAGAGAAAGATGCCGTGCTTGTAAAAGTAGAAGGCCAGCAAAAAAGAGGAAGACCTCAAGGTCAGACTGCACGGCCACAGCAAAGGACTCAGCCATGGCAAAGATTGTGATTGGCACGGTCCTGGCAGTGCTTTGAGTCCCAGTGAGTTGATGACACCCTATAACAGCCACCATCATGTGTGAATTACACCCAAAGCGTCAGTACTGAAATCCAAAATAAAATGGTAATGATACGTATTGCACCTGTGATGAAAATATACCTAGCAAACACATTCCCATTCAACAACTTTTACACCTACTGTTCATTGACCTTGGTGCTTCACATTATGTCAACATTGCAATTATTTTTGCTCTGATTGTTTCACTCCTATTAACTCAGTCTCATTGCCTCATGCCCCAGACTTTTCATTTGTGCTTTAATGGCATTTGTCCATTTGGCCTTAAAATTGAAAACAAACAAAATAACCCGGAACATAGTACTCATAGGTGACATTCTTTATTTTTGAACTAAAATCTATTAATTTAACAGGAGCTACAAGGGCTAGATTCACTCAGGATTTAAATAGTATGTCAGGGCAATCATCTCAGGTATTCCTCATATTTCAATGTACCCAGTAAGTCTGAATTAGTTAAGATTTTTAAAATTGCTTCCACATAGTCTCTTTTTATCTGATCATGATATTTGGTAGTAGTACTTGGGCACCATCTAGTTCTTCTGATCGGTTCTTCTTCTTTGCTGTGCCCACAAGCAGGCCCCTCTCGGGCTCTCCCCCTCTTTACCAAGCCTGTCTACCACATGACCCATCCCTGGCTTCTGACCTGTTCAGACCATGTTACAAAGCTCCTTTAGGGCCACCAATAAACACCCAAGAGCCCGCCCGCCCGTAGCTCTGCTGTAAACTTCAGCCCAAATGCATTAAATGATAGTTCTGTGGGTCAGCAAACACAGCATCCCTCGTTAAGTGCCTGGAGGCACCCCACTCCACAAGCCAGTCACCCTCCTGAAGGAACTCAGCTTTGCTTGTTCTATGGGCTAGAAAGTCTGCCACTTGGTCTCCTGCTCTGGCTCCTGATTCTGCTGTTGCTGCTCCTCTGTGTGAGAGCGCTTCCTGTATCCAGGAGATTCGATGAGCAGGAATGGCCGGATTGGATGCAAAGCATGTGCCCTGTTCCATCCAGGCTCCCCTCTCGCAGGTAGGGAAGTCCCATGCCCCTCCATACCTCTCAGATGGCTGGTTCATTTTATACCCAGTCTGATGGCAATCGCAATTAGCCCTATTTGCAAGCATTCATAACTGAATTCCACCAGTGTTAGCCCCACCCCATCTTCCTTTAACAGACCCATCAGAAAAAGGTCATTTGATAGGACTTAGAGACTATAGCTAAAGTATAGCTAAAGGAGCCACATTAAGAACTGCAATGTCCTTTGTCAATTGTTCATTAACTTGTCTTTTTGTGGTAAAGTTGTAGAAGCTTTATACGTATGTATTTATCAGATATATTGCTATTGAATATTTTTCCAAATCTGTATGTTGTATTTTCACCTTTTTATTTCTTGATATATGAAAGTATTTGTTGTACAGTCACATTTATGTAATTATCTGCTGTTTATGTATTTGTACCTTTGTTTAATAATCTATTATTAAAAACAAATAAGAACTAGGTCCCAGAGTTTTGACCCTTTGTATATGTCCTAAAACTGTGTAGTTTTATTTTAAACACATAGGTCCTTGATTCATTTTAAATTAGTATCTGTATGGTGTGAAGTATGAAACCTATTTCCATATTTTGCCAGTACCATTTCTTAAAGAGGGTATCCCTTCCACAATGAATGAACTTAGAATCCTTGTCAAAATCATTCATTCATAGATGGATAGATTTATTTCTAGGCTCTTAATTCTAGTCCATAGGTCTACATGTTCTTCATTGAATCAGCACTCAACTGTTTCAATTTCTATAGATGTACAGTATGTTTGAAATTAGGCAATGAGCCCTCCTACTTTTTTCTTCTTCTTCAAAATTGTTTGTGCTCTGACCAAAGCCACGGCCATCAAGTCAGTTCTAATAGGGCTCAAAGTAACGTTTGAAATAAAAAACATTGAATTAAAAAGTAGGTGATTACTATTTTATGTGACCGTTAGTGTTTCATGTGTCTATATGAAGAACCATGTGAGGTTGATTAAAGTACATAGAACTGCCAAGACATTATAGAAGGCTTCTGAGAATGGGAATCTTTATGGGAGCAGATACCTAAAATGTCTTAATTAGTATTCTCTAATTTATCTCCCTATGTGACTTCTCGGTTATACATCAAATATATTTGTTCAATTTTTCCAATCTCACTTAATTTTGAGAGAGAAAAAAACACCTCACTGTTAAAGACCACACACACTAAATTCTAAAAACACCATAGCACTATAATTTCTGAAACTAGTGACATGTGAGAACAATTCATTAAACAAAAATAGAAGCAATTTTTCATTATAAATTGAATGCACAGATCTTGTTTATGTACGGTTCTTTCTGTGCAGCTCTTTGAATGCATGTACAATTTGAGCGTGCTGAATATGTGAAGTGGGAATTGTCTCAGTTCTCATTCAAATTATATTTTCCGCATCTTTGCTGACAAACACGACTAGTGCTGAATTAGATGAAATTGTAAAGGATTATATTGTCAGCAAAGGTGATTGTCAGTTTAAGTTTTGTATCAGAGAACATTCTGATAGTGCAGCTATAAGAAGACATTCTGGAGTGGATACCTGCATAAAGTACCAGGTCAGAATGTAAATCAATGTAATGGTTCCCTCACTGAGAAAGTCTTGCCAAAAAAATGTCAGCTGAATTGAACAATGCTTAAAAGCATAGAACAAAAGTTTGATTTATGTGAGGGCGAATGTGTTAGAGGTAGCCAACATCAGTTCATGAGAACAGATTGTTAGCATAATTTCTAAAGGCTGTGTTCAGTGACTTCACAGTGGTAGGTTAAAATTGGCCAAAATCCATGAAGTTGGTTCTGACTCACAGTGACCCTGTATGATGTTTCTGAAACTGTAAATCTTTATTGGGATAGACAACTATGAAATCTTAAGGAGCGGTCTCTGTTTTAGCTCTCCTCTTGATTTCTAGGTTCTAATGTCCATTGCAATGGCCGCAAAGAGCTCCCAGACAAAAACCATGATTTAAAACATTTATTAAGAATATTAACACATTATAGTCCCAGTGAGAAATGTTCCCAGTTGAGTTGTTTCTCGGGAGAGGTTACAGTTCTTTCGGGTCTGCTATTAAATGCCCAAAGGGGCATACCACTCCCCTATAAACCTCAGCCTGAAGGCATCCAGCCCAAGCTCCAAGGGCCAGCAAACCTAGCATCTTGAATGAAGTGCCCAAAGGCACCTCACTCAGAGCCAGCCTCCTGCACAAAAGCACTCAGCTCCACTGCCTGCAAGGGTTGGGCACTTGTTCCATGTTCTGGCTCCTGGTTCTGCCGATGCTCCTCTGATCTTAGAGCTGTCTTCTGAATCCAGAAAGTTCACTGCACAAGATTCTTGGGTCTAGAGCAGTGGTTCTCAACCTTCTAAATGCAGCGACCCTTTCATACAGTTCCTCATGTTGTGCTGACCCCCAGCCATAAGATTATTTTCATTGCTACTTCATCATTGTCATTTTGCTACTGTTATGAATTGGGCAACCCTGCGAAAGGGTCATTCGATCCCCAAAGGGGTCAGTACCCACAGGTTGAGAACTGCTGGTCTAGAGGGTGGGGTCCACTCCTGGCTCTTGCCGATAATAAGATCCCTCTTCTTGCTCCTTGGGGTGGGGACGGGGCTTATTTTAAGCACTGCAGGAGGGCACTCCCAGGAAGCCTGATGGTAAGTACTCACAGATGAGTCTATCGTGAGCTTCCCCAACTTCTTGCCAAGCTCATGCAAGGCAAGGTGGTTTGGCGGGATTTGCAGACTGTGAGAGGAAGAGCTACATGAACTAATTCACAGCCCTGCCACCACCTCATCTTTGTCACACAGGACTTGCTCAAATTGTGCTTCACAGCCCGGGCACCACGAGGATCCCCAGGGCTTATTTAAAAACTGTCAATGCTTCACATCAGGAGTTCTTTGTTTGCTTGTTTGCTTGCTTTACCCAAATTTAGTTTTGATCATCTGGAATCTGACCATCAAGAGTTATTGGGATGTCTTCACTTCCTGGTGCTGCTGTAACGGAAAATGCCCCAAGTGTGTGGCTTTAATGAACAGAAATGTACTTTCCCACACTTGGGAGGCCAGCAGTCCACATGCAGAACGCCAACTCTGTGTTAAAAAATATAATTAATGTTGGATCAAATTCATTAAGTGTTTGACTACAACCTTGTGATATGGTGATAGCAAAATTATCACCTCCCCCTCATTGCCAATGAGTTGATTTCAAATTCACAGCTCATCACCTTGTAGTCATTGACAACTGTTCATTTAAAATCGCAATACAGTGATCTGTAGAACCTTGTTCTTCCGAGTGTCTGTTTATTTTGTGCATTGTTCTCAACTCCCATTGAGGAAAAAAATGCACTTTTTTCTCATTGACGTAAAGCTCATTAAAATACCAAAGATATTGGACAAAGGAGCAAATCAGACTTGAGTGTTCATATATTTCAATGTTGGGAGCCCTGGTGGCATCATGCGTTGGGTGCCATCTGAATGATCGACCATTCAAAACCACCAGCAGTTCCATGGGAGAGAGCCTGGGCTTTCTACTCCCGTAAGCAGTTACAGTCTAGGACACACACATCGGGGTTGCTATGAGTCACCATTGACTCAAAGGCTTTGAGTTTTGTGTTTAAATATTGGAACCAAGCTCGTTCAGTTTCCCAAAGAAACACTAAAAATGCAAGCTACAGTTCTAACATTCTTGATATAACTTCTCCCCTCATATTATAGATTGAATCGTGTCCTCCAACATTGCGTGTTATAAATATTAATCTCTATGACCCTCACGGCACGTTGTGCTGCTGATAACCATGAGGTCAGCAGTTCATACCCACTAGCTGTGCTCCGCAGGACAAAGTTGTGGCAGGCAGGCTGCTCCTGCAAATTTTCACAGCCTCAGAAACACGAAGGAGCAGTTTTAATCTGTCTTATTGGGATACTATGTAAGTCACAATTGCCTGGGAGGCAGCCGTTTTTTGTTTTGTTTTGTTTTATACCTATGAATGTAAACTCCTTTGTGAATCAATCCGTATGCTGAGTAAATAATCAGAACAGCTGGACTATATGAAGAATGTCATATCAGATTGAAAGGTTTAGTAGCAAATGGCAATATTCAGCCGACACGACCTTACTCGCTGAAAGTGAGGACTTGAAGCACATGCTGATGAAGATCAAAGACTGCAGCCTTCAGTATGAATTGCAACTCAGTGTAAAGAAAACCAAAATCCTCACAACTGGACCAAAAAACTATATCATGATAAATAGAGAAAGGATGGAAGTTGTTAATCATTCTTCATGGAAGTGACAGTCAGGAAATCAAACAACATATTGAAATAGGCAAACCGGCTGCACAAGACCTCTTTTAAGTATTGAGTAAGAAGATGTCACTTGGAGAATAAAGGTGCACTTGATCCAAGCTGTGATATTTTAAATTAGTTCATATAGATGAAAAAGTGAAATCATGAATAAGGAAGTTCATAGAAGAATGGATGCATTTAAATTAAGGTGTTGATGAAGATTAAATAAATCTTTCTCGGGAGAAATATAGCCAGGATGATCCTTAGAAGCAAAGATGGCAAGACTTCATGTCACATATTTTGGGCATGACCATCAAGAAGATGGGTTGACAGAGTGACTCCTAAAATGGCTCAAATATCAACAATTGTAAGGATGGTGTTGAACTGGATGGCGTTTCATTGTGTTTAGCATAGCAATGCCATGAGTTGGAGCCAACTGGAAGGATCCAACAACAACATATTCAATAAAAATCCCTGATATAAAATTTAATAGACTAAGAATTCATTATTGCATCAAAAGATCATTTAAATGGAACTAAAACTTTATATAGGATATATTATTGGAACTAGATACTGATGAAAAACTAAAGATAATTTATAACACCACATTATCACTTGCTTCCCTTGGAGTTAAAAAATATCCAAACATCCTAAAATTAATGAACAACATCCTCTTCCAATCCTGTCAACAGGCCTCCGTAAAGTTGGTTGATCTACTATCAGTGTTAGTAAGACAAAATAGGGAAACACTTTGTCTATGCATTATCCCAACAGAGGGCCTTCAAAATGCATGAAAATTTTCCATTAACTGCATTTTCCAGGGACTTTTTGAAGGCCCCTCCTACATTTACCATCCTTAACTTACCTAGATTCTACAACTTAACAAGTGCACTTCTTAGTATTGTTTTTTTAAATATTAACATGTATGCCGTTATGGCAGACAGGGATTTAAAGTGAAATATCCCTACTGCACCTATACATGTTTGTTTATTTACAACATGGAACATCTAAAAGTTGTGAGTATAATAGCAATTTTTCTACTAATCACCTCTATATACAGTTTTTTTTAATAAATAACCAGTTTAGTCTTTTTTTCTCTTTCTATGTTTTAGTTTTGTACTCGAGACGTGAGATTTTATGTCTATTGAGTTTAATATTCATCATGTCTCCATTCTTTATTTATTTCCTAGTTACTAATTCTGATTGTGCTTTAGCAAAGTGCTGCTCTACTTCAGACTGCATATTAAACCAAAACTGATCCTCACCACAGAGATTTCAAGATGCTCTGGAAGCCGTCTCTAGTCTTGTGCTAGTCGAGGTCAGGTTGTTAAGGTAGAATGAGGACACGTCAGCATCCCAATGATAATTCTTTTTTTTTTAACAATTTATTGGGGCTCATACAATTCTTATCACAGTTCATACATATACATACATCAATTGTATAAAGCACATCTGTACAGTCTTTGCCCTAATCATTTTTTTCTCTTTTCTTTTTTTACATTTTATTAGGGACTCATACAACTCTTATCACAATCCATACATATACATACATCAATTGTATAAAGCACATCCATACATTCCCTGCCCCAATCATTCTCAAGGCATTTGCTCTCCACTTAAGCCCCTTGCATCAGGTCCTCTTTTTTTCCCCCTCCCTCCCCATTCCCCCCTCCCTCATGTGCCCTTGGTAATTTATATGTCGTTATTTTGTCATATCTTGCCCTATCCGGAGTCTCCCTTCCCCCCTTCTCTGCTGTCCCTCTCCCAGGGAAGAGGTCACATGTGTATCCTTGTAATCAGTTCCCCCTTTCCAACCCACTCACCCTCCACTCTCCCAGCATCATCCCTCACACCCTTGGTCCTGAAGGTATCATCCACCCTGGATTCCCTGTACCTCCAGCCTCAATGATAATTCTTATGCCAAGTGACACTACGGTAACAAGATAGTGACCTTTCACTTTGTTGGACATTCTGAGGTAGCTTCATTCCTAGGCACAATATTATTCCAGACCTAAATCTCCATTCTATGTTCTCTGTGCTTTAAATCTCTAGCTGTTTTATTACTTCGGAAACCCATCACTGCCTTTCTCTCTCACCCCAAGGCCTTTCCATGAGTACCTTACAAGGCCATCTTACATCTCTGATCTCATCTCTATTATTCTTCCATCCACTCTCTTTCCCAAACACACAGGCCACTTCAATGTTCTTGAAAAATCACAACAGCTATACCTGTGTCTCGGGATCTTTGTCCTGGTCATTCTCTCTACCTGGGATGGTTGTCACTCAGAAAGTTCCGTTTTCATCCTCTGCATATCTGCTCAGAGGACATTCTCAAATAAGGTGGTCTTCCCTTCGCATTGCCTCTCTTCTTTCTATGGTGCTTCCGTTTCCTTCTTCTCATTACGGCAGGTCACCCTCTGACATACCACATCATCGCCGTCAGTTCGTATTGTCTGTATCTGTTCTAGCAAGTTGCCATGAACACCGCGTGACTGACTAGCAAACTTCTGCAGGAAATATGTGCACTGGGCACCGGAAACTTTCCCCTTCTCCTCACTGGGGATGTCTCCAAATCATCATAAAAGTGTTTCACACATTGCTGCAGGGACTGAAGTCAATTAAAGCAAGTGTGTAAATTCACAAAGATGGAGTAATTAGGATCAACTGTATATTCATTCTCCTTTTCCTATAAAAAGTAAGGGATTTTCCTTCAGGACCAGGGGTGTGAGTGGTGATACTGGGAGGGTAGAGGGAGAGTGGGTTGGAAAGGAGGAACGGATTATAAGAATCTACATGTGACCTCCTCCCTGGGGGTCAAACAACAGAAAAGGGTATGAAGGGAGACGTCAGACAGGGCAAGATATGACAAAATAATACTTTATAAATTATCAAGGGCTCATAAGGCGGGTGGGGGAGCAGGGAGGGAGAGGGGAAAACGAGGACCTGATGCAAAGGGCTTAAGTGGAGAGCAAATGCTTTGAAAACTATGACAGCAGTGAATGTACAGATGGGCTTTACACTATTGATGTATGTATGGATTGTGATAAGAGTTGTATAAGCCCCTAGTAAAGCGTTTAAAAAAAGTAAGGGATTTTTCTCTTTGTTCACTAATATAATTCTAGAATTTAGAACATTTCTTGGCTCATAGTAGGTGCTGTTTAAATATCTACTGAAGGAATTAATGAGTTGATGAATAGAAGATGCTCTAGAACAATTTTACCCCAAATTCACTGGTGATTATTATAAGCAGCAGTGTGTTATAGGTGGCTCATATCAGCTAGGGTAGGTCCGTTGTTTTCCATGCTTCCCCAGCTTTCTTCAATGACTTCATATTGGTCGGTTGAAATTCGTCATGGTGTAAGACTCTCGTGAGCAAACACAGCCAATTAGGGCTTTTATGTTCCCTTGAGTTTCATATAGTTGCTTTTAAGAGATGCCTGTTAAACATTGACCAGGCAGTTGTTAGATGCTGATGCCCTTCAGTCCATTCTGACTCACAGTGACACTACATATACAGTAGAAGAGCACACACTCCCTGTGCCATCCCCACAATCGTGTCCACATTGGCACCCATTGTTGCAGTCATTATGTCAATGCAGCTCCTTTCAGACCTTCATCCCTCTTTCTGACCCTCTACTTTACCAAGCATGACGTCCTGCTCCAGGATTTGGTCCTCCTGATAATCTGCCCAAAGGACTTGAGACAAACCTCCTGTCGTTGCTTCTAGAGTCTACTGGCTGTGCTTCTTTTTGTTACCTGAGCAAAAGGCACTTTTTCATCATTATGTTTCCTTTTTACATAGTAATCACTTAATTGAGAGCTCTTACATATATCATGACACTCCATAGTTCAATCACATCAAGCAGTATTGTACAATTGCTACCACAGTTTCAAAACATTTTCTTTCTTCTTGATCTCCTTGATATTAACTCCCCCTTGTCCCCTCTCTACCCCACCATACCCCCCAGGAACCTTTATTATTTTATTAATTATTTTATTTTGCCATGTATTGTACCATCCAGCATATCCATTACATATAATTCTATTTTATTCCCCTTGAGTAGAGTTATCAATGCTATCAGCCCCCCCACTCCTCACACTTGCCTTCCATCCCTCTGCTCACACCTGCAGAGAACCATTACTCCTGTTATGATTTCTGAAGGGTTATCTATCTTGGCTTTCATGTATCAAATGATCTTAATTATCCAAATGAACATATGAAAATCTAACAAAATTAATGAAGTAAAACAAAAACCAAAGTAGTAATGGGGGGAAATATTAAAGAACTGGAGCATTGTTTTGTTTCATCAGTGCTATGGTTCAACATCCAAAATGCCATCAACATTATCCATCACAATGACAAGAAAAAGGACAAGACCATGTGATAATATCATTAAATGCAGAAAAAGCATCTGACAACATTCAATATCCATTCCTCATAAAGACACTCAAAAAGATTGTATTAGAGGGAAATCGTCTCAGTATAACAAAGACTACCTATGAAAAAAATCAACAGCTAGCATTACAATAAATGGAGAAAAGATGACAATATTCCCACTGAAAATGAGGGACCAAAAGGATGCCCCTTGACCCCACTTTTATTTAACATTGTCCTCGAGGTCCTAGCTAATAATATAAGGCAACAAAGAATATCACAGGTATGCTTTGGAGTGGAGAAAGAAAGGAAATTATCGTTATTTGCACATTACATGATTTTATATATGGAGAAGCCCAAAGGCTTCACAATAGGATTGCTGGAAATGATAGAGGAGTGTGGAGAGTGGCAGGATGTGTGATCAACAAACAGAAGTCAATCACATTGCTATATACAACTGATTGGATACAGAAAAAGAGATCAAGAAGCCAATGACCCCTGACTCATTCTGTGAAGGTGTTGGTTAGGTCTAAGAACTTTTTGTATCTTTTCTCCCATTATGCTCTACCACATTCATGATGTATTACAGCAAAGATAAATGTCTATTTCCAAATACTATCTATTACACACACACCCCTCAAGTTGAAAAGTATTCAAAATATGACTTGGAAGAGTTGCTTCCTCAGTGTGAACTTGATCTAAATTACGTGGGTGGTGGATATTTTAGATCTATATTTTCTGATATGACAAGACAAGATGAGAAGATTGAGAAGAATCAGCTGCAAACTTCATACATTGTCCAATCCATGTTCTGATTCTAATAATCAAAGTATGAACCTAGGAAAATCGGAAGTTATCAAAAATGAAATGAAATAGTTGGAGATTGATATCCTAGGCATTAATTAGCTGAAATGGATTAATATTAGCCATATTTTAAAAGAAATTTCACCACATTCATGATGAAAAAGAGGGTACCAAGAGTTTATCTACTATACAGTGATGTCAATAATTGGTTAATATTCATACCCCTATAAGCAAAGCAAGTTAAGTGACTACTATTCAAACTTATGAACCTATAACTAGTGCCAAAATGAAGAAATTAAATATTTTTAAAACGATCACTCTCTATATTATGCTGTGACATTTCATCTGAAAATCAGGATTTATTGTGAACTTAAAGTGAGACAGCATAATTTTTTTTGTAAACATAACACTAGACTAGACCTTAAGTTTTAGTTAAATAACTCCCATTGGGCACACAGTGGACCAATCAATCACTACCCTCCAGCTGCTGTCAGTGATCTGATCGTGTGCTGAGTAGACTGTCTCTCAATGGAGATGACCCCAGCCCCGGGCTTGGCCCAGGGCGGGAGAGCGTGCATAGTGGAGCAGTGGTGCTTGATGGTTTCATCTGCAAACACCATGAGGCACGGGCTTCCCAGGCTGCAGTCAGAGCATTGACGTGTACCACTGCCGGCTCCCACACAAGGCCTCGACCTTGCCAGCAATGTCCGCCACGCACCACATGCCTCCCTCGGCCTGCCACGCACTGCTTGTTGAGGAAGTTTA
Source organism: Tenrec ecaudatus (assembly GCF_050624435.1). Taxonomy (NCBI): domain Eukaryota; kingdom Metazoa; phylum Chordata; class Mammalia; order Afrosoricida; family Tenrecidae; genus Tenrec; species Tenrec ecaudatus. The sequence goes on from NC_134536.1 coordinate 21,879,060, forward strand.
TGGTCAGAGCCAGCAAGAGACAACATAATTTTAATGATTAATGTTTAATTGAAATAACTACATTAGACATTGAAATCTATACTTTTCTGAAATGAGGAACTTTTTCACTCTAAAAACTGTTGTTTCCATTTTTAAACATTTAAATATTGAGATCATTGCATGCTGAGGAGAATATATATAAAAAATATATAAGCATAAAAACTGACCAAAATAACACTTCTAGCTCAATAAATACTGATTAAAACATAGATTTATAGCTTTGACCTACATCTATTTCAATTTCAGAACAATACTGGTTTTATTAATTCCAATCATTCATGTGTAGTTTGCATGTTTTAGGTTTCTCGGATTTGAATTGCAATCAAGAAGTGATGAATTGCATCTGGAATTTTGTAAATCATTAAAATGATAAAAGAAAATAAACACAAAGATACCATAAATTTGTATGGGTATTTGTATTTTATATTGCAAATAACCTATAGTCACTTTGAGTCACTGAAGGAAAAATCTGAAATCCCCGTACTTTAGTTAATCCAGATGTGTGCATTCCCACATTCAGTAAATATTGGCATTCCCCTGAGCACGTAGCCCTATTTCAGATCCTGAGAAAAAGCGATGCAGGTGATGCAAATAGTGAAGTGGTGGGCTATTAACTGAGAGGTTGACGGCTCAAATCCATCCAGAGGTACCTTGAAAGAAAGATCTGACAATCCACTTTCAAAGGCTCACAGCCATGGAAAACCCTACAAGGATTAGGGCTCTCCTGGCACACACAGGGCCACCATGGGTCAGAATCAGTTCCAAAGCACCTGGTTTGGGTCCCTGTTCTTTAACTTCAGAAACTGAGCTTTTGTCTCAGACAAGACAAAGTAACAAAGTCCACATGTATTCTCCTGTGTTAAACGATTAATAAACTTGACAGTATACATCAAGCCACGGCTTTGAAGGCCTTCTGTATCAGACAGTGATCACTGAGAAGCAAGAAACAAATGGATGAACCTTACAATTAACCGAGCTTACTTCCTGGAGGAAGCTCCTAAGCCCTGGCGCAGAGAGAGGCGGGGCAGACAGAATGCAGATGCACAGCTTGGTCCTCTGAGTTGGGAACATAAAGCTTGTAGTCTGAGAAGGCTCAAGTGCTCAGACCTCAAAAGGTGAAGTGCTAGGGAAGAAAGAACTGCAAAGAAAGTGGATTCCAGGGTCTGCGGAGCCTCCCTCCAGGATTCCTTAGGATTTGGATCAGTCCATGAATACGAGGAAGCTACCTAAGGCTGAAGGTTGAGGGAAAATATCTGTAAATCTCATACAGTCAAGAAACGTTACTATTCCCCAGAGCTAGAACTAGAAGTCTCATATTTGATGGACATGGGATTAAGCACTAAGAAAAGTGTCTCAGACAGCGACCTTTGCCTGGACAAAACATGGTCATGGCCCCACTGAACAAAAATTAAAAGGAAAAATAATTGGTTCTAAGTATCTTAACTCCATGCCAGGAAAAACTTAGGAATGTTTTCAGAAATATAAAAATAACCAATATCCAATAAGGCAAAAATCGCAATATTTAACATCCAATGCAAAATTATTGTATCGCTTCTCAGCCTTTTGGCTAAGATCAAGTAAAAAATTATTGTACATGATGAATGTATATTTATATGTGGCAAGGAGAAGGAAATGTTACACTGACAAATAATTAAATACACAAAAATTGATCACCTGGTGAGATAGATGACGTTGAGAATATGTGAACAATATTGTGTGATAGGAAGGCTCAAACTAGCCCCGATTTATTTGAGTTGGTTCTGACCCTGTTTAAGAGCAGAGCAGTCTCATCTTCCTTCTTCAGAGTGGCTGCTGGATTGAACCACCAACCTTTGGGGCAACAAAACAGCATCTGATATAAAGCAACATCTAATGTAAAGCACCACCTTGATAGGGAGGCAGAAGAGTATGTTTTAGATTGGGTGGTCAGAGACAGTACTGAATGGACAGGGAAGCATCTCTCAACACTAAGCTGAGGTCTTAAAAAAATAAGAGTGCGTGGGTATTTTTCTTATTTGAGCAAAAGGTCGAAACAAAAAATTTGCCACTTTCCAGAAGTGCATGCAGTGGTTCAGTAATTTTGTTCATGAATTCCCTGAACACAGAGCCAGTTCAAATTATCATCCCCAGCCTCTAGATCAGCGCTTCTCAACCTGTGGGCCACGACCCCTTTGGGGGTCGAACGACCCTTTCACAGGGGTCGCCTGATTTATAACAGTATCAAAAGTATAGTTATGAAGTACCAATGAAAATAATTTTATGGTTGGTGGGTCACCACAGCATGAGAAACTATAGTAAAGGGTTGCGGCCTTAGGAAGGTTGAGAACCACTGCCCTAGATACTGCCAGTTGGGGCTAGGGGAAGGAAATATACCCTACCTGTATGTATTAAATAGTTTTATGACCTAATTCATCCTAATTGTCCAAACTCATTTGGAATGTCATCTTAAATTTAAAAATTGAACAGGCTCCCACACATAACAATAGACCGCCACCTCTTACCATGAAGGCATCTAGGTTGATGGAGACATCCCTTTTGCTACACCTGGAAAGGGGGAGGTATACTATCGAAAATTAGTCAATAACACAGATCCACTGGAAAGCCATTGACCTAATATATGCCCAGCTCCACATTCTACTATGTTCTTGGATTAGCTGAGGGACCAATGGCAGTCTGTACTAAAGTAGCCCTCCGATAAACTCGCTTATTCTATTCAAACTTGCTCTCCTTCTCTGGCTCTAGTCTAAACAGTGTCGCTCATCTGAATTCTTTACCGTGAGCAGGAAAAGAGCCAAAAGGAGAAGCTCAAAACTAAGCTCGTGGTGCTGAAAGTGGCACAACATAGACTTTTGTTTCTGTGATGAAGGCCTTCAAGAAGCGGAAATAGGTCCTGACATCCATCTAGTGGTATAAGGGATGAGCTCATGGACCTTGGACATCAAGAAGTCGAAGCTGATAATTTGACATACATTTGGAACCTTGGCAGTTACTAAATCCATTAATGTGGATCTGAATATGTTGCCAATAAGCCAGGAAGGCTTCCTTTCAGCCCCCATCTAAAAACCCCACAACCAGCTGGGGTTCAGCTGATTCCAACAAATGGAGACTATTGGCCAGAATAGGGTTTAGGAGCCTATGATCTTTACTGTAGCAGATTGACCCTTCTTTTTCTTATAGAGAAGCTGGTGGGTTCAGACTATTTCAGTTAGTCACCCAATGCTTAACCCACTGTGCCATCAGAGATCCTTGTTCAATGACTAGCATAGAAAAATTACAGGGAAGTTGCAATCAACATGTGCTATGTTTGAATTTATATGGTTTGTGTGGTACAAGAGCCTAAAGCACAGGAACGAACATGAAGGCTGGCCTTGGATCATTGGAATAGAGAATTTAAGTAAGATGACATTGCAAAGGAATGTTTAATAATACTTTTGAAGTTTAACCAATCCATAGCGCTCAGAAAAAATACACTGGTTGAGAGGAGATCAAATGTGTGAGCTATGCATGAAGGAAATATGGCAAGAAAGGTCAATGAGGTTCTGGGAGAAGGGTTGTCAGGCTGAGGGGATAAACGCGTGTTGCATGCAGAGGCGGCCTCAGTATCATCAGGGCTCCTAATATTAGGCGAGGGGCTCACGCATGATGATGGGGCCCAGGGAGACTGGGGGTTTTGAAGATCCAGAAGAGCGTCGAGGCTGCTATAGAAACAGCCCTGAGGGTAGTGCCGAAGCCGGTGAAGAGATTCAGCATATTGAATTCCACACAAAAACAACACAATTTTATTTGCGAGGTGAACAAATTTAAGTATTATATTTTGTATCTGTAGCCTAAGACCCTATTATTTATAAAATAATTATGTCCTAAATGATTGAAATATTGACAGGGAAAAAAGGGGGTTTCCCAAAGTATGGCTTACAGAGGACTCAGATCTCTGTTTAACATGAAATAAACTAAGGGCTGCCCTTGATCGGTTTCATCACTAACCATGCCTGAATTCTGGGAAGAGTCTCTGAATCCATATTATTATAGAAAAGACAGATTTTCACCAAAAATAGAACCATTGAGGCTAGATGAACGCCTGATGCTACTGTCCCAAAATAATTTTTAAATCTTAAACCAAACACATACTCCATTGTCTTCTTCACAGCAAACAATAGGTTAGCTTAACTAGTTAAAAATGTCTGCCTTGGGCATTCTGTTGCTGCACCGAGCTATCAATATGGAATAAAACTGATTTAGATAGAAAACCTAGCAAGCAGTGGCTTATGTTAATGGGCACTTTCTCAGCCAATGGTCAATGGTTTCAAATAAAAATGAATGCAATAATGTAGTCTTCGAAAGGTTCACGTTACCTTGCTGGCCCCGGGTTTTGAACAGCCGCCCTTGCAGTTCACAGTGCCAGGAGTCAGCCACCACACCATGGCGGCTGCAGGGTAATAATATAGTCTTTGAACCAAAATTTTTTCCTAAATCTCTGAAGTTGAATTTTATCCTTCTGAAACCAATGATGGAATTTCCTGTACACAATCATCAAAATTTTAAAAATCACTGCTCATTCCACCATTTCATTTAATGTTTATAAATCACTAAAACAATTGGTTTTCATTGTGCTTCCCCTAGAGGGATAATAGGCTTGATATTAATGAGTATTATTTTCATTTTTATTGTTATTGTGTAACACCAAATCTGTAGGAGAGCTGTCAGTTTAGACACCAGCAGCAGTACATATTTCAGGGACTTTTTTTAAAAAAAAATGCTATGGTTTCTTTGTGACTAGCAGAGGTCACCAGTGTCTTTGGGAGAAGTTTTTAAAAGTCGATTTTAAAGTCCTTGGCAGCAGCAACAAAAAAAACATTGTGAAGGTCGGGGCTTTGTGACAGTTCCGTTCCTTTCTGACATGCGCACATGGAATTTTCCTGTCACGGCACTTAAAACACGAGCAAAGGCATTTTTCTCTGTGGACATATCGGCAGTCTTAAGAATTCAGGGTTCATTTTCAGGACGTAAAGCTTTGGTGTTAATAAAACAATAGCGCTTTGATTTATATTATAGAAACAAGCCTGTAATTTTATAGACCAATTACGTTTAGAAAAGTTATCAAAGAGAAGCTATTATTTTAAGGCAATGTGCTATTTATTTAAAGGTGTAATCATTTTAAAGCTACTACATTTATATAGCTTGCTTTTTCAAGCTAAAACTAGTTTAAATGAAAGTAGTATTGGGTAACGTGAAAAAGTCCATTCCCATTCGGCACTTTTGCATTTTTTTCAAACTTTTTTGAATATTGAGCATTCTTAGAATGGATCATATTGGGAACTTTATAATTTCCTAGTATATGTTCAGATTTTAGTAAAAAAATTTTAAATGTTAGGATTTGTAGAAATTTAGAATCTAAAATATATTAAATAGTTTTGTAAGAAACTTATTAATTAATGATTCACCGGGATAGCATTTTCAATGATAATCATATCAAATGTAGATTATACTAATTTGAATATCCTAAAGTATATTGGAAATTCAAATGAAAGCTACATTTCACTTCAACAATAAATACTTTCATACAAGTTTAGAGTCATGTTGCCATAGGATATGCAAGTAAATTGGTCTAATATCATGTTTAGTGCTTCTGTTCTACAAGTATAGGAAAGACAAGAAATGGTTTAAGAAATGGCTATCATAGTCCAAGAAATAGATACTATTACTGAACATTTTGAAGAAAGATTCTATAGAAGAGTTCTGATCAAAAGGTGTGGAATGCAGAACAGAATTCAAATTATCAGATTCTGGGCACTCTAGAGCCAAGGGGACAGGATGAACCCCAGAAACTATTGTGCCGAGAAAATCTTTAAAACTTGAAACAACAATATATCCTGAAGTCTATTTAAACACAAAATATAGTTTGGTTTTTAGTAAAAAATATCTGTCTTGAGTACTATGCTCTTTGAAGAACTCTCTTTATGGGACCACAGTATTATGTCAAATGAGTAAACATGAATCTAAAAGGAAATGAATTTATGCTAATGGGAGATGAATCATTAAGAAAAGAAGGGTAAGAATGACTGCATACAACTCAAAAAATGTAATAAATGTCATGGATCCATACATGTAGAATTGATTGTTCTGAACAACAACAAAACAAGATATTTTAAAACTATAGATTAAAACTCTAAGTATAGATTTCATTCAACATATTCAAAAATTATAAAATAAGCACCTCCTATCTGCAAGGTATTCTGATATCAGTCAGTGGACAAAATAGACACTATGTCTAGCCTCATTCTAACAGCGGGGCAGGTGTCAAATAAATAAATAACCTCAACATAAGAAAGTTAACTAACTACAAACCTACTAGTGCTTTCTGCTAGGCACTGGCTTCGTTATATTGTTTCATTTAATCCTTACAATAGCCTGAAGTGAGACTGGAATTGGAAATAGTATGCCGCAGAATCAAACAATGTCCCCATGGATATGGGTCCTGTGAAGAGATAAGGACAATACAGGATCCACACAGGTGGATGCTCTCTGTAAACACATCAGCTGTCAGATTGTTGTATTGTGCTGGTTTGTATGATTCTGTGATGTTAGAAACTTTGTATATATATTTCAGCATCACTCATGATGGACAGGTCTCAGAAAATCTAGACTAAAGACGGCTTGGAGGATTACCTAAAGATTCCATTTAAGAAGTTGGCCATTGAAAACCTTAATAATCCTAGAGGAACACTCTCTGACATCGGGCTGGAAGATGATCCCCTCGGCTTGGAAGGCACTCAAAATAAGACGAAGGAAGAGAAAATGCCTCCAAGTACAGTTGACCTCCGTGACCTGGATGAAGCAAAGCTTTCAGGATCCTCATTCGCTGATGGGGCATGCTTCAAAATAAGAAATAGGAATATGCATTGATAATCCGGAGTTGCCACGTACCATGGATGACCCTAGGAAAACGATGTCAGAAATGAAAGGAAACACTTAAAGATCAATATGTTAATGCTTAGTGGCATTACTGAGCTGAAACAGACTGAAATTGGCCGTTTTGAATCTGACAATATTATACTATGATGTTCATTTCAAAATCTATCCTAAAGTACAACCTTGTCAGTAATAAGGTACTATCCATATGCCTACAAGGATGATTAGTTGCTATGAATATTATTCAGATTTATGCACAAATTACTAATGCCAAAGACTTGGATATTGAAGATTTTTACCAAATTCTGCAGTTTGAAATTGATTAACCAGGCAACAAGGCACATTGATAATTACTGGTAATTATCAAGCAAAAGCTGGAACCAAAGAAGACAAACCAATAATGGGAATATATTATCCTAGTGATAGCAACACCAGAAATTCACATGAAACCTTTTGGAAGACAAATTGCTTATTCATTTCAAATACCTTTTCAACAACAAAAATGGTGATTATCTACATGGAGCTCACTGGATGGAATACTAATAAATAAATAAAATGATTACCATTATGGAAAGAGACTATGCAAAATGTCAGTATCATTGGTGAGCACAGGCCATAGCTGACTGCAGAAGAGACCACCAGTTGCTTATATGTAAGTCCAAGTTGAAGCTGTCAAAAATATAAACAAGTACAGGACAACCAACATTCAATTTTGAATATATCCCACCTTAATTGAGAGGCCATCTCAAAACAGATTTGACACATTGAAAATTCAGGACCAAAGAACAGACAAGCTGAGGAATGGCATCAAGGACGGTATACATGGTGAAACCACAAGGTCATTAAAAAGACTAGAAAGAGAACAAAGAAACCAAAATAAGTGTCAAAAGAGACTTGCTCTAAAATGTAGATAACCTAAAATGAAAAGAAGATATGATTAAATTAAAAAGCTGAATAGTAGCTTTCAAAGAGTAGCTGGAATAGACAAAGTGAACTATCATATTGAATTGTACAAAGATCTACAGTTAAAAATCAAAAGGAGAATAACATGCTCGGTATTTCTCAGGCTAAGAGAAACGAAGTTACAAAAAACATCAAGCCTTGAGTTGAAATATTAAAGGAGTCTATGGTGAAATAGGAGCCCAGGTGGTATAGTGGGTAGGCATCCAAGTCATGGTATTCCTAACTGCCTCGTAGTCATTTGAAATTTGGGCAATGTATAAGGAAGACCAAAGAGGAATTGGTGCATTTGAATTGTGTCCTGGGGAAAAATACTGAAAGTGCCATGGACTTACTTACAAACAAACAAACACATCTGTTTTGGAATAATTACAGCCAGAATGCGGCTTAGATGCAAGGTTGGCAAGATGTCGTCTTACATAGCTTAGACATATTGTCAGGAGAAATCAGTCTCTGGAGAAGGACGTCGTGCTTGGTGAAGTGGAGGGCCAGTGAAAAAGAGGAAGGCCCTCAACAAGATGGATGGACACAGTGGATACAATGAACTCAGGATTAGGAACAATTGTGAGGATGGGGCAGGTCCGTGCAATGTTTCATTATGTTGTCTATGGGGTCGCTATGGGTCAGAACTGATTCTTTGGCACCTAACAACAACAACAACAACATCACAGGCACAATATCGAATAGCACAGGAAACATCAAAGGATGATAGAAAAAATACACACGAGTTACGTACCAAAAAGAATTGGTGTGGAACTGCCAGCAAGATTGCAGCTTGGGCAGCCATGATACACAGACCGGCTGCAATGAAGACACAACTGACAAGGTGAAAAAGAAGCACTTGATAGTCCTGACATCTTCAGCTTCAGAGGAAGTGGATTGACCCCACTAGAGAAGTGGATTGAATACAGAGTAGAAGAAGCTGAACACATCTGGAACACCTGGAACACATCCCTGTATCTAGATGTGCGGGAATGCCCCTTCATCAGGTAAGTAGACTAAGCAGTGCCATGCCCCTGACTACCCTTGGACAGGCAAGAATTTCTTTCCTCTGAGTGTGAAAGAATCCTACCTGGGAGCGCACACCCTGACCTCAGTTACCATCTGAGCCAGCACGAACGACTTCCTCATCAAACATCTTAACAAAAAGAAACACACAGGGTGGCAGAAACTCCAACTGGAACCGGCCCACTGGCCCACTTCATCTACCAACCCATGAGCTCCTTGGGTGGCCAGGGGGCTGATCCACACTGGGAGCCCCGTCACCTGACACGTTCCTCCTTTTTTGGGTGGTTTTCTGCTTGTTTTTCCTTTTTTCAGTCCCTTGCTTGTATCCATCCTTTCTTTCGTTTTTCTTTGCTCTTTGATTACAGTTTTCTTCTTTTCTTTCCTCTTCTTTCTGTTTTATTTTTGCTTATTTTTTGTTCTACTATCCCTTTACTTTTTCACCTTTTTTCCATAGTTTTTAAAAGTTTTATTAGTATATAATTCACATATCATACAATTTGATAGTTCGATCATAATCAGAAGAATTGTACAATCCTTACCACAATCAGTTTAAAAATATTTTTCTTTTTTCTCATACTCATTGTGAGCCTTTTATGCTCCCACCACCTCCCCCTAGGTGATTACTAATCTAGTTACTGTCTGTGAATTTACATATCCTGGGTACAGAAAAGTAAATAAAGCAAAAATGAAAAAACAAATAAACTAGCTAACAAACAAAACTCTACAACAATGACCAAAAAAGGGAGAAAAACCTCAATGTAAATGAAAACAGAAAACATTAAAAACTGAAATAACTTTAAACTGGGTAAAAAGGGAGGTCAAATGATAAGCTGTGACATCTAACTACATCTGCCAGAATCAACTGTACAATGCTCTCTGTCTGATAGCACAGCCCTGGAATGGTGGAGGGGGGAGGGGAAGAAATGAGGAGCTGATACCAAGGGCTCAAGTAGAAAGAAAATGTTTTGAGAATGATGCGGGCAGCAAGTGTACAAATGGGATTGCCACAGTGGATGTATCTATGGATTGTGACAAGAGTTGTACGAGTCCCCAATAAAATGATTTAAAAAGAAGAAGAAGCTTAATCCATGTAGGGACCCTGCAAAGTTATTTTCAGTGTCCACCATCATCCATAGCCTTTGGGAAACCAAATATTTCAATTTAGCTTTGATATAGTTCCCTCCTTCAGATTTGGAATTTATCTTCTCCCTAATTTTGCTAATTGTATTTTTATTTTTGTCTAGCTTCACTTTTAATTTCCCTTTGTTTCTCTCTAGCTATTAAATTATTTTTTCTTACTTTTTTGCCTGATTTCTTATGATTGCTTTTTTATTTATTCAATTTATTTTTATTATGGGTTATTATTTTTGTGTGTTTTTGTTACTATTGTTGTTGTTTTTCTTATTCCCCCTTCACCTCCAGTACAGACAACCACCATGTCCAAAGGGCCTATCCACACCCATACCTCCTGCAGCCACATGTACTGGATTAAGGCTACCAAACCTGTCTTCATATGTGTCACATGAACAACAAACAGAGAACTGTGAACACACTCACATACTCCATTACACCCACCAAAGGATAGCTAAGTTCACCAGCATACACTCATCAATTAAATAAATACCAAACATAACATTGCAGTTCTCGGAGATAAGAAGCATTGTTGATGCACATGAAGAAACAATAGAATGACTCAAAAAAGTGATCAATATGCAGAGACAGAGGACCCTTCTCAGGACAAAATGGCATTGGAACTACATGAAAAGGAATTCAAAAGAATAATTACTTATTTTTAGTGGACAAAAAGAAAGACTGAGAAAGCTGTAGACAAAATCGAGGGAAAAAAGAATTCAGGAAAATATTACAAAATAAATGAAAATATAGAAGCCGTAAAATATAGCAAATAAAAATCTGTCTAAGGTTTCAAATTTAGACAATGGACTGAGAGAATAAAGGAGTAGAACTGAGTGAATGGAAGGCGAAATTAGTGTCCTTGGAGGAAAAATTCTCAACATTAATATTCTAGAGCAGCGGTTCTCAGCCTGTGGGTCACGACCTCTTTGTGGGTCAAACGACCCTTTCACAGGGGCCACCCGATTCGTAATAGTAGAAAAATTGCAGTTATGAAGTAGCAACGAAAATCATTTGATGGTTGGGGGGTCACCACAACACGAGGAACTGTATGAAAGGGTCGCGGCATGAGGAAGTTCGAGAACCACTACACCAGAGGGATAACTAAAAAAAAATCATAAGAAAATGTAATATTTCTATGGATATTATTAGAAAGAATAACTTATGTGCATTTAGAGTTTTAGAACAGGAAAAAAGTAAGCACATAGGGACGATTGTCAAAGAGTTGTTGATTTCATTAACTGAAAGGGGAGAAGATATGCACTCAAAAAACTGAAGTCGTGTTCTATTATTACCAATATTAATATTGTTATTTTAAACCATTTCGTGGTTGCCAGCAAAGAACTTAGATGTGTGACTCTCAGCTTTATCATGGCATCATATCCCTCATATGTCTTCTAAGCCCTTGACTCCAGGTTGCTACCTGCAGTTTGCTATGTACATGTAACAACCCTACTCTAATGGGCCCAAGCAGGAAATCCACCGACACTGGTTTCAAAGTGCACACTCAGAGCTCCTGTGCGTAGCAAACCTGGAATTGTCAACACTGCAGGATTTGAAAGCCAATTTTGAGCTATTTGATATTTTTGAGAGAACAGATTCTGAGAAGCCAGATATTTCTATATTAAATATGAATAATATCTGAGTCATATGCCTGAAATCTTCCAAATGTGGTTAAGCAAGTGGATCCTGAAACCAGGTGGTCTCCGTGTAGCTAGCACCTCTGTCACTTACCAATTAATACTCCATGCCTCAGTTTCTCCACCTATAAAAGTGGAGTGACATTGTGCTTCAATGAACTATTTCCATTTCCTCTCTTACAATCTCACTATTACAATCTCACTTCCTTTCGAAGGGTGCATGAGTTTATGTACGAAATAAATGAAGAACTCTTCTGTAACCTGTTAAATTGATTTGATTTTAAATGGCAAAACAGACATGATTACTGAGGGTAGAACCCACTCTTTTTTGTTTGTTCGTTTGTTTGTTTGCATAAGTACGTTCACAGAGACCCCTGTCCATGTGCTTGTGTCTTTCTAATGCCTAAGGCCACTGGTGGCTCTACTGAATAATTCTACATACTCAACAATATAAAATCAAGGGTCATGAAAGCTTCCTAGCTTAGAATTTATGAACATCCTAGCTTAGAACTCAAGGGCATTTGGGGCCTGGTTGAATCAACCAGGCCCCAAATGCCCTTGAGTTGTGAACAAAATAAAATATGAGTCAGGAACATTTGGGGTTCAAAAATGATGTACACAAACAAGCTTCTACTAGTTGAGAAGGCAGGCAGTAAATAAGTACGTACATAAATAAATATCCATATATTGAAAAATCATAGCTGGGAAAGAAAGGAATTTGAAGCTATTTTAAGTAAGTAAGACAGGGAAGTTTCTGTCGAGTGTCAGGAAATACACCACAGCGTAATGACACATATGCAGAGGCCCTGAGACAGGATAGAGTTTGGTCTGTTTTAGGTATGGAATGAATCAGTGTTGACAATGATCCCAAGACTGCAATTTTTAAAAGTCACTCAAATTTCTCAGCTGCAAAAGGATGAGGCGAGCTCTGTGCAAAAATGATCCCCAAATGTGGAACCCTTGGCTGCACCAACAATCTACCACAGGACAGATGGTGGAGGTTTAGTCGCCAGGGTGTCTGTTTCAACTCCTATCAGCTCTATGTACAACAGAATGAAACGGTGCCTAATCGTGTGCCTCCCTCAGCCACTGCTGAGGCATCTTCTCGAAGGTCTTCCTCTTTTTAGCACACCTTCTACTTTTCCCACGATGATGTCCTTGTCCAAGAATTAGTCTCTCTCACTAACATATCCGAAATGCATGTGACTGAGTCTCGTCATCCTCATTTCTGGCTGTACTTTGTCCAAGACACATTCATTCTTTCCTTTCACAGTCCATGGTATATTTGATATTCTTGACCAACACCATCATCCAAATACACTGATTCTACTTCATATACAGAGAGTGATAGAAAATAACCTAGCTTGAGCCTCAGTCCTCAAGGTAACATCTTTGCTTTTTAACATTTAAAGATCTATCTTTTCCCAGTAGATTTGTCAAAGGCAATATGCCATTTGATTTATTAACTGCTGCTTCCATGAGTGTTGACTGGGTTCCAAGTAAAATGAAACCCTTGGCAAATTTGGTCTTTTCTCCCTTTCTTGTGATGCTGCGTATAGGCTCAGCTGGGAGGGCACACTGCCTCTGTAAGGTTTCGCCCACCAGAATCCCTCACACAGAGCTCCACTCCACACAAGGTTTCCAGTAACACACGCGTACAGAGTCACATTTCTACAGCGTAACAATCAATCTTGGTAGAGAGGCAAAATTGATCATAGGATCCTGATTATGGTGGATGGAAAGGGCACATTCCAAAACCAGAAAATCCATATTTCTTTTGTCAAGTATGTAACATTAGCTGTCATTTTCTATGCCTTTTCCAGAAATATATACATCCTATTAGTATAAAGGTCTACTATGTCTACCGTGTCTAGAAACCACAAGGAATATAAAAGTCAAAAAGTCAGGGTTCTTTCCCGGAAGCACGTAAGTGCCATAGAAAATTACATTGGTAAAGCACTTCAAACTTTTAAAAATGATTTTGTTCTTCTTGATGCATTTTGTCTTTTGTTGATTTTAGCCAAAGGCCATTTTTAATAACTATAATTTCTTCAAGGGTCTGAGTTAGCTAGGTTGGGAAGGGAGACGTTTGGTTGCCTTTGCTATAAATAAACTTTGGAAGAGTATTACAGAACCTGTAGCCGAAGTGGTATCCTTTAAAGACAACATTTTTTAGGAACTAAACATCCTGTAGTGATTAGGAGCTGAAGTGCAGCTGAAATCCAAGTTCTTCCGTCTCAGATTAGTTCACCTGCTGCTTCGTCAGTCCTGAGAGGCTGAGAATGTGACTTACGATGAAGTTAGAAATCAAGGAACTTAGACTAAGAGGAAACTATGGGCAACAGAGAAAGTACAGCGACTCAGAAATAATATGATGCTTGGTAAAGTGGAGGGGCCGTGGGAAAGAGGTAGACCTCCACAAGAGGGACTGACACAGTGGCTTCAACAGTGGAGTCCAGTATCAGAAGAGGGGTGAGGATGACCCAGGCCAGGCCAGTGTTTCCTCCTGTTGTGGTTGGATTGCTATGAGACAACCAGACAACAGAAACGAATCCTCCCAAAAGATAACTTGTCATTGTTTTAGGAAAGGTGGGACTACTCGCTTAGAAACATGAGCCAAGTCTTAGGTAGGCAATAAAACATCTACAGCCAAGGATAATTATGTCTAGCAAGTTATAACCGGATGGCAAGAAAAGGTGGATGAGGTTGACTCTATACATAAATAAATACAAATGTAAACATAGCAGTGAGCAAACGTAAAATGAAAACAGAATCCATTAAAATATATATTCATGTCTTCAGGAAAGAAACATCATATAACACTTGATCCAAAATGACTCCTGGGTGGTGCCAATGGTTTGCTCTCAAACACTAATGGAAAGGTTAGCAGTTCAAGTCCACTCAGTGCCATTGAGGGAAAGCCTAATGATCTGTGTCTGAGATTACAGGCAAGCAACTCTGAATCACCATTCTCTTCTTTAACACATGGGGTCACATGAGCTGTAATTGACTTGACAGCACTGAGAGTGTTTTCTGGTTTGGGGTCACAAGATTATCTGCATACATCAAGAGAAATGCTTATTCACAGAAAGATGAGCAAAGAAACCCTATGCAAGCCCAAGGTGTGATGCTTCCTAAATTTGACAGTAAACAATCAAATGAAAAACTTCTTTGAGACCTTGCAAAAAAAGATACATCTGGAGACCAGACAGAGTGACCACTATCAGAGTATTAGTCAGAAAAAGATTACAGTCATCAGATGGAAGTTCTCACCGGACAGCACAGTAAAATATATGAAACAACGGTTTTCAAGCAGTTGCAAAAAGTCAGTCCTGTGCTGTGACCATTGAGAGAGGGGCCTTCCAGACAATTATATGCATAATAATCTCTTGGGTTGTCAGTTGAAGAGTATTATCCAAATGACAGGAGTGGGAAGTCAAATATCAGCAGGTGGAAAATCCTGATTCTCAGCTCAGGGTGTCCAAGGTTCGTGAAAATAGCAAGGCAGAAGTACAAATATGAGGGGTCGGCCCATGCTCAAAGCACTCCACTAGGGCATTTGGATGAAGATGAAACTTAGCATGTACAAGGCCAGACTCGAGAAGAGGCATAAAAGGGCTACTGAGGAGATGTACACAGAAAATGCCAGGTGTGAACCAGGGTACAGTTCCTAGTCTCAAAGGACCAGTGTTGTTAAGAATGAAAAGGCTAATAACATGTAAAAAAATGACAGGACAGAATTTTAATAAATTAAATGAAATAGTACAGTGAAACACCACTCTCTGTTTGTCGGTTTGTTGTCCTGTGGTGGTTTGCATGTTGCTGTGATCCTGGAAAGTGACAGTAGGGTTTCAACAGCCAACATGTTCAGCCACAGTGGGCAGTTTTTGGTGGAGATTCAAATTAAGAGTAGGAAAAGGGACCTGATAATCTACTTCTGAAAGAAAAGGAAATAATAAGCAGTGAAATTTTTCTGTGTCTGAAACCATGTTGGCAGATAAGCCACTCTGGCTGGAAGGCACTCAAGAGATGACTGGGGAAGAGCTGCCTTCTCAAATAAGAGCTGACCTTAACGATGGATGGAGGGAAGGTCTTGGGACCTTCATTTGCTAATGTGGAGTGACTCAAAATGAGAAGCAGCTGCAAAGATCCATTAAAAATTGGGAGAGGGAATGTATAAAGCAGGAACAATGAAAACTGGAAGTTGTGAAAAGTGAAAGATTAAATGCTTAAGGATTGGCATCCTGAGCACTAGCGCCCTTAGCTTTAGCCATGATGTGAGCATCTCCAACTGCCTCATAGAAATGTGAAATCTGGACAATAGAAAGGAAGACTGTAAGAATAAACACATTCAAAATGTGGTGTTGACGATACCATGGCCTTCTAGAAGAAAGAACAACTCTGTTTGGAAGAAGCACAGTGTGAATGCGCCTCAGAAAGGAGGGTGGCTGGACACGTACTTTGGGCAGGTTGTCAGGAGGGAAACAATCTCCAGACAAAGGAACCCTATTTGGTAGAATTCTGGCAAAAAGCAAAGAATCCTCAATGGGATGGCTGATACAGTGTTCACAATGATGAGCTCAAACACAGCAACGATGGTGAGGCTCCCGCAGGGCTGGGAACATTTCCGTCTGCTGTACTTTGAGTCAATCTATCCCTGTGAGTCATTACCAATTTGACAGCACCTAACACCATAACCACAACATACCATAACCACAACAACAAAAACTATAAAATCTCAGCAAAACAACAACAGCAACAAAAACTATAGCATTTCAGCAGAGTCTTGGAAGTAAAATTTCACTAATAAGATGGTGAATATAGTGTGAAGAAGCAGAAATAGAGAGTAAAATCAGCAGTAGGAATACTGTTGTTGTTCTTGTTGTTTTTAACAAAGCACGGAGTCATGGTTTCATTGGAAGTAACGTGTAGGGTAGCTAGGCAAGTCAGGGCTGGAGGAGAGCGCCTTATGCTGCGTGGTGGAAAAGATTCACTGAGAACTTTTGAGCTGGGAGGTTATCTGAGCATTAGAGATTGGGTTCCAGTTGAGAATGTGAAGGGGACAGGAGGGAAATGGAGTGGAATGGAATGGCGTGGCGTGGCGTGGTAGGGGAGGGGAGGGGAGGGGAATGAAGTAGGGAGGGGCAAACTGGACAAACCAAAGGAAAGGATGGGACAGGAGAGAAAAGGCCATGATATGAGCACGATTTCCTATCTTTTCACCTAGTTCTCCTCTTCTGAAGGTCCATGAAAAATATACACTGCCCATCGACATGCCTTGAGCCCTCTGGTTCTTATTTACTCACTGAAATGTGCTGCTCTCTCATCATTCACTTTCCATTCAGTCACCCTACAAAGCCCAGCACAAGCGAATCTCAATGGAAAAACAAACAAACAAATGATCCAACTCATTGGTGACGCCTCCCATCTCTGAGCCACTACAATAGTTACATGTTTTATTTTTCCCATCCCAGTAGATGGCTTGATTATAAAGTTTTTCATACGCTTAGACACTGAGACCCCAGTTCCAATTCATTTCAGTGTGATGGAATATTAGGGCAAAGCGTCTTCTGGAGAGCTAAATGAAGCTGCCTTGTTTTCTTTTTATTTCAAAAGGAAGCATCATTTTACTGTTTCAATTTTAAATTATTGAAGTGAGATTACTAATTACTGTACATAGTTAAGATTCTAAAACATACAAAGTATAAGATTGCTGGTAGCCATGACTCTTTGTATATTTAATTTGAAACATGGTCCCCCTTTTCAAAATATAGTTTTAAAATACTGTAAGAATAAAGGTGATTAGCAATAGTAAACAAGAGCTTGTTCTATTCAAAGACTTTGTCTACAAACTAGACGCTTAGTGCACAAAATGAAATTAACCATTACTTTTAAAAATTACCCTACCAATTTCTAAGGGATGTGGAGGAGTCATTCTTTGCAATATTCTTAGGAAAATAGCATAAAGAGATTGCTTTCATTGAATATGATTCAAAAGACTGGACAATGTCTATTGCAATATGCTATCTTTTAAAGTATTTGAACATAATTGAATTAAAAGTATTCCCATAGGATGACATTGGATATAAAATGGTCTATTACTTTATTCCAGTTTTTATGATTCAAAGGACATCTTACTAACATTTCTGGTGCTTGGTTCATCTTTAAGTAGCTGAAAGAAAGCAAAGCTCACATGCGTACCTTAAGCAATCAAAAGCCACTTTCTTATTGTAGTTACATAAATAGATATTTTAAACTTGCTATTACCAGAAAGAATTACAAGAAATTCTGAGTCTGTAATACATGCTCCATTCCTATGCATCTGCATAATCATTTATTATTGAAGAACATTTTAACAAAAGATACAGGGTTGAATTCTATTGCCAGGAACACACAACAAATACTGCCAATGCTTAACCATTCACATCAAAAGAAGGGAGATTTACCCACAGCCTCCTCATAATTGCCTTTGCATTTAACCACTACTAAGAACTCCCCTAAAGAGGGGGACAGATTCTAAACCATTGAACCCAATCTTTTGTGCCCCTGAATAGCCTCTTGAAAGGAGACATTTGCATTTATCCTCGGATTTGTAAAAGGAGCCCTTTCTATGTCTTGGTCATGGGAAATTAAAAGAAAAGTCATGTCATTCCACTAAGCATATATCCTCTCAAGCCCTGGGTGCCGCATGGAGTTTGTAAGGGCAAAAATCAACCCCGTGGGTGTCTGTGCTCTTTGACAATATGGCTGGATTCCAAAAGGGTGAACTGAGGTTTTTAAAGACATGGGGAACAGTACTAAGAATAAAGTCATTTTAAAATGTAATCTGAGGTTCTTTTTCAGGGTGTTTGCTGTATGTTTGACAAACACCTCTAAATGACCGACCTTCACCTGTAATAAATCCCGTGGATAACTTCCTCCACAGAGGCCATGCATGGGTACCGCATCAGCCTTCAAGTCTTCCAAATTCACGCCAGCCATCATCTGAAGGTTCAGATCATGCAAGTCTTTGACCAAAGAAGTCCCATGCCTTTCACCAGATGACCAGAATACATTTACCAAACTCCTGATTGAATTAAATGCCAAAGGACCAGGATCTAAAAGGACATTCAGTTCATGGCACAGAGGCAACAACTCGTGGAGCCAGTCAGGATCCAAAGAACAACTTAGACCACGTTCTTCTGAGGACAATAGTGCTTTAGGCGGATCTTAACATGTGTGCTAGAAGGAAGGACGGCCTTTGCCATCAACATAATTTTTTAATGTTATTTTCCACTCAGGTACCCAAGGTTCTCAATTTGATCAAGTCATTCTCTTGCTTAAAAACTTTCCGCAATTCCTCCTGGTTCCTTTACAAAGCACTTATAAAATTCCAGTTATGGCCACAGCTTTCTGTTCCACCTCCCCTCTCATGTTTCAAATATGTGCTAGTCAACACCAAAACACAGGGCAACCCTGTGTGCATCTGAACAGAATCGACTTGTCCCATTGGGTTCTCAGGAGATGAGTTTTTGCAAACAGATCACCAGGACTTTCTTCTGAGGCACCTCAAAGTGGGCTCAAACCTCCATTTCAGCGAGTAACCGAGCATGCTTATTGGTTGCACTAACCAGGCACTCCATCCGACGCTTCAAAACTAGCTGATTCCCTAACAATCTCTGGATCTCGAACTTGACTGTTTGCTCTCATACAAATCCCATAACCTTTCCTCCAAGCAGCCTAAGTTTGACCTTGGATGCATCTGCCTCTACAGCCACCAGCCTGTGGTGTTCTTGCCAATCTTGCATTCATCAGCCCTTGAAGCTACACGAGGCAGCTACATAAGGTTACATAAGCCTCTAGCTTAACATCTGATGAACAATCTTAGAACCAGATTGGACTTGCTGCGTCTACAACTGGACCATTTTCTTGTTATAAATTTCTTGATATAAAATTCTTCTTATCGATTTATATATCTATAAGCATCATTGATTTGGCTTCTCTAGAGAAGGCAGCCTAACATAAATGTGTACTTGATGATTTTAGAATTTGAACAAATAAACCAAAATTATACTATCAAGAGAGTATAATGTTAATTTATTATGCAGAATCTTCATTTTAAAATGTAATCGGCTTTAAAGAAATGATTGACTAGTGATTGGAATCCAACATCTTGAAGGGATGTATTTTAAGGATGGAGGGACTTCTTGGATCTTCTGGAATCACAGCAAATAGACAATACAAAGTACACTGAATGCTTTCATGTTTATATCCTTCTACAGACAATAAAGAAGGCAGGCCTAATGTTACTATCTATCTCAATCCAGTTGTAGAACTCTGCAGACATGATGGAATGCAAAACGTGGAGGATTACTGCTCAAAAGGGGGGGAATGGAGATTTTCTAAAGACCCGTGGCCTCCGGCATGGATGCACGCCCTCAGCAAAAGCCAAAGATGACAGTTACTAGTTATATACTGACAACCTGATCTCAGAGATTAAGATTTATGTCTTATCTGTTCATTGAAGATTCATTTTTGCCTAATGGGGAGATTGGCTTTTAAGTCAGAAGGCAGTAATATGTGTGAATTATGAAATTCCCTTGAAAATGGCTTTTCAGTGGATTGTCTTCACACAGAGAAAATGAAGTCTCTCCCTGGAGCAGCTGCGCCTCATTCTTGTCAACAAAGGAAACCAGCGATTTTTAAGGTGACAAATACCCTACATTCAGGAAAATGTGATGCCGTGCTTGCAAAACTTAATGGCAGGCAAACCGCAAAAAACTTAGAAATTTGGTTTGAACTAGATAAGACCACCTGCTTATCATAAGCCTTTCTGAACTCTAAGGTCTCCTCCCTCTCTCCTAGAATCTAAATGGTTGCTTTGTCTCCTTGTCCCCTGATCTCCCCCACCATCCTTCTCCAGGAGTTCCCACACAAGGCTCTTCCCACCTCCTTATTCTCAGTGAGGATCTGGTTGTTAAGCCACAGAACCCTGGCAAGCCCATAACAGGCAATTACTAGAGTTTACTTCTTTATTAGCTGCAATATTAAACACTTACCAATTAGTGATAAATGTGTTCTACCCACACTGATGGTCAGGAATATAACTGGGTAGGTTCAATTTCCATTTGCTGTATGGCATTTAAGTTTATCCTGGACAAAGTGTGTGGCCAGCTATCTCAGGGGACTCGGGAGGGCGGAGGCACACAGGGAGGAGAGCGCAAGCTTTCCGGGATCTGCCAAGGAGCCTGCCAAGTGCCTGTTCTCCAGACAGCACACTCGTCATGGATACAGGATTTTTTTTTTCTGGAGTTCTTTCACACAAAAATTAATTGGGAGAAAAATTACCAAGAAGCTGTATTTCTTTCCAACGTTGATTTTTAAAATATTGACACAACATTAAAGGCTCCTCTGCCTGAAATAAGCAATGTTTTAATGAAGAACTTAAGGCACTAAACCAGAAAACAACAACAACAAAAATAACATGCTGCGTTCTGTGTTTCATTTTTTTTTCAAAATATTTTGTGTGCTAATCATCTTTTCTTTTTGAGAAAAGAGGACAAATGGAATCTTAAATGTCTTGTTACGGAAATAATTTTAATAATTCTCTCTCCCAATCTATATGAATTATTGGAAAATACATTCAGTTCAGGAAAGAGTTAATCCGCCCAAAGACAGTGTTTCTACCTAGCAAGTTCTCTCATGGTAGCTGAAACGACACAGCCTTGGTTGACGGTAGGCAAAGATCCCAATGTGGGAGGAATAGGAGGCTTTCTACTTCCATAAAGAGTTAGTTTCATTACTGAATCAAAACCACGGTCAGTTCTCATGCCCTCAAAGAAGGGTCAAAGGAAGGGATGAGTCAACCAGGACGCAGTAGAGCACCGACAACACACATACACAATATCCCTCTGGTCCCTTGAGGCTTCCTCACCCCCCACTATCGTGACCCCAAATCCTGCCTTTCAGTTCTGTCTAGACCAGAGCACGTACACAGGCATAGATAAGAGATAAGAGCTTAAGACACACGCAATGCAGGAACAGGAATGGGAATAGGGGGGGAAGGTGGGGAGTGTGGGGGGAGGGGCACTGGGGGAGGGAAACTCTTGACAATGATGGACACATAACCACCCTGGGCCAGGGGGATGAACAACAGAAACCGTGGAGAAAGGGAGACATCATTCAGTGTAAGATACGAAAATGACAATAATTTATAATATATTAAGGGGTCATGAGAGTGGGAAGGGGCGAGGGGAAAAGAGGATCTGATGCCAAGACCTCAAATAGAAAGTAAATGTTTAGAAAATAATTATTACAACCTAGGTACAGTGATGCTTGGTACAATTGATGTATGGATTGTTAGAAGAGCTGTAAAAGTCCCTAATAAAATAATCTTTTAAAAAATAAAATTTTTAATTTATAAAAAAGAGGTCAGTTCTGCGCCATGTGTTGGAATCCACTTAATAATAGTGCTTTTTTTTAAAGATTCCAATGAGAGACCAATTTAAACTTTAGTATAGTATAATCCATGGGTTACATCCCCATGGAGACTGAACTAGAGAAAGAGGAAGCCAACCAAGGGGAAGAGTTAAAGGGGAAACTGACAATGAATGCACAAAGGAGAAGGAAGGACCCACACAGCATGGTTCAAAACACCTGTATGATCTTTTGCTTTGTACACTTATGTTCTTGATATCCCTCCTCGACTCACTGGTCTGGAGATGGTCTTTAAACTCAGATGGGATATACTCAAGGTTGTACGTTGGCTCTCGGGAACTTGTTTCAATTTTCTTCAGTTTTGACTTGAACTTACATACCATTAATTGACAGTCTGTTCAGCAATTGGGCCCTGCACTTATTGTGATCAATGATGTTTTCTCCATTTGTCTCGTTCTACTGATGTGGTCAGTTTTATTCCTGTGCATTCTGTCCACAAAGGTGCACATATATGAATAAGCACTGTTCCGGTTCAGGATGATGGGGTATTGCTAAAGAATAAGTTAGTAATCTTGCAAATGTTGACTATGTGACCTCCAGCTCCGTTCCTACTACCAAGGCCAAAATCTCCACCTTTTAATCCCTCCTCTGTTTCCAGTTTTCACGTAGGAACGAGGAATTATCAGTATATCTTTACTGCAGGTTAGATCAGTTTCAGACCATAGAAGCTGGTAAAAATCTTCAATTTCTTCTACTTTGGCATTTGTGGTTGACGCACATATTTGAATAACAATAACATTAGCTAGTCTTCCTTATAGGTGTATAAATATTATCCTGTCACTGACAGCACAGTACATAAGGGTAGATATTGAAATGATCTTTTTGAAAATGAATATGACACTATTCCTCTCCGATTTATAATTCTCAGCATAGTCAACCATAGGCTTATGCAAGTTCAAGCGGCTGATGCCAATATATCTCAGTTCAATAATGCCTAGGATATTGATCTGCAAGTGTTTTATTTCATTTTGGCAACTTCCAATTTTTTTTCCTAGATTCACCTTTTGTATATTCCATGGGCTACTATTAATGGATATTTGCAAGCGTTAAATCACATCAGAGTTAAATCATGTCAGCAGGTGGAGGTCCTGAAAGCTCTAAAACTCCAAGTCATTTAGGTCGGTTCTCCTTTGAGGAGGAACCTTTTCACCAGTTGTGTTTCTACTGGCTTCCAACTTGAGGGCTCATCCTCTGGAACTAGATCAGACAATAGTCTGGTACTGGTCAGAAGACCCCACTGGTAAGTTTACTGGAGAAGTAGATTACCAGGTCCCTCCTCCTAGTCTTTTCATCTAAAAGTTCTGTTGAACCCTTTCCCCATAGGAGACCCTGTTGGGTTTTGAGTCCTGGTGGTGTAGCCACCAGCATCATAGCAACACGCAAGCCATCAAAGCATGACAAGCTGATATATATCATTGCAAAGGGGGTGGCGGGGGGAGCCTGCCCAAAGTTCATGAAATTGGAATTAAAAACAATGGAATTTTTGCTCGAGGTGTTTGAAGTCTCCTCATTTATATGTAAAATATCGAAAACATATATACACATATATTCTCTATGACACAATTTTATTTATATAGACAATATTGAAAGAATCCGATATAAATTACAACCCCAAATCATACATTACATGACATGTTTGACGTTCAGTTAAAAATTCTATGGTAGTTACATAATCTGGTGTCAGCTTGAGACTATTAAGAGTGAAGGAGTGAAGTTTAGCCTGTCAATTAGGTCGAAGCTGGATGACCTCATTTGGAAGTGCTAAGGAGATAAATAGCTTGCTGGAGGCGGGACACACAGAGAGAATCTCCCTGTGACATATTCCTGTTGACAAGACACATGGAGCTATACTGATGGAGCCAGAGCCCTGGAGCTAGAAAAGCCACATAGAGACCCATGCCAGTGCTGAGATGCTTCCACTGCCACTGGATCCACAAGACTTTCCACCCACTGGCCTGTGATCTTCCGGCATTCAGTGTCATTGCATGGCTGCATGAGTCTAAAGAGGAACTTATGGACTAGTATCAACATATAGGGTAATATCAGACTTATGGACTTGATCTGGACTAGGCTGGGAAGTTTTCTTAATGTAAAATTGCTCTTTAATATATAGTTCTCTCTTACATATGAGTCTCTCTGAATTTGTTGCTCTAGTCTACCCAGACTAACACAAATTCTTTGCTCATTTTATGTTGGGTTGTCATGTTAACCTATAAGGTATTATTAATTTTTCTAATAAAATATTTAATATGAATTATTAGTTACAACTGTCATTTCAGTCTTAAATCCATTTAAGAATTCAAATATAATTAGATTTAAAATGTTTAGCATTATTCCCAACTATTACACTATATTGTAAGAATCATACTATCAGAATTTTATAATTTCTTAAAAACTTAAATTTAAAATAGAGCTGTTGATAAAATTGGGTGCCCACCTTCCAAATATGATCACTGAAAAAAAATGTGTGCATAAACTAATGTGGTAAAGAAAACTGTTGGTGCCCGGCTATCAAAAGATATAGCAGCTGGGGTCTTAAAGGCTTGAAGATAAACAAACAGTCATCTAGCTCAGAAGCAACAAATCCCACATGGAAGAAGCACACCAGCCTGTGTGATCACAAGGTGTCAAAGGGATCAGTATCAGATATCAAAGAACAAAAAAAATCATATCATTGTGAATGAGGGTGAGTTCAGAGTGGAGACCCAAAGCCCATCTGTAGGCAACTGGACATCCCCTTACAGAAGGGTCATGGGGAGGAGACAAGCCAGTCAGGGTGCAGGGTATCAACTACGAAGCATATAACTTTCCTCTAGTTCTTAAATGCTTCATCCCCCCACTGTCATGATCCCAATTCTACCTTACAAATCTGTCTAGACCAGAGGATGTACATTGGTACACATAGGAACTGGAAACACAGGGAACCCAGGACAGATGATCCCTTCAGGACTAGTGGTGAGAGTGGCAAAACCTGGAGGAAGGGTGGAGGGAAAGTGGGGTAGAAAGGGGGAACTGATTACAAGGATCTACATATAACCTCCTCCCTGGGAGATGGACAACAGAAAAGTGGGTGAAGGGAGACGTCCAACAGTGTAAGATATGGAAAAATAATAATTTATAAATGATCAAGGATTCATGAGGGAGGGGGAGTAGGGAGGGAGGGGGGAAATGAGGAGCTGATATCAAGGGCTCAAGTAGAAAGAAAACGTTTTGAGAATGATGATGGCAACAAATGTACAAATGTTCTTGACACAATGGAAGTATGTATGTATGGATTGTGATAAGAATTATGTGAGCCCCCAATAAAATGATTTTTTAAAATTCTAGTACCTGAAATAGAGAGTATATAGTACTATCATATTCTATAGTGAACAGTGACTTATCTGATAATGCATTTGATAATATTGAATGTGTCCATTTAATTTATGCTATAGCCCTGGTGGTGTGGTGGTTCCAGGATGTGCGATCTACGTGGTTGTCAGTTCAAATCCACCAGCATCTCCATGACAAAAGACTGGATTTTTAACTCCTGTGTACAGTTACTGACTCAGAAGGCCACAGGGGGTCTCTATGAGTCAGCATTGACTCAATGAGAGTGAGGATGGTGGTCTAGTGGAATAAGTTTTGGGCTCCTAACAACAAGTCAGCAGTTCAAACCCACTAACCACTCTTCAGGAGAACGCTAAGGCTATCTCCTCATAGAAAGCTTTACAGCCTCAGAAATCCTACATAGCACGGCTATAAATCAGAATCAACTGGATGGCAGTGTGTGTGTGTGTGTGTGTGTGTGTGTGTGTGTGCGCGCGCACACACGTGGTGTGTTTGGTTATGGAACAGTAAGGACAATTTATAAACCATAGAGTTCTGAAAAGGAGTATGTTTTCTTAGTAATTGTAACTCACTGTCAGGCAGTCCATTTTGAGTAATAGCGACCCTACAGGACTCAGTAGAATTGTCCATGTGGGTCGCTGAGCCTGTGAATCTTTAAGCAAGTAGGAAGCCTCATGTCTCTCCCTTAGAATGGCTAGCGGTTTCAAACTGCTGCCATGCAGTGAGCAGTCTAACGTGTTACCCAGTATGCCATCAGGGATCCTTCTTGAAGAATAGCCCTCTCTGAGACTAGCCCTCTTCAATATCAGGAAGTACAGCATACGCCTCCTTGTGGCGTAGTATATTCTGAGACAATGATATTTGTTTAAGGAAAATTGAATTCCTTGATTTATGGGAATTAAATGACTAGTTAGAAGGAGGAGTATTAATGCACAACTTTCATTAAGATGTTAATTTATTTAACATTATTTCACTCTCCAGTGAGTGCAGGTTTTCTAAAGATCAGCATTCTAGCAATGTAATTGCTGCACATCCCCCGCAGTAAAGGGAGTGCACATACCCTCTCCAATTGATTTGCATTTGCATGATTGCAAAAACGCAAGAAACTATGCATTAGCCTACTTCCCTTTTGAGCCACATGAGAAAATTAAAGATCAAGATATAATGCAAGACTTGTTTTTCCTATAAATATGTGCTTAGTTTTTGAAAAATTGGTTCAATTAGCCATTCCATTACTTTCTCCCCCAAACATTACATACAGTCTAGTCATTGAGATGTAAAATAACAAAGTTTCAAAAGGTTATGGTATTAGATGCATAAAAACATAAAAAAATTTATATTAAAGAAAGTTAAGGGTCTCATTTGAATTGCTTCTAAACTGCAAACTACCAAAATACTTTTTGATGCATAATCATTCTCTTTAATTTTGGAATTTACCAGGTATTTTAATTTCCATAATAAAAATATATGTATACATAATTGCATATACTCTCCTCATCCAAAGAAAAATATAGTATCCTATTAGATTAATTCTCTAAAATCTTTTTTCCTACATGTTTTATTTTTGTAAAGTTTAGGGCACAGCAATTCTTTCATATTCAGTGTATTCCTTATAATTATATAATATACATGCCCCTGTGTCATTGACATTTATTTTATAGTATTTTTATGATCATAATCAGAATATTTTCCTCTGCTCACTAGCCAGTTGTTTTGACCATTTCTAATGTTTTCTCAGTGTCAGTGTCTTTGGTAACTTTCTGAGGGTAGAGTGAAGGTGTGACATAGTGAGAGCAAAAGTAGTGAATTTTAAAGGTTCTCAATACATGTTGCCAGATTGCTTTACAGATGCTGCCTGGGTCCTATTGAGTGGTGCGTCATTGGATTTATCTGCCCGCGCTCACCATGGAAAACCATTTTGTTAATGATGTAGTTTTGGTAAATCGACAGGTGACAAAATTCATCATCTTATTCACTTTGCATTTGTTTATTAGCTAAATTGTTTGTGTTTTAAAATTTTTCCTCCACATTTATTAAACAAATATTGTACAAATTAAATTTTATGGTATAATTATCTGTATTTTCCATTTTCCTGAGTCAGAATTTCATAGCAGTTCCATTATACATATATACGCACTCTTGTTTTGTGTGTGTGGAGAAAGAGAGAGAGAGAATATGTTCCTAGAGTATTGTTGCCTTTTATATCTTGTTTAGGGTGATTTTTGTTATGGAAATATGTTTAGAGAGTCAATTTTATAAGTCCCTTTCTTTATTATTTATATCACTCCCTTGAATGTGTTTCTATATGATCTTTTTAAATTGAGATATGAACAATAGATTCATTTTTATGTGGATATAAGGATACAAGACCTGGTGGCACAATGCTAAATGAAAAGTCAGTGGTGTGAGCTGACCAGCTGCTGGCTGGGAGGAAGGTGGAGGAGTCTTATGCAAGACTCTGGGAAACATTCTTGGAAACAATATGCAGCAGTTCTATTCTGTTCATTAGGTCTCTCCATTTGGTGACACACAATAACAGCAACACACACACAGAGGAACTTCTCAAAGTTCATGTAAAAATTCCATTACCTTTTCACTCTTTTCTCACAAAATTTTGACGCCCACTCATATACATTTTTGTACATGTTTACTTATACACACAAATATATAGTTATATGTAAGCCAAAAATTGCTGCTAGGGTTCCTCTTCATACATGCATAAGTTTATTAGAAACAAAACACATTTAAACATTTCTGTGCAGTTAGTGGGAAGCTGCAGACAAATTCTCTCAATAATACACTTTTGTGCTATGCGGGGGGTGTTGATGGAAAAACTCTGATTTGTGAGCTAATATTAAATTTATGGCGAAAATCAAAGGAATATCTTCCTAAATGATTGAAGCTCTGAAGAAATTTTATGAGAAGGCTTCCCCACATAAAACAACAATTTTTAGATTGAGTAAGAGTTGTAAAGAAAGTCAGGAAGAATTAACCAAGTGAGAAAAGACTATTAATCATGATGAATGAAGAAACTGGTTGAAGTCTAGAAGCTAGGAGAAGAAGATCACAGAATGGAATCATAAAAGGTTTAGCATGTTCAATTTTAGTGGACATCTTGTCCTCTATAAGTTTTCCAATCAATGGATTTCTCAAAGATCAGTTAGCTCAAAGAGTTGATGTTTCCATCAGTCTTTAAAGTAAGACTGTCAATCCGGGTAGATATGTATAGGAAAAAGCTTTAGATAAAGAGTAATTGTACATTAAGAAAACATCCCAGCCCAGTCCAGATCACATCCATAAATCCAATATTAGCCCATATGTTCAATGTTAGTCCATAAATTCCTCTTTAGACTCATGCAGCCATGTCATAATGCTGAATGCCGAATATCACAGTTCAGTGGATGGAAAGTCTTATGGATCCAGTGGTGGTGGCAACATCTCAGCCCTGGGAAGGGTCTCCACATGGCTCCTCCACCTCCCCAGGCTCTGGCTGCATCTGTATAGCTCCAGCAGGTTCATCTTCAGTAATGTGTCATAGGGAGAGAGTGTGTGTCCCGCCTCCAGAGAGCTATTTATCTCCTTAGTGCCTACAAATGAGATCATCAAGCTGTAACCCGATGGGCAGGCAAAACTCCACCCCTTCACTCTTAAATTTCAAATTGACAACAGATCAACACAAAGACCAAAGCTAATGAAGACACTTTTATGAAACAAATTGCAACCATCAATAAGTCTTGGATTTACTGAAATGATACAGAGGGTGAGATCCAATGAAAACATTGACTTCAGCAGGGATCTGCTAGGTCAGGTAAATTCAGGTCAGAGACGTCAACTCAGAAGGCAAGGACAACTGTCTTTGTGGGTGATTCACATTGGGAAACCCTAATAAATGTGCTAAAAAAAACACAGGAAGTTTTCAGAAAATTGAAAACACAATAGATGTGAGAGAAGTCAGGTAAACTGAAACAAGGAAGGTCCCCCCACCCTTTAAGGCACTGCACCTGCTTGTTCTTTGAAGTAAGAAGGACTTTCTTAGGAGAAGTTCTGTGGGAAATTTTACCCCATGCACTCGTTAGTCCTGATCTTGCCCTTTTCCTTTCTTTTTTGTTCCTCACATTCAAAGAACATTGATGAGGAGCAAAGCCTGAGTCCCTCGAGAGTAGCAAAGCGGCCTGTTGGAATGGTGCATATCAAAAACTGCCAAATTCTTCAGAGAAGAGTTAGAGAGATGGGAACACTTATGTAGGGAAGGTAAAGAAACAGCAGCTTCACATCTTGGTGATTTTGTTTGTTCAATAAAGAATTCTATGGTTTTGAAGAGTGGTGCTCTATGAATTACTCTCATCTATATTTGTATATTTACTCTCATCTATACTTTGTGTGCTTTATGACTTACTCGCATCTACAGAGACACATACAAGGGGTATCCTCTCCTCCCCCCCCGCCCGCAAAAAGGAAAAAGGCTCCGCTGCATGGAGCTTCATCGTATGTGTTTTTCCTGCTAGACGAGTATCCAGCAACTCACTCTGAGTTGGTGCACCCAGTGGTGACTCCTAGGAAAGTTCACTCTGGTCACAGTGACTTTTTTTGTAAAAGCAGTTTTGCTCAAACCTCATTTTTTATGATGGCCAATTTAAGAGAATGGCGTGCGGCTGTGAAATTTTGTTTCCTACTTGGGGAATGCCGCAGAAACTGTTGTGATGTTGAACACAGCTTACAAGGACAGCGCTATGGGAAAAACTCAAGTGTACGAGTGGTTTTCTTATTTCCAAAAAGGTGAAATGTCAGTTGATGAATAACCTGTGGGGACCCATCAACTTTCCAATTGGACAGATAACAGAGCATTGAAGAGACGGGGACGTTGGACTATCTTGGAGCTCAGCTCAGTGAGTTTTTAAAGAAGATTTGGGAATGAGAAGGGTCGCTGCAAAATTTTTGCCTTGGGTTCTGACTGAGCAGGAAAAAGAGAGTTGAGTGGAAACATCCCATGCTTTGAAAGAACGGCTCTGAAGCAACCCAGACTTTTCCCCACGGTCATTACTGGTGATGAGAAATGTAACTATTCTTACGCCCCAGAAATCAAACATCAATCAAGCCAGTGGAAAATGCTGTCGTTACCTCGCCCCCCAAAAGCTTGTCAAGTGAAATCAAAGATCTTCTAGATGATGCTCATTTGTTTCTTGGTTTGTTCCACCAGGTCAGACTGTCAATCAAGCTTTCTATTTAGAGGTTCTGAAAAGCTTGCATAACAGTAGGTGACAAAAAGTCCTGATTTGTGGCAGACAAGAGACTGGTTTTGCCACCATGACAATGCACCTGCTCACATAGCTATCCCAGTGTGCCAGTTTTTGTCAAAAGATGAGCATTCCCCTTTTGCCCCATGCACCTTACTCACCTGACCTCACCCTGTGCCACTTCTTTTTGTTTCCATGAGTGCAGAGGGACATGAAAAGACAGCTATTTGATGAGGTAGAAGAGGTAAAGAGAAGATGAGGGAGGTGCTGTCAACCATCCAAACAGATGAAGTTTAAAAATGTTTCTCAGAATGGAATTTCAGACTTCACAAATGTGTTAAGTATAACGGAGAGTACTTTGAAGGTGATTAGGTTGTTTTGTTAAAAAGATTTAAATACATTGCTTTGAAGAAAGATTCTGGGTTTTGGGGGTACCACCTCATACATAAAGACATACACATCTTTATAACTTAATCTAAGATATGGCACAATGGGGACATACACAGATACAAACTGAAAAGTTGGCAATTCAAGCCCACCAGTTGCTCTGAGATAAAAAAAATGTAAGTCTCCTTCCTTAAAGATTTACCACGTTGGAAACTCTACGGGCAGTGCTATCCTGTCTTATAGAGTCACTGTGAGATAAAACTTACCTGATGGTCATGGGATAGGGGTTTTTAAATTGGTTTATGCTATTGGATAAAAGTCAAATGACTATTGAAAGAGTCAAAATATATTGGATTAATATTCCAACAGCTTAGTGATAAATTATTTTCTCTACGCAAGTTCTTATATTAATTTGTTTTTCTCTTACCTTCACCAAAAGACTTGATTCAGAATAGATAACAAACTTCTTCCACAAAAGTCAGTGGGCATGTATTTACTTCCATCACAAAATCTGAAGTTAGCCCCGCCCCTTTGTTTTTGCAGAGAACTTTCTTTGTTTTGGTGTTAACTCCCTCTCCATCCTTCATTGTTTATTCATAAGATGTATCCCTGAATATTATAATACGTCTAGTTTCCTTCTTTTTATTCGCCTTTACTTGAAACATGGTATTCCCTGTGGAGTGAAATTCCTTAATATGGTTCTTCTACCCAAGTTTCGGTATCTCTCACTAAGTGATTGGGTGGGACTATGCAAATTGGACTCCTGTAACACAAAGGGAATTAGCCAGTTTTCATTGCCGACCCCTGGCTATAGGGATGAGCCACCGCTGATTGGCCGTCTTTGAACTGCAGTGTAGCAGACAGAAGCCCTGAGGACCTTGGAAGGGTGAGTCCAAGATCTGTCTGAAGTGGAGGAAGCTGCTAAGACCGGCGGTACCAGAGACTGCAGCACCAAGACTCAGAGGAGCAGTGCTGAGGTCATGGGTGATTCCTTCTCATCTGGCCTGAGACCATGCAACGGAGAGACAGAGCAATGGGTGCGCTGCCTTCCTAGTCCATGATGACAATGACCAAGGGATGGTGTGGCCGAGTGCCTGAGGACTGGAGAGAGACACGTGTCTACTGTCAGAGAAAACCAATGACTATCCTTACTGTTTGCTGATTCTGATTTGTGGTCACCTATTGACTTTCCTAATGAACCCCCTCAATTGTGAGTATTGTCTGTGAATTCTGCGTGGCCATTGAAACGAACTGTTGAACACGAACTATTGAACACAGCACAGCTGTAGAGGGTGTGAGAGAAACGGTTGGTGCCAGAATAGATTTAAAAAAAAGGTAGAGCATGAAGGCACGTCCAAGTCTTGCCTCGTGGCAATAGAGATGCCAAAAGAAGTCTGATATGTGGACCTTATTGCCTTTGTTGCAGCCGGTCTTTTAAAATCATACTTTAAACCATTATTTATGTCCCAATTGCCCTGTATCTGCTTGCTTGCATTTCTTCCCCCGCCCCATAACTATAATCTGCTTTCTCGTTGATTTGATTTCTCTGCCTTTTCTTCTGCATTTTGAGAGAACATCTCAAGCCTTCCCTGCAAGACAACATTAAATGCATGCAGTGGTTAGCAGCACTGACGTTTTTGTTCAGATTATTTATGGAACAAATAATAAGAGCAGTGATAGTAATTTGAATGATCATGTTTAAAAGAGGTATCATCCGAGAGAGAACTATATTGCAAAGTTTCTGAGCCAAGGGCACCAGGCACAGCTGTTCTGAGCAAAAGGGGAACCCCTCTGTCACCTCTCTCTGTTCTCTAACTTTCTGAGCAGATGGAACACATGAAACATATACATTCTACAATATGTGCTGGGAACAGAAATATTCCCAGCTTGATTCCTTGACTTTAAGTATTCCCTTTACTTCATTCACCTTAAATTAATGGGAATTACTCCACAACTGGCAAAAAGTTGACAGCCAGATGGAGTGCTGGAAATCATTATGTTTTTTCCCCCCTCTATGTTAAAAAGAATTTTCAGGAGTCGAGAAGAGCAACATCTATCCAAACTAGACTGGCATGCTTACATGCTCCCCTTCCTGTCTGTGTCCTAGCTCACAAGATTCATAAAACAATCCCCCAGCTACGTCCATGGGGTTGGGGAAAAGGCTCCAGGCTATTCCCCTGCTCATGTTCAATGTCACTGTGTTGTTTCAGCGCCCCACTCCCCTTGTCTTGTATTGGCATCAGTCCAATCCTTCCAGTTGAATGCCCACCTTGGAATGTAATCTGGCTTCATCTCTAGACATTGTCCTTCCACTATCACATAGGAGAACCGGACAAAATATACTACAGAAGGAATAACTCATAACAAATTCGAGTATTGTGAAAACATCCAGCAAATCATGACAGTGGAGATGGTCTTAAACATGGCTAGCATTTCAGAAATAAAAAAGAGTTGGAGAGCCTTCTAGGTGGAAGAAATCGCATGAACTCATGCTCTTCATAGAAAACCCCAGTTTATCTGGAGTCTTGGGTAACAAAAGCAGCAATGAGAGCATGCGACTAAGCAATGAAGGGTCCTAAATGCATCCGTGAAATAGACACACAATTTTCTAAATACCAGAGCACAGTTGTATTTATTGTAAAAGAAATCACATCGTGAAAGCTTTCCCGTAGGAAGATTACAGGCAGGAATGTGTAGGATGGATTGCACCAGGGAAAGCTTAGAGTTCAGAATTCATTGTAATACACAAAAAAGAACAATAAGTGTTGGGATTTGAGGGGGCTCAGTAAATTACCACCCTATTTCCTTTGCTCAAGTTCTGGATCAGCTGAAATTTACAAAGGAGATGAAAGATGAAAACAAAATATGCAGAAAACCATGACTTTAGGGTACAGCAATATGATGCTCCTTAATACTGAGCCCTAGAAGTAAATAGGCTTAGTCACGCACAGGGAGTCCTGATGGCAGAGTGGGTGAAGCTTTGGCCTGCCAGCTCCAAGATCTACAATTCAAACCCAGCAGCTTCTCTAGGGGCACAGATGGGCCTGCCCCATTCCATCAAGAATCACAGCCTCAGAAGCCCTAGGGAGCAGTTCTACTCTGTCCTCGAGGGTTGGTAGGAATCAGAACTAACTCGGCGGCAGCAGGTTTGGTTTCCGCAGACCACTGTACAGTTATAGGTCAGAAAGGAGCAGAGCAGAAAGAAAAGAAGATGTTGGAGCTGAAGTACACATGGAGGCCCTTTCTCCAAGCTTGCTAGGGAGAAGTGAGGACAGGGCAGTGGCAGAGTAGAGGCACTCTCTCGACAGGGAGCTGGACAAATTTTCCCCTCATTTCCAAGTTTAAATTACAACTATGAAAACACTACGGAATATAGTTCTACGCTGCACACATGTGGCTGTCAAGTATTTGAATTAACTCAAAAGAAATTGACTCTGTGTTGTTTCATTTTCTTTTATTCCCACCAGAAGGGCTTAAGTTTTCTCAGTGAGGGAAATGATTGCTGATACGTCTTCTCAACCCAGACTCCCTAACAACTTTTAAAACATTATCCTAACTTGTTTAAGCCGTGAGATATGGGTACTAATATTGTTTCCATTCTGAGGGGTTGAGGGGGGTATGTAACTTTGGTGTGCCCACAGAGCTTGTAGTGACATATCCCGTATTGAACCCAAGACTGTGTGCTTCCAAGATACATATATATCAATTTTCTATGCATATATATGGATCATAGAGATGCATTGGTTAAGGTAGAGGATGAGAAAAGGATGCTTGGGAAGGATGCAAAACTGGAACAACTCAGCTTCTGGGAAACCAGCTGAAATATCCAAACAAATAAGAAAGGAGAGTTTAAGGAAGGAGAGTTTCTAACCTTTTTTTAAAAACCTAAGTCTTGCAAACACCTTTCGTATCTTCCAGAGGCTTTTGTAAAGAACTTTAGTAGACTTATTGAGGTGAAAACTAAATTCAGGACAAAAGAAATAGGATATTAAAAAGTAGAAGCAACAAGTAAGAAAATGAGCAATTTAAAGAATAGAAGATTAGAATATGCTGGCTTATAGGAATAGGGAAGTTACACCAAGGGAGCTTAGGGCCTTTTGGTAAGGAATCTGAGAATGTTTGTAAAAAAGAAAGAAACAACTAGTAGAAAAAGAGATTTTAAAGAGGCAAGTGAGAGAAGAGAACATTAGGGTCTTGAATTCCCAGAAATAGGACAAAATGCATATCTTAAATGTAAAGGGATTCTTCTGGTGAAGAGACATGGAGATATTTGAAGGAGATATAGAAATGAAGGGGTCTCTGTTAGGGAGTCTTCAAATGTCTTGGAAAGCAAATTATGGAAGAGGAAGTCCCGGTGTTGACTAGGCTGGACTGAGTACTAAAGGTCTGAAGATAGGTAGTTTGGATTATACAATTGCTTTTGGTAATGGGATAAAGAAAAATGAAGGAATTCCAGAGAAGTGGTGACCAACTGAGGCAAGCTAATTCAGTGTATCGTGAACCTAGTTATTTTCTGAAGTAAAACTTGTTAGACATGGTTTAAATAGTAAACCATAGAGAGGACCCAAGTCAGAGTGGACCAAATATATTAGAAAATATTTTCAATAATTATGTTGTATTTGAATAATAGAAGAAAGTCAGAATCAGGTCATTTTGCTTGAACATATTCTGAATCTGTTTTGAGCATAAACAGACCAGAAAAGCTAGAATCAAGGATTGAGCCAATTATTTGACTAATACAAGCCCCTAAAACCCAAGCCAATTAACTCAATATTTTAGGCCAAAATATATTTTTGTACTGAAAAAAGTCAAACAAGCCCTTTCAATACAGGCAAAATTAATCAAATGTAAGCTTCTACATCCTATTTCGGAGAACAGAGAGGATGTTGAGAGTGAGGTGCAGAGAGTGATCCTCTGATCTTTATGAAAGAATCGTGGATTTCCTGAGTGTTAACTCATCCCCATTCTTCATTACTTCCACAATGTTTTTCTTTGTATTCCAGTTTTCTGTTAAGGATGATGGGACATGTTGGAAATGGATAGGAAAGATGGTTTCACAGCATAATAGAAGTAAATACATAGAATCACTCAATCATATGCATACAAATGCTGAACTAGCAAGGGTGATGTATATACAAGGGGGCTTCAAAACTTCATGAGAACAAAGAATACACAAATTTGTTAGCTTTCATACACAACGTTAGCTTTCATACATAAATATAATTAAAAATTTTAAAGCTAATACAACTCTATTCCTTATAAAAATACAATTAATGTTCATATGATGCCCGTAGACAAGAAAATGAAAGAGACGTCAGATATCTTGGTCAATCAAGTACTGTCTGAAATTTTATCTGATAGGAGAGGAGAAGGTGGGGAGGAAGGAGAAGAAATATAATGTGATCGAATGTGACATTTACAGAGTGCTTACTATGTGATAATACTACCCACAGCATAATAAAATATATTCAGCCTGTGGATTGCAGCTCATTCATAAATCATGAAATCATTTTACTGGACCATGGTAGGATCTGCAAAGCATGAAACAGAACAGACCCAAACAGAATACGCCCAGTTTGGCATAAAGAAATTTAGGTTTGTGTTATATATACATATATTCATACATACATATTTATATGTGCATGTAAGACATAATTGAAGTGTATTTCTTGCATGGAATTCTGATCAGAACAGCTTGTAACACGCCCTTTAATGGATACCAAAAAGTCATCATTTTCATGCCCTTGGTTCACAAGAACCTGTTCTTTCTCAAGTCTCCCTGTTTTCTTTTGAGAATTCTCTCCCAGTTCGGAGCATTTTGTTGGAAGAGAAATCCCGAGGGCTGCCTCCAAGTATGGGAACCAGTACAGGTCAATTAATGTTCATAGAATGCCAGTAGCCAAGTTCAGCTGACTGGATGCATGCTCCTGAGACTCTGAGTCCTGAGCTGGTGAGACAAAGATGAGAAACGGAAGCTGACACATCCATTTGACTGATGCCGTTAGACCACCCTGTTTAGGGTCCACAAGCACTTCTGTGATGTCTACTACCTTAGACTCTAGCCATTTCTTCTGCTCACTACCAGCATGTCAATATTTTAAGTCCTGCTTTTATCTCAGTAAATCCTTGCTTGCTCAAGTTAGCCAGAGTTGTTTTTTTTTACTTTTGATCAAAGACCCAACACTTAGCCTCAGTCAAACCTCACAACTACACTGGGAGTGATGCATTATCTTTATTTTCCTAAGATAAGATTTACAGTAGAACCCCAGGACTCAACCGCATCAGCAAACTCAACAAAATCACATTTCAACACGAAATGTTGAGGAAATTTTGCATCCACTCGGCATTAGTTGGTGTTGCTAGCACACATTGTTTAAACCTTTTGTGTCTGTGTTCCAAGCATTTTGCTATGATTTTCTTAGTTTTTGTGACTTTTTGTACTGGTTTTTAGATTAAAATCATAGGTCCTAAGAGGTTGGTTGTTTGGTTTTTTTTTTTAAGAATCATCATGATAAGAAATCGGTTAACCTTGTTATCAATGTTGATGATAATTTAGTAAACCATTACAGAAAACAGTTAAGGAAACCCCAACAGAAGACCACATTAGACAGATTTATTTATTTTTTTATTTTTAGATAAAGACAGTCAGGTCCTAGTGAAAAATGGCAAAGAACTAAAGAAACTCCTGGAAAGAAGCTGCCCATTGATTTGATGGAAGGTGAGATTCTCCTTCCACACGATGACTCTCCATCCCTCTTTTCCACATCCATGTCCACAGATTCAGATCCTCATCAATCTCAAGATATGGGCCATACTGTAGTAGTTAAAAAAAGCTTTTTAAATTTTGTGTTTCATATTTAAATTATATTATTTAATTCTGAACTAATTTACTTAGAAATTTCCGTGTAATGATTTGTATCAAAAGGAAAGGTTAGAATAAAAATTCAGTGGTCAAGAATGGGTTAATCCATTTTCAGGTATTTCTTATGGGGAAAAATTGATTTGGAACTCAACTGCATCACATTTTGATGCTCCTTCTAGAACAGATTAGTGTCAAGTTCCGGGGTTCTATTTTATGGAAGTCTAATAATTTTGGCAAAATTCATCTATGAGATATGGGCTACAAAAAAGTTCACTATAGTTCATTGTTTATGTTCTTTCTACTAAACAATGCACATTGAACTGCCCACAACAGATAGTGATGTGTTTCACATGCAGAATAATTGTCTGCAGAAGGTTCATCCAAAGATAGTATTTATTTTGTTTGAGTGAGTCAAAATCAATAGTTTTCTATTAACTTCAAGAGAAAATTCACAGTGTTGGGATTTTGTAGAAGAGCTTTAGATTATGCATGTTGAGAAAATATATGGCTTAAGATCCCTTGCTGATATATTTATTGATTTTAAGAAATAAAGATCTGTCTTCCTATTAATTGCATCCCTTTAGCAATAATTCATAGTTTACTCGAGGTAAATCAAGTAAGGTGAGCAGCTTAGTATTCGTCCCAAGAAACACATGAATGCCAATAAACAAGAGATAGATTGGATAATTCAGTGAGTGGAACACTGTTTTTGTTTGTTAGTTTTGCTTTGTTTTATCAACAGTAACAATTCAGCTCCTCCATACTTCTAGATATTTTCCTAACACACTCACACACACACATGCGCACACAATCAACCAACCAATCAATAAATCATTCAATCATTTACTCCTCTTAATTCTTTTCTTTCCCACTCCAGCCCAGTAGAGTACAGTTTGCCATCTTCTTTAGCCTGATCTATTGCTAAAGCGTGATCCTCTATCCCTCGATCCTCACAGGACAGCTATTATCTAATGCATAAACTTCGGTACCCTTATTTTAATGCTTAGTACAATTCATTAATACTGAAAAGTTTAGAGTTTTCTAAGTCCATCGTGTGTTGTTGAGTCTGTGTCTTTGCACACTGTTCACCAGTGTGTGGTAGCTTTCACCTTGTCCACCTGGAAACATCCTAGTGATTTTTAAACTCTTGGTTGCTAAGTTCCAGTGAAGCAGTCCTATTGCGTAAGCATTGGACTGCTAATTGAATGAGTAGCAACTGAAACCCTCCCACCCGCCCTCCACAGGAGCAGGTGAGGCCTTCGTCAGTCTGAAATGAATCAGACCTTCAATCAATGCTTGATAATTATTCACAATTGGGATGCACACAGGAGAAACAAATATGAAAGAAGAGTTGTTAGAAAATAGGTCCTTGCTTATAGAAAAAAAAACTGGAGATTGCATGATAGATTTTTGCAAGGTTGATTTTTTTTATCATGAATACATTTTTGCAACAACATAATGACTAACAGAGACGTCTCCAGATGGAATACATAGAAATCAGATCAACTGCATCTGCAGGAGGAGGCGGTGGAGACGCTCATTATCAGCAGCTAAAGCCAGGCCTGGGGCTGACTGTGGAACAGACCATCAATTGCTCTTTTGTAAGTTCAGGTTAAAGTTGAAAAAAACTAAAACAAGTCCATAAAAGCCAAAATATGACTAGAAGTACAGCACAGAGTCTCCTCGAGCTGTTGGGCTCTGAGCGGCATTACTCTTTACACCAGAAAGCTGGTGGGCACTATGGGGGGAAAACAAAACAAGAAGAAAGTGCTAGGTGTTAGGTGGAAGAGGTGGAAGTGGAAGAGGTGGACGTAGAGGAGGTGGAAGAGGTGGAAGTGGAGGAGGAGGAGGAGGTGGAGGTGG
This sequence comes from Tenrec ecaudatus, assembly GCF_050624435.1. Classification (NCBI taxonomy): domain Eukaryota; kingdom Metazoa; phylum Chordata; class Mammalia; order Afrosoricida; family Tenrecidae; genus Tenrec; species Tenrec ecaudatus. The sequence goes on from NC_134536.1 coordinate 21,918,899, forward strand.
AGGAGGAGGTGGAGGTAGAGGAGGTGGAGGAGGAGGAGGTGGAAGAGGTGGTGGTGGAGGAGGAGGTGGAGGTAGAGGAGGTGGAGGAGGAGGAGGAGGAGGAGGTGGAGGTAGAGGTGGAGGAGGTGCTAGGAAAGGAGGAAGAGGACTGTGTGGTGGGAAAGTTCTCCACTGCAGAGCTGTAAAGAGCAAAGTGGAATCGTCCCTAACGTGGAAGGATTTCTCGGGTGAGGGCAGCACATGAACGCCCGAAGAGCACCTGGGCCGTCCTGAGCTCACAGCAGCTTCTGCAGTCACAGACAAGCACTCATGAGACAGATCAGAGGGAGGCCAGCCGCAAAGATGGCTCTGACAAGACAGGGAAGAGGAAAGTAAACCAGAGAAGCAGAAAAACAGGTCAGAAAAGCCCGAGGCTTTGCAGCCCTAGAAGATTACTTGGAGCTACAGATGCCAAGGGAGAGCTCACGTTCCGGATGAAATGGAATAATTGTGATGAGGCGACCTGGTCCCAAGTGCCCACAGGTTGTCATAGCCTTCTCTGAAGAAAGCTAGTGACAAAACGATGACAAGAACTAATTCGCATGACTGTTGTGAAGTGTAAAGAGGGGAGGGAAGGAGTTCTACTTGTCAGGATACCCTAAAAGTGACTTGAGAAGATGTCCTTTGATGAGCTGGTGTCTGCCTGTGCCCAACAGCAAGCAGCCCGAGTGCTTTCAAGCTGCCCATGCTGTAGAGATTGGACACCATCCCAGTGAGGGTAAGTAGATAAGTATTTCAAGGCAACCCACTTCGGCTGAGAAATGCGAATGGCTTTCCATAAAGTACAAAACTTGCAGAGTGTGTGGGAGGAGGGGGAGCAAAGAGATACTGTAGATCTTCAAGGAGCATCTCTGCAACCCACCGCCTTCTTCCCAGTAGGGGTAATTCTTCATTTTCACTGCATAGCATGTGTGTCCTTTATTTTTTACTATAACTGCTGTGTTATTTGAGGCTTGGAGGGTGGGTGGGGAAGAGAAAGATGGGTAGGATCATTTTTATTAAAATGTGGGGCCTGCTTTGGGAAATGGTGAAACAATAGTGTGATAGGTTAATTGTGTGAGCCTGGCCAATAGGAACATGTGAGATTAATGAGGTCACATTTTGATTAGAGGGCTAAGACAAAAAAGGTTCTGCAAGGCCTGTCCCCTTCTCTCTTGCTCTCTGGTGACCATGCCAGCGTGCTACTGCTGTAGCTATTTCTTTGCCTGAGCCTGTGAGCTACACTACCTGTAGACCAAGCCAACCCATGGATCATGTTGTTAGAGCTTGAGGCTCCTTCGAGACCTGCTTCTCCACGCTGCTGGTGCATACATCGCTTCAGCTAGAGGCTGGTGGTCCCTGTTGACTTACATTGCTCAAGGTCAACATCCCACCTGGGCCTGCTTTGCCTAGTGCCTGAGCTACTAGCTGTTGCTGTCCCACCTGCTGTTTGCTGCCTGTGGGCAGAGTCTGCCTGCCTTGCCCAAGAGATGACTCTGCTGTCTGCTTCCTTGACCTTGGACCCGGCAGCTAACATGAGTTGAAGGTCTTCCGGTATATTAACTGTTCCATGGAAGTGAGTTGAACTGAGCCCTCTGTACTGCTATGTAGACTAATTAGCGGTTACATTGCTTCTTGCTGTGTGTGTATCAGGATTATATATGATTATATATATAAAATCATAATCTGATTTTGTTTTTCTAGATAACCCTGCCTAACACAAATAGAAAGAGCAAACACATTGATTTGGTTTTATGACCAAAATATATAACCTTTAAAAGTAAAAAAGGTCATTAGCAACATAAATGATGTCCAAAAATATTGAAAGTGCTGGGACCTAGAAACCAAGGTGTTGCCTGCCCGAGCTTAATGCCACCCCATACAAATGATTTAACTAGTATGTTACCAGAGCTGCCATTTTGGAATGGAAAGTGACAGAGACGGGGGTGTTTTTCATTGAAGAGTCTACACAAGCAGATGGGTCTGCCTCAGAGGTGCTGATTCTTACAATTGATAATCCCCTTTCTGTTCCAGTAAGTCATGAATATTGTGCATCCAAGCTTCTTCCTGAGAGCTCTTTGGGGGAGGCGGAGGGAGAGGAGGTAAGAGGATAGGAGAGGCAAGGGCCCACGCAGGTTCTTAGGGTGGGAAATTCTTGGAGACACTCTGTTACTGAACTCTGAATTCTGAACCCATTGGTGTCAGCGATCAATCGATAACAGCAACAATTTCCCTGAATCCGTTCAAGATTTCAAAAACCCGAGCTTTGGGAATAAACTTTCGCACTGGAGCAGGGGTTCACTTTAAATTTAAACAAATAGCCATAAGAATTAATTGATACCCAAAATGCTTTGTCTTGAATCATGAGAGTCATCAGTTTTTGAAATCATCTAAATTTCATCTAGAGCTGCATTTTAAACCTTAGGCATGTGTCAGGTTTTTGTGAAAACTTTGTTTAAATGTAAACTTCATTCTCTTTTGTCTTTGTCTTAATAAAACTATAGATTTCTCTATTTTTACAAAAGAAAAAGGTCATTAAAAATACAGGAAAGAAAGAAAAGATCTAAGTGATTGTCAGAAGAGACTCTGAAACTTGTTCTAGATTGTAGAGTAGCAAAAGTATGGGGAAATGGCCAAGTAAAAGAACTGAAATAAAACTATCAAAGGGAATTTCAAGAAAACAAAGTAAAATTGATGAAATATCAATTGAAACATTTCAACAAGCTGAGGAAGCACTATGTCTGTCTATGCTAATAAGAAATTTGAAAAACAGCTACTTGGCCAACTGAGTGAAAGGAATTCAGATTTGTATCCATTTCAAAGAAAGGTGAGCCAAGAGGATGTGTACATTATAGAACAATGTAATTAATATCACATGCAAGTAAATTTTGCTGAAGGTCATTCAACGATGGTTGCAGCAGCAAATTGAAAATGAGCTGCCAGTAGAAAAATCAGTAAAACCTGTGTTTTATTGATTATACAAATGCACTTGATTGTGTGGGCCACAGTCAACTGTGGAGAGCATTGAGAAATATAGGGATTCTACAACCCTGAATTGTTCTCCGGTGGAACTTGTACGTGGATCTAGGGGTAGTCATTCAAACAGAATAAAGGAATACTAGTGTAAACTCAGGAAAATTGTGTGTCAGCGGTTTTACCTTTCACCACATTCCTTCCATCTGCACGCTAAGAAAATCATCTGAGAAGGAGTGTGTGAAGAAGAAGGTAGCATGAGGATTGGAGGAAACTTGATTAAAAACCTTTGGTTGTTGATTATGGTGGATCGGACCATGTAATAATTTGATACTTGGTCAGTTGAACTTCTTAATCCAACCTGAATTTGCTCTCAGCACAACTGTTTCTCATTTGTTCCATAACAGAAATTTCTTCTCTAGTTTTTTTTTAATACTGTGATGGCTTTTTCTTTCTTACTCTTTATTTTTGGTTTTAAGTTTGTATTAATATTATTTTCTTCTTTCTTTCATTTTCTTTTTAGTAGTTCTGTTAGGTTTCCCAGTTTATGAAGGACAGAAGGAGTGAATGCACAGAGACATAACTGATGCAATGGGATGTTGGGAATGGAGCTGAGGGGAGTTGGGGCGTGAATACTGAATGTGGGATCAGGGAGGGGGAAGTAGAACTGATTGTCATGGTGTATATTCAATTCTTTTTAAAAGTGAATTAACTATAGAAGTGTAAGATCTGTGAATTTTATATCAAGAAAACCACTAAAAATAAATAAAAACCAAAGTTGACCACTGGCTAGTATGGGTAAAGGAGGAAGAATTTTTGCTTATGGGGCAGAGAGTTTATGTTAAGGGTAGTGAACAAAGAGATATCAGTAATGGTTCCATAGTACAAAGAGTACAATCCTTGGCACTGAATTATCCATGCAGAAGTTATGAAAGTGAAGAAAATTTTGTTGTACATATTTTGCCACAACTGAAAATAATATACTAATAACAATGAGTACAGGAAGAAGAAAATGTTCTCAAATTTATTGTGGTGATCTTGTACAACTCTTCTTGATATGGTTGACTATTGAATTCTATGGTATGTGAGTGAAGTGCTAGTAAAACTTTAAAAAATAACAGTGAGGAGGACTTGAAACAGTTGCTGATGAAGATCAAGAATTACTGTCCTCACGTGGATTAAAAATCAAAGAAATTAAAATTTAAAATCCTCACAAGTTACCCAATAGGTATCATCATGATAAACAGAGAAAAAAAATGAGGTGGTCAAGGATGCTATCTTGTTGGGATCCTGCTTCTCAGAGTTGCCAGTCAAAAAGTGAAATGACGCAGAGCTTTGGGTAAATCTGCTCCACAAGAGCTCTCTCTTTAAAGGGTTAAAGGGCCAGGATGTCACGCTGAGGACGAAGGCGCATGTGACTCGAGCCAGGGTATTTTCAGTGGCCTCGTATGCAGGCAAAAGTTGGACACTGAATAAGGAAGATGGAGTAAGAAATTGATAACGTTTGAATTACGCTGCTGGTGAAAACTACTGAAATGATCACCGGCTCCTCTTAGAACAAAGAGATCTGTTTGGAAGCACAGCAGAATGCTCCTTAGAAACGAGGATGATGTGCTTTGGGCATCATCACGGACAGCCACAGCTGGGAAAGGCACTATGAAGTAGAAGGGCAGTGAAAAGAGGACCACCTTTGATGAAATGGACTGACAGTAGCTGCAGCCGTGGGCTCCAACACAGCGATTGTGAGGGGGGCCCACGGCTGAGAGAGTTTCCTTCTGCTGTGCGCAGGGTAGCTGTGAGCCAGAACCAATTCAAGAGCGCCTAACACAGCTAGAACATGAGTGAGGTCCAACGTGACGGTAGCCAACAGTAAAAACATACGTATAAGACTCTCAGACATGCTATCTGAGTTGAGGCTCACTCTACCTAAGCCTGGTCCTAATTCACATGCCTGGCTCCAAGGTTGAAGTGAGTGTGACAGCCAGGGTGGCTTTCCCTTCATGTGGTACTTCTGAACCACGGTGAAAACAGAGCATTTGCTGCTTTGGCCTGAGGTGGTTTCCACCTTCAAAACCTGCCAGGTACATGCAGCGCATCTGTCGTTCACGTCTAAGGTTTGAATTTTAGGTCAAGGATGATTCAAAGGGAATAATAATAGATGATCGACTTTCTGCAGAACTGTCCATTCGTGAAGGTGACACGGCCATCTGAAAAGACAGGCCATCCGGGTAGGAACAAGAAAGGTTAGAGGAGAAAGAGGCTAGAAAAGTGAGGGGCTAATTTGGAAGTTTATTTTAGTGATGGATCTTTAGGGAATTAAGACACTTACATCTGAGTGCAAAGAAAATGGTATCAGGGCCAAAGAGTTGTCATTTAAGACCCCAGATTGTTAGCAAGTTAAATAAGTTTGACAGTAATTTTTTTTAAGTTTCAATGTAGGTAATTCTCTCTGGGATCACTTAAGGGCTCTATTTGAAAACAAAGAAACCTGGTTGCCCAGTGGTTAGAGTCTTCGGCAGCAAAACAATAGGTTGGCAGATACACACTTGCCAGCTCCTCTTGAGGAGAAAGATTTGTCAACTGCAGAACTTACCATGTCGGTCTACTTCCCTAAAGATTATCACCTTGAAACCCCTATAGGTAGGGTACCCTATAGAACAGGGTACTTATCTATAGGGCAGTGGTTCTCAACCTTCCTATTGTCACCACCTTTTTTAATACAGTTCCCCATGTGGTGGTGAACCCCCCAAACATAAAATTATTTTCGTTGCTACTTCATCACTGTCATTTTGCCACTGTGATGAATCAGGCAACCCCTGTGAAAGGGTCGTTTGACCCCTCTCCTCAAAGGGGTCATGGCCCACAGGTTGAGAACCACTGCTAGAAGGTCACTCTGACTTGAAGGCAATGAGTTGAGTTCGGCTTTTATTTGGAAGCAGGGTGATGAAAGGTCTAATGCACGTGCTAATAATACTCCACAGGTCACATTCTCCTAGGAGCACCTCATCCAAAAAGCCTGGCCATCTTCTTCCTAAATACGTTAGTCGTTGACACAATTCAACGGTGACACTCAAGGGGTCTGCACTAGCTAGAATTGACTCACCACCCTGTTTTGTTTTCTTTCCGGCTTGGAAAGAGATAAGTAGATATTAATGTTCCCACTTAGCCCTAGAGCATGAAGGATTCTCCCAAGGTCTTTGTTGGAAACCTGAACTTTAAGGAAACAGCAACCAGTTCTTCATTCATCAAAGGATCGCATCTGGACTGAAACGAAAAATGTTCGAAACACGACATTCCTTAAGACATTTGTCTTGCTAGATCGTCCCATCTGTCACCTGAAGAGTTGAGAGAAGCGGTGCAGGAAATGATATGTTTTTCCTCACCTTCATATGAGACCAGAGTCTACATGTAACAAGACATTTCCAGCAAAGTGCTCCTTAACTTCAGCAGCTACAGATCATACTGTGGACAAAACCTGCACAGGAAAGGTGTGGGGGGCATTGAGGTAGGCACAGTGCGGACTCTGGGAACCCACAGGGCCCCAACCTGGAGGCTACACCCACTGCGTGAGGGTGTCCCACTGCTCTGTGCCTCGGCATCCGGCCTCCCTGAGGAGAGAACAACCTGCCTCATACGAGGAGGGAGGGGACAGAAGACTAAAGAATAAAGGCGCAAGACGAAGAAGCAGGGAGGAAAGGAGGCAGGAATAAAGGAAGGAAACCTGAAGGAGAGAAGGAAGGAGGGAAAGGACAGGACATTGAGAGAAAACTTTATTAGTCAACAAGCTCTTCTCTGTGTCAGAACCTCAGAGTTCTAGACTCCTGACCTAGAACTCGACAACAGATTGCTGAGGACACGTCCTATACGGATTCTTTCCCGTTTTATACAGCTTAACGGGGCCTGGGTGAATTCGTTAACACACACATTACATCTTTCTTAAACATTAATTTGATTTCTCTAAAGTGGTGTTTCAGAATTGTTTAATCCCCCCTTTCCTACACACAAAGGAGTCCTGGTTGACTAGGCTGGGCTGCTAATCACCAGGTCAGAGGCACAAACTCACCAGAAAGATGAGGTTCCGGCACTGGTAAAGATACATAGCCTCAGAAATCCTGTGTAAGGTTGCCGTGAGTCAGAATCAGCTCAGGGACAACGTGTTTCCTAAAACCCGCCTTCCTCCTCCAAATATCGTATGAGGGAGCCCTAGACAGCCAGAGTCAACGCAATGGTAGTGGGCACCTGATCCCAAACTGAGGTAGACAGCTGTCTGTCCCGGAAGATTCAGCATCGACGCTGATAAAAAGATTTTTTTTTTCTCACCAATAAGAAAAGAATTGTCGAGGGAGGGAGACTCATGTTGCAGAGATGAGTGAAAACCCACTCCTGGGTATCAGTTTACCTTTGTCAACTACATTGGTTCATTGTTCCCCCTGTAACCTATAACTTAGAAATTCTGATAAATATGCCTATGTTAATCACAGGAGAACATACATCAAAGATTTATTGTGTGTGGATAGGAGGTATCCTTGCTGCTATCGGCTGGATCTAGGCTGAAAGCAGAGAATGTTTATTTATTAATAATTCAAAGGCATTTGACTGTGGGCATCATAGCAAAGAATGGATGGACCTGTGAGTCGTAGAGACTCCAGAACAGTGGTTTGTCCTCTTGGGGAGGCAGTGTATAAACAAGAGGCAGTTGGTGGAACAGAACAAGAAGATACTGTGTGGTTTCAAATGATCAAAGGTGTGCATCATGGTTTTATCCCTCACCATACTTATTCAATCTTTATGCTAAGCAAATAATCTGAGAAGCTTGGCTATATGAAGAATAACATGCTGCAGAATTCAAAGAAGACTCGAACAATCTGCAATATGCAGAGAGCACAACCTAGCTTGATGACAGCTAATAGGGCTTGATGCATTTATTGATGAAGATCAAGGACTTAAATATGGATTGTGCCTCAACATAAAACAAATATCGTTGAACAATTGAGTCAATTATATGATATGCAAATTATGTGCCAATTAAATTGTTGGGGGAACAAAGATAATAGTAAAGGCCATCACTATACATGAAAAAAAATCTTCACAACTGACCATTAAGAAGCACCGTGATAAACACAGGGAAAAATGGAGCTAGCCAAGGATTTCATTTTACTTGCATCCACAATCAACGCTCCAACAATGGTCAAGAACTCCGAGGGCACAGTGCATTAGGGATTGCTGCTGCGCACGATATCTTCGACGTGTGAAAAACCAGGGGAATCCCTTGGTAGACTGGTGCATCTGCCAAACCCTGATATTTTCAACCACTTCATCTGCGTGAGGAAGCTAGACAATGGCAAGGAAGACTAACATACTGGTGACTTTGGGTGATGGTGTTAAGAATATTAATGTAATTGACAGCATGGGCGGCCATCTCTGACCTCCTCTGGCTTCCTGACTTGCCAACGGGCCGGGGTCAAACAGGCCTCCGTGTTTCAGCCCTCGTTACCAACTCTGCCATGAATCATTCCTGCCACAGTACCTTCATACTTCTATTCCATGGCTCTATATGTCACAATTAAGGGGGTTATTAGGAAGTGAATAAGTTACCACAAGTCAGGATCAGCAAACAGTAAGGATATGTTCATTGGTCCACAGCAGCATTTTTTCTCAGCTAGCAGCTTTGCCTCAGTGCCATCGTCTCGGGCCCATTGTTGGTGGCCTCTGCCACTTTAGACGGACCTCTAGGACGTGCTCTTCTGTGGACCTGGGGTTTCTCTGCTGCTGCTGCTGCTGCTGCTGCTGCTGCTGCTGCTGCTGCTGCTGCTACTTCAACAATGGTTCATCCTCATAGCCAGACAGAGGATGGTAAAAACTGACCAATCCCCTTTATTAGTGTAATGCACGACCTGTTTGCATAGTCCCACCCAATCATTTAGTGGAAGTAGTGCTTACACGTTGGGCTGTGATCTGCATGGTCGGCAGTTCAAAACCACCAGCAGCTCCATGGGAGAAACTAGGTCATCTACTCCCATAAGCAGTCTTTGCAGGCCACAGGGGTCCATGTGGGTCTGCATTGACTCAAATGCCACTGACAGAGTGAGGCAGAAACGTTTGTAGAAGAGCCGTATTAAGAAATTTCACTCTGCCCCAATTAATATGCCATGAACTGCCGAACAAACACATCTGTGTTGGAAGAAGTACAGGCAGAATGATTCTTAGTTGTGAGGATGGTGAGGCTTTGTCTTAATGTTCTGAATATGTATCAGGAGGGACCAGCGCCTAGTGAAAGACAAAGTGCTTGGCGTAGAGTAGAAGAAGAGAAGAGGGCCTTCAATGATATGAGTGGACAGAGGGGTCATAACAGTGGACTCAAAAGCATGATTGTGAGGATGGCACCGGTGTGCACAGGGTCACTAAGTGAGAACCTTAGCCCTTCTAAGAATCCTTTCTAGGTACAGCTATTAACAAACAATATGTAACCTTTGGTCCATATAAAAGATTCCTTCTTGATCTCCTATATGTTGAGGTTTACATCCATAGAATAGCTTATGCAGTTCATTGTCTCTAATTCCCTTAACTATTACACAATGTCATCTTTGAACACCCCATTGAGCTCACCTCTCAAGAAGTGTCCCAATCTAAGACTTCTACTGCCTAGAGAATCTGACATCCAAACTGCAGTTAGATTGTGTTCTGCAAGCCCTGTAGAAGTAGCTCAATTTTTTCTCAGCTACAATAATCTATTCTGGTCCAACCTTACCAATGTTACCTGATCAGGAGGTAGTGGTGTTATTTGTGGTTGTCTCCAAGCCAACTCCGATTCATGGTAACTTTATGTATAAGAGAATTAAACCTGGTCTGCCCTTGCGCCATTGTTAAGAACAGTGGTATATATGAATCTATTGTGGTGACGCTTGGGCAATGTCTTTCAACTGTGGGGCTTTCCCTTCAGTGCTATATCAGACAGTGTTCTGTGCTGATTAATAAGGCTTACAGTTGTAAAATTTTGGAAGTATATTTCCAAGTTTTTTCTTCTTAATCTGCTTTCATCGGCAATTTTTGTTGGAACCTATTTACCATGGGATATCCTTCTGATATTTGAAATATCACTGGCATAGCTTCCAGTAAAACAGAAGCCACCACAGTAGGAAAACTGAACACATGGGTGATGGCTGCATCAGGTATTCACATATTTTTTAATTGTTGAAAGAAAATTCGTCTATTTACATGCATCAGACAAATTCTCTAGAATGCATTTCCTAATGACTAAGATTTTTTTCTCACAGAAAATGGTAAGTGTGCAAGCACAGAGAAACTGTTATACTCATTTTTTCATTGTTGTGTATAATGATACCTACAGAATTTTAAAATTGCAACCATAATCTGGCCTTCCTTAAAACGCAAAGCTAACATCCAAAGCTACATAATTATAAGAGTGGGATCCATGGAAGGTACAGAAATTTGAGCTACTTCAACAGGGTTTGGGGAACCCAATCTAACGAGGTAGCTATTATATCTTGTTATATCACAAGCTACATTGCTTGACCATGTTCAACCTTTCTCGTACTGAAAGAACTGTAGAGAAAAAAACCCCTAGGGACAATACAAAAGTCTCAATTGTAACAACAATGGAAAGGATGCCCCTGCTGCTTTCTTTTGGACATTGAGTCAACTGACTCAATGGTCCCTAACAACCACGATGACATGGAAAAATAGTTGACTATGCAGGAAAAAAATTAGTGGGTTGGGAGTTGGACGGCTATCCTCAAGGTCAGTGGTTCAGAACCACCACCCATTACACTGAAGAAAGATGAGGCTGGCTATCATAGGATTGGCAAACTTGGGAACCCACAGGTGCAGTTCTACTCTGACCTATAGGGTCACTATGAGTTGAAACTGACTTGATGGCAGTCAGTTTTTTAGTTTATACCAAAGAGATTTAGTTGATCGTTTCGGGAGGTAGCAAATGGTCAAGAACCTATTTTACTGAAAGCAGAAATCCAAGCTACACTGAAGGCATTAGCAACAACAACAAAAAAAAATAAGTTCCCTACAGATCGATGAAATGCCAATTGGGATATTTTAACAAAAAAAAACCTCTTCAAATGCTCATTTGTCTGTACCAAGAAATGTGTAAGACAGCTACCTGGCCAAGCAATTGGAAGAGCTCCTTATTTATGCCCATTCCAAAGGAGCTGATCCAACTCAATGAGGAAATTCTCAAACAACGTCATGAATTTCACATGCAAGTACAATTTTGCTGCATTTCTTTGAGCCATGTTGCAGTACTACATAGACAAATGACTGCCCGAAATTCAAGCTGGATTCAGGAGAGCTGTGGAATGAGGGATGGCATCACCATGTCAGAAGGATCCTTGTTAAAAGCAGAGACTGTCGGATAGATATTTACTACTGTTTCAGTTACTATGGGACAGCATTCCATTCTGGGCACCATGACACATGATAAATAACATTGGGGGAAATGGAAATTCTAGAACATGTATTTATGCTAATGTAAAGCCTCTACCTAGAACAAGAAGCATTTGGATGATACAAAGGGAGATTGCTTGGTTTGAAATCAGGAAAGAGGTATGTCGTGTGTTGAGTATGTAATCCACCCAAGATGCTGGAATATATGAAGAATAGAGTATCAGCATTGGACGCAATCTCATTAATATCCTGTGATATGCATCTAGTACAACCTTGCTGCAACCAAAGAGGATGGAAAGACTGATGAAAATCAAAGTTGTCAGCTTTTAACATGGATTAAACTTTAATGTAAAGAAAATAAAAATCCTTACAACTGTACCAATAAACAACACCTTGATAAAAATATTAAATATTAAAGTTAATGGACTTGGATGCACAATCAACACTCATGGAAGCAGAAGCCAAAAAGTCAAAATCATAGTGCATTCGGCAAATCTCCTGCAAACAATCTCTTTAAAAGGTTTTAAAAGCAAATATACTATTTTGAAGACCACACAAAGGGTGTTGGACCCAAGTAATGATATTTTCATTTGCATGAAAAAGCTGAATAACGAATAAGGAAGAACAGAAAAGAATATCTTCTAATACTGGTTTATAAAATACACCACGGAGTGTCAGAAGATGAGCAAATCTGTCTTGGAAGAATGCTGCTCTGACTCATGGGCTTTAGCCATCGTAACAGGAAGAACCAGCCTGTGGAGAAGGACATCGTCTTTGGTAAAGAAAAGGGTCAGGGAGAAATAGAAAGACCTTCGACAAAATGGGTTAGCACCTGGCTGCAACACTAAGCTCAGGCTCAGCGACCACTGTGAAGATGTTGCAGGACTGGGCAGCATTTCTTAGGGTTACTGTGAGTGAAAACTGACTACATGGCACCTAACAATGAAACATCAATAGAAATTATGGTAGAAATACTTAAAGTGCCTAGAATATGAATGTGTCCACTTTTGATCTCTATCTCTGTCTACAAATACAGCAGTATTTGTAAAAGACTTGAATTTCAGAAAACGTCCATTTCAGTTCTAAGATATCACTTGGTGGAATCCTGTGGCCCCCAAATATCAACTTTTATTTGCACAGTTGGTGGGGTGACAAATTCTTCCTTTCTCTATTGTCTTGCATTATCATTCTTGTCCCTGAACACAAATGACTGTTATTTTTAATTTAAGTCGTATTTACACCCAATTACACCTAGTTTTCATTAGTGTGATTGTTTGTGTCCATTCAGAAATATTAAAGCTTGGGTAGAATATAAAGGACTTAATATTAACCTCGAGATAGAACAATAAATTCTGACTTTACCAAACAGCAGAACCCACTCTTATTGTTAATAATTCATAACACAGGCAGCAGTTATCAATTATGGAAAACAGAACAAACCAGCTTGAGAATATAAGTGGCAAAACAAGTATCATCATCCGATTTACAATAGCTGACTGTCCTAAATTCTCAGTAGTAACTGATAAATACCCAGAGGTTTCCTGATGGACACTGCAAAGACAAAATAGATGAATTCATGACTGGACTTCTAGCTTTGCTCTTATTTCCCCCAAAGGAGAAATGTATGAGTGCTCACTTTTTCTCAATAGTACTATGAAATATTTCTTAACCAAATTTCTGTCAATCTGTCCGAGAATTTTTTTCATTAACTCATGATTACCCTGGCTTTTTGTCCCAATATCCCATCAAGTGGTCTCATCAGCCTTAGACCACGAAAAAGGTAATGCCATATATTGTCTACAGTGATCAATATCGCTTCTCTGTGGTTAATTCTGACTCACAGGGACTAGGATATATGATTTCTGAGACTGGAATCTTTACAGAAACAAATAGCCTCATCTTGCTCCAGTGGAGCACCTGGTGGATTCGAGCCACAGACCTTCCAGTTAACAGCACACTGCCCATCTCACCATGGTACTAGGGCTAATTCTTGGTCTTTCTGCCTTGCCAGTGGGGGGGGGGGTTGTGCTAACAGAACAAGGGAATACTGCAGGGTTTAAGTCAGGAAAGGTGTGCATCAGTGTTACATCCTCTCCCATACTCTTTCAATCTGTATGCCTTGCGAATAATCAGAGAAGCGGGATTATATGAAGAAGCTTGTGGTATCAGGATTGGAGGAAGGCTTGTTAACCTATGATAGGCAAATGACACAATCTTCCTTGTTAAAAAATGAGGTATACTTGAAGCACTTGCTAATGAAGATCAAGGAGTGTAGCCTTCCGTTTGGATTATGACTTAATGTAAAGATTTTGTCTTGCTTGGATGCAGAATCAATGCTCATGGAAGCACCAGTCAAGAGATCATACGGTGAGTTGCACTAGGTAAATCTGCTGCATAAGCCCGCTCTAGGCGTCTTTGAAAAGCAAAGATATTACTCTGAGGACTAAGGTACGCTTGCCCCAAGCAGTGGTAGTGTCCTTCACCTCATATGCATGTGAAAGTTGCCCATTGAATACATAAGTCTGAAGAGGAATCTATTCGTTTGAATTGTGACGCTGAAGAAGAATGCTGAAAGTAGCACGGGCTGCTAAAAGGACACACAAATCTGTCTGGCAAGAAGTATGGCCAGAGCGCTCCTCAGAGACCAGGCGAGTGAGACTCCCCCTTACATACTTTGGACATATCATCAGGAGAGACCAGTCCCTAGAGGACATCAAGCTTAGAACAGCGGAGGGGCAGTGAAAGAGAGGATAATCCTCAACAAGGTAGATTGACACAGTGGCTGCACCAATGTGCCCAGGCACGGGGACAATTGGGAGGATGGCACAGGACTGTTCCGTTGTGTTGTTACGCTCAACTGATTGGATGACTTCTAAGAACACCGAGTGGGCATGAGGGTGAAAGTGCTGAGCAAGGCGAGCTAGTTCATTGCCATATAAAGGAATGAAACCCTGAGGTAGGATAAATACGCCTGAGCCAGGCTGCAATCTGTATGCAAATGGATTCCGATGGAGAATCAGATGAAGGTCTGGCATGAGTCAAGGAATGCTTGTAAATGGTGGGGAACTCTGAGATCCCACAGTGAGGCACTGCTGGGTAGAAAAGATGCCCTGAGTCACTTCTGGGACTGGATTCTGCACTCTCTGAAGTGCTATGGTTTATAAATAAAACTCAGATGAATAGACAGGTAACAGATACTCGTATCATACATGTGTGTATATACAAGTATCTACATAATATACATATATCAACATTAAATGGATTAAAATGACAAAGGGACATTAAAACCTGTTACTTAGCCCAGTTGTATTTCCTTTTCTCTTTGGGAGGGTGTTGCTTTGGGTTTTCTACATTGTTATTTGGGTGAAAGTTTACAGAGCAAATTGGTTTGCATATTTCCTTTTTAATAAATGTCAGCTCCTCAATGCAAAAGCCATGTCTTATTCACCCTTGAGTCTCTAGAAAAATCCATTAGGTAGAATGAACTGCCAGCGATCTCAGATGCATTCCTTTGGTTGTTATAAGCACGCATCAACAGTGTCTCCCACCTCAGCTTTGTACTAAAATAGCATCTTTCTTCCCTAAGCAGGATCCTGCTTCCTTCAACTCCTCTCAGTGTTATAATGAGAAGCAGGTGTTCTTCTCATTTCGTAGATGAATACATTACAAAACAAAGAGGCGAACAGGAGGCCCAAGAAATGCTGGTAGCTGTGGAGGCAGGGGTAGATTTGGGTGGTTCGGTGTCCCTGGATCATAGGTGTTTCCCATTTCCCCTGCTGCAACTGCACCCCCACACAGGCCACAGGCAGAACTGCCAGCTGTGCCCCTATGCAGGAGTCAAGTTTAGAGTTCACTGCCTGGGAAGGTCTCGCTCAAAGCAAAGCTAGAAGGCTTGTGTGTGCAGTCCCAGCACTGAAGTCAATACAAGAAAGAATGCCAGTCATTTGGGGCCATTTAGCTCCAATTGGATTCACTGCAAAGCAGACACAGATGTTAAGGAACCGACACCTTATAGACCTTGAATAATGAGAACTGGCAATTCCATGCCTCAGTCATTTTGCAGGGCCTGCAGCAAAGAAGGGGCAGGGCGTGGACTTCAATCCACGGGGCGTGCAGCACAGAAGCCAAAGACAATACAAGGTTTGCGTCGCCTCCCCTCTCAGGTTCCTGTGACTTCCTTACCTCTGCACCTCCCCCCCCCCCCCCGTATGTTCCCCTTCACTAAGGTCTCTGGTCTGCTGCTGGTGTAGGGAAGCCTATCCTGGTGGCGCTGAGAAAGGACAGCCTGTGACTACCCAACTTCAGTCTTCTTTACAAACCTTATAATTACTCATTGATAGCGTATTTATTTGCTTATTTGGTTTGTTTTCCAAATAGAAGAGTGAGACCTTCGAGGTTCAGGTCTGGTCTGCCTTGCCGTCTAATATAGCTTCAATGTCTAGAATGGCATCCGGCACATCAGAAACGCCCGCGAGACCCTTCGTGCATGAAGAGTGGATGAACAAGAACAGGCCACGTACGCATCTTTGTGCCTGCAGTCACCAGCAAAGATGTGGTTCTAGGCATGGTAGGCCTGACTACAAAACTATATGTCCTGACTAGTCATTCTTTAAGCATTTGGGCATATGGCCCGTGCTGTGAGCTTGGGATAGATTTCAGTTTCTCAGGATATGTACATGTCTAAGTATTTAATGTTAGATGACACTCGTCGCCACTCATCTGGCATAATCATACTTTAATGGGACCCATCCGAGCTCTAAAGTATTCATGTCTACAAGTGCTGGACACCCAATAGATTTCTATCATTCACCTGCAGATTCCCCTTTCCCTGTGAGACCTTCTCTATCCTTCTTCATTGTACAATATGTCCAAGAGACAAACCTTTAGCAACTGTGTCAACTGGGCTTCCACGGGCTTTGGCTCAGCCAGTGTAGTCACCAGCGGGAATTCAGAGGCTAGAAGGGAAGAGCTTCATCGCCCAATGCCCTTCCTGCCGGTCTGAAGTTGGGCCAGTTGCTCGGGTCCTTGGGCTGCGGCGCCTCCTAGGGGACCCATTTCTGGAGCCACTATTAATGTCAGGTGAACTGGTCACTGACTTCTTGGCCTGGCAGTCCTTGCGCTCTTCCACCGTGCTATCATGCTTCCTTAAATGTCCCATGCCTTCTTAAAAAAAAAGTCCCTTCATTAAAATCCCTTCATTTTGTCTTGTGGGTATCCCCTCTCTTTCCCGCAGGGAACCTGACAGATATCAGAGCACTAGCTCTTTTCCAGAAGCAGCACAAGGTCCAGAGGTATCCTGTGTAATCGTGAAGCTTCTGGGAGTGAGTGAGCAGGAATTCTAATCACTGTGTTTTGTGACTCGAAGCTAATTGTTAAGCTGTGGATGGCCCTTGCCTGGCTCCTAGCAAACGTGCTGTGCACACACTATCGATGCGAGCTCCCCACACTCCACAAGCATATATACTCTATCTTCATTTTCAGGCAATGAGGACTGAGAGCTACACTCAGAGGGCACATAGTTGGCAGGTACTCCAAATATCAGGCTATGCGAGGATCTCATATTTCTCACTCCTCTGAAGCCCAATCTCCTCCACTAAGCAGCTGCTGTTGATTGTGGTTTGGGTTGTGACTTAAGAGACCCCTCTGTGTGAAAGAGTCGGGGGTCAGTTCCCTACAGTTTTCTTGGCTGTAATCTTCCCAGAGACACTGGCAGTGCAATGGGTTAGCCATCGACTGCTAACTGAGAGAGTGCTCTATGGGAGGAAGCCCGAGGATTATTCTCCCATAAAGATTGTTGCATTGCTGGTAAGTACCATCCAGTCAGTTCTGAGTCATAGAAACCCTATCTACAACCGAACGAAACTCAGAGTCCTGAGTCACCGCATTGTCCTCGTCATGTTGTAGCCTGTTGTTAGTCACTTTCTCAGTCCCTCTCAGTCTTCCTCCTTTTCACTGACCCCCATTGGACCCAGCAGGATGCTTTCCAGAGACTCGTTCTTCTAGATAACAGATCCAAAATACACGAGCTAAACTCTCACCGCTGTCACCTCTAAGGAGCATCCTGGAAGGACTTCTCCCAGCACTGATTTCTTTATTCTGAGAGTGCATGACCTACGTCTTACATTTTTTCAGTAAACGACAATTTAAAGGCATCACACTTCTTTGACCATCCTTATTCATTGTCCAACTTTGGCAGGGAATGATACATGAAGCGATGGAAAGTACTATGGTTGGGGTCAGGCACACGTTAGTCTTCAAAGAAATTTGCGTTTTAACACATTTAAAGAGGTGTTTCATAGAAGGTGTGTCTGATAAAATATGCCATCTGATTTCTTGACTGCTGCATTAATTATAGATAAAAATAAAATAATTGACAAATTCAATCTTTTGTTCCATTTATCATGATGTCATTTATTGGTCTAGTTGTGAGGATTTTTGTCTAGATAATAACCTTTAAAAGGCTAAGGGACAGTCATGCTATGTCACATTGGATACCTATGAATCAAATTTAAAAATCAATGCAATAGCACCCTATACCAACAACAGCCATCCTTATGAAAATGGATTGCCAAGTCTATTTCTTATACGATGTTGCATGGGTTCAAATCATCAACCTTTTGGGAACCAGCAAATTGTGTGTGTCACCAGGGACCTTTCCTCTGCCACTAGGGGGTTGGATTATAATGATTATTCTCAATCCCAAGTACAGAGGTGGGGGAGGGGATTTTAAACCTCATCCTTAGAGTAATTGAGTTTATAAGCATCTTATATGATTCAAGTGAGCACTGGACTACATGTCATGTAAGCTTTATTCTCAAGGATTCCAGAATTGTTCTAGCTCTGCTTCAGTTATGATTTGTTGTAATTAATTCTCAGTGGTTTTAAAAAATCTAATAATTACTACATTTTAAGGTTCTAACAAAGTCACATTTAGAAATTAAATGATTGCATGTCATCCTCTTCCATGTATCCATCGAGAATGTACAGAGTGCTTCAGGACAGATTCTTTCCTTCGAAGAACTCACATTCTCATGGAGAAATAGATGCAAACCTCATCCCTGTAATGCTAATGGCTAGTGCGGTGTGAGAGAGGTAGACGTTAGATGTAACCGCTTCAGAACGTCCCACATGCTAATAATGCAGTGACCCACAGCCAAAAATCTTAGTAGAAATATCTCCAGGACATCATGGCAGACTTTTCAGTGGAGGAGTGGGTCAATTTTATTCACATGTGAATATAAACATTTCAGCCCATCTGAGCTGTGAAGGCAGGTTGCTTGGCAACAGCTTTTACAGTTGTGTTATTTGCTCTGCTATGAGTGGAGCTTGTACTTTTCCCTTTAAAACAAAAGAATATTAATAACAGCAATAATCGTGGGTATTTATAAGTCTCTTGTGCAAGAACTGCATAATATTTTCCTTCATGCATGCCATGGCATCAAAGTTAGGCAGTTTGGGAGAAGGTAATATACTCAACTAATCCAACAGCTTATCTTGTTTCTTTAGTCCAATGGATCCCTAATCCTGTGGGAGCTTTAATCAAACATTGAGAGAGTAGATGGTATATGCTGGAGGACAAAATGTGTCCACTGTATATTCCTCGTGCATAAGATAGTCCATCCAATTCCTAAGTCTTTCCATCCAACCTCATCTTCAGGAAAATCCAGATGATCTCGCCAGCATAGCAACACACTGTCGAGAAGGCTATGGACAGAGCCAGGCAGAGAGAGACAGAAAGCTCCTTCTCCAAATAAGGTCAATTTAGGAAATAAATCCAATGCAGGGTTTTTACCGCACGATCTCAGAAATTATAGCTGAAAGGCAATGAAGAATACTTTTTTTGTAGACCAGGAAGCAAAATATCAGTTATATCTCAGGCCTATATCTTCCTATAAAGCCCAATTCCTAAATGATTCTTTATTCAATGTTACTTAATATTGTCTATCCCACAGCCTTGAAGCCTTTGGGAGAGACAGGCAAGGGAATTAAATTTGAAAAGCATAGTCAACACATTAATGCAAACAAATGTGCATTTTAAAATATGCCTGTCATCTTCCAGTTCTCATAAGGAGCATTCCAAGGTCAAGGTGCTCTCCGAATTTCAAAGACTGCAGGTAGCCCAGTGATTAAAGAGCTTAGCTCCTAACTGAAAAATCAGATGTTTGAATGCAAAGA
This sequence comes from Tenrec ecaudatus, assembly GCF_050624435.1. Lineage (NCBI taxonomy): Eukaryota > Metazoa > Chordata > Mammalia > Afrosoricida > Tenrecidae > Tenrec > Tenrec ecaudatus. The sequence goes on from NC_134536.1 coordinate 21,938,483, forward strand.
GGAGGCAGTCTGCTTCCATGAAGATTTACTGACCACAAAAAGATTTACAGCCTTAAAAATCTATAACCCCCTCCCAGGGGGATGATCAATGGAAAAGTGGGTGAGGGGCGACAGAGGACGATGTAAGGTATGAAAATAATAACCTATAACATCAAGGATTCATGAGGGAGGGAGAGGGGGGGAGAGGAAGAAATGGGGAGCTGATATCAGGGGCTCAAGTGGGAAGAGAATGCTTCGAAAGTGATGATGGTGGCATATGTGAAAATGTGCCTGACACACTGGATGAATGTATAGATTGTGATAAGAGATGTAAGAGCTCCCAATGAAAATATTTAATAAAAAAACAAGCGTGATGGAGCAGGTCTCCTCTGGGCCAACAAAGGCACATAGTTTGGACTTGAAAGCAAAAGGATAGCTGTCTTTTATTTATCAACCCTAAATATTAGCAATAGTAATCAAATTAAAACCATCTTGGATAGGATAGACTGGAGAACATGATGCTGAGTGAAATTAGTCAATCACAAAATACCAGATATTACATGAGGCCTCTGTTATGTTGTAAACTATAGCCAAACAAAGGTTTTTATACCAAAGGGCACAGACTTTGATGGTTACTGAGCGCGACACAGGGTAAGAGAGGGAAGAGGAAACAATAAGCCACAGTATAGGTTCTTAACTTTCCCCTTACCCTGGCAATTAAAAATATTTGCTCATAATCCAAAGAAGAATCGATGCATTTGAAAAGTGGTGCCAAAGAATAATATTGAAAATACCAGGAACCACTAAAAGGACAAACTGATCTGACTTGGAAGAAGTAAGACCAGACTACTTCTTAGAGGTAAGGATGGCAAGGCTTCGTCTTACATGCTCTAGACCTGTCGTCAGGAGAGACCAGTCCCTAGTGAAGGACATCATGCATAGTAAAGGGGAGGGGCATCAAAAACGAGGGAGGTCCTCACTGAGCTGTATTGATGCAGTGGCTCCGGCATGGGAATGGTTGTAGGGAAAGCAGGGGACCAGGCAGTATGTCATTCTGTTGTGCCTAGGTTCACTGTGGGTCCGAATTGACTCCATGGTACCACCCACTTTGGGAAACCCTGGGCTAGAGGGTCAACAAGACTTAATATGAGTGAAAGTTTAAGATAGTATTTCATAAGAGGGAGAAGAGAAATCAACGTAGGGGAGTAGGGAAATTATTGGAGGGTTGGACAAGTAGTTTAAATTGTTGAATACAAGACTCGTGACCTGAAATGTAACCCTCACATAATTCACAATAAAAATTCGTTTTTAGCAAAGAGAAACATCAAACTCTCTTGAATACCTGAACAGCGTTTCCTACACTGTGTTTCACTTTGACTGTTGCTGTGCAGGCAGATGGGACTTCCCTTGCACTGCAACATCCAGCAAAAAAGGTAATGTGAAATAGATTGTTTAATGACGCGTGTCCAAGGAGAGGTAGGCTCATCATGTCCTTTAGTTAGTTGCTGTGATCTGCGACCAACTGCCATTGCAGCAAAATCTGTACCTGGAGGTGAGAAGTGTCAGATGAAAAGTAATGCTTCCCAATCTTCTCTGAGCACGTAGAAGTGGGTAAAGTGTCCCACATAGCTAGCTACTGCGATCGCAGTACATGATACGAGTGTGCTCCCCTGGTGGGTGTTGCTGCTGTGGTTGGCTGCCATCGAGTTGGCTCTGACCCATAGCAACCCTATACACCACTGAACGAAACACTGCCCAGTCCTGGGCCATCCTCATCATTGTCCTCAGCCTGAGCCCAGTGATGAATCCTTTGTGTCAATCCTTCTCCTTGAGGCCATTCCTCTTTTGCACGGCCCTTCCTCTTTACTAGACATGTCTGGTTCTCTTCTCCAGAGGCTGATCTTGCCACCCTTGCCTCTAAGGAGAACTCTGGCCTGACTGTTTCCAAGACAGATTGGTCTGTCCTTCTAGCAGTCCAAGGTACTTTCAATGTTCTTCTCCAGCACTACTATTCGAATGCATCGGTTCTTCTGTGGTCGCCCTTATTCAATGTCCAACTTTCACATGTATATTGTTTAATAGAGAATGCCATGACATGGCCAATTTAGTCCTCAAATTACTATCCTTGCTCTTTATTACTCTATATAGGTCTTGTGCAGCAGATTTAGCTAAAGTAATACGTCTTTTAATCTCTGGACTCCTGTTTCCATAAGCATTCATTGTGAATCCAAGCAAGACAAAAATCCTTGACAACTTTAACTTTTTCTCCATTGATCATGATGGTACCTAATGGTCCAGTTGCGAGGACTTGGGCCTTCCTTACAGTGAAATACAACCCATACTGAAGGCTACAATCCTTGCTCTTCATCACCAAGTGCTTCACAACCTCTTCACTTTCAGCAAGCAAGTGTGTCATCTGCATATTAAAGGCTGTTAATAAGCCTTCCTACAATTTTTATGTCACATTCTTCTTCATATAATCCAGCTTCTCTGATGATTTGCTCAGCATATAGATTGAATAAGTATGGTGAGAGGATACAACCATGACGCACATATTACTGATTTTTAAACCATGCAGTGTTCCCTTGTTCTGTTCACACAACTGCCTCATGATCCATGTCCAGTTTCCACGTGGGCACAATTAAGTTTCTGGAATTTCTGTTTTTCTCAAGGTTATCCACAGTTTATTATGGTCCACATAGCCAATGAAACACAAGTAAACATCTTTCTGGTTTTCTCTGCTTTGAGTCAAGATCCTTCTGACATCAACAATGAAATCCCTTGTTAGATAATGGGGCTGAATCAACCCTAAGTGTTACCTCACTCTATCATACATCTAAGAAAATGTAGTGATTGCCCCTTGTCAGTCTTACTGTACTTGTTCAATACAGACACCGCTCTCCCATTAGTCTACTCAGAGGAAGATGTCTCCCAGTGATTCCTACAGGGAGTGGAAGCAAGGGTAATAGGATCTTCTATGGAGGGAGAATGTGGCATGAAAACAATTTAACAACATAGAATTTGTATTTGGAAAATAAACTATACATTCTTGTTTTCTTAATACAAACAGGTAAAATTAATTTGGCCTCAGGATTTCTGTGGAAGATACATTTTACTTTCTGCATCTCAGTGATCCTCGTCGGATATATTAGAGATTTCTATTTGACGAGAGAGTTGTATTTATTAAAAATAAGCACCAGGAATTCCAGCTTTGCTTCAGATATAGGGCAAGGAATGAAAGTCTGGCAGGCTAGTTCTGAAACTTAGCCCATGAAAGGTCTATGAACCAGAGCAATGCAATTCAATATCGAGCAAGACAATAATACCCCAAAGTTGGACTCAAGGCTCCTGGTGATCATAGGAAGGCAGAGGACTGAACAACACTTCATTTTGTTATATATAGCATTTCCAGGAGTCAGAACAAACTCAGTGGGCACTAACCACAACAGACTGAAAACTTGAGTTTTCTAGATTGGCAGCTAGAAATATTTATTGGGTCAAGTGGAGAGTAAATAAATCATAAAGGAACAAGAGCACGATAATGGGATTGGTCAAAGAAAATAAAGTTTAGATGCTGTGCTTGTAGATGGTGTAACTGACTGCAAAGATAAAATTGGAGAAGTTCAAGAATCAATTTTTCATGGAATCAATCATTCATACACTTGCTAGACTGTCTGTTAAGTATCCACATCTTAGGAGAATCTTTGACGGGTGGTCGACTGCAGTAAACTTAAGCTTGAGTTCTTTTATAAGTGGACTTATAATGAAGTGTATGCATGTTCTCGGTGAAAGAGAAGCTGTGACCTTATCAGTTACAACGGTCATTCTGTTGTTTAAGTTTAAGAGGGAAACTTGGCTCCTTAAACAAATACTAACCCACTGCAGGGGGTGGAGTGGTGGTGGGGGGGTGTGGGCTGTAAAAGGTAGTGCAAGAAAGACCAACTGGTGGTGTTAGATTTTAGTGACCAGTTAAGTTCTTTACAGATTTATATAAGGTCATAAACTTTTTTTTTACCAAAGAAAAGGTAAAGGGTACAGGAAACCTTAAAAATAAGTGTTCCCAATTATCTATCTCACTGAAGAAAGGGAGAGTGGAAGAAATGGTGACGAAAGAACCAAGGAAATAAGCCTTTCTAATGAAACGTAGGACTACCCACTGTCTGGTGGAATCATAAGGATGCCCTCTGAAACTGACTACACTGCAGTCAGTACCTTCAATATCAATGGAAGTGCACAATCACTTTATAGAATGGTTTCAGATTGAATTTTATGAACGAGCTTTCTTGCTCTGAGCTTTCTTCAGAGCACAATGTTTTCAAAATGGAAGAGTTCCTCATCTTATACAAGCTTGATTGTGTGTCTGTTATTTTTAACTGTAAACTATGCTTTTAATTTGCCTGATAGTCATATCTATTGAATTTATCTGCTTTGTCATTGATATTAGCCCCAAGGGAACACGAATAACGTAGTGGCATAGTCAGATTGCATGGATCCAGCCATATTACATTGATGGGACCTTCAAGGTCTCTTATAAGATTTCTTGTTCTTTGGTACCATCGAGTCAGTCCTAACTCATAGTGACCTTTATGCACAACAGAACAAAACACTGCCCACTGCCCTGTCCTGCGCCATCCTCATGATCGGTCCTATCCTTGGGTCTATGGTTGTAGACATGGTGTCAATCCATCGTCCTTTTTTCCAGTGACTCTACTTTACCAAACAAGATGTCCTTTTCCAGGGACTGATCTCTCCTGACAACAAGTCGAAAGTATGCAACATGAAGTCTCACCCTCCTGCCCTCCAAAGAGCAGCCTGGCTGTATTTCTTCCCAGACAGATGCGTTTGTCCTTTGTGCTGCCCACGGTACTTTCATTCTTCTTCCCCAGCACTGCAACTGCAATGCATCCATTCCTGTGTGGTCTTCCTTAGTCAGTGCAGCTGTCACATTGCTTATGAGGCAATTAAAAAGACCATAGCTTGAGTCAAGCATACTTTAGCCTTCGAAGTAACACCCTTGCTTTATAATGCTCTCAAGAGGTCTCGTGCAGCGGATATGCCCCATGCTCCTCATCTTTTGATCTCCTGACTGCTGCTCCCATGAGCATTGACTGCGGATCTAAGTAAGACACCAGCCTTGGCAAGGATTTCCATTTGTTCTCCATTTAGCATGATGTGACCTATTGGTCTAGTCCTCAGGGTTTGGGTTTTCCTTATACTGAGTTGTAATCCCTACTGAAGACTACAATCCTTGATCTTCATCAGCAGGTGCATCAAGTCCTCCTCATTCTCAGCTGTGCCATGTGTATATCACTGGTTGTTAATCAACTCTCTTCCAATCCTGATGCCAAATCCTTCTTCGCATAAACCAACTTTTCTGATGATTTGCTCAGCATACAGATTGCATAAGTATGGTGAGAGGATACAATCCTGACACACACCTTTCCTGATTTTAGACCATGTAGTATTCTTTTGTTCTGTTTGCACAACCGACTCTCAATCCATGTACTAGTTGTTTAATTCCTATTTATCAAATAAAAAACTCAAGACTGATCAATGAATGCCATCTAAAACTTACTTCAAAGAGGAGCAAACTATAACATTCGTCAATCCCAATAAGTATATCTAAATGTGTTCTTATCTTCATATAAGATATAATTTTACTATCGTACTCTGAATGTATTTTAGGAAAAGAATGGCTAATAGATTTTAAGAAGTGCCTAATCATATGATTAATCTGCGACTTAATGGTAATAGAATGAGCTTGGTTTCAGATTTAGACAGTCATTGTATCCCATCCGAGATCCTTCGCCTACTTATTGTGTGACCTTGAATGATTTAATTAAGCATTCTGAGTATGCATTTCCTGATCTCCATAACGCAGGTAATAATATCTGTTCACAGAATCACTAGAAGAAGTGAGTAATGTAGAAAAGTGCTTACTACAGTATTGGCAACTTTGTCATTTTTCAGTGAATGAATACAGTATGGCTGTTGTTCTTAGATGTGCAGAGAGCAACAATTGATGGCTCCCTCAGTACATTTGACATGGGAAAACTTACACTCAATTGTCAGAATATGTTTTAAATCTCTCTGCAAAAATAATAGTTTGAAACCTTTGCTGTTGTGTATGTGGGTGTTCGGTAATCAAAATTGAAATGCATGACGTCACTAGTTAGACTCTGGAATCTCTGAAAATTGGAGAGACTGCAAAAACCACGTGTTGACAGCTCCTTCCGACTGGAAGTGATGGGTTCCTTCTTCTCTACCCCACTGGCAGAAGCCCTTCTCAGGACTATGCCCACCCTGGCTCATGTCATCTGCAACAGCAGGTACAAAATTGGAAGTTTTCCAAAGTTTGTGAATAATATTTTCCTTGCGTATAGAAAGATATCAATTGCATAAACCTTTGAACATGTTCTTGCTGATACTGCTTTTAATTTGGTTTTCATTAGGGTACTCCTTGTTTTGATCATTCTACCACTGTACGTTGAATCGTCCTGAAGTAATGTATGAACCAAGAGTAGAAATGGTTCATTTTTCTCAGCATCATTGAATTACCCTTTTGCCAAGATTTCTCTCCTATTTGTGTGCAGCCAACACTGCTCAGCACAAAGTATTGGTGCAATAATGTTCACTAATTTTATTTTATCATAATCTGTGCAATGTTTCTTGATATAAAACAAATGAGTTCATTAATCCTGTTCATTCAAGATTTGTAGGAAGCGGGGGGGGGGGTTCTGTTTTTAATAATGAAACAATTCTCTAATGATAAAACAAATTAATTTTATCTAGAAATCCAGAATTTCATCACCTTTGTCAGAAAAGGGGCAATTTCTTACAAGCTATAGATAAAGCCAACCAATTGCCAATGTACATAGAGATCCAAATAGTTTTCTTTGAATAATTGTTTTCTGTATACCTTTGAACCTAATTCATATTCAGAAAAATCACTCTTTATGATTTTAGTTTATAGTAATTACTTTTACCTGAAAATTAATTTGATAATCATTTTGCTATTTTTTTTGGAGCTTGAAATTTGAAGTTTAAATGCAAAGTAAACTTGGATATGTAACTTGTAATATTTACCATTAAATATTGGCCATTATTCCTGTAATAGTTCCAATATCTAGATAGAGCCTTAAAGTCCCATTTTGGGGTTCGCATTTAGTGACTCACTGATAGAAAATTCACCAGCAGATCAGAGTAGTAATTTGAGACACAATTTATGTCACTCTCCAGTTCCCTCCAGGACTGAGTCCCTGTAGCCCAGATCAATACCAGATCAATAATTAACCTTTTTCCCTACTTTTTCTCCTTCTCTGTCTCACTGCTCCTTTCACTCACTCTTCTTATTATCTTCTTAGTGAATTACCAGGAATTCAAACTTTGTTTTAGGATCTTGTTTTAGAGTAACCCAAATTAAATATCTTTCTATTGAGATGGAAGAAGAATGGCCACATATGTCTTTAATTGTAATAAATGCCTTCAATTATTTATGTAGGTATATGTATATAATATATATATTTATGGATCCATATCCATCTCTCTGTTTATATGTGGAGAAAAAGAGGCTATTAAAAAGTTTTATATATAAGAATCATGGGATCTGGTTTCTTAGTAGTTTAATAATATACATAAAGTCAATATAATACTAAACTAAAAATAAAACATTTTTCTTTTAAAAGTTTCTGTAGGATTATTTGTATCACCTTGGGTGCTTTACATGTACAAAGCTCCTGTTTACTGAGTATTAACTTCATATCTTGATAATACAATTGTGGGAAAAGAAGCAATTACCAAAATAGATGCCACAAGGCTTGAGGAGTGAGTCTTTGAGAGTCGATCACTAGGATCTGTGTGCAGAAATCAACAGCGACATTAGGATAAAATCACAGACAACCATAGTATAAAAATGCCCAATAGAACCTTTGTTACCATTGCTGTGGAAAAAGTAATGGCATGATGCAATAATGGGCCGAACTCACCACCTAGAGGTCAAATGTAAATGCAATACATGATTAAAAACAAATACAGTGACCATTTTAATTAAGAGGGCCCAAGTACTCATAGTGGTAATCGGGCATCCAATTATTTTGCCACTAGCTACCCAGCTATAAAGTCCTGACACGGCATCCTGTCCATCTGAACGCTCTCGTTTACAAGCAACAGAAAAGCTGCTGGCTCTGTCCTCAACAACAGAGCGTTTATTGAGCAAAACTGAAGTGCAGGCTGCGGGTTAGGTTTGCTATAATAATAACATGTAAATCCTAGTTTCTTTCCATCCCTTTTCTGTTTCTCATGGTATAATTTTCATTTTATACTGGTTCTTCCTGAAATTTCACCATGTCTGCTGGAACTCACGGGGCTACCTGTTTCCTCCACGTCGATCCCATGGGAAGAAAGGTTAACCCTCGGGATTGGTTTCTGGAGAGAAGGATAGGCTATTCCCTGAAGTCAACCGCTGCTTTTGCAGCACTTGACTTAAATGCTGATGTATCATCCTATCCCTGAGCCCATCACGGAAACTTGGATCTCATTAGACAACGTGTCAGAGACCTCTTTCAGGGGAAAGGCTAGATTTGCCTTTAAAACGGAGATCAGAGAGCTGCCCTCCCACTCAGGGTGAGTCAAAGGAACCATGCTTGCTGTAGGGCAGATGTGGATCGTGGAAAAGAGAAAACCAGATTTCCCCCCATCTTCCTAGGAGGACTAGCTAGAGAGCTAAGGTGACCTCTTTGAAAAAAAAGTTGGAAGGATGAAGGGACTTCCAAAATGAATGGAAAATGAAAAGATAAAGAGATTTTCCCACGCACTTCTTGAAGTACCCTGATACGCGGGGATAGGAGGGGGCCGGTGGGTGGCGGGGAGGGGGGGGGGGGAAGCGGTTGCATTGGACGCATCTCCTGCCCCGAGGGGGCGCCATTAAAACAAAACAGTGGCAGTGGTTTCCATGGGAATTTCAGTGGCTCTTTTGTTGTTCTTGTTGTTTTGTGTTTTTATTAGACACCATGCTTTTCTGTGGAGGTGCCCCTCGGTGGATTGAAACTACGCATTCTTTAATAAATAGCTGGGTGCTTAATTTTGTACCACCCAGAAAACTACCATTAAAAAAGATAAAACTCACACCATCAAGTGACTTTCAACTCTTCGGGGCCCCATGGACCGGATGGAAAGACCCCTGTGGATTTCTGAAGCTGTGCATTATCTTTCTCCCTCTGGGCGGCTGGTGGTTTTGAATCTACTGATGAATACACTATGCCACCTGGGCTCTATCCTAAAACCTTTCCAAATGCTCCATCAGGGAAAAGCCAGTTTTGATCCTTGGTAGATATCCATAGAATTGATAAGAACCAGTCAAGAAAATTTCTTTCTGCCCTCTTACCTTTTCTCCCTCCCACTTGGGGCCCTGGTGGGGTCGGGGGTCCCCAAGGTCAGCAGTTCAAGACCACCTCCGTGGAAAGATAGGACTTTCTACTTCCATAATGAGCTTCTGTCTCAGAAACACACCAGGGCAGTCCTACCCTGTCCTGGAAGGAGCAAGGTTGCTATGAGTCGGCCCCACCTGGATGGCAGTGAGCTTGGTTTCGGTTTCCCCTCCTACTACTTAAGCTGTAACCAGTGGTTCAAGAGATAAAGCTGCAGATAAAGGGATGCTCAAGCTACCCCACCCTCCCCATGAGGCCTCAGGCCCTCACCACCCTCACACAGGGAGAGGAGAAGCTTGAGGCATAAGCACAATTTTACGATTATTACTACCGCAGACTTGTCTATTAATAGGAATTGTGCATATTAATTAATGCACATAGAAATTTTATGATGAGAAGTGAATATGGAGCTGTTTGATATCTAAGACATGTTATGGGATGGACCCCAAATGTCATCATAGGCTAATAGAGGACAATCAACATCATGTGCAAACTCAAAAATCACTGCCATTGAGTTTAAGGAACTCTGGCAGCTCATTGGCAGTGAGCCGCTGACGCAAAATTCAGTGGTTCAAACTCACTAGATGCTTCATGGTAGAAAAGACCTATCAATCTGCTCCTGTAAAGATTAAGCCAAAAGACAACAAAAGAGCCCACCTCCATCTAGTGAACTCCAACTCATAGCAGCCCTATACAGTGGTTCCGAGGCTGTAGATTTCTTTTCTTCCCAAAAGCCCTTGAGTCCTGAGCCCTTGGTATCAGTTCCTCTTTTTCTTCTCTCCCTCCCCACCTTTGATAATTTAAAAATTATTATTTTTTTCATGTCTTACACTGACAGATGTCTCCTTTCACTCGCTTTTCTGTTGGCTGTCCCCTGGGAGGGGCTTATACATTGATCATTGTGATTGGTTCCCCCTGTCTCTACCCAACTTCCCCTGACCCTCCTGGTATTGCTACTCTCATTATTGGTCCTGAGGGGGTTATCTGTGCTGGGTTCCGTGTTTCCTGCTCTTATCTCTACCCATGTACATGCTCTGGTCTAACCAGATTTGTAAGGTAGAATCGAGGTCATGATACTGGGGCGGAAGAAGCATTAAAGAACTAGAGGAAAGTTGTATGTTTCCTCGGTGCTATACTGCACCCTGCTGACTTGTCTCTTCCTTGTGATCCTTCTGTAAGGGGAGGTCCAATTGTCTACAGATGGGCTTTGGGTCTCCGTTCCACATTCCCCCTCATTCACATTGATATGATTTTTTTGTTCTGGGTCTTTGATACCTGATCCCATTGACACCTCATAATCACACAGGCTGGTGTGCTTCTTCCATGTGGGCTTTGTTGCTTCTCATTTAGATGGCTGCTTGTTTATCTTCAAGCCTTTAGGACCCCAGACACTATATTTTTTGATAGCCAGGTACCATCAGCTTTCTTCACCACATTTGCTTATGCACCCATTTTGTCTTCAGTGATAGTGTCGCGAAGGTGAGAATCATGGAATGCCAGGTTAATAGAGCAAAGTGTTCTTGCTTTGAGGGAGTACTTGAGTAGAGGTCCAATGTCTGTCTGCTACCTTAATACTTAACATATAAATATATGTACATTGACCTATTTCCCTATAATTATATATAAGTATATTAATATATGCACACACCTGTATTTAGATTTATATTAATGCTCCTTTGCCTCTTAGTTCTTTCCTCTATTTCCTTTTACTTTCCTGAGGCTGTAAACTTTTATGAGAGCAGATACCCTATTTTTCTCTGAGAAATGACTGGTTGGTCTGAACCAATGACCGTGCTATTAGCAAGTAGTCCAAAGCTTACCTAAGAGTGCCTAAGAAACCCTATGATGCAGTTCTACTGTGTCGATTTGGGGTTGCTATGAATGAAAATGGACTCAACAGCACAAGCCGCATGAACAAAGTACAGGTGTGAAAAGATGGTGGGAGGGAAAGCTGCTTCCTGATGGCACCTTGTGAATTTTGCTATTTGAACAGAACAACTACAAACCCCTTCCATCTGCAGTGAGAGAAGTGAAAAACCTGCTTACTAAGATCTGCTAAGTAGATTATACTCAGATCTTTTAAACATCATTAAAATCGTTTTGTCACTAGGATCTATATTAAGCTGTTTTTTGCTTTTTTTTTATTGTAAAGTTCACCAGTTCCAATGACCCTTCCTCCCACTCTAGCATTTCATTATTGACCAGTCACAATGGTAGATATTTTATTTTACTTATTATCATAAGGCACTTGGGTAAGTGCTATTTGTAACCAATAATTAGATGATTCAATATTTATTGATATTACCAATTTATAATGGAGTTTTTAAACACTAGCTTTTGTTGGGTGATGACATCCCATCTAGGCCAATGAGGTTTCTATGGTAACACAGCTGGATTTCTGGCAGGCGCAAAATATTCATAAGTAATAAAGATACTGAGTTGTTGGATATTTTCCTTCATGAAAATGTATCTGCCCTAATATTGAGGAGCTACTCGATATGCCCGAGTCTTAAGGAACAATGTTAGAACAGCATCAGAACAGTACATTAGGCTCTTCATCGTGCTTAACTGCTGAAAACTCACTTTTCTGTGGTTTGGGAATGGGTTATAATGACCATAAAACATATGACAGGGTATGTGTCTTCTATCCAAAGATTGGAAATACTGCGGGGGGGAGGGGTGCTTCAAAAGTTAACAAGGAAAAGACTGAAAAGATCATGGAATTTTTGCACAAACCTTTTTGAAGCCCTCTCATAGAAGGCTGGATTCCCAGCACATTGTCTTGTGATTCTTTGTAATGTGTTACATATGGCAAGTGGCAGGAAGGGGGCGTGGGTGGTGCCAAGACAAAGGGATTGCCTTTTCACACAAAGAATTATTTTCGTACAAGTATATCTTAGTAATATTCCTCACAAAAACAAAAAACAAATGGCAGTTTTCAACGCCGCAGCGTAGATGACTAGGATCATTGCCTGCAATTAAAAAAACAAACAAACAGCCAGTTCCCTGCTATTGGTATGAAATATTTTGTCCATAGTTTTTCTCAGAACCATGCCGTGACTTTAAACCACTTACCTGTGGTTGATCACAGGCCTACCTCATCTCTTTCCAATGCCAAGGGCAAGGCTGTTGAAAGACCCTGAGAAGAAAGGCTCTGGAGGATCTCCCTCAAAGAGTCTCTCCCCCAAAGAGTCTCTCCCCCAAGGAGGAAGGGTACTATGGGGGCCAAAGACAAGATCCGAGATATAAAATACAGAACTCTGGTGGTGTGGCAGGTTACACATCAGGCTGGTTATCTCAAGGTCAACAGTTTGAAACCACCGGCCACTATACTGGAAAGAGATGAGGGTTTCCACTCCTGTAAACACTTACAGTCTTGGAAACCCACAACGGCAGTTCTACTGTATTCTCCTGGGGCTCTGTGAGTGGGAATCAACTCAATGGAAGTTGAATGTAGTTTGGGTTTGTTTGGAAGTTTGGGAGGTTTGGGGAGGATGGGTTCGGGACATCGTTTTCTCAGTTCAGATTATTCAGATAAGGCTGAAGGACAGAGAAACAATGGAAACCTGTTTGTGAAGAGTGCTTGACCTTGGGGAATTGAATGGTAGCAGTAATCTGTAGCTGCTTAGAACTGGCTCTACCCTTGATAGAGGCTGCAGGGATAATGATCTTCTATGAACTAAATTGTGCCTTCCCAATAAACCAGGGTGTGTGTGTGTGTGTGTGTGTGTGTGTTGGAATGAGAACCCCTATGCCTATGGATAGAGTCCTGTTTGAAAATTGGGTTTTCTTTGCATGGGGTGAAAGACTAAAACTAAGGATCTTCTGCCTAGAAGTTGAGTGACCAAGGAATCAACACTGCTTAAACCTGATTTCGTCTCTGGGTCTCCCAAACTATGAAAAATTTAATTTGATTTTCTAAGACACATATTTGCAGTGGCTCTATTATAGCCACACCAGGTAACTCAGACAACAGAGTTCCTGAGGTTTCCATATTGCCCAGTCTTGCTTCCCTCATGACTGTCTTGTGTTTTTAGAGAAAATGTATCAATATAACCTCTTTGGGGTGCATTACAGAGAGAACTTGTCTGCAGCCATTCACTGTTCGCAGACACATGTTTAAACACTTTGGATAAAGCCATTTATGTGTGAACTGGAACCTGAGAAGTAACACTTTCTGACTTACCCTTGTATTGGTTTGTCAGATATATTTTCATGTGTTGTAAATACTGGGGGACTTAAAAGTTTTGTGAAATTGTTTCATTATATTGTATTTCTATTTTTCTATGAAATTCTGAAATCCCCCTTACAAACAAACAAGAGTCAAATTTCTGCAAAGGTCATAGCCATTGAGGGAATGGGACATATCTCTGCAAGCCATGGGTTGCCGCAGACAAAGACACAAGACAATCGTGGAGCTTGTTAAGGAGAGGCTTTAGGAAAACTGAAAACCGCATTGGTGAGGAGAGAAAAGCCAGGAAAATTACACTGAAGAATTATCTTCACCATGGGTAAACACTCAGCTGCTAAATGGAAGGTTGGTGGTTCAAACCCACCACAGTCCCTCCATGGAAGAAAAAGACCAAGTGATGTGCTTTTTAAGGATTACAGCCAACAAAACCCAATGAGCTGTCCTACTCTGTCCCAGGAGGTCATTATGAGTCAGAAATGACTTGGGGGCACACAACAGCAAATGTAACTTAACTTCACCGATACCCTATGCACTATCCAAATGGGACTACCTTAATGAAACGCCTGGCATCCTTTGAAGCGGAGAGTGGCATCTGCTTCGTTCTTCAGGAGTAGTAAAGGGCTGACCTATGAGAATTTGGTTGGAAAAAAATTTTTACCCCATCCATGTGAAAGCCCTAATCTTGCCCCCTTTGACTTCTTTTTGTTTGTTTCAAAGTCTAACAAATATTTTTAAAGAATCCAGTTTCAGTGCCTGAAGGATGCCAGACCTGCCACTTTGACATAGTATAAATATGAAAGGTCAAGAGAAGAAAGCCTCGCTTTCAGAAGTGTGTAGCTTTAGATGAAGGATATGTTAAGACGCAATAACTTTTCATTTGATTTATTTGTTTAATAAGGGTTTCTATTATGTTACAGCAATATATTTTACTTACCTCATATATGGTCATGACTTTAATTTTTTTTGCTTCATTTAATTGACTAATCAGAGCTTATTCAGACCCTTCAGCTCTCCAATCATTCTAACTTACAATCTTCTTCCTCATCAATCTGTCTTTATAAATATATTTATATAGTTTATTAAAATAAATTCATATAATTATATATGTTTCTGCCATTAGCCTGTAAGGAAGCTAATATTAATTGAACTTTAATAGCTTTAATTCCTTTTAAACATAACAGAATATATATCATTGTATATATTTATCTATATATCTTTGCGAAGCATCAGTTTAAGAACTTTGAAAAATACACATGTTTTAAGTACCATTGCATTCTACGACTGGACTTAGAGTCAGAAACAAAAATAAATGGTGTGTATCTTCCTCTGGGAGCACTGGTGGCATGATGGTAAGCACTCCGCTGCTAACCAGAAGGTTGGTGGTTCAAACCCACACAGCCCCTCCATGAAAGAAAAAATAAGGTAGTCTGCTTTGTCAAGAAAACCCTGTGGAGCAGTTCTACTCTGTCATGAGTCAGACTCAATCCAGGGATACACAACCACAAAAACAACTTTACGTGATAGATATCCCGATGCACTACCTATGTGCTGTAGTACCTATAGCACTACCCTATAGAGACACCTGCCCTCTTTGAAACGGAGACTGGCAAACTACAACCCGTGAGCCAAATCCAACCCAGAGCCCATTTCCGCTGAAGGTAGGTTCTATATATTTAAGCAGCTGAAAACAATTTAATTTTTTTATGATACATGAATATGAAATTCAAGTTTCAGTGTCCATAAATAAAATGGTAATGGAACATAACCATTCTTGTTTGTTTGTGTATTGGCTATGGCTGCTTTCACACTACAGCAGTCTAGTTGAATAGTTATAACAGAGTCCATATGTCCATATGGCTTTCAAAGCTTATGATATTTTTACTTCTAGTCCTTTGCAGGAAAAGTTGATCTCTGTTCTGGAGTTGACACTGGATTCTGAGTGGCTTTGATGCGTTTTCCCAAATACAACACTCCTCAAATACAACTCTGATCATGCTCACTTCTCTCTCTCTCTCTCTCTCTCTCTCTCTCTCTCTCTCTCTCTCTCTCTCTCTCTCTCTCTCTCTCTCTCCCTCTCTCTCCCTCTCTCTCCCTCTCTCTCCCTCTCTCTCCCTCTCTCTCCCTCTCTCTCCCTCTCCCTTTCCCTCTCCCTCTCCCTCTCCCTCTCCCTCTCCTCTCTGTCATCGAGTTGATTGGGACTCATAGCAACCCTTTAGGACAGAGTAGAACTGTCCCTGTGTGTTTCTGAGACTGTAACTGCAGCAGTACAAAGTTTCCTCTTTCTCCCATGGAGTCAGTGGTTTTGAACTACTGACCTGGCAGTTAGAAGCCAAATATGAAAACCACTGCACCACCAAGATTTATATGAAGGCTCAAATGCCTTCAACAGCTCTCCACTGGTCTTTGGATAAAACTAAGAATCTTGCCTGGTCTCAATGGCTATTATAAAGAGATGGGGACCTTTATTTCCCTCTGTTGTCATCTCTGAGCCTGTCTCCCTTGTGCAACTTGCCTCCAGCCCTGTGTACACACTACTCCTTCTGTCTGTAACACTGTACCACACCCAACTCTGAGTTTGCCTGGCCATTTGTTTGTCTAACATCAGGTCTACGCATATATCACTTGCTTCTTTCATCACCTTGGACACTACAAGCTAGATGTCCCTCCATGCACACTCATAAATATGTCCTTGCTTTTCACTATAAATTTTAGGGAAGGACAATGGCATATTTACCCCTATTATTAGCAATGAGTACATGACAAAACCATACACACACACACACACATAAATAAGGGAAGATTTTAAAAGATAAAAAGAAGAAAATACATATCTATTTAAATTAAGACACTGAAAAAGTTTAGCAGTGTCTAAAGTGTTTCCAACTTAACACATATAGAAAACAGAATACTGTTTTTAACACATGGTATAGGAAACAGAGTAAATGGTGATGCTATATTTTAACATAAAATATGACATGTAGCAGAAGATATATAGACTTATATAAGTAAAGACTTTAAGCTGTTAGTGAAAAAATGTTTAAAAATAGCATGTGACAATCTTTTTTTTCTTTTTTAAATCATTTTACTGGGGGCTCATATAATTGATGATGGTAACAAATGTACCCATGTGCTTGACACATAGGTGGATGCATGGAATATGATGAGTGACAGTCTTTCTGATAGCACATTAAAACTCACACTATTTGTAAGTAGTCTGCTCCAATGCCTAGAAAATCAAAATGACTAAGCTTGAAAATTATTGAAACTAATTGGGAGATTCAGCAAAATGACAGTGGTATAAGCCCAAATAAAAAAATCCCAGTTAAATTCCATTACAATAACAAAGAGAACTCTGAAAAAAATGCTATTTGCAATAAAGCAATACTATTTAGAACACTATTTATAATAAACCAAAGTAAAAAATTTAAAAATCACTGGTATGGAATCAATTGCAATTCATTGTAATGTTATAGGACAGAATATAACTACTACATAGGATTTCTAAAACCGTCTTTTAAAAAATTTTTAATTAAAGATCATTTTATTGAAGGCTCTTACAACTCTTATAACAATCCATACATCAATTATACTGAGAATATTTGTACATCTGTTGCCATCATTCTTTTCTAGATATTTACTTTCTGTTGAGCCCTTGGTAAGTCTTTAAGGGAGCAGAAATCTCATCTGACTCCTGCAAAGCAGCTGGTAGATTTGAACCACCAACCTTGTGATTAGCATTACATTTAATGAACTGTATACCAGTACTCTTTCTATTTACAATAGCCACTGAAAGGTAAACTACTTAGGAATAAATATAATCAAGGAATCAAAATACCTGTGCAAAGAAAACTGCAAACTCTACTACAATAAGCCAAAAGAGACTTACATAAATAGAATACACTGTACTCATGGATAGAAAGACATGAAAATATCAACATTACCCAAAGAATCCAAAAGAAATGCAGCCGCAGTCCAGATTCCAACATCTGTCTTTCAAGTAAGAGAAAATCGAATCACCAACTCGATATGTAAGGGGAAAAGATGCAAGATAAGAAATGCAGCACTAGAGAGAATGGCAGAGATCCAAGGAGAGTCTCGTTCTGTTATATATGGGGTTGCTATGAGTCAAAGTTGACTCCCTGGCACATAACAACAATAAATCTTGAGACAGTCATGGTCATCAGAACAGCCAGGTCCTAGTACTACAACAATCACAAACATCAAGGAACAGTATTAGTAACTTGAGCAGTAAATCCATCCAACTCATTACAGTTGATCTGTGACAAAGGACCAAAGCAGAATAAATGGAGAAGAGATAGTATCTTCAACATATGGTGCTGAAAAACTGAATATCCACGCATAAAAGACTGAAATAGGATTCATATCTCACACCACATATGAAAAAAAACTTATAATAAAGACCTAAATGGAAAGCCAAGAACTATGAAGATAATAAATGAAAAAAAATTGAACAAACAGGATGAACTGAGTTATTGGAAAGCCAAGAACAACATAAAGATAATGAAAAACTAGAGGCAAACATTTATAAATCTAACAAATTTTCAGTTATGTTTAATAATTTAACTATAAATACACCATCAAACATAACTAAAAACACTAAAAAAGCAGTAGAAAAACTAAATAACTGAAACCTCCTAAAAGTTAGACACTTATATGTATCAAAATATTTCACCGAAAGAATAAAAAAAGAACTCACAGAGTGAAAAAACTTGTGAGCAATGACTCATCTTGAAACTTCATAGAAAACAACAAATCAACAAGAAAAAGATAAACAGGTCAAGTAAAAAGTGGGCAGAGAACAGGAACATATATATTAAAACAATGCCCAAATATATGAAGCAATGCTTTGGATTGTTAGCCATGAACCCACAGGAACTGAGTCCATTCTACTTCATAGTGGTCCCATTGTAGGGTTTTTGAGAATGGAAATCGTAACTGTGACTCAACTCTTTCCTAAACTTGAACCAGGCAGTATCCCCATGTTCTATTCAAATGACTGCCTCTTAAACCATCACAGGCTCCATATGAATACAATTAAGTGTTCTGGAATTCCCATTATTCACAGTGACTTCCACAGTTTTTTTTTCCTTTTATAACCCACACAGGAGTCTTCATAGAATATAAAACGTAATTGGACATCTTTCTGGTGCTCTGTTTTCAGTCAAGATCCATCTGACATCAGATCCATCTGACATCAGATCCATCTGACATCAGATCCATCTGAATGTTATCTTCATTCAGACTTCCTCTCTTAATGGGTCGTAGATTATTGGCAGTTCCCTCTGTTCCCTCTGGATGCATAACTGAAACTTTTTGAATTATCTTCAGCAAAATTTTACTTGCATGTGATACTAATTAGATTGTTCAATTATTGTTTCATTCTGTTGGGTTATGTTTTTGGGAATGGGCATAAATACGAATTTATTCCAGCCAGTTAGCCTAGCAACAGTCTTCCAAATTTCTTGACATAGATTAGTGTCTCTAGTACTTCATTAATTTATTGAAATGTTTCAATGAATGCAAGCCTTCATTTATGGAGGCTTTTTATTGTAGTATGCATTCCTTTAATATACCTGGAACTTCTTACATGAGTACCGTCAATTCTTGATGATATATTATCTCATAGTTGGCCAAGTGTTTTTAAGTATTTTTTTCCCTTTGGAATGGGCACAAATACAGATCACCTACTTGGTTGGACAGACAGCTATCTTCCAAATTTCTTGAAAAAGACAAGTGAGTGCTTCCAGTGCTTCATCATCATGTTGAAATATTTCAGTTAGTACCCATCAATTTCTGGAGACTTATTTATGTTAATGTATTGCACCTTCGTTGTCATTGGTTCTTATTTAAATGCTGCTTCTTGAAATGCGTGCTTGTTGACCAGTTCTTTTTGGTAAACTGACTCTGCATTCCTGTCTTTGTCTTTTGCTGCTTCCTAATTCATCCAGTATTTGGCCCATAGAATCCTGTACTGTAACAGAGCTTGGATTTTTCTTCAGTTCTTTCAGCTTGAAATATGTCTAAGCTTGCTCTTCCCCTCTGTCTTTCTAACTCCAAGTCTTAGAACATTTCATTATCATATTTTTTTCATCCTCTTGCTGTGCTTTGAAATTTTTGTTCCTCTCTTTTACTTCATAATTTCTTCCATTTGCTTTATGTACTCTACAATCCAGAGCAAGTTTCCGAGTCTCTTATGACATCCCCTTTGATCTTTTCTTTCTTTCTTGATTTTTAATAATTTTTAATGACCTTAACTGACATATTAGCAATTGATGGTCACTCCTACTATCAGCCCTGACCTTGTTTTGACTGATGATATTGAGCTTCTCCATCATCTACTCTCACAGATGTTGTCAATTTGATTCATGTATTTGATCTGTCAAAGTTGAATTGTTGTAAAAAGGTATTTTCAATGAAGAAGTCATTGGTTTTGCAAAAATCTGTCATGCATTCTCCAGTCTGTTTCCACTGCTAAGGATATAGTTTCCGACTATTATTCATTCCTCTCGATTTCCAACTTTCAAATCCCAATTGCCAGTAATCACCAATGATCCCTAATGGAATGTTTGATCAATTTCAAACTGAAGAAGTTGGTAGAATTCTTCAACTTCTTCAACACTAGTTATCGTGGTTGATGCATAAATTTAAATAATAGTTGTATTAACTTCTCTTTCTTATAGGTTTATAGGAATTATCCTATCACAGATAACATTATACTTCAAGCTAGATCTTGAAATGTCTCTTTTGACAGTGAGTGTGATGGCATCTCTTATGAATTTGTCATTCCTAGCATAATAACCCATATGCTTGTCTATAAATGGCCAATACCAGTACATCTCAGCAATGTCTAGGATAATGATCTTTATGCATTCCATTTCATTTTTGACATATTCCACTTTTCCTAGATCCATATACTGTATGCTACATGTTCCAACCTCAAGAGTTGTTTGCAGCTCTTTTTTTCTCATTTAGAAGAAATGAAGGATCCAAAGCTTTAGTCCATCCACACCATGAAAGTCGACTCTAATTTGAGTAGGTAGCTCTTCCCTAATCATATCTTGAATACATTCAAACCTAAGGTGCTCACCTGTCTGCACTACATCTCACAATGTTCCGCTTGTAGTGTGGAAAAAGGTTTCCATAGCTACTTTTTCAGAAGTGGTCCGTCTATTCCTTTTTCGTAGTCAATTCTTTATCTGGAAAATCTGCTAAAACCTGTTCAACATGGGTGACCTTGTTAGTGTTTGAAATATAACAGACAGAACTTCTAGCATCCCAGCAACTGGCAAACACCACAATACACAAACTGCTAGGGGAGTGGTGGAGCCCCTCCTAGAGAGCCTCTATCCACCACTAATATCCCTCCTCTCTACATCAGGGTCTCTCTCATTTTATTTTCAGGAGGCATAAAAATGTATGTATCCACTATACATACAAATAAAATTAAAACAAATATTTACAGAACAATATTTAATTTCAACTACATACAATATTGTGCATTCTCTTCTATTTCATTTTTTTAATGTTAGTCACCTTTCCTTTTATATACATATAAAATTGTAGCTAGGTCTTGAAGCACTTACTGATTAATATCAAGTACTACAGGCTTCTATATGGATTATGCCTCTGCATTAAGAAAACAAAACTCCTCACTACTGGACCATTAAGCAACATCAGCATAAATGGAGAAAAGATGGAAATTTTCAAGGATTTCATGTAACTTGGATCCCCATTCGATGCCCAGAGGAGCAATAATTAGGAAACCATACAATATCTTGCACAATATCTGGGAAAATCTGCTGCAAAAGATCTCTTTAAACTGATAAAAAACAAAGATGTCACTTTGAAGACTCAAATGCACCTGACCCAAGATATGGTATTTTCCACCAACTCATATGCATGTGAAACATGGGCCATGAATAAAGAAGACAGGAGAAGAATTGATGTATTTTCATTATACTGCTGACGAAGAATATTGAATATATCATAAAATGCTAGAGCAAATAAATCTGTCTTAGAAGAATTACAGCTGGAACAGTCCTTGGAAGTGAGGATGGCAAGACTTTGGATGTGTTTTCAGGATGAACAATCCCTGCAGAAGAGCATCAAACTTGGTAAAGTAGAAGATCAGTGAAAAAAAGAGGAGGAACGCCAACAAGATGGATTGACACAGTGATAGCAGCAATGGTCTCAAGCACTGCGAGGATGGCACAGCACTGGGTAGTGTTTCATTCTGTTGTACACAGGCTGCTATGAGTCAGAAAGGACTCAATGGCACCAAACAACTATGCTGTAAAATACCCTGTTCTAAACTGTCCTAAAAAGTCTATCTTCAGATTTTCTTATGCTTCATTTTTCAGAATTTTCTCTCTTTCCTTGCATAAAACCTGCACATAAACCTTACCCTAAGACTTTAGGGAGTGTGGTAGTTACATAATCTGTTGCGAATTTGAGAGGATTAAGAGTGAAGGGGTGGAGTTACCCTATCAATCAGGTTGGAACTCGACCTCATTTGGAGAGATGACAGAGATAATAGCTCTCTGGAGGCAGGACACATACTCACTTCTTGTGAGACATTTCTCATGAGAAGCTACCCTGATGCAGCCAGAGCCTTGGGAGCTGGAGGAGCTACGTGGAGACTCCTGCCAGTGCTGAGATGCTTATAACACCACTGGATCCACAAGACTTCCCACCCACTGGCCTGTGATCTTCCTGCATTCAGTATCATTGCATGCGTTTCGTGAGTCTGAAGAGGAATTTATAGATTGGTGTCGTACAAATGGGCTAAAGTTGGCCTATGGGCTTGATCTGGCCTGGGCTGAGATGTTTTCTCAATATTCAATTGCTCTTGTATATAAGGCCCATTCTTATACACATATGGTTTCTCTGGATATGTTTTTCTAGTCAACCCAGACTAACACAAGTAGAGAGGGAGTGAAAAAGAAGGTACTCAACAAGATGGATTGACCTTTGTGGCTGCAACAATGGGCTCAAACATAACAATTTTGAAGATGGGGCAGGATATGGCAGTGTTTATGCTGTTGTACATCAGGTTTCTATGTGTTGGAACCGACTACACAGCACCTAACAGCAACAACAAAGTCATTTCCTCCCCTCTGAAGGGTTTTTAAAAAGCCTCTTCTCAACAAGGCTGGCATCTTCCTACAAAGTCATTTCATATCAGGCACTATGAGAAAAACAGATGCTATTTATCATTCCATATACAAAATATCCCCCAGTGTAGAAACTTTAGTCAAGAAAATGCTTTCTACTTAAAACAACAGCAACAAATCAATCCCATTCACTCAAATCCTGAAGTGAATTCTAATTGTTAAGGTGAATATGTTGGATCATGCCATATAATTACAAACTCAGAATGAAGAGCGAATGCAAAGGAAAGCTAAATCTTTAAATATATATATATATCCAGGGCTTGAGTAATAAAAAAACTAGAGATAATAGGAGTCCTAAAAATTATTTCTAGAAAATATACCTTGGCTCTTGGAAAATGAAGAGATTGGGCAGCCCACAGGCAGGTAGGAAAGAAGCTCGACTAGAATTGTCCTTAGAAGCAAGGATGGCATGACTTCTCGCTCACATTAAACATGCCTCCTAGCTTTTCCTTACTTATTTTGGACATGTTATAAGGACGGAGGAATCCCTGGAAAAGCTCATCATGCTTGGTAATGTACAGGACCAATGCAAAACAGCAAGACTCTCAGCAAGATGCATTGCCACAGTGGTTGCAACAATGGGCTCAACCAGCCACCATTGTGAGGATGGTGCCGTTCTTTCGTAAACAGGGTCTCTTCGAGTCAGAACCATCTCAAAGCACCAAATAAGAGCAATAGCAACATGCGTAGGTGTCTCTCAGCCCTTCTACTGGAGGAATGAGAGAACAGACTGAATAAGAAAGGCAGTCATTATCTTTGTATTATAATTTCTAGAAAGTTATAAGTAGCTTGGTATAAGAAGCTTGTCTCCTTTTCTCTGTTTCACTTATATTTAAATATTACACTTAAATAGAGAGCCTCCAGAAATTGACTCAGAATATTCTAGCAAGTAACAGGATGTTACATCTGAAATGGAATATATGGAGAAATGCTAATATTTCAGATCAGGTATATTTTACCACTTCTATAATTAAAGCAGGATCTGACTCTTTCCTAGTTCATCCTTTTTTTATTTATTTACATGTTTTGTTCAGTGAGGAACTAAATTATTTATATCTCTTCTTTGGATACTTACTGACTTTGTTAGAATCTTTCAAGAACATCACTGATTTATAAATTATTTATGATTTCTCAAAGTTTCTTTCATAAATGTAAGTCTCAATACTCATGAATCCAAGGAAAAGCATTGCTTTGGAGAATATTTTCATTACCAATATTTTTAAGTGGTATTTTTGTTAGTAAATTACTTTACCCTTCAAAAATACTATGGCATATACACAAAAAAATGTTTATGCTTACAAAAGGGTACTCCCCCCCCCCCAAATCCGGATTTTCCCCCCAAAGCTATGCATTTAAATTTTCTTACAAAGCAACCATATCACCTTCAAAGTACTCTCCATTACACTTAATACATTTGTCAAATCTGTGATTTCATTCTTGGAAACATTTTTCAAACTCATCTGTTTGGATGACTGGCAGCACCTCCCTCATTTTCTTTCTTCACCTCTTCTATGTCGCCAAATCACTTTCATTTCACATCCCTGTTCAATCGCAGAAACACAAAAATGCTGCACAGAGCAAGGTCAGGTGAGTAACATGCACGGGAAAGAGAGGCATGCTGACTTGGCCAAAATCTGGCGCACTGAGATGGCTGCATGAGCACTTGCATTGTTGTGGTAGGAAAACCAGTCTCACATCTCCCACTAATCAGGCCCCTTTTGTCTCACACTGTTACACTATATTTTCAGAACCTCTAAATAGAAAGCTTGATTAACAATCTGACCTGGTGGGATGAACTCCAAATGTACTAAAAGTCGACAATTTTTGTCCATTCAGGAAGTTGACTGATGTCCAGAGTGGGGTTTGTCATCAATCATTTCACTTACTGTGAAATGAGAAAACCACTCATATGCTTTAGTTTTTCCCACAGCGCTGTTCTCATCAGCTGTGTTCCACATCACAACAGTTTTTGTGACATTTTTCGCAAGCAGGAAACAAAATTGCACAGTTGCACTTTGTTCTCTTAAATAGGTCATCACAAAAAACAAGGTTCAAGCGAAATTGCTTTTACGAAAAAATTCTCTGTGACCAGAGAGAACCTTCCCAGGTGATCCCACTGGGCGCACTAACTCAGAGCAAGTTGCTTGATACTTGCCTAGCAGGAAAGATGAGTTCTATGAAAGCCCCACTCCACCCAGCGTAATTCCGGGGTAGGGGGTATTCCCTTGTATAATTACTTTCTACCAGTCCTCTGTAACTTTCTTTGTACCGTGATGGTTTGCTTATTGCTGTGATGCTAAAAGCCATGGTATTTCTAATTTCAGCAAGTGTCCCATGTGGGCACATTTCCGTGGAGCTTCTACACTAAAATAGATGAGAAAGAAGGACCGGGCAATCTACTTATTTAAAACTTGTCCAGGAAACCTTATGAACAGCAGTGGAGCATTGGATGGGTCCATGTTGTAACATGAGCCATTCAAGTTGGAAATCATTCAGAGTATGACTGTGAGGAGCTTCCTCTTCAAAGTAGAGTCTGTCTTAATGACATGGATGGTAGAAAGCTTGCTGTGGATGGTGTAAAACCTTCAGGACTTTTCATTTGTTGATGTGTCTTGACTCAAAATTACAAGAGGCAGCTGCCAACATACATTGATAATCGGAACGTGAAATGTACAAAGTATAAAACTAGGAACATTGGAAGTCATCAATGAGAAGTGAAACTCATAACGATCAATATTGTAGGCCTTAGTGAGTTGAATTGGACTGGTACAGGTCATTTTTAATTGAACAATAATATGATTTCCTATATCAAGGAAGACAAAGGAAAGGGAAAAGGGGTCATAGCGTCAAAAGAGCATTTCAAAATCTCTTCTGAGAAGCATTGATGCCAGTGATAAGATAATATACATACACCTATAAGGAATATCAATCAATACAATTATTATTCAAGTTTATGTGCCAACTGTAATGCCACAGATGCAGAAACTGAAGATTTTTACCAACTTTTGCAAAAATAAGTTAATGAAATATACACACAAGATGCATTGATACTATTGGAATACGAAAGGTAAAAATGAAAAGGAAGGATCAATAGTTGGAAACTAGGATAGTTAGTGATAAAATAACCCTGAGATTGCATGACAACATTTTTCAAGACCATTAACTTTTTCATTGCTAATATATTTTTCAGCAACATAAGCAGTGACTGTCCTCATAGACCTGCAACAGCCATTTGATCTCCCTCTTGACCCATTCTGGATTTATTCTAGGATTAAACTACTTCTTGTTCATTTCTCTACAGGGATTTTCCTTCTGGCTTATTTTAATATTGCAGGTATTTTTTACTTTCTTTTTCTTTTCTTTTTAAATATATAAATATTTTTTATTGTTTTGGCTTTGTTATGTTTACAGGTTTATTCAGCAGAGAGGGGTGGATGTAAACTGATAATAATTGACATGATATCTTATCTGGGGTGGGGGTGTTTAGGATAATTGAGGAGCAAATGAATATGGGAGGGAGGAGATGTACTTGAACTGATTGTAATGATGTATACACAACTCTTTTAAAATATGGCTTTACTATCAAAGTGTTTCTTTATATTGTGCATAAGGTCACTATGGGTCAGAAGCAATTTGATGGCACCTAATGAAAAGAACAAAATGGAAATATATGTGTGGTAGTTAAATAATCTGTTGTCAATTTGAGACTTGGGAGGGAAGGGCTGGAGTATTATAGCCTGTCAATGAGGTCACAGCCTTATGACCTCATTTGGAGATAGATAGCTCATTAGAGGTGGGACACATGCTCACTCCCTGCGAGACATGCTTGCTGACAAGACAAATAAGGCTTTGATGGAGCCCAGGAGCTAAAAGAGCCACATAGAGACCCCTGCCATCCCTGAGATGCCTCTTCCGCCACAAGACTTCCCACTCACTGCCCTGTGATCTTCCTGCATTCGGCATCATTGCATGTGTTTCCTGAGTCTGAAGAGGACTTTATAGATTGGTATCGGACAAATGGATTAATATCAGACTTATGGACTTTATCTGGACTGGGCTGTGAAGTTTTTTCAATATTCAATTGCCCTTGTATATAAAGCACTTTCTTATACACATATAAATGTCTCTATGAATTTGTTTCCCTAGTCTACCCAGACTAACACAGTATGCTATGTGAATTATACCTCAATAAAACCATTGGGGGAAAACAAAATAATTAAATCCTCACACTAGTCCAATAGGAAACATCATGATACAAAGATAAAATATTGAAGTTGTCAAGGATTTCACTTGACATGGATCCGGAAGCAATGCCCACGGAAGCAGTAATCAGGAACTCACAGATACTGCACTTGGAAAATCTGCTTCACAAGACCACTGAAATTGTTCAATAGAAACATTGTCACTTTGAAGACTAGGATGTGCTTGACCCAAGCCATGGTATTTTCAACCACTACATATGCATGTAAAAGCTGGTCATCAAATAAGGAAAACCAAACAGGAATTGATGTCTTTGCATCACAGTACTGGAGAAGAATATTAATTAAACTATGGACTGCTAAAAGAAAGAATAACTCTGTGCTGTAAGAAGAACTGACAGAAAGCTCCTTGGAAGTGAAGATGTGGAGATTCTGTCTCCCACAGGCCAGTCGTATCATCAAGGGGGCGTTTCAAGAGAAGGATGTTGTACTGAGTAGCGTCTGTGCAAAATCAGAAGACCCTCAATGAGAAGGGTAGACAGTGGCTGCCGCGATGAGCCTGAAAATAAGAACAATTGTGAGGATTGCAGGACTGGAGGCGTTTTATTCTGTTACACTCCGTGTTGCTGTGACTCAGACATGACTGCAGGTAACCGCATAATTACTATCAGGTTTAATGGTGCCCCTTCTCCAAAATGTATGTTCACTCGGAACCTCAAGTGCGGCCTTATTTAGAAACAAGGACTTTTCAGTTGCAATTGTGATTTGATCATTCTGGAATGAAATGTATCATTAATCTAGTGAGAATGTCCTTATGAGAGAGAGAGAGAGAGAGAAGAAACAAAGACACAGAGAAGAAGGTTGTGGAGATAATGAATTCATGTTATTTAAAGCTACTCATTTATTATTATTTGGTAATTTACCATAGCAGCCCCAGGAAATATATGCAATTCCTGAGAAAGCTTATTCAGGACACTGGACTGGATATGAATTGTACATTATTTACAAAGATCTCACCAAAACCATAAAATTGGGGCATGCCTGTGAATTAACAGGACCAGAAAGTGATCACAAGTTTCTCAGGACTCTTGTAGAGTCATCAGTGTCTTATCACAGCAAAGAAATGAATTCGTTTGGGTGGGTAAGAGCTCATATTGTGAAATGCCTACCTGCGATTACTTTATGTTTTAAGAGTGGTAATTTTTCCATCTCTGACATATAATTGTGCCTACCTCACAGGGTTGTTATAATGATTAATAAGACATGCACTGCAAATAAATGATAATATATGATAAATTAATTTGTCACTTTTATAACCAATTTACCTACTTGATAAAATCAATGTCCTTTTTCAAAATTCAGAATAAAAGTCACATTCTTTGGGAAACCTTTATCTTCTAACAATTCCTCTACTCTTAATGCTCTTAAAATGCTCAGCATGTACCTCTTAGTGTTTTTATTTTGAAGGGTCATTAATGCAACACAGGTCTGTCTCTTCATGTTTACAATGGGCTCCTTACAGGAGTCCTGGTGGCATAGTGGTAACATGTTGGGCTGCTAACCTTAGGTCAGCAGTTCAAAACCATCAAGCACTACTCCAAAGAAAGATGAGGCTTTCTATTCCCGTGAAGAGTTACAGCTTGGTGAACCCACAGGGGCAGTCAGCCCCACAGGGTCGCTGTGGATTGAAATCAAGTTGATGGCAGTGAGTTTTTGAGTTTTCATGGTGGGGCCTTGGACTTACTATTATTCTCATTCCTATCTTTTACCTAGTCTTCCAACTTAGAACCATGATCAGCATTCATGAGAGCAACAGTCGGGAAATGAAATGATTTCTTTATTTAGGTCATGTGACCAGGAATGGGCCATCCCTGGGGAAAGACATCGTGCTTAGTAAAGTTGAGGGTCAGCGGAAAATGAGGAAGAATACCCGCAAGTTGGATTAACACAGTGGCGGCAACAATGGACGCGAACGTTGGAATGCTTGCAGAGGTGGCACAAGACCAAGCAGTTTTGTGTTTCATTTCGTTTCGTTTTGTTGCACATAGAATCCTGATGAGTTGGAGTAAAATCAAAGATACCCACAACAACAGTAATCATGAGCTTGGAAAATGCAAGGTACTTATATTCCTCTTATCATTTCATTCATATCATTTACTCATATTACTCTTCTAAGTAAATGAGAGATTCTAGTGGTGCCGTATCTGTCCCTTATTCTAAATGTTGAGAGTGCCATCAATATTAATGAACTTTCATGAAGCTTGTGTCATTATATAGTTGCTCAGGTGAATGCCTTAAAATAAGTAATTGGGGGCTCATTGGTATCTGTGCTAGTGTTTATGAATCATACTTTATGAGCAAACAGACAATGTGATCAATTGAGAAGGACATGCTGAGTCATGTTTATAAAGTATTATCTCACAATATCAACATGTTTTCAAAGTCTAGGATGTGAATAACTATACCTAATTGGTATTGCGACAAAAATGAAATACAGGCGTTAATTAGACATTGGATGTATAACAACAAGTAATTGTGTAATTCTTCACACTTATTTGGAAGAGCTACATGAGTAACTGCAATACTGACAAAATTCATCAGCTCATGGATCAGGAAGCAGCCAAATAATTTTGAATTCAAATCGCTGTCAAAGAAGAGTCATACCAATTTATCAGTCTTTAAGACAAAAATTCTGAACATAATGTTCCAAACAAACTTTGATTGCTGCAGTTAATATACCAAAAGAGAAGGCTGTTTTTTAATTCAAAAGAAATTTACATTGACCAAACCATTTAGCATCAGCCATATCAGAGATTTCTAACAAGAACATACATGAAGGTTAAGTTTTTCAAGTAGCTAGTTTCTGCACCATAATAAATGAAGGGTTTTCATTGCTTTGCTTTCTACTTCCTTATTTGTCTGCCCCATGTTTAGCTGCCCTCTTTAAGTATCAGGGAATGTGTGCTTGCCTTTTCCACTCAAGTACTGATTCCCAAAGGCCCCGCCATTTTTATTCATCTCTGTCTAATCAGTGCTCAGCAGAGTCCCTTGTGGCTTCAGAGTGAATTCTGACTCAGCTTTACTCTATGGAACAGAACAAACCTGCCCTTTTTACTTTCCGAGTTTGTAAACCTTTACTGAAGCAGAAAGCTTCATCTTTTTCCTGTAGAGCAGATCGTGGTTTTGAACTGCAGACCTTGTGGTTAGCAGCCCAAGACATAGCCCACCACTCCCCCAGTGCTCCTGGCTTCTAATAATGCCTACTACTTACTGCCATAGAGTTGACTCTGACTCACAGTAACCAGGTAGGACAGAATAGAATTGTTCCTGTGGGGTTCCCAGGGTATGGGATTCTTCACAGGAACAGAAAGCCTCGTCTTTTCCATGAAGTCACTAGTAGAATTGAACTGCTGGACTTGCAGTTAGTAGCCCAGGAAATAATCTGCAATGTCACTGGGGTTCCTTGCTTATAAAAATCAGCCCTACAAAATATACCTAATCCTCATTTATTGATTACATATACATTGTGCACTTATGACAATAGTAAAATCCTATTGTCCAACTTTTTTTCACATTAGTGACATATATCTGGTAGAAATTAATTTTTGCAAAATGATTTTTTTTTACATAAAAACCTGGTCATTCACACAATTTAAACTCTGATACTAATCCCTCCTTCAACTTGTATTGTTTTGTTTGGTTTTTATTTGTTCATATTTGGCTGAACCTCAGAGGTATTACGTCATTGGGGGTCACCCTCTTGAAGCTGTGTTATATGTTTTCCATTTGGGGATATTTGAAACCAGGATTGATGAACCTATACAGACAGCAAGTAGAATAAGGGTGACAGGGGGAGGGGAAGGTAAAGGGGTGATGATGTCAAGAGGAGTCCATGAAGAAAAAGAATGTTTGGAAAGTGATTATGGTAATAATTGTACAATTCTGCTGGACATGACTGAACTATGGAATGATATGATTTATGTATTAAATCCCAATTAATAAAAAAATCCTGGTCATTGGCACCTAATTGTGTTGATAAGTTGGGAATGGGTGTAATTGTTGATGAGATTATTTAGGCTTTGCACGTTTCATATCTTCTCTAGTTACACAGTGATATTTTGTCAGTGTTAGTTGCCATCAATTCGGCCCGGTTTATAGTGACAGTATGTATTAAGGGAAGACAACATCGATCTGTGCCATTGCCATGATTGTTGGGATGTTTGAGTTCATGGCCTGGTCCTGTGTTAATCCAGCTCATATTTGCTGACCTTCTACTCTACAGACAGGATGTCCTTCTCTAGGAAAAGGTCTTTCTTTATGAGAGCTATCCTCATGTCAAATAAGCAAGACCACTTAGAAACTAAAACTAAATGGACCACTTCTCTGGGTTCCATGATGCTCAGAAATGAATAGATCTTTAAGGGGGTGGTGGGTGACTATTTAGGAGGAAAAACAGAAAAAAAAAACTGCCATCAAATCAGTGCTGACTAATAGCAACCCTATAAGACAGGGTAGAAGTGCCGCTGTGAATTTCCATTACTGTAGCTGTGGGGGGGAGTAGTAAGCCCCCTATTCTCCCAAAGAGTTGCTGGTGGTTTCAAAGTGCTGTGTTTGCAATTTGCCAACCAACATGTAACCACTACACCAAAGAGTTCTGTAAAAATTCTGCTGCCGAAGGACATTGGGCCTCCACTCAAGTACTCCCTCAATGCAAGAATACTTTCTTCTATTAAACTGGCATTCTATGATGCTCACCTTCCTGACATAACCACTGAAGGCAAAGCAGGTGAATAAGTAAATGTGGTGAAGAAAGCTGATGGTGCCCGGCTATCAAAAGATATAGCGTCTGGGGTTTGAAGGCTTGAAGGTAAAAAAGCAGTCATCTAGCTCAGAAGCAACAAAGCCCACATGGAATAAGCACACCAGCCTGTGCGATCACGTGGTGTCTTAAGGGATCAGGTATCAGGCATCATCAGAACAAAAACTCATATCATAGTGAATGAGGAGGGGAGTGCGGATTGGAGACCC
Source organism: Tenrec ecaudatus (assembly GCF_050624435.1). Lineage (NCBI taxonomy): Eukaryota > Metazoa > Chordata > Mammalia > Afrosoricida > Tenrecidae > Tenrec > Tenrec ecaudatus. Next base: position 21,970,500 of record NC_134536.1, read on the forward strand.
TAAGCCCATTTGTAGGCCACTGGACATTCCCTTATGGAAGGGTCTCGGGGAGGAGACAAGCCAGTCAGGGTGCAATGTAGCAACAATGAAATATACGACTTTCCTCTAGTTCCTCAATGTTTCCTCCTCACCCACTATCATGGTCCCAGTTCTGTCTTACAAATTTTGCTAAACCAGAGGATGTACACTGGTACACATAGGAACTGGAAACACAGGGAACCCAGGGCAGATGATACCTTCAGGACCAGTGGTGTGAGTGGTGATACTGGGAGGGTGGAGGTAGGGTAGGTTGGAAAGGGAGAACCGATTACAAGGATCTACATGTGACCTTCTCCCTGAGGGACAGACAACATAAAAGTGGGTGAAGGGAGACATCGGACAGGGCAAGATGTGACAAAATAATAATTTATACATTATCAAGGGTTCATGAGGGAGGAGGGAGCATGGAGGGAGGGTAAAAATAAGAAGTTGATGCCAGGGGCTTAGGTGGAGAGCAAATGTTTAAGACTGATGAGGGCAATAAATATACAAATGTGCTTTACACAATTGATGTATGTATGGATTGTGATAAGAGTTGTATGAGCCCCTATTAAAATGATTTTTAAAAATTCTGCCAATGTTCACAGCACATGATTGAGTGATGATATCTCAGCTTAAGTGTGTCAGACATATCATGAGACTATGGTAATTCAGCTGTGAATATTTTACAGCCTAAAGGAACCCATCTTTTCCATGTTAAATGGTGTATCTTCTACCACATTTTCTCTTCGTCCTCATTTTTGACACTGTTTAATTACCTATCTAGCTTTTATAAAGGTCTTTATGAAAACTAGTGAGCTGAAGCATATCTTACAACTAAAGACCAGTGAAGACTGAACTACATATCAAGCTGTTAGCATGGAAATAAAATCGTCCACCATTCAGAAGATGAAAATGTAGACCAGATGATTTTCAGTGAAGGTTTTGAGATTGCGATGTTTGATTTTATTCTCAAAGCAGCAGCATACTAGGGGTTTCTGTCATTAAATTATCCATACCAAGTTAATAAATAGCTCCATATAGGTTTATTGAAATAGATATTTTATAAGAAAGAAGAAGTTTTAAAATTCTTCATGCAATATATATTTACTATTTTCAGCCTCTAGAGTTAGCTATGTTTACATGAAAATAGTATATTTCCTAAAATACAATGATCCTAGGATATTTTTGTGTGAAAATGTCTAATATACACTGAAGTCAGATTTACAGAGCAATACAAAATACCTTTCCTACAATATGTGGTACCATTGGGACAAAGAGGTTTGTTGAGCTATTTGAAAATTTTTAGTGGAAATATATAGTAGCATAGACAATGGAATATTATTCAATCTTAAACATAAATGAAGTCCTGATACAGACTACAAAATGAATATACTTTAAGAAAACATCGTGCTGAGTTAAGTCATTCACAGAAGAAAAAATGTTGGATAGTCCCATTTATATGAAATATCCAGAATATCCATATAAATATCCAAGTAAATGTATAAAGATCAAAGTTTATTGAAAGTGAAGAAAAATCCCTTTGCATTACTGTGTTTACTTCCTATCATCAAAGTCTGTATCCATTCTTTCTTGAAGTTTGACTGTATGGACACAAGTCACCAAATACTAGTGACCAAATATCAGAAGCTGTCAACTCCTGCCAAGACAGGGGATAAAAGTGCTCTGGACCAAAGACAAATCCAATCCTCATTACTTTCCAAGAACTGTAGACATAGCTGGAGTTTGAAAAACTGTTGCTCTGAGTTGAACTAACCATTTTTTGGTTTGTTTTGGTTTTGGGTGATAACACTGATCAAAGTTGAATGAGTCAACTGGAGGCAGGAGGGCAGATTGGTTTGCATAAGTTAAACTTATTTTATATTGAGAAGATTTTTTCCCCTGGAGGAACAGTATCAGAAGCATGGTGTGGAATAAGCACATGATTTCATCTCTTTCCCGCCCCCCATATGCTCAGCTCATTGTGAGATAAATGATCCTTCACAGTCCTGCTAAGAACTCTTCAGTATACTCGTGATTGCATTTGCTTTACAGGGGTGAGAAGCATAGTTCTCAATGCTATTCAATCAACCCTGGCATTTGGGGGATTGCCTTGAAATGGTGCTCCTTTCTTTGTGGAGAACTGTTAATTCACAATAAAGAATTGGTAGTGACTGAATTGTCACTTGAATACACTTGGATTTGCTAGCATTGAGGTAGGAGGCAGATCCAGGGTATCTGGTACAAAGATGTTAACTTCTACAATAGTGTCATGGGTAGGCTCATGGGCTCCTGCCCCCTGGCCCACCTTAAAACCATCCCACTCAACCCCAATCCCACCAGCCCACCCGCAATCCAGCTACTTCTCAGTGTTATGAAAACAAATGGCCTCCAGCTCTTCCAGAAGCCCTGGGTGGGCCCTGAACAATCTTGTGTGTATGGTGGGATATAGTGTCACATGGTGAAGTGAATGTGGATGTAAGATGATGATTATTATTATTTTCATTATTAGCATCTTACAGTGAGTCTGCTACATGTCGTTTTAAGCACTTAACAATTATTGTCTTGTTTAAAACCATAGTAATTCTGTGGATTTAAAGTTCCTGTTGCTCCTATTGCATAGATAATTAGTCTGAGGACACAATGTTCAAGAACACAATGTTCAAGATTTATAAACTGAAATTTTGGGTAACTTGCCCAGCTCTCTGCGATCTGCCATTTTTTCCTCTCTTGATTCTTAGGACCTTGCTTTTGAACTTGATTTATTTCTCCTTTCTTTGTTACATATTCCAATTCAATATACTCAAAGTCACTGAAAACTTATTAAAATATAGAACTTGAGAGCCCCTATGGTATTACAATTGAAATGCTAGGTTTTAGTGTTCTATCCCAATATTTCACCCAAATAATCATGGTGTGTTAGTCGGGTTGACTAGAGAAACAAATTCATAGACATTCATATGTATATAACAAAGAGTTTTATATAAAAGAACAATTGTATATTAAGAAAACATCCTAGCCCCATCTAGATCAAGTCCATAGGTCCAATATTAGCCCATAAGTCTGATACCAGTCTGTAAATTCCTCTTCAGACTCATGCAGCACATGGAATGATGCCAAATGCAGGAAGATCGCAAGCCTGTGAGTGGAAAGTCTTATGGATGCAGTGGTGGTGGGTCAGCACTGGCATGGGTCTTCGTGTGGCATGGTCTTCCAGCACTGGCATGGGTCTTCATGTGACTCCTCCAGCTCCAGGCATCTTGCTCAGCGTAGCTCCATGTGGCTTTTCAATAGGTATGTCTCACAGGGAAAGAGAGTATCTGGCCTCCAGTGAGCTATGTATCTCCATAGCACCACCAAATGAGGTCATCAAGCTGTGACCTGATTGACAGGCAACACACCACCACTTCTACAAGTTGACATTAGATTATGTAACTGCCACACGTGGCATTTGTTGTTCAGTATTGTAGAGTTGGTTCCAACTCATAGTGACCCTGTGGACAACATAATGAAATACTGTCCAGTCATTCCTGCACTGTTTCAGTCCATTGAGTCAATCCATCTCATTGAGCGTCTTCCTCCATTGCAGTGACTCTCTAATAAGTTTAACATCCTTCTCATGGCAGTGAGCATAGGGGCCTCCTGATAGTGTGTCCAAACTATGGGAGACAGAGTCTCATCCTGTTGACTTCCAAGGGGTGTTATGGTTGTGTTTTTTCCAAGACAGACATATTCATTCTTAGGGAAGTCCATCCAATGTACAGTCACCATTCTTCATTATCATTTAACAGTGTGCATTCCTTTCTGGTTTTCCTGATTTGTCATCCGGAAAATACAGCATGGTTGTTCTTTATCTATAATCACATTGGACAAAATGACAATAACTCGCTCCTTGAGAAGATTTTTTTTAATTAAAAATACCATAGTAATATAAATACATTTCTTAAGAGTAACAAAGTCATAAAGCTAAAAGATTTAATTCAACCTCTACTCTCACCTCTTCACCTCCTCATGTTCTAAAATATCTTGGAAGTACTTAATATCCACCAGCAACACCAAGATTAAGTTAACCATTGAATTCAAAAGAATAATGCCAATGATATTTTTTGCCAATGATATTTATTATCTAAATAAAGAAAATCTTAAGGAATTTCTGAGACTCGAATGTCAGTATTAATACCCCATTCTTTATCTGTCCTTTCTACAAATGAAATGCACCCTTCCATTCTCAGTCATTGTTCTGTCTTGTGCATCTTTCTTCCAGTTATTTTAAATTTATGCGATTTCTGAGCCTTTATGTAGTAGAATGAAAGATATCTCCAATATAGCCTGGAGCTATGGTGCAGGGATACTAATTAACACCCCAAAATGGCACTTCAGCTAAGCAGGCACCCCAGACCTGGAGGGCATCCCACACATTCTTCAGCTAGCCGGATGGGAGCCGAGTCAGAAGCATTGTAAATGTCCCTTCTTCTTCCCTATTCCCACGTATCATAAAGTTATAGCCCATGCAGTCTGGAGGCACACGATAACAGCAACCTAACAATGTTTTTGGGGTACCCAATGTCATTGTGCTGGTGGTTTCAGTGGCCCACCGCACTCAAAGCTGGTTATCTCTTTGTCCAGTGGGCCACCCTTGGAAGCAGGACTGAGTGCCATTCATCTTGATCTGTAAGTCCTTGCATGCAAATAAACTGATGTCTCTCTCACATTGGCTCCAGGTGAGTTGTTTTGGCCCCTTGGCTTCTACATACAGGGAGTCTCTCTCTCTTTGGTGCTTGAGGACAAACTGATGGACTTTAAAGCATTCCGTGAGATGTCCTCTTTCTTCTTAGTTCCATGAAGTGGCATGTAAAGCGCAAAGATGTGAAGCAAATCAGATGGAAAGTCCTGGCAATTTTTACCAACCTTCACCTACTTAGTAATTTTTAAAACTGTCCCAGATCTTTAAAGCATTTAGGGACCGATTTAATTGCACTCTCTAGGACAAATCATCCCAGGTGGAAGATGTTCTATTCTTGCTTCTCTGACCCTTAACCTAAGATTTAGAGCATTAGCTCAATTTTATAAAAATAAAAATCTCTGTTAAGTGCAACATGGTCACAGGAAAGAACACAGGATTTGGAACTGAAGGACTCAAGGTGGAGTTCGGCTCTCAACCTTCCTAAGGCCGCAAGTTCCTCATGGTGTGTGACCTCCCAACCATAACATTATTTTTGTTGCTACTTCATAACTGTGATTTTTCTACTGTTATGAATCAGGTGACCCCTGTGAAAGGGTCGTTCACACCCCCCCCCAAAAGGGTCGTGACCCAGAGGTTGAGAACCATTGTTTCAGACCAATATCTCACCACATACTCTTGGGAAAAGTACGTAATTTTCAAGTCTGCCTTTCTCATACAGAGTATTACTAAGACCCAATTTCAAAGGTTATTATCAGTACTGATAAGATTGCTATCAAATTACTCTGTAAAATGTAACAAAATTGTAAACTTATATATAAAAAAAGGCTATTATTATGGCAGCAACCCAGGTTGGCACAAATTATGTGTGCTTGTGGTGGTTGCACACTAGCCTTCCATCAGCATGGTCTGTGGTTCGAAACCACCAGGAGACCCACTGGGCTTTCTCCCCCAGGAAGCAGTTACAGTCTCTGAAACCCACAGGAGGCTGCTATGAGTCAGCATTGAGCCCATGGCAGTGGGTTTGGTTTGGGGTTGGTTCTATCTATCCAGAAGGCTATGATCCGAATACACCCACATACACTGCAGAAGGAATCTGCTCCACTAACAATAGCCCCGAAAACATTATGGAATGGTTTTTCCTCTATAACACCAGGGGTCGCCATGAGTCACATCAACTCAATGACACCAGGAAGTACATCATTACAGTTTTTATCCACGGGAGACTTCAGATCACTTTACAGCCTTAAAGTGTCCATGCTTCAGTCAGGTCGTCTTAGTTTTTGCAAATGGGAGAAAATATTATTCACAATCACGGGAATTTGTAAATTTTAAAAAGGAAGCATTTAATGTGAGAGTTGATGACTTAAAAATCGCATGCAAAACAAATGACTGTGATTGACTGGCTGTGATTGAGCTTTCTTCTAAGTAGATTTGATACATATTTTTCAAGTGAAAAGCTGAACATTCTATCTTGACACCAAAATGCCCAAGGAGAGAAGTGGATGGTTAGCCTACAGATGAGGAGATTGGGGAAACGTTGGCAGATGAAGAGGCATAATGTAAGCATTTATGTAATGCTACTTTAGTAACCAAGAACTTTGAGCAGAAATGTTTGGCAGCCACGTAGAAAATGTAGAGAAGCTTTGGTGGTGCAGTGGTTACTACCTTGACAGCTAACCTGCTGGTGGATGGTTTAAACCCAACAGCAGCTCCTTGGGAAAAAGATGTGGCATCTGCTTCTCTAAAGGTTGCAGTCTTGGAAACTCAACTGGGCAGTTCTACTCTGTCAAACAGGATCGATATGAGTGTACCTTTGTGATAGAGAATACAGCCATGTAGTAAGCGCATATTCGTCATGTTTATGTGAATAAGCAAGGTTACCTGTTTATGAGTGGCTTAACACTATGAAATGAAGGTTGAAAGTTAACATTTTATTGCTGTCAGTGCTTATCACCAATATTTATTTTCCAACACGAAATATATATATATTGTTTAATAGAAACAAAGCTTCTGTCAGCTGGATCTAACATATTTAAGCAATGTCACGCTGAAAGTGTGTCGTATTATTGGCCTTCTGGGCGTACCAGGATGGGTTACCAAACTAGAATGTTGAGGCATTTAATAGAGAAGTTGCCTTTCTAATCTGCCTGTATTCGCTAAGTCGTTGTACTCACTCAACTCATAATCACTTTAATACAGGTGATGGCTGATGACAGTGAATCAGGGTAACGTTTCAGGAGGAAACAGAAACTTCAGAATGAAGTAGGCACCCTGAAGATGGTCTAAGTGGGGCAGAAGTAGGTCATGATGGAACTGGGATCAGAAAGCATCAGAAGAATCTTAGAACAAAAAGTTGAGTGTTTATAACACATCTGTACTATGCATTATCTCTGAAATTTTCAAGAACCAGACAATATTGTAGCCTATATCACAGATAATGGAAAAAAGAGCGGGTGGCTCAGTTGAATCATGCATTTATTAATTATTTGCAATGGCCACCCCAACATTAATTATTTGGGCTGAGAATCAAACTCAGGACTGCCTAATCTAAAATAATCAACTCCTCTATTTTCCCCTTTTCACTAAAATAAATTGCCTGCCTGTATTTTTGACTTTCATCTGGGGTTTGGGTGGCGTTTGGTGGCATTATAGCCCAGTATCTAGCCGGACCTGTACCAGGATGGCAATGTCTGGCACAGAGGCTATGCAAGGCCCATGAAATCATCAATGCCAGCCAGCATCACACAGCTCACCAAAGAGAAGCAGTTATAGTTGTCACGTAGGGGTGAATTAGATAAATATTTGACCAAAAATAGCAGTCTCTATCAAAATGATAGTTTTGGATAACCCTTGAATGATGTTATAAATATTCAAATGACCTTTGGAAGAAAGAAAAAAGATTCCCAACCCATGCCTCTACTGCCCGTTTCTCTCTGCAAGGAAGCAGGAATCTAAGTAACCTAGCCAATGAGTATGTAGATATTTTAATTAGGGCTCTAGTAAAAAAAATATTATTTGAAGGCCCTAAATTGGGGCTCTCGCAATTTCTCAGTCTTGGTTGTAGGATCAGTTGGATAGAGTATATTTTAGTGAAAGAGAGATTAAGACTGAGACTGAGAGGAAGAGATAAGAATGCCCGTATCCAAACTTCTGAAAATGCCCTAAGACCACTTACCTATGCAGCCATAGCAAACCAGGAATAGAATAATAAATAGGCATGGCTTTGTACCTTTCCTGAGATAACAACCCTACCACTGGTAGCTCTCCAGACCTTAGGCCTATAGTAAAAATGCCTTGTCCGTTTCAATGGGACTGTCTATGGGAAAGATGAAAACCAAATCCACTGCTGCTGAATCACCTCTAGTTCACAGCAACCTATAGGATTGAGTAGAAATGTTCTTTAAACTTTTGAGACTGTGTATTACTACAGAAGCAGACAGCCTGGTCCACCTCTCAGAGGGCAGGTGTTGGGCTTGAACTGCTGAATTTGTAGTCAACAGCCTAGCACTTAAACCACTGAACCACCAGGACTCCTTATGGAAAGGGCTGTTGCTAGGTGCAATTGAGTGGGTGCGTATTCGCATGACCCTGCACACAGCAGAAGGAAACACTGCCCAGTCCTGTGCTATCCTCACAATTGTTCTTATTTTTGAGCCCATTTGTTACGGCCACTATGTCAATGTGACAGCCACTATGTCAAAGCCACTATGCCTTGCGGGGGGCTTTTCTCTCTTTAGTTGCCCCTCTACTTTACCAAGTATATCTTTCTACGGGGCCTTGTCTCTCCTGACATGTCCAAAGTACATGAGATTGAGTCTTGCCAGCCTGGCCTCTAAGGAGCGTTCTGGCTATACTTCTTCCAAAACGGATTTCTTTTTTCATTTGGCAGTCCATGGTACTTTCGATATTCTTCCCTAGCACTAGAATACAGATACATTGGTTCTCCTTTGGGCTTCCTCATTCCATGTCCAACTTTCACATGAGCATGAAGCAATTGAAAATATCATGGCTTGGGTCAGATGCACCTTAATCCTCAAAGTAACATCCCTGCTTTTCAACACTTTAAGGAGATCTTGTACAGCAAATGTATCCAATCAAAGCCATTGTTTGATCTTTTGACTGCTGTTTCCATGAGCAATGATCATGGATTCAAGCAAGACAAAATCCTTAACAACTCTGGGTTTTCCCCGCTGTTTATCATGTTATGTATTGGCCCAGTTGTGAAGATTTTGGTTTATTTTACATTCAGTTGTAATCACTACTGAAGGCTGCAAACCTTGACCTTCATCAGCAAGGTTCCAAGTCTTCCTCACTTTCAGCAAGCAGCGTTATGTCATTCGCATGTCACAGGTTTTTAATAAGCCTTCCTCCAAAACTACTGCCCCATTCTTCATATAATCCAGATGGCCCGATGATTTTAAGCCATGAGGAGAATATTGACAATCCATGTTACTTTCAATATTCTTTTCAAGCACCAGGTAATACTGAATGGCTTAAAATCAGGAAAGTGTGCATCAGGCTTGTATCATCTTACTATGCTCTTTCACTCTGCATGTTGAACAATTAAGCCCTGAAGCAGGATTAAATGATGGCGACTACTGAGGACTAGAAATAAAACTAGTCTATTGAGACAGTAATTCAAACTTCCAGATCAAGTGCACGTCTGGAAACCTCTCTTCCTCTGTGCCCCATATGGTGCTATCCCTGTTACTCCCCACCCAGCCTTCTGCATGTACTCCAGCAGAAGAGGCCACCAATAGAAGGGTCCTAATGTGATCGTTCTGCTTTGGTTTCCTTAGTTACTAAAAATCAACCAGTTATACTTTCAGTACATTCCCCTTCAGTTCCCCTGCAGGAATCACTCTGAACCATCCTTTAACATTTCCCATTAGGATTAAAAAGTGTGAGTCCTATCGAGAGCAGGAAGATGTACTTATGCTGCCCATGATGAGCGCCTGTGCTTCCACCTCTCTTGGGAAGCCTCTCTTGAGAGATGTTGCCTGTGCCCACACATGTGTGTGGGCAGTGTGTGGGAGGAGGACCAGTAACTCAGAACTCCTGTGTGATGAATCAGTTGATGCAAAAAGGTTGACAGTTCAAGTCCACTTAGAGGTACCTCTCAAAGACTACCAGGCAATCTGATTCTGAAAAATTGCCCACTAAAAACCTGATGGGGCACAGAAAACCCTATGCATCCTGGAAAATGACCGATATGAGATGAAGGCTAGCTATAAAGAGAGAGCGGAAAAGGAGTAATTTTATTGCACCATTTCTAAGTATAGTTACTGAAGGTTTTTTTTTTTCCTTCTGTCTACAGTAATTCCTCAGGAGAATAGCACAATTGCATTTTAATGAAAACAATTTCATTTCAGAGTGCCTTAATGAATTATTAATATTAATGAAATATTGCATGGAACGGTGTAAAATGCCAGGCTCTATGTTAATGGGCAAGGTATAAAGAACCTGGTAACACAGAGTGCTTGCACTCAGCGGCAACAAAAATAGACCTGAATGTGGAGCATAAAACTTCACGAGCAAGCAGACCATACAGTGGCTGAAAAACAGGTTGGCTGCCTTGCACTTCAGCTCCGTTCACTTCCACCCACTCCAGAGCCTCTACGCACAAATAAAACCAGCATTGAAGGTTGGTGATGGGGAGGATTCCCAAGCACAGATAACCAAGGTTTCTAAAGTACTCAACAGTTTGACTTTTTTCGCACAGTGGGTATTTCTGTCTTTTGTAGATTGTCCGTGTATTTAGCTATTTTTGTTGTTGTTAGGTGGTGCCATTAAATCAGTTACAACTTGTAGCGATTCTGTGTGTAACAGAAGGGAGCAGTGCCCAGTCCTGAGGCACCCTCACAGTCACTGCTGCGTACAGGTCCATCGCTGTAGTCCTCGTCCCCATCCATCTCCTCAAGGGTCTTCCTTTGTCTTTTGCTTCTGTCTACTTTATGAGGCAGCATGCCCTTTTCCTGGGAATTGTCTCTCTTGGCAACATGTCCAAACTATTTGAGAGAAAGTCTGGCCAAACTCGTGTCTACAGATCATTCTGTCTGTGCTTTTCCAAAACAGAGTTGGCTGTTCATTTGGCAGCCCGTGGTACTTTGCATGTTCTTTGCCAGCACCATAATTCAAATGCATCAATTCTTCTTTAGTTTTCTTTAGTCCATGCCCAACGTTCACACACATATGAAGTGATTGAAAATATGGCTCGGGTCTGTCCTCAGTCCTCCAAGTGACATCCTTGCTCTTCAACATTTTAGAGGTTTTGTACAGCAGGTTTGACCAATTAATAATATATCATTTGGTTTCTTGATAGCTGCTTCCAAGCACGTTGATTATGGAGCCACGCGAGACAAAATCCTTGAACTTTTCCATCTTTTTTCCATTTATCATTATGTCTATTGGTACAACAGTGACAATTATGGTTTTCTTTACAACATATTACAATAGATTCTCAAAATGGCAGTTCTTGATCTTCATCAGCAAATGTTTAGTTTCTCCTTGCTTTTAGCAAGCAAGGTTGGGATATCTGCCTATCACAGGATGTTTGTAAGCCTTTCTCCAAACCTGATGCTGAGTTCTTCTTATAGACCGGTTCTTGGGTTATTTGCTCAACATACAGATTGGGAAAATATGATTTAAAAATAAACCGATGCACACTTTTTCTTATCTTGAACAACATTGTATTACTTATTCTGCTAGAAATGCTGCCTCTTGGCCTGTGTACAGGTTCTGTGTAAGTTCAATGAAGTATTCTGAAATTTCCATTTTTGTCAGTATGATCCATAGTTTGTTATGATCCACATAGTCAAATGCTTTTGCAGAGTCAACAAGACACAAGTAAATGTCTTCTAGTATTCTCTGATATTAGTCATTATCCATCTAACATCAATAATAATATTCTTCATTCCATTTCCTCTTATGAATCCAGTTCAAATTGCTGACAGCTTCATGTCAATGTATTGCTGCCACTGTTGGTGAATTATCTTCATCCAAATTTCACTTTCACAAACTATTCATGGTTTAGTTCAAGGATGCCTATTGTCTTTTGGGTCACCTTTCTTTGGAATTGGTATAAACATAGATCCACGTCCAGTCAGTTGACCAGGATAACTGCCTGCCGGGTTTCTTGATATAGACCAGTGAGTGTTTCAGTGCTTCATGAGCTTATTGAAACATTTCAACTGGTTTTCTGTCAATTCCTAGAGCCTGGTTTTTGGCCAATGTCTTCAATGCAGCTTCAACTTTCTATTGTGCTATTGGGTTTTGAGGACATGCTATCTATGAAATGGTTTAGTGTCAACCAATTCCATTTGGTACAGCAGTGACTCCATCTATGCCTTCCTTCTTCTCTTGATGCTTCCAGCATTTTCAATATTTTACACATAGAATCATCCAGTAGTGCTTAAATTTTTTGTTCAGTTCCTTCAACTTGATATATGCTGAATGTTTCTTCCCTTTTTTGTTTGTTTTGGTTTTCTAACTCCAGGTATTTTCACACTTTATTACAATACTTTATTTTGTCTTCTTGAGATATCTTTGAAGCTTTCTGTTCATCTCCTTTATTTCATGATTTGTTCTATTTGCTTTAGCTACTCTATGATCAAGAGCAAATATCAGAATCTCATCTGACATCTATTTTGACATCATCTTTCTTTCTGGTCTTTTTAATAAAATTTTGCTTTCTTCATGTTTGGTGTTCATGATGTCATTCTAGCATGTCATGTCTCTGTCATTAGTGTTCAATGAGTCAAATCTGTTCTTGAGCAGTTTTTAAAATTCAGGTGGAATTTACTCAAGATGATATTTTGGCTCTTGTGAACTTGTTTTCATTTTCTTTAACTTGAATGTACATAGTTTGTTCCACAATCCAACCCTGACCTTATTTTGGTGACCGATATTGAACTTCTCCACCATCTCTTTCCACAGATGTAGTCAAGTTGATTCCATGTATTCCACCTGGTGAAGTCCAACTGCAGTTATCCTTTGTGTTGGAAAACAGTATTTAAAAAGAAAAAGTCCTTAGTCTTGAAAAATTCTATCATACTAAAATGAGGCAAGGAATGAAAGTAGAGATTTGGGCAGAACATGACAATATCTTAGGACTACAGTTTCCAGAGCCCCTTGCTATCCTCAGTGAAAATTACTATGCTTGTGGTAATCCCCAAGAATCTTGTGCATGTGAGAACTCTTTTCAAAACTGGCCATTATGCAAGAAATATGGAGGTCGGCCATGCTGGTTGATAAGGTTTTCTTATTCCTGGGTCTCTAAACAAAATTTTCTTGGGATGCCCTATGTCTTCCAAAAATAAATCTTTCTCTTGGTAAGTCAAGAACTTCATTCCAAGCGCCATATCTGGCAAGCCATTCCCAAGAGAAAACAGGAGTTCTGGACCAAAACGCACAGCTCTTCAGCATGATGGGATCGAAATGGTCTTCTGAGCAGCTGCCACAGTCCCTTGCAGTTCTGCATCCCAACTGCTTCAGTAAAGATCAGACCAAATCCCAGCGGTGACAGCAACATCGCTAGAGAATGTTTCCTTCACCCACGTTGGGCTTGGGGTCTGTCTACTGTCTGAATCCCAGTAACAATGTGATCTCCAGCTTAATTTCATCACCAAGGTCATAATTTCCAGCTACTTTCCTTCTGTTTTGTTTCCAATGGATGATTTCTTGGAAGTAAATCACTAGACCTTTCTCCTAAGGTATTTATGGGTGGGCTCGTACTTTCAACAAGTTGGTTAGCAGCTAGGCATTAACATTTGCACCACTCAAAATCACTCACTTATCAAATTTGCCTATGAAAGTAACGGCCTGGGTATACCACACACAATGATCTGGTGTCGACAAAGAGTAAATGTACTCCTCAAATGGTCTCTAATGAACTTAAGGAAGAAGGAAGTCGCATTATGCCCTCTCTGTGTAGAAAAGTCAACATTTAAAATCCACACAGAGAAGCCCAGAATGACAGGCCTGGAAGTCTACTTCCTAAAAGTCACAGCCTTGAACACCCAAGGGAGCCGTTCTCATCAGCACACATGAGGTGGGTATGCATTCAAATCGGCCCAGAGTTTTATTTCTTAAACATTTTTATTGTGAATTGACAGGATATGTACAGAGCAAGTGAGTTTTCCATTCTACACCTCATACACGTTTTGTTTCATAACCTTGACTGCAATCCCCATAATGCAACTTACTCAACTCACTTCCACCCGGTGTTTCCTGTTTCTATCCCCCCCTTTTCTTTCTTTTTTTTCAATCATTTTATTGGGGGCTCATGCATCTCATCACAATTCATACATCCATCCATTGTGTAAAGCACATTCGTCACTTCCTACTTTTTTCTTAACTTTGTCCTTGTATAAATATGGCCCCTTTCATCTTAAGTGCTTGACTGTTATCAAGAATTTGTGACTCCCTAGTGTTGTAGTCAGAGCTGATGGATCTATCATGTGACTTCAAAAGAGGTCCAGAGTGTGAGTCCAGTTTCAGGCCCAAAAGGCAGTTCAGGGCCACAGAGAATCCCCCTAGCCCCTCACAAATCAGTAAATCTGGACTTTGAACTCAGCATTTTCAGCGGTAGAAGTAAAGCTCTATTTTTCTTTTTATCGCTCACATCATCAGATAACCCAAAATAAGGGGCTTGTGAAGTTCTGCTAATGCACCTTATAAATTAACACATGCACACTGGTAAAGAGAAGACTGGCTGTTATCAGTTTGACAGTATCTAGTTATCACTTCTTTGAGAGCTGTAGGTGCATGCAAATAACACTCAATAAGAACATTATATTAAAAAATAACACAATCTACAAGTGTTAAAGAACAAGGGAGTTCATTTTGATGAAAAGTTTGGTATAAATAATGATTGAGAAAAAAAAGAACTTCCTTTTGCTTTGCAGAATTTTTGCTATCCACACAGAAAGGATGAGGGACTTAGCAAAGTGTGACAGTAATTAATGCCCTAGCATCCAAATGTTAGGGAATTTAGGTCAGGGATAACGTTTTTGGTAAGCTTCTCTGGTTTTCTTCTTCCTGTGGCTTTCAACACTAACAAGTTTCGAAATGTAAAAGATCCTCAGCATCTTGTTTAATAAAAGTTAGCGAATGCTCATCATACCTTCCGTGATTTAACCAAACAACCAAACTCACTGCCATTGAGTCACTGCAGACTCATACTGATTGTGTAGGGCAAGGTAGAACTTCCCCTTTGAGTTTCAAGTCTGTAATGGCTCTATGGGAGTAGCAAGCCTTGTCTTCCTCTTGCACACAGGCCGGTGTCTTTCAAACTGCCAACCTTGTAGATCAGCCATGTGCTATTAGCAGCTATGGTGTTGGCACTGCATTAGGGTGACTTCATGCACTATAGGATCAGACTATTGTGATTCACAGGTATATTTTGTTTGACTTATTTTCTTAAGTAGATTGCCAGATATTTCTTCCTAGTCTATCTTAAGTCTCAACATTCTACTGAAACCTGTTGAGCATCATTGTAGCCCACAAACCAGTGGGTGGTGACTTCATTGACATCCACTAGCTGGAAATTGAACTCAAGATTCTCTCAAACAGGGTCAGAATTCAACCACTGAACAAGCACTGAACCTCATCCATCCGCCCCCACTCCACCCTCATCCCCCCACCCCCCACCCTGCACCACGATTAGCCATATAGTCAGATAACCTTGTCTGGAAGGGAGTCTAGGAGACACCAACCAGATTGACTTTCAAACTTGGAGTTGCAATAAGAATGTATCGGAAAAGAGCAGAAATGTGTTGTCTCCAATTCTGGATACTGGGGGTGCATATCAACCTGTTGGATAGGCCTTGCTCCCCCTGTAGGTTCCAAGGGAAGAACCCTTCATCTCTTTATGTGTTCACGTAGCCCCGCACTCGCAGATACATCTTGCTGGATTGTTCTTCCCTGCCTTTCTGTTTTACTCCCCTTTTACAAGACACCATTCAGACTGAGTTAGGACACGCCCTCTGTATGATCTCATATTAACTGATAATATATCTCCAAAGATTCTGTCTCCATGCAAGGTCTTGGGCACAAGAGTTAGAACATGGACATTTTTGCAGGTGGGGAGGGGGTGAACAGGGGGGCACCTTTCAATCTATAGCACCTGGCTATGGTTGAGCTGATAATCGCAGGGTTCAGTAGTTCAAAACCGCTAGCCACTCCCCAGGAGAAAGATAAGGCTTTCTATTCCCATAAAGAGTTACCATCTCAGAAACCCATAAAGAAAGTTTTACCCTGGTCTCCAGGGTTGCTATAAGTCAGAATTGAATCAATGGCAGTGAGTTTGTTTTATTTGGGGGACTATATTTCCCACAGCCCCTTGAATTTAGGAGTTGCCATTTCAGTCAACTCAATCTCATGGAATCTAAGAGAATGGGATGCATACCTGCCCATATGTGCCTATCTGGGCTTTCTTTGCTTGCTAGTTGGAAGAGAGATCCCATAGTCTTCCTAGAAGCAGAGCAACAAGAAGGTGAGGTAGGCTGTCTAAATCTCCATATAAAGGAAGGCAATACCTCGACCACACAGACTTCAGATCTATTTTTCCAGTGTTAAATTGGGAGCTTGGGAGGCACATTGGTCAGGCGTGTGGCTGATGTCACCAGCCACACCCCAGGAGAAAGATGTGAGTCTGCTGCTGTGAAGAAGACAGTCTTGGAAAGCCCGTGTGGCAGTTCTGCCCTGTCCACAGGATGGGTATGTTAATCCAGGCCCCTGGGTGGTACGTGCCTTTGACAACTAGCTGAGAGTTTCACAATTCAAATGCACCCATGGTGCACAAAAGAAAGTCTTAGTCAAGGACTTCCATAAGATGGCAGCCATTTGAAGCCGCATGAAGAGAAGGTCTACTCTGCAGTTTGTAGGATCTTCTTGAGGCTGTGTTGACTCAATGTCAATAGGGTATTTTTTTAATTAAACCACAGAAATTCATTTTGTCATTGTTTTTGTTTATTTGTTTGTCACAGTAGATGATATTATCTTAATGAATCCCATCCAATCCATTGCCATCTTGTCATTTCATACTCAGAGACCCTCTCCATATTTCCTGGATCCTTACAGGAGCAGATTGCCCCATCTTTCTCCCATTGAGCAGTTAGTGGGTTTGAACCATCAACCTTGTCATTAGTAGTCCAACATTCACCCAACAGCATAACCAGGCAATGCTGCAAACCAGAGTTCAGTACTTAAAAATTTCTCTAAAATTATTCTCACGCAGCCAACCAAAAACCTCTCCAGATGCCTTTATCTGGGATTCTCAATTCAAAAACTAGAGAGAAAAACAAGGTCTGCAGATGAAAGTCGCACATCTAGGGTCACATAGCTAACCAGTGGGGCGTGAGGCAGATATTAAGGGCTCCCAGATCATTTCACCTAAAGAAAAACAAAGACGCTGGACATCAGTGTAGAATCTGCAGGATAGACTTTTTGAAGCCAGCTCAAGTTAATACAATACATGCTCATGTCGTCAGTAATCACCAGGAGCCTGTTCTGTTATGAATTGTAGTTTATATTTTATTCAACTTCAGAAAGTTTTCTCTGCACTCCTGACTTCTGGGGCTGTGCTAAACAGTTCCACGTAATCCTCAGAGCAACCTGTGAGACAGGGGTTATGAGATGGCTTTTGCTGATGAGGCAGCTGAAGCTCAAAGAAGCAAAGGAGCTTGCTCAAGACTACACTAATAAGATCGTGCTAATAAGTGATGTCCTGAGAGGCCTCAAATCTCATAGATGCCCTAGTAACCTGCAAGTAATGGCCTTAGAAACATGCTGAAGATATCTTGACCTTGTGCAATTATCACCAGGGTATATCATACATATATCATACACAACCAATGTGGTCTAGCTGGTCTGAATGGATAATGGTGTAGAGTGCAAATAATGTGTACTAGAAGTATGTTTATCTGTGTGCAGGATCATTACAGAACACACTCTAACTAGCAGAGTCCTGCATATCTGGGTCATCCAAACCCTGCAGCACTAGACACCGAGAGTTGTTCATTAGCAGTGACCTGCTAGCTACAGTTGAGCATTACTCTTTAAAAGCCCTTTTGCAACGCATTGATACCCAGGCAGGGCATGACAACAGGACAGAGCAGTTGAAAGCAGGTTCTAGAACTAACTCTTTTGCCTTAATGCCCAGCACAGACTCTTACAAGTTCTGCCCTCTTGGGATAGTTGTGTAATCCCTCTGAGCCTCAGTTTCCTCATTTGTAAAACAGGATCATAAGAAAATTAACTCAGTGCTGCGACGAGTTACTCTGTGTAACAGCCTTGAGCCGTCCCTAGGTTTTCAAGTAACCATACCGGATGGATGTTTAAAAATAATATATCAGAGCAGACATCTGACCAGAGAAAGCGCATGGCAACTGGAGGCATCCAGAAAAACATCGGAAGCGTTCCTCAAGGGCCGTCTGTCAGCAGCTCAAGTGGCAATGCACGTGAAAAGCCCAGATTTCACTCGAGTGTGTTGCACAAAACACCACCTGAAGATGTTTTGCAGGAAAGGCCCCTAATTAGAAATGTTTGTAAATGCAGGGCTTGTGTTGGCCATGAAAATGCACTGCTAAGCATTCCTGCGGAGGGGGCACAATCCCACCATGTTTACACTGAGGTCATGTCTTCCAACGACAAATGAGCACAGTGAATGTACCAATATAAGACACAGCCTCTGCTGGGCAACATGGACCTGAGGGCACACAATCAATTAAACTAAGATTTTCTTAGAAATACACTGCATTCTAAACCCTTCAAACCTGAATCTCGGCCCTTGTACCTCTCATTAATAGATTCGCCTTGTAGACTGAAAATGCACTCTACTTTCTCATGCTCCAGCCCCTTTTCCTTTTGTAGGCATTTCCATCTGTCCTAGTTCCCTAAGGCTTCCATGACAAAATGCCACACATAGGTGGCCTTAAAAACAGAAATGCATTGTATCTGAATGTTAGAAGACCAAATCCAGGGCACTGACAACGATATGCTCGCTCTCTGTGGGCTCTAGGGGAAGACCACCCTTGTCTCTTTCAGTTCTGTAGCCCTGTGAGAGGCCTTTTGGACATACCCACTCATGATGTCTTCCTCCTGTGTGTGACCCTATTTTCATGCCTGTCCTTCTCATTTACAAAATACCACTCAGAATGGATTAGTATTACAACATATCACATTCATATGACCCACTTTAACATATAACATCTGCAAAGAAAAATTTTATTTCCCAACCAAGGTCACATTTACCAGTTATTCTTAGGACTGCGGATTTCAATATATCTTGCTGAAGGGTGGGGGGGGAGGCAAATTCAGTTCATAATACCCTCCCCTAAACCCGCACATGAATCCTACATCTAATTTCATATCCGTGTCTACTTTTTAGAACACATGAGAAAACAGAAGAGTCAGGAGTAGAAAGAGAGAGTTTACAGCCTGGCTCACTCACTGCTCTGCAGACAAAAAAAAAAAAATGCATACCACCCTGCTCAGCATGCAGGACACTGAATTCCCTATCAAATCCTGAGCTAAGGAAAGTACGTAGAATGATCCAGGTGAACAGGGACTTCTCCTGCTGGTGTGACAATTTAGGCAATTGATAAAAGATCATGGGAGAAATACCAACAAGGATAGAGAGTTTGGTCACCAATTACGTGGCCTCCTCCCTCCTCGAGTGGGTTAGTTTCAAAAGACCAGGTTACTATGTGAAAATTGGCCTTATGTGAAAATGGAAGATGAGTACATCATTACATAACTGCCAAACCACTGGGATCATGGCCCAGTCAAGTTGGCAGAAAGTCTGAACCCTCCTAGTGAGTGTTACTCTCGCCTCACACCTCAGCATTTGTTACTTGTTATTGCCAGACATCCACCATTACAAGCAAAATAGTCAGATTGTTTTACCCTGGCTGCAAACACGAAATGCCAGGTTAAATAGTCAAGGGGGTGTATTGCTAAATTAGGATTGCTGCCCTACAAAAAATAATGAGGAATGGAGAGCCATCACAAGCAGTTTACAACTGGAATGCTAGCGCAGCACTTTACAGAGACCCATGTCTTCCACAGTGGAAGGCACACAGAGATGAGTAGCAGGCTGGAGACACAACACAATTACAGGGCTCCAGAAATGTCTAAAAGTTCAGCTAAAGCAATTATGTTGGGTTAAAGCCATGCCCCGATAGGAAAACCTGCGACCCTGAGATGCTGAATGGATCCTCTGGGGAAAGCCTTTGCAAATATTGACTGGGATCTCCTGAAAACCCCCAGAGCTTGCTTAGGTGGCCAGTTCTTCCCTAGGAAGAATTTCCTCTGCTAAAACGCCCCACGGAAACCATTCTACCGAAGGCAGTAGATGCCCTTTCAGGAGTTACCTTTACCTCCTCTTCTGGCTGTTAGACTGATAATAACTGAGGCCAAGTCCCTACATAACTCTTGGAGACATGTGGGGTCTGATAAGGGAAAAGATTGATCCATGCACTGATGGAGCTGCTGCAAGAATCAACCAGCATATGCGGACTGGGAGCCATGTCTGGGATTGAAGTCTGAGAGTATTTCATCAAAGGGTTATATTGTAAGAATCGATTGGCAAAACTTCATTGACTTGGGAGACTGAGATGTAACACCCTGGCAAGAACTCCAAGAGATAGGGCAAACAGATTCTAAGAAGCTCCTTACAAGCCTGGAAAAAGATAAAAGCCATTCCAAAGCAAGATGAATACTCCTGAGGTGCCCTGGCAGGCCAAAGAAGGAATAATAAGGCTAAGGACAGTGGGCATGTTAAAACTCACTAGAGAATATTGGGTTAGTCTGCGTTGACTAGAGAAACAAATCCAGAGACACTCGTGTATAAAGATGAGCTTCACAATCACTGAAGACAAATGGGTGCATAAGCAAAGGTGTAAAGAAAGCTGATGATGCCTGGCTATGAAAAGGGGTCTTAAAGACTTGAAGTTAAACAAGTGGCCATCTAGCAGAGAAGCAATAAGCCCATATGGAAGAAGCACACCAGCCTGTGCAATCATTAGGTGTCAATGAGATCAGGTAACAGGCATCAGAAGATTACAAACAAACAAACAAAAGCATGTTGTTGAGAATGGGGGGTGGGGGTGGAGCATAGACTCAAAACTCATCTGTAGACAATAGGACATCCCCTCCTAAAAGGGTCACAAGGAAGGGATGCATCAACCAGGACGCAGTATCACATCAATGAAACACACAATGTTCCTCTGGTTCCTTGAGGCTTCCTCACCCCCACTATCTGGACCCCAGTCCTTCCTTTCACTGTGGGCTAGACCGGAGCATGTACATAAGTACAGATAAGAGATAAGAGCTCACACCACACAGAATCCAGAAACAGGAATGGGAGTAGCAATACCAGGAGAGTAAGGGGAATGTGGGGAGAGAAGGGGAGGAAGGGAGAACCAATAGCAATGATCGACACATAACCACCATCACCACCCCAGGGGGATGAACAACAGAAACCATGGGGAAGAGACACAAGAGTTGATGTGAAGAATGAAAATAAATTTATAATTTACCAAGGGGTCATGATGGGTGTGGGGATATAGGCAAGAAAAGCTGATACCAAGGGCTCAATAGAAGTAAATGTTTAGAAAATAATGATGGCAACATATATACAAATATGCTCGATGCAATTGATGTATGACTTGTTATAAGAGCCCCCAATAAAATTATCTTTTAATTCAAAGAAAAATGAACTTCGTATAAAAGAACAATTGTATATTGAGAAAACATCCCAGCCAAGTCCAAATTAAGTCCATAAATCTGGTACAAGTCCATAAATCCCTCTTTAGACTCATGCAGCACATACACTGATGCCGAATGCAGAAAGATCACAGGCGAGTGGGTAGAATGTCTTCTGGATCCAATGAAGGTGGAAGCATCTCAGCTTGGGTATTGGTCTCCACGTTGCTTCTCCAGCTCCAGTGTTCTGGCTCCATCAGGCTTGTCAACAGGAATGTCTAGGAGGGAGAGAGTGTGTCCCGCCTCCAGGGAAGAAGACCAGAGTTCCCAGAATCTTCAGGAAAAGTCCATGCTTACACAGAGGCACCATTGGCTGTGACTTAATTGACAGGCTAGACTCTGACCTTTCACTCAAATTGACCAGAGATTATGTAACTGCCACAAATATGTTCCATGCAAAAGCGCAGAGGAGGTATCAACCATCCTAAGTAATATACCAATAAGAGAAACACCAGCGTCACAATCTTATTGAGTGATGACATCTGCCTAGATCAGACTCCAGGAATCAGTTGCAGAGATGGGCCTATCTATTCTTGGGATAAAATAAAATAAGGTTTCCTGGGGGGCATGGAGGGGGAATGAGAGGATAAATGGGATCTGATATCAAGATGTTCAAGAAGAAAGAAATGTTTGGAAATTGATTGTGATAGCCATTGTGCAATACTGCTTGATGTGATTGAACTATGGAATGTTATGATATCCGTAAGAGCTCCCAACAAAATAAACATATTTATCATAATAATCATAATCCATGTATATATCCATTGTGTCAAACACATCTGTACATATGTTGTCATCATCTTTTCCAAAACATTTTATTTCTACTTGGGCCCCTGGCATCAGCTCCTCATTTCTTCCCTTCCCTCCCTCCCCTTCCTTCCCTCATGCCCCCTTGATAATTGATAAATTATTGGATTTCTTTCATGTCTTACACCAACCACTGTCTCATTTCATCCACTTTTCAGCTGCCTGTTCCCTTGGGGATGGGGGCCATACATTGATCAGTGTGATCAGTTCCCCCTTACTCACCCCCCCTATTACCCACCTAGTATGGCTGCTTTCCTCATTGATCCTGAGGGGGTTGTCTGTTCTAGATTCCCTGTGTTGCGAGCTCTTATTGGTACCAGTATACATGTTCTCGTCCAGCCAGGTTTGTAAGATAGAATTGGGGTCATGGTATAAATACATTTTTAAATACTCATGGAGATTATGAGGTGATTAGAACAGAAGACAGATGGCAGTGCTTAACCAGAACCCAGATTCCTGAAATTACTCTAACAATTAAAATGGTTGACAGGTCAGTCAAGGTGAACTTAAGTCAGAGCGAGTTGTGGAGATGATACTCCGAGGATCTAAAGGGTCAGACATTATCAAAGATGTTCCTTATCATCTACCATCAGAAAAGGTCACAGGTAAAAGAGCAGAGGGTGAGGTGAGAAGCCTCATAAAAAGTTAAAATCCCTTGCTCCGTTCAGAGACCTGAGCCAATTATTCAGCTCTGGAATCCTTTGTCTGAACAGTTGGCAGTGTCACTAGGATATTGCAGTGTGACGGCATTTCTGTACCCTAGCAATGACACTTGCCTTTTCCAAAAGGGCCTCCAGTCCTGTATCTGTGTAATGGTAGACTTAGGAAAAGGAATACACATACATTTCAAAGACTTTTTGGACACAAAGTTTGAATTGATCGCCACATCTAGAAACCCAAAGCATCCTAACTTCCCTGTTGACGTCAGGCTTTACACTGGTCAGACAGAGTGAAGGTTCCTGCGAAGGTTCCTGTGGTCCCATTAGGTCAGTGGACACACTGAGTGGTAATGTCCTTAGCCCCTCAGTTCATGATTCATTGATAAACATGCCAATTGGGGTCACCACTATATTTAGAAAGATCTCTGCAACAACCCCTACCTCAGCCAAAATATTAAATTATATAGATAGATATATCTATATCTATATATCTATATCTATCTATATACATCTACATATCTATATAGATGCATATAGATATATCACAAAGATTAAGCACACACACATAGATATAGATATAGATAGATATAGATATGGATATTATGGATGTAGATATAGATATATCACAAAGGTTGGCAGTTTGAATCCACCCTGCGGCTCCACAGGAGAAAGGCCTGTGCTCTGCTTCTGAAACAGTGTGGCCAAGAAAGCCATATGGGGAGGTTCTACTTTGCCCCATGTTGTTATTACTGTCAGATCCCATCAAGTCGGTTCCTACCCATAACAACCTTATGCACAGTAGAATGGAAGGCCACCCTCACAACTGCTCCTATGCTTGATCTCATTGTGGCAGCGGTGGTGTCCATCCATCTCCTTGAGGGCCTTCATCTTTTCACCGCCCCGCTGCTTTACCAGCCGTGATGTCCTTCTCCAGGGACTGGTCTCTCTTGACAAATGCCCCAAGCACATAAGATGAAGTCATACCATCCTTTCCATCAGGAGCACTCTGCTTGTACTTTTTCCCGTGGAATCCCTGTATTTTTGAATCGATTTGATGGCACCTAATAACAATAAAGGGACGATGCTGTTATCATATTTATTTAACCATGGGTTGGCTTTCGAAGAAATGAGATGGCTCTCCTGAGAATAAAGACAGACGACCCTGTCTTCTACCTTGTGGAAACTCATCTTGGTTGCCTCGCCAGATGTGGCACCGCTAATATAGCTAGATTAGTCAGGAAGCCATTGTTCTGGTGAATGAGAGAGACTCCTCTTCATTATAAGTCGGAAGCACACACCGTTGCCCTTCACACGGGACGAGCAACCACATTCAGTGGAGATGTACTCCTGCCCAATCAATGATGTATCTCCCGCCTTTCATTACACTTTAGTCTGCATCCAAAGAGATTGTTTGCATATCCCACAGACCACACTTCTGATTGTCCACATCAGTGATATAATAATGTTCCAGAAAGATAAGCAAGAGGCAGCTAGCATGCTGGCGAAGCTTCATAAACCACGTGAACGACGATAATCCTGGGGTTTTCACCGTCAGCGAAGTTCCTGCTAAAACTAACTCCAAAAACCCCTTTGGGAGCACCAAAGGGATCTTTAGAATTTTCAAGATTCTGACGATCATAAGGAGACATATGATACCAATAAGCCCATGCCTCGTGTAAATTATTCATTTTAAACCCACGCGGTCATTTTGATCAAGATGAAAGGCATCCCATCGTCTTTATCCCGGTAGCTGTTAGTTACCACACAGCCTACGCTAGCTCGTGGTCAGAGGAGAACGGCTTCAGAGGGCTTCTAAAGCTGTGAGCTGTGGGAGCTTTGTGAACACTGACAAGTGGATTCAAACAGTAAACTTGTCAGCTAGTCGTCGTGAACTTTGCCTTTTGCATCCCCTGTGGATTCCTTCTTTCCTTTCCTTTAAAAAAAATCATTTTATTGGGGGTTCATACAACTCTTATCACAATCCATACATGCATAAAATTGTGTAAAGCACATTTGTACATTCGTTTCCCTTATCATTCTCAAAGCATTTGCTCTCCATGTAAATCCCTGGCATCAGCTCATTTTTCCCCTCCCTCCCCACTCCCCCCTCCCTCATGAGCCCTTGATAATTTATAAATTATTATTTTGTCCTGTCTTACACTGCCCGACGTCTCCCTTCGCCCCCTTTTCTGATTTCTTCTCTTTCTCTGACCCACGCTAACTCCCTGCTATCGAGTCCACTCCAACTCATCTGACCCTTACAGAGCAGAGAGCCTCGTCCCTCTCTCAACTAGTCATGGGGATCGAAACCGCAAGCCTTGCAGCCATCAGCCCCAAACCTAGCTCACGCACCAGGGAAATAATTCTCTATGATTTGTTCCTTCTTGTGAGTATCTTAACACAGAATAAAGGAGATATATTTCTTTTACTACAGAGTTGAAATCCCCCCCTGCCCCCTACACACACACACACACACACACACACACACACACACACACACACACATTGGTTCGGGGATTCTTAAATTCTTTCTGGAGAGAACTATGGCTGTAGCTGTGAGTCCATTGGGGCTGGGAGATGGTCAATGCATTTGGAAATTCAATAGGGGATTACATAGTGGAACGTGTAGGAAGCAAAATGCCTCTAGTAAAAGAGAGAAACCCTTTTCTGAAAGATTCAGGTGGCACATTCCAGGAGATGCCCAGGTCACTGCTTCAACTGGAGACATGGGCCAATGAAGCCGAGAAAGGTAACGAAGTATAAGCTCCAAATGTTTTATGGATTTTAGATCACGGATTGGAAGACCAAAGATAACGTGAAGAGGCAGTTGCTTGGAGAGACTCTAAAGACATACAAAGGGGTAGACATGTGTCAAAGATGCTGATGAACAAGGACAAAAGATATCATTAGTAGGTAGTGCAGGTTTCCAGAAGGAGAGGAACTATGTAGAGGAAGAATATAAAATAAGAAAAGTGTTTAAATAAATATGAAAAGAAGACCAGTTTGGCAAAATCAATATGAAAATACATTTAAATAATTAGTAAGAAGAAGCATTCAAATGAAAACATTCAGAGAATTCCCATTAAATGGCAAAAAGGAAAGCTTTTTAAATTATTAAGTCCAAGTACATGAAACACTGTGAGGATATTAAACTCCCTAACACTGTATGAAACTGTAAACTCATTTTGGATTCCAGGACACCACATTCTCCCAATTTTCTTTCACTGGCGGCTAAGCTGCCACACTGGTGGAAAGATCCGTTTTATGAGCTTTCTGATGTTTATGCAACACTTTTGTCATCCATCCAGTTCAAAGCTCGGTGAGGCCAAGATGCTAACTGAAGATTGACACTATTGAAGCATGTAACTGCCTTCAGCAGTTACCACATTCCTGCTAATCACATGGTCTTCCTCCTCCACCATTGTCCCAACCTTACTGTTTCTTCATTCTTGGAAGTGAGCAGCCTTCCCTCTTGTAGCTCATGTTCGAAGTCTTCCCGACCTTCCTGAAAACACTTAATCCATCTGACAACTCAAAATTTTTGTGGAGCAGAATTCCTGCCAACTGGATTTGAGAAGTATTAAAAATTTGATACTACATAGCACTAACCTCAAAATCTTTCTCTCTTTTTTCCCTCCCTGAGGTACAAACAGGATCCTCTCTTTTTGAAAGCACCCTGAGTGTTACTGAGAGAACTTGACCATAGGCATCCGCTGACAGGAGATCTATTTACTCGTGTTTTATTTGGAGGAACCCATGCGTGCATGTGGGACCTGGTATTGCTACCACAGTGACAACACTTTTTGACTACCCTCACACATTCTAATGCTGATCCCAACTCGTTAGATTGACTTCATGGCTCTTCGCGCATCCAGGAAGGGGCCTTGGTGATACAGTGGTTAAGCACCCGGCTGCTAACCAAAGGTGCCCACCGCTACCCCGTGGGGAGAGACGTGGCAGTCTGCTCCATAAAGGGTGTCCAAGGACACCCTATCATACAAAAGTGTACTTTGGAAACTATGCATCCTGATCCAGTAAACCTTTGAAAAATCTATTACGTCATAATCGACTCGGGTAAAATGGGTGAACATCAGAAGAGCGATAGGAAGGCGCCCTGGTGGCGTAGTGGTTGCTCATAGGGCTTCTAGCTGCAAGGTCAGAAGTTTAAAACAAGCAGCCGCTCTGTGGGCGAAAGACCAAAAGACCAGGCTTTCTCCTCTCATCCAGAGGGCCAGTCTCAGAAACACACGGTCCTCCCATGTCCTGCAGGTGGCTGAGTCACACACACTGAGTTTGTTATCTGGCTGAATAACAAAAATAATGATAACAGGAGGTGAGTCTAATAATGATGCCTATTGTATTAATGATCTACTGATGGTTACAGATAATTTATGATATTCCAGAAATTGTTCCATTAAATTTTGTGTTGAATGTATTAAATATTTTAATGGATCGTTCCTTTTCATTATTAGGTATTTGTTCGAGGCGTGTTGTTGTTGTTAGGTAACTGCAAATTGGCTCCAATGCGTAGCAAACCTACACACAATAGAACACAACACTGCACAGTGCTGGCCCAAACTCACCACTGTGATTTCTGAGTGCATGATTGCGGCCCACTGTGTCAATCCATCTTCCTGCTGGTCTTGCTCACTTTTGCTGACCTCCTACTTTACCAAGCGTGGGTCCTTTCCAGGCACAGGTGTGTCTTGATAACAAACTCAAAGTACACGAGACCAAGACTGGCCCTCTGCACTTGCAGTGAGGTTTCTGGCATGGTGCTTCTATATTCCTCGCCAGCACTGTAATTAACGTACCTCCATCCTCTGCGGTCTTCCTGACTTGCCATCCAACTTCCCAGGGCACGCGGGACTAGGATGCAGGGGTATCTAACTCTTCAATACATGAACAAAGCTCATTGCCATCAAGTCAATTCTAACTCGTCGGTACATGACAGGACGGGGTAGAACTGCCCTTGGATGTTTCCCAGTCTGTAATTCTTTAAGGGAATAGAAAGCCTCCTCTTTCTCCTGCAGAGCATCTTGTGATTTCAAACTGCTGACCTTGCAGTTTGCAGTCCAACACGTAACCCACATAGAAGGTTTTTGTTTTTCAACTCGATAAATCTTGCTTATATTGGAAGTAAAGCAACTTCTTGATGAGAATATTAGTGAATATTCCAGATAATTAGCTCATCTGATTTTAGCATCATCAAAAGATAGCTAGAGTAGCAACGAAACATACAACACTCCCCTAGTTCTTTAATGCTTCCTCCCCCGACTATCATGATCCCACTTCTACCTTACAAATCTGGCTAGAGCAGAGGATGTACAGATAAGAATAGAAAGGGCGAACCGATCACAAGGATCTATATATAACCTCCTCCCTAGGGGATGGACAACATAAAAGTGGGTGAAGGGAGACATCAGACAGTGTAAGACATGACAAGATAATAATTTATAAATGATCAGGGATTTTTGAGGGAGAGTGGGGGGAGGAAGGGGAAAAATGAGGAGCTGATACCAAGGGCTCAGGTAGAAAGCAAATGTTTTGAGAATGATGATGGCAACAAATGTACAAATGTGCTTGACACAATGGATGTATGTATAGATCGTGATAAGCGTTGTACGAGCCCCAAATAAAATGAGTTTTTAAGAGAAACATATAAATTAAAAAGAAATAATCGTATGAGCCCCCTAAAAATGATTTTTAAAAGAAAAAATTGCTATAGATCAATAGGTATATTCCAATTACTCTACTTCCTTTGTGATAAATAACCCATTCCAAACTTGTTTGTGTATTGTGTGTTCCTTTTGAAGCACACAGAGAAACCATTTTATACTCAATACAAAGGCTCTTAAATTTTTATTTGTCGTGGACCAGAAATTGATGAACAAGAAAGAACTAAAGGTTGCAGATTGCTTTTAGCTTCAGCAGGAGAGAAAGGGGAACCCACCAATGGATCATGAAGTAATAAAGAATGTCTGATAAAGGGGCAGGTCATAAAAGAGAGAACACTGATCTGAAAGATTAAGAAACAAGATGAAGAGGGCTCTGTGTTTCCTCCCTCCAAGTTTGCTAAAATCATTGAGTGTAGTCTCATGGGAGGTGCCCGAACATTAATACAATCCTGCACCTTGAAGACTATAGAAACAAATCAAATGCACATTGAATACTTAAAAGGGGGATTGAGAGAAAAGACTGCCTTAACTTGGATATAAAAGTCATCATAAGATTGAATAGAGAGGAACTAAGACAAACAAAATCATTCTGGAAACCACCCCATTGACTCAAAGATTTATTTGTTTCCCCGGGTATCTTTGTCAATGCCAGGCACTCGGCTGAATATTTGGGGAAACAATACAAGTAAGACCTGGTCTAGTCTTTAAGGAACTCACAATCCCACTGGGAGACTCATAATAGAGCATGGACTATCGGTGCTCGGCGCTGTTATAAAGGGGAGAGAGAAAGGATGGAGAGTACACCGAGGATGAAATGGTTGTGTGGTGCTTCTGAAGAGGTCTTCTTTAGTCCTAAGAACCATAACCACAGTGCCAAGGTGTCTAGACATCATCCCAAAGATGACAAGAAACCTCTACATGATTTAAACTTTGGAACAAGCATGGCTGGCTCTCCAGTGTGACAAACAAATAGGAATCAGGACAGTATTGGGAGCGAGAAGAGGGCAAGGCGGAAACCCGGGAAATCAGTCAGGAAGTTGTGATGATAATCCAAATGAGGGGCATAAGGAAGATTTGTAACTAAGAGAGTAGCCATGCCCTTGGAGAAGAGGGGGCAGAGCTAAAAGCTATTGAGAGGATAGAATTGTGAAACGTGGTAGCCAGAAAGAGATATAGAGACAGGGGTGTGCACGTGTGCTGGGGAGTCATCCCATGTCTGGTTTGGATAAGAGGGCAGTTGATAGCATCGTTCTCCAAGACAGTGAATTAAAAGGATAAGCATATTGGAAAAGATGGGAAACAGGCAATGAGCTTAACTTCAGATGTGAGGCATTTGTTTTGCCTGCCGAATTTCCAAGATACCCAGTGTGACTATTGAGTTCAGGAGAGATTATGGGTAGTGGCTGCAACCTTTAGAGTGGATTACATTCCACCAGGGCGAGTGGATGGAGTCAGAAATGGTGTTTAATGAGAAAGGAATCCTTTCAAACACCATTTAAGGAGCTGTCAGAAGAAAAGAGAAAGAAGACACAAGAAACTGCCAGAGCTAAAATGAAACCAGGACAGAGTGAAGTCAGAGAAGCCCGGAGAGTTTTGCAGCAGAGAAGCAAATTAAGATAGAATGAAAATGTGTCCATTGGTCATAACAACCCCAAGGTTAGGAGCAGAACTGATTCAGTCTGACTGCCATGGATTGAAGAATCAAATAAGCCTAACAGTATAAAAACATGAGAATGCACTGGCCCCTTTAAAACATTTGGATCTGAAGAAATTAAGAATATTGTGTTCTTGTTCCTTTTGCTATAATTGTTGTCGTCTGTTGTTACTGTCTGTCTTTGTTTTGTTGTTAGAATTTACACATGAGCAAGGTTGCCTGTTAAGAGTAAGCAACCTGGGGACCCAAAGCCCATCTGTAGGCAACTGGACATCCCCTTACAGAAGGGTTTCAGGGAGGAGACGAGCCGGTGAGGGTACAGTGTAGCTCTAGTTCTTTAATGCTTTCTCCCCACCCACTATCATGATCCCAATTCTACCTTACAAATCCAGCTAGACCAGAGGATGTACACTGGTACAGATAGTAGCTGGAAACACAGGGAATCCAGGACAGATGAACCCTTCAGGACCAGTGGTGAGAGTGGTGATACTGGGAGGGGGCAGGGAAGGTGGGGTAGAAAGGGGGAAACCATTACAAGGATCTACATAAAACCTCCTCCCTGGGGGACAGACAACAGAGAAGTGAGTTAAGGGAGACATCGGACAGTGTAAGACATGACAAAATCCTAATAATTTATAAATGATCAAGGGTTTATGAGGGAGGGGTGGCGGGGAGGGAGGGGGAAAATGATGACCTTACCAAGGGCTCAAGTAGAAAGCAAATGTTTTGAGAATGATGATGGCAGCAATTGTACAAATGCACTTGACATGATGGATGGATGGATGGATGGATGGATGGATGGATGGATTATGATAAGCCTTGTACGAGCCCCCAATAAAATGATTTTTTTAAAAGAGTGAGCAACCAGTACAGAATGACTAGTATGAAACAAAAAAGGAGATGTGAATTTCTGAGGAAACTGCCCCCCTACTCCCCACAAAAAAAAGATCTAGAATACATGTAAACAGAGTCCTCTTAGACAATCTCTACCAGAAAGAAGCAACAAGTAAGTGAGCATCAACTCAATGGTAAGTGGGCGAGGAAAGAACATGAAGGGCCAATGCATTTCTAGACCTAGATCTTGACACCAAGTCTGGACTGAGGTGTACCTAAATGGAACACAGTGTGTACCGCAACTGCCTAGCTTTACAATGGTGTGACGTCTCCCTTTGTCCAGCAAGGGTATTCAAAGGGGCCAAGTCTGCAAGTGATGTGCCTTTGCAAACCTAAAAGAGGAGGCTTTCTCTCAGGCTGGTGACATCAGGTAGCCCACCTGGGTAGCTCCAGACATTGTTTGACCCATGGCACTCAAAATCATTTCTCAAGTTAATGAGCCAGAGCAGGGGTGGGACCAGCAGCTGTCCAAGCTGCCCTTGTGCTCTGCTCGTCCAAGTTCTGCATCCTTTCGACTAAAGAGGTTTGGTCTATTGTGTTATCACTTCATTGTTCCTGAAGACTGCTTTCGGAAAAGAAGCTGCTGCTAGAGGTGGAAGTTTTTGCTATTTGTTTTTTGGGTTTTTTTAATCTATAAAGCATGTTTCTTTGTTATAGGGAAAAAATCATTTCAAATGCCATGCCCAGAGAGATGACCTCTCTGACTGACTGTGCCAGCCAGATACATCTGCCAGGAGTAGGGGTGTTAATTACCAGACACATAAATCATTATTTTGCAACACCAGATCCTTCATACACAAGTAGTTCAAGTTGAGTCTCTGTCTCTGTCTCTCTCTCTGTCTCTCTCTGTCTCTGTCTCTCTCTCTCTCTCTCTCTCTGTCTCTCTCTCTCTCTCTCTCTTTCTCTCCCTATCTATCTATCTATCTATCTTGCACAAGCACACAAATCTATATCTATGCAGGTAGGTATGAAGGTAAGTCAGAAAGTATTGCTACTAATATTCCATTCATACATGTACAGATTTATTCCAAAAACAAATGTGCTGACACATCTCTATGATACATGTTAGACTGCAGATACACTTCCACAGTAATACCCTTGTCTTAGTCTCATCAGGGTGCCTGGAAGGAAAAGGTTCACTCAAAGCAGTGGCTGGCCAGTGTGTTAGTCTGAGTATTTTAGAGAAACAAATCCACAGAAACTCATGTATATGAGAGAGTTTTATATAAAGGTTAAGTGCGTATCAAGAAAATATGCCAACCTAGTGCTGCCCAAGCCCACAAGTCCAACATTAACCCATTAAATCATATGTCCAACACCAATCCACAAAGTCCTCCTCCATCTCACAAAACATGCAATAATGCCGACTGCAGGAGAAAAGCTGAGTCAGTGAATGTGTAAGCATCTCCGCGCTAGCAGGGGTCTCCACATGGGTGCTCTTGCACCCTGGGCTGCATCGGGGTAGGTCCATGTGGCTTCTCCTTGGGGATGTCTTGCAGGAAGTCAGCCTTGCAAGCTGAAGCAGGGAACTGCTAAGGCAGCTGCACCGTGGTCCGACCAGTACAAAGCAAAAAACCCCAAGAACTCGAAAGGCGAGGCTCACGGAGCCATTTATCCCTCTGCCCTTCAATTAACCCAGCATGTGTTTATTGACCAGGTTGGCACAATAAACTAACTAGCTCAGTCAGTTACATTGGAAGCTGGAAGGTCAGCTCAGAAGTTGGAGGAGACTGTTTTGTGGGATTCCAAAGGGTCATTTTATAGCTTTCTCTCCAAGACATATGATTATATAGGCTTATTGCAGAAACATTTTGAGAAAATTGAACAATTCAGTGGTGAACAAAAGGGCAAGAAAGTTATGTTGACATATGTTTTCCCATTACAGTCAATCAGGCACCTCCTCATTCTTGGAGGGGAGCCAGCACTGTCCTATGATGATTGTGATGGGAAACCTTCCCCAATCCACCCTACAACCTTGCTCTTGACCCTTCAAGAGCCTGGGCCTGAAATTCAAAGAGCACTTCAAAATCACACGGTATGAATCTCTCAGGGATATCAAACTATTCTGATGTGGTGTAAATCCAAGAGTACAGAAGATGGGGGAAGGCGGAGAAAGATGAAAGCCCCAAGTTCAGAATGTATAGGAGGGATATATAAGGAAACAATATTATTGTTAGGTTACATTGAAAGACATTGTAAGACACTGGTAATATGGTATTCTCAACTGAAACTTGCTGGTATTGATATAGAAATGTTACATAATATATAATCCTACACAATTTATACTTAACTACTAAGTCAGAATAGTGATTTTATATAGCGATCTATCTAAAATTCTCAGGTAAATTTTTAAAAAATTCTTTAAGCACAAGTTCTTCATACATTCAGTTTTACTATGCTTCTGCTATCTGTTAAATTGCTTAGGAAGTGGGTTATTGTCAATAGTTTCTATTTTTGCTGAGTTAAAGAGAATGCCGTCTCCAAAAGTAAAAGATAAACAAAGGGGATGCATCAGAGAGGTGGAAATAGTTTTACCAGGTTTTTGAAGAAACGTCTGCATTTCTGGGTCATCATGCCTTTAGTTGAAGTGTTTCCCTCTTCAGTTTCCTTTTGAAGAAGCTGTCCCAGGACCCAGAATAAGAAGAAAATGTTTTCATAGCGCATCACATTGTAACTGGCCTGCTCCTGAGTGATGGTTTCCAGGTCATTGGCAAAGCTGTTGACTGCTGACAGAAGCAGAGATACAATAGATTTTCTCATTAAGCTGCCACTTCCTAGTGTTACCAGGTTCTGCGGGATATAATGTTGCACCTGAAACCGATTACATGGTTGGTTGTGAAGATAACTTGTAGCAGAGTTTTCTCAAACACTTTCAACTTCCTGGAGCACTTTTGAAGAGCATGATTCCCTAAGTGATAATCATGGAACAGCCTAGCTAAAGTACCAACAGCTTCCGTCCAAAATCCTGAAGAAGGAATTTGGGGAATCGTGTAAAAAGTGATCAGGCCATCCAGCAATTGAAAAACAAAATCAGCTACTTCATAATAGTCATTTTCAAGCTGGCTTAAATCTGTTTTCCGATTGCCTGATTGGGTCAAGCTCTCAGTTCAAGTAGATGTTGCAGGAACTGCGTGTGTGGAGACAGCGGGGTTTGTGGCCTGGCGCACGTCGGTTCTTGCTGGGCAGCGGTGGGCAGGGTGTGAGGGGCAGTTCTCCTCCCAAAGCTGGGGTGTTTCTCAAGGTTCAGTTCGCTGCTCATTTGATAAATGACACCCAGAATCTGCCAGCAGAGTTGAGGTAGTCCCAGAGATTCCAGGCTGCTGTGTCTACACGCAGGACGCTGGGTTTCCATTATTTCCATTTTGATTCTGAGCAAATTCTGCTCAGAGGTTTCTGGTCTAACAGCAACACTTCAGCTTCCAAGGCTTCACCTTTTGATCTCCACTTAGTCTCTTGCCCAGACACCACCCTCCCAAGACGTTCTGTGGATTCTCTGCCAGGGCCAGCGCCGCCTCTGAAGTGCTCAAATACCACGCTTCAATGTCCATCCTGGATTTTGTTCCTTAGACTCATTAGCCCTGTGATCTTGGGCAGCTTACTTAGTCCCTCTCTGCCAGTTTGTCACCTTTCAGGCACTTGCCAAGTTGGGGGAGGGGGGCAGGGATGCAGTCAGTGGGGAGCCAGGAACTCACAGAAGCCGAGCTCCTCCCCATGGAGAGCTAAGTCAACAGAAGCAAGCAGCTCCCGCTACCTGTTACTCTTAAGGAAAGTGGGACAGGAGCTATTTTTAAAATTTTAATGAATCATTTTATCGGGGGCTCTTAGAGCTCTTATAACAATCCATCCATCAATTGTATCAAGCGCAGTTGTACATACGTTGTACATTTATCATCGTGTTCTAATTCTCCATATCTTTCTAAGGCTCTTTCATATTTCTTATAGCTTTATGAGCTGAACTGCGTTCTAGGTAATTTCCTCAAATTTCTCTCATTGTAAATCTGTTCAGCTACCCAAGGTGTTATATAACCACGCCATGACTTCTACTTTCAGTAACTGCTTTCTTCACTGGTGCAAACTTTATTCGTTCCTTTTAAGATCTACAAAGTATTTTGTAACTGTTGTTCTTAGTCATTATCTGTTCATTCCTTCCCATTGATTTTAACAGTACAATGACGGTTATATAGCCTCTCTGTCATTGGTTTTTATTTAGTCCTCAATGGGTACTTCCTGGGTGTGTTCTATGTGTCTCTCAGGAGCTCACTTTTAGTAGAATGTTTTCTACAGGAGTCAATGTACTCTGGATTTCTTTTTACACAATTGTTTCATCTTTGTTCCTTCAAACTCTGAATTTGTACTACTCCTGAATGTTTTCACATTAATTTCTTAGATTGAAGAGTCCAGCAAAAGATTTATAATATGACTGCAGATTCTAGGACCATTTCAAAATCTAGTCTAGGAGTTTGATTTTTGATTTCTCCTTTAAAAAAATTCTTCCCTGATCAGGAACTATGGCAAGGTCAAGTTCTTTGTTAGTTCCTCAGGCAGAGGAGCAGCCTGTTTTCCTCCACTACTGACAGAGTCCCACCTTGATTGGCATCAGTTCCCATTCCTTTACCTGAATCCAAGAGTTCGTATTATTTTTCCCAGTGGGTACTCAACACCACTCACTGTCCCAAGGACTTGTAAAAACCCAATCCCATTGCTATCGAGTTGATTCCAATTAATGATGAACCTCCTATGTTAGAGAACAGAACCATGCTATAGTATTTCCTTGGTTGTAATCTGTGCAGGTACACGTTGCCAGACTTTTATTCCTCTGGTCCACTGCGTGGATATGAACCACCAGGCTTCAGGATAATAGTCAAGCACAAAGCAGAAATGTCATTCAGGGGCATATCAAAGACCTACATAAAGTATATACCCACTATCATGAAGACATCCCAGACTCGGGGCAACCCAAAGACTCTTTCTAGCATATGGTACCTTAGTGGAAAGCACCAGAGTATTGCTTCCGCTTGATGTTGCAGCTGAATAAGCATGAAACCTAAAATCAGACAATGGAGCTTAAGTCCCAACACTCATACTACCTACACTATACAATCAAATGAACGACCCACACTGTACGCTGGCCTTCCATTATAAAAAACAAGGGTTGTCTTTACATACAGGAGGACCTCCAACATGGTCATTGTAATGATAATTATTTAGGAACATCTTTTCATTTACTCCGCAGCCTGAGATGAGGAAGCAAGGGGTCAATATTTCAAGATGACCAGTCAAAATGCTTATAGAAAGTAGAGGAAAGACTATTCAGAGGGAGGAAAATCTAGAAGATCAGTTTGCAAGTTAAACTCCTGCGTCGATAAGAATAGAGATTTTTCCGGAATGTGGGACAGATGGGCAAAGCAGCAGGGCAGCACAGTGGCTCAACCAAGGGCTGAGAGAGGTTCAAAAGGCTGGGGGGAATGGATGAAAAGTGGAAAGCAGGCCAGGTCATGAGGAAAATAAAAAAATAGTACACCTGAATAGGAACCAGATGAAGGATCTTAAGGCTTGAGAGACATGCAAAGTTATTGGAAGACTTCCTTTAAATAAGTAAAATGGGAAAATTAATGCCAAAATGGTTCTAAAGGAACAATATTAATAATGAAGAAGCTAAGGTTTTGGAATTGTCATTCCAACAAATTTTAAGTGTTTTCATTAGGTTATTATCATTGTTGGTGCCATTGAGTCGGTTCTAACTAAGAGACGCTGCATAGAACAAAACCAAATGTCACCGAGAACCATACAGCCCTCACAAAAGTTCATCTGTTTGAGCCCGTTGTTACAACCACTGTGTCGATTCATCTTACCATGGGTCTTCTTATTTTCTACTGTCCCTTTAATTTGTTGGCATCCTGTCCTTTTACTGGGACAGGTCTCTCCTGACAACATGTTCATAGTATGTGAGATGCTGTCTCATTATCCTGGTTTCAAAGAAACATGCTGGCTGTACTCCTTTCAAGACAGGCCAGCAGTCCATGGTACTTTTAATATTCTTCTCCAGCAAAAAAAAAATCAAATGCATAAATTTTACCTTGGTCTTCCTTATTCAATGTCCAACTTTCACATGGCAACTGGAAATACCACAGTTTGGGTCAGGTGTATCTTAATCCTCCAAGTAAGATCCTAGCTTTTCAACACTTTCAAGAGATCTTGTGCAGAGGATTTATCTGATGTAATG
This sequence comes from Tenrec ecaudatus, assembly GCF_050624435.1. NCBI lineage: Eukaryota > Metazoa > Chordata > Mammalia > Afrosoricida > Tenrecidae > Tenrec > Tenrec ecaudatus. The sequence goes on from NC_134536.1 coordinate 22,007,884, forward strand.
TATCATTTGATCTCTTGACTGCTGCTTCTATGATCACTGATTGTAGATCCAAGCAAGATGAAATCTTTGAAAACATCAGTCTTTCACCATTTATCATGAAGCTAACTATTGATATGGTGAGGATTTTGGTCTTCTTTGCATTGGGTTGTAATCCTGGATCTTCAGCAGCAAGTGCTTCAAGTCCTCCTCACATTCAGCAAGCAAGGTTGGGTCACCTGCATATCACACGTTGTTACTAAGACTTCCTTCAGTGCTGATGCCACATGCTTCTTCATATAAGTCAGGTTCTCTGGTTATTTTCTCAGAATGTAGATTGAATAAATATGGTGAGATTGTATGACCCTGACACACTCCTTTATGACTTTTAAACCATGTAAGTATTCCCTTGTTCTGTTCACACAATCCCTCTTGACCCATGGACCAGTTCCACATAAGACCAATCAGGTGTTTCGGTAGTCCCATTCTTCTCAAGGATATCCATCATGTGTTATGGTCCACAAGGATGAATGCCTTTGCACAGTCAATAAAACAAAAGTAAACATCCTTCTAGTATTCTCTGTTTTCAGCCAAGATTCATCTCTCATCAGCACTGACATCCCTTGTTCCATGTGCCCTTCTGAATCCAGCCTGAACCACTGGCAGCTCACAATCCATGCACTGCTGCCCCCTGTGGTGGCAGCCTTCAGCAACATTGTACACGGGGGATTAGTCACGTTGGTCTATCGTTGGGTTATCCTTCTTTGGAGTGGGTATAAATACAGATCCCTTCCTGTCTGTTGAACAAGTAGCTGCATTCCAAAGGTCCTGGCAGAGATAAGTGAGTTCTTCCAGTGCCCATCAGCTTGTTGAAACATTGCAATTGGCATTCCCTCAATTCCTGGAACATCTCCCCCCTTTTTGCTTAAATACTTTCAGTGCAGCTTCAATTTCTTTCAGTAGGATCAGTCCTTGCTCATATGCTTCCTCTTGAAATGGCTGAATGTTAACTAGTTCTTTTGGGTACAGTGAATGTGTATTATTTCCATCTTCTTTTGATGAATGCTGCATTTTTTCAATACTCTGTCCATAGAATCTTTCAATATTGCAACTTGAGGCTTGACTTTTTTCTTTAGTTCTTTCATTTTAAGAGATTATGAGCATGTGTTCTTCCTTGTTGATTTTCTACATCTATGTTTGAAACTTTCATTATAATATCTTACTTTGTCTTCTGGAGATGTCCTTTGACATTTATTGTTCAGATCTTTTTTTTCAACCCTTTTTTTCCAATAGCCTTAGCTATTTTATAATCAAGAGCAAGCTTGAGAGTCTCTTCTGATATCCACTGAGATCTTTTCTTTCTTTTCTGTGTTTTTAATGATCTTTTACTTTCTTCATTTATGATGTTCTTGATTTCATTCATAGCTCCCCAAGTCTTCTATCATTAGTGTCCAGTATGTGAAATTGGTTGTTGGGACGCTCTCCAAATCAAGGTAGGATAAATTCAGGTTGTATTTTAGCTCTCATGGGCTGATTTAACTTTTCTTCTGTATTAACTTTAACTTAAATGTAAGAAACTGATGATCTGTCCTAAAGTCAGCCCCTAGCCTGGTTTAAGTTGCTGATATTGAGCTCCATCATCCACTCCCAAAGATGTAGTCAATTTGTCTTCTGTGTTATCTAGCTGAAGAAATTCATGCGCTGTTGAAAGGAGGTATCTGTGATGAAGAAGTAAGTCATTGTTAGGTGCCATGGAGTCTGTTTGAAGTCATAGCGACCATACGTACAACACAACAAAACATTGCCTGCTCCTGCCATTCTCACAGGTGTTCTGATTTTTGAGTTCATTGTTGCAGCTACTGGGCTAATCCATCTTGTTGAGGATCATTCTCTTTTTCATGGCCCACCCACATTATCAAGCATGATGTCTTTCTCTAGGGGCTGGTCTCACCTGACAATATCTTCAAAGTACATGAGAAGGAGTCTTGTCATCATTGCCTATAAGGTACTTCTCCCAAGACAGATTTGTTTGTTCTTTTGGCAGTCCCTAGTACACTCAGTGTTCTTTGCCAGTGCCACAATGAAGGCCATCAATTCTTCCTCGGTCTTCCTTATTGCCCAATTCTATCATGCAATCTCCAGCATCATTTCTGTCACTAAGGAAACATTTTCCAAATACTATTCCTTCCTCTTTGTTCCTAACATTTGCATTTCAATTATTAATGCATCTTGATTGCACTTTTGATCGATACCATACTGAAGACATTGGTAGAATTCTTCTGCATCACTAGTTTTTGTGGTTGGTGTATACATTTGAGTGATAGTTGCCTTGATTCAATTTCCTTGTACACTGATAGATAGCATCCTATCACAGGCAGCAATTTACTTCAAGATAGATCTTGAAATGTCCTTTTTGACAACGAATGTAATGTCATTCCTCTTGAATCTGCAAATTCTAGCACAGTAAACCATATACTTTTCTGATTCAAAAAGGTCAATGCCAGTCCATTTCCACTCATTAACAACTAGGATATTGATCTTTATGTGTCCCATTTCTTTTCTGACGACTTCCAATTTTCCTGGATTCATACTTCAGGCATTCAAAGTTCTTCTGATTTTGAGTGGTGACCCCTCAGCAGGTGAAGGTCCCTAAGGCTTTCCTCCTACAATGCCGCACTGGAGGCTCTCCCTGGAGAAGACAGCCCTTCCTCACTCGTGTTTAAGTGGCTTCCAACCTGAGGGGCTCAGGCACTTCTGGCTCTTCTGACTCTCTTTCCCATTTTTTTCCTGGTAGATTTTCAAGTGGTTTTCAGTATCTGGCAATGTTTTGATGTTATCAGTGGGATATTCAGTGGCTACTTCCTCTGAAGTAGACAGTCCATTCCTTCTTCGTTGTCTATTCATAGTCTGGACACCTTACTGAAACTGTTCACTCTCTGTGATCTTGCCACAGTCAGAACAATAAAAGGGAAAGTGCTTATATGGGACAGAGACTGCCACTGGTTTCCTGGTACATATACTCCTCTCCTGTCTTTTACTGATGGGATGCTGGCGCTTTGGTGGGCACAGGGCTACACTGTGAGAGACCAATAGCATCACATAAAATAAGATATGAGCATGTGACTAAGTGTAAACCAATGATCCATGAGCAGAAATGGTATATCCCACTCTCATGTTGTCTCCTTCCAAAGAAAATGACTTGCCATGAGCGGCATTTCACTCCTTGCTGACCAAGAACCAGAAATACCTGGAGAAGTTACTTTGGCCTGAGAGATGAAAGTCATATGGGCCCCCAATGACTTTATTCAGGCAAATTTCGCTGGCAGTCTTGGACCACTCACCTCTGGACTATTAAATTAGTGATAATTAAGAGTCTATCTTATTAAATGACTAATACAAAAATATAAACTCCACCATGAGTTACTAAAATATGAAATTAACCAAGTGTACTACAACTATATTTTCTTTTAAGGTTCTCCTTTGATGCTTCCTGACAGTATGAGATTTCAAGTTCATTACCAATGATATGTCTGATCACCACAGAGAATGGTTGATAACCATTTTGAGTTAGTTTATTGTGACAATCTGGCCAATAAACACACTTAGGGTTAATTGAAGGGCAGAGGGGAAAATGACTCAGCGAGCCTCGCCTTTCTAGTTCTTGGGTCTCTTGCTTTGTGATGGTTGGACCAGGGTGCAGCTGTCTTAGCCAGTTCCCTGCTTCAGCTGGCAAGGCTCACTTCCTGCAAGACATCCCCAAGGAGAAGCTGCATGGACCAACTCCAATACAGCCCTGAGTGCTGGAGCACCTGTGTGGAGACCCCTGCCAGCGCTGAGATGTTTACACGTTCACAGATTCGGCTTTCCTCCTACAGTCGGTGTCATAGTGTGTGTTTTGTGACATGGAAGAGGACTGTGTGGATTGGTGTTGGACATATGGCTTAATGGGTTAATGTTGAACTTGTGGGCTTGGGCAGCACTGGGTTGGGATGTTTTCTTGATGTGCACGTAAACTTTATATAAAACTTTCTCTTATACATGAGTTTCTGTGGATTTGTTTCTCTAAAGGACCCAGACTATTACACATTTAGAGTGGTTCTTAAACTTTAGTATGGTTAAAAACAAACAGCCTTTAGTATTTTCCAAGAATGTGCACATTTTCAAACATGGGGATAATTCTGTTACAGGTGGTCTGTAGAATACATTTTGAAGAATTGTGGAATCATACAAGCAACATTGAATTGTGTCTGGTGGGAATCACTCCTATAACTACCACTACTCTCTACTTCAAGAACATGGTTTCTGTATGCCCATAAGCAAGAACGAGAAGAGGGGAAGAAACTGAAGGTCTTAATGACCTTTCAGATGTTCAAGACCAGTTTTATTTTTTATTAAGAAAATATAAGCGTAGTTTAGAGTTCCAGACTATGAGAGTAGTGGTTCTTAACAAATTGTCCACATCAAAGTCACCAGAATAGATACTGGGGCTCAATGTGTTCCACTCAGTCGGTGTACAGAGGGAAAGCCCCAGTTTAGCACATTTTGAAAGTCGCTCTAATTCACATTCATGAGTAATAAACATGGTCATATTCAGTTAAGAAATTAATTCAATAGAGAAAATTGGAAAAAGTAAGTTTATTTGTTTGTTTTTTCTATTTGAAAGCAAAGTTAACAAGTGATAGCATCATTAAGAAGAGTTTCTGGGTTTAGAGAATGGCAAACTAGAATAGAGCATCAAATTATGTCATTTGTTTACAGAGTTTCAAGAAGCAGAGATTAATTCAATGCCTCATGTGCAATAAAGTGTTGTTGTTGTTGTTGTTAGATGCCATCAAATTGGTTTCTACCTATAGTGACCTAAAGCACAACAGAAGAAAGCACTACAAGTCCTGCGCCATCCTCACAATTGTTCGTGTACTTGAACCCATTGTTACATCCATGGTGTCCATCCATCTCCTTCAGGGTCTTCTTCTTCTCGCTCCCTTTATTCACATACAGGGTATCCTTCTAGCAAGCATTTTCTTAGCATTTACTATAAACCTGATCTGGTGGGGCATTGAAAAAGCTATATTCTTGGGTTCATGGAACCAGCTCATTACTTGAACATGGTAATTCTTTATTCAGGCATTGCATAGCAAACTGTTGTTGGGTGCCATCATGTCAGCTCCAACTTAGTAGCAACCCTGTGCACAACAGAGCAAAACACTGTCTTGTCCTTTGCCATGCTGGAAATTATCGTATTCGACTCCATTGTTGCAGCCCCTGTGCCAATCCATATCATGCAGGGCATTCCTCTTTCTCACCATCCTTGTACCTTACCAAACATGATATCTTCTCTAGAGACTACTCTCTCCCTACAGCATGTCCAGTGCACATAAGACTAAGTCTTGCCATCTTCACTTCAACGGAGCATTCTGGTTGTACTTCTTCCAAGACAGATTTATTTGTTCTCCTGGCAATCAGTGAGACTTTCATAGTAAGTTACAAGAGAGGGGGGGAAATTTAAGTAAAATGTTCTAACATAAGGGACAAAGAATAATGAGATATTTTATGGTGAGCGTAATTTGAATCACTTTGAGCCCAGAAATGGTGATTTCTATTGTACACTGAGGAAGCGATAAAGATCATCTCTATTCTCTTGGCTGAAATGAGAAATGGTTGAAAAGACTGTGTCGAATTTTGAAAATCAGGGTAGGAAATCTGGGCTTTGTCCTGTACATAGGAAGAATCAAAAGTCCTTTTGCAGAATGGTATGGTAAAGGTGTATTTTTTAGAAAAATGACATCTAAATGAGAAGCAGGATGCGGTTGAGAGAGAAGATGTCTCCAAGAGAGAAATTCAGAGAAAGGAATATTGCTTAATCTCAGTGGTACAATGTCCATGACACAGGTTTGAAATCCCTGCTAACACAGGCATGAGAACCTGGCCTGCTCTCAGCAAAAACAAATGAACTCCTTTTGAAATAATTTGCAAATAGTTCCAGTCACCACAATAAACATAATGGACTCTAGTTTCACAAAGAAGCCACTCTGCGCAATAGAGAAGGCTTGCTCTTCAACCAACCAAAATTCAGTTTGGGGAGCTTTTTGTTTGTTTCAACAACAGATAAACAATCACCCTTGTAGACTTCAAACAATCCCGTATTTGCCTGGTTTTCCTTAAATCAGTGCCAAATTTCTTTCCATGTCATCTGGGTTGTTGTTTATTTGTTTGTTTGTTTTGCTGCTTACAACAAGCTATCTAGTCTTAAAGGTTGGGATGGGATTTGTGTGTGTGTGCCTCGTGTTGAAGATATTTTTCTTTTGGTTTCTTGGTCAATATAAACCATCTATCAATTAAATCGGCCCCGATAAGATATTATTAGGATAGACCAGTCACTGGAAAAGGAAATCACACTTGGCAAAGGAGAAGATACCCCTCAACAAGGTAGATTAACACAGCAGCTTCAACAACGAGCTCAAACAATGGGCTCGCACTGGTCAAGTCAACAAAACCCGAAGCCTTTAAATGGCATCTTCACAAACGTTCCCCAATGTGCACCCCACGTATGTGAAATGTACCCAATTCAAACCCAGCCCACTGCCATCGAGTCCGTTTTGACTAAAAGAAACTATTGTAGGTTTCCAAGGCTGTAAGACTTCACGGGAGCAGAAAACCTTATCTTTCTTCTGAGGGTCACTTTGAACCCCATCCCTGCAGGCTCATAGATCCCTGTAATAAGCCAACCTTGAGATGAGAGCGGCCCAGTGCTGTTTATGCAGCTGTGCCACAGGGCTGCTTTATAAGTAAGAGAGGTAAGAGTAAATTAGGACCGAATTCTATGTGATCAAAGACTGCCTGGTGCGGTGCAAGCAATGATTATTGTCATTAGAAAACAAACACATTTTAGGCTGCTAAAGAACAAATATTCTTGTTTCGGAACCTTGATTTCTTTCACAATGGAGTCTTTTTTCTTGAATTTTAGGTGTCAGTGCAAGTATTTTCTCAGGGTTAGTTGATTATATTCTGGTTCTACACTCATTTGAAGAATGGAATGACATCTAGTTATTACAGCCAGACATTTGGGATTTTCGACCTCTTAGACTTTAAATGCCATCAGCCAATCTGCTATGGGAATGAAAAGGAAAGGCAAAGTAGTCATTAACACTGATGACCAGTGCTTGCAGGTCTCCTACAGCCAGACACGGGGACTGTTGCACTTACTTTGCCCCTTTGAGTTACACATGATCATGTAACTAGCTTTCAGCTATAAAATAGAACCAAACTAGCATTGTCATTTGAGGACATCTGAGGTTCCCTGCAGTGATACCTAGCAACAATCCAAACAGTGAAGGTTTCCTCACCCATCTCCCTCTGTAGCCATGGGCTAAAATGTAATAACCCTTATCATTTAATATACACACAGTATAATCAATAGATTGATCTTGTTGGTTTTAAAAACACTAAATTGTAGGGGGGAGTTGTTATCAGACGGTAAGTTAGTGCATCCTAATGGCTACTGAAATGTGTACAGAAAGGGGCGGTAGTTGTAGAAACAATTTCAAAATGAAAACAGAAAGCTAAAATATATGGCATCGGCTTAGCAATTGGGCAGTGGGTAGTAAAGAAATTGGGCTAAGCAAAATGGCACAGTATGGTAAGCCACGGAGGGACAAATAATGCATGGTAAGCGATGGGGGAAAGATTCACCATTGGTGAAATAAACTGACTCATAGCCACACTCTATCCACCACCATCGAATCCATTCTGACTCATCATGATCATGTGTGGCGTTTCCAGGCTGTGCATCTGTAGAGAGCAGACACTCTCGCCTTTCTCTCAAGGAGCAGCTGGCAGGTTTTAACCATTGCCCTTGAGATTAGCAGCTCAACCCCTAACCTAACCATGCCGCTAGGGCTCCCTATAGCAATCCTGTCCTACAGAGCAGAACTGCCCGTGGAGCCTCCGAGGCTTTACTCATTATAAAAACCAACTGCTACGTCTTCCCCCCACAAAGCAGCTGGCAGACTTCAGTTGCCAACTTTGGGGTTCGCAGGTGAGCACTTAACCCCTCTACCACCATCTGGTAAAGTCATCATCTGTAGTAATTTGGGGTGCTCCATTGCTTTGCATTCTTAATAAACTCCCAATTCTAGGGAAGGGGGTTGGGAAACGTAATGTCTGTGGCACACATAGGCACTTATTGGTGGCAGTCAACAGGATTTATAGGAAAGAGATTACGTTACAGAAAAATACAACCTCGCCCCCACCCCAAAACAGGAATGCAGAAAGGAATGGAAAGAGTCTTTCCATCCAGGACTGCAGAGGAGAGGCAATTGCTTGTCAGCCACACAGGAAAAGATCAAATTGACAGTCTGAGAACAAGGGGGGTCAGCGAAAACTCAGCCCTGCGAGGGTCAGACTAAAGACTCGGCTGGTTCTACACAGAGTCTCTGTTTTATGAAATACTTGAACTATGCTGAACGGTCTGTTGAACTTTGTATGTTTTGTCATTACTAATATCAAGAATAATATTAATAGCATCCAGTGTTAAAGCAAGTAATTGAGGTTATTCTCAGATTTTCACTTGAAGATGTTCATAGATTAGATTCATGAAGATATTGATAATAAAATATAATAAGAATGAAACTTTTAAGAAAAGTGGTATTCAATTTATGTCAGAAGCAACTTATAACTCAGTTGCTCAAACAAAACCCTGTTGTCTGCCAGGACTGCTGGCATTTATTCTATAAATTTCTGACTGGATTGAATGCCTGAGTGTTATGATTGGATGCTGGTGAGTCCATTACAACCCACAATGACTCCATATAGCAGAGAGAAACTGCCCCATTGGGTTGATTAGCCTCTATCTTTACCGAGCAGATTGCCAGATCTTCTCCGGTGCAGTCACTGGATGGATTCGAACCCCCAACTTTATAGTTAGTAGTCAAGCAATGGTGCCGCCATCGCTATGATCTACCTCCCAGAAATGAAATTTAATTGGCTTAAGGTCTCTGTAATCAAAATTGAGAATTATGTTGATGAGAAAATTAAGAAATAAAGCTTCCCTAAAAGCCATGTTTAATGAAGAAGTGCAGGTGGGATTTCTGGTACAAGGTGCTAACTGGAATCAACAACAAAAACAAAAACCTCACTGTCATCCACTCGATAATAACTCATAGTGACCCTATAGGACCTGGTAGACCTGCCCTTGTGAGTTTCTGAGATCATAACTCTTTGGGGAGTAGAAATCCTTGCCTTTCTCCGGCAGAGTTGCTGGTGGTTTTGAACGTTTGGGTTTGCGGTCCAACGGGTAACTACTACTCGTCTAGATATATAAGGTGCTCCAAGTTTGCCCACTGCTCCTGCTTCCAGAGCCTTGGCAATACTGCACTTTCCATCCAGGACAGAAGCCTTACTCAATTAAAGGTGAGTGAAAGCTATGGAGTCCCTTCAGGGTGAATGCTTTTAAGGGAAGTATGCTAATTGAAAGGAAAACGCACCTATTAGGAAAGATGTGCGTCAAGGTTGTGTCCTCTCACCACATTTATTCAGTCCGTATGCCGAGCAAATCTTCAAAGAAGATTCACTATAGGCAGAGGAAAGTGGCATCAAGATTGGAGGAAGGCTTATGAACCACCTGTGAGATGCAGATGTCCCGACCTTGTTTGCTGAAATTGAGGAGGACTTGAAGCACTTGCTGATGAAGTTCAAGGATTGTAGCTTTCAGTTTGGATTGCAACTCAATATAAAGAAACCAAAAATCACACAACTGAACCAATAGGTTGTGACAAATTGATAAAAGATTGCAGTAGTCAAGAATCCGATCCTGCTTGGTTCCACAATCAATGTCGATGGAAGCAGTAGTCAGGGACACATCGCATTGGGTAAATCTGCTATCTGGGACCTCTTTAAAGTATTGAAGAGCAAGTACGTCACTTTGAAGACTAAGGTGCACCTGACCCAAGCCATGTATTTTCAATTGCCTCATATATATATGTGAAAGTTGGACATGGTATAATGAAGACTGAAGAATCCATGTATTTGAATTATTGTGCTGGTGAAGAATTTTGAACATACCGTAGACTGCCAAAGGAACAGACAAATCTCTCTTGGTAAAAAGACAGCCATAATGCTCCTTGGAAGCAAAGAGGGCAAGACTTTGCATACTTTGGACATAATATCAGGAGCAGCCAGTCCCTGCAAGAATACACCATGCTTGGTAAAATGGAAAGAGAGTGAAAAAGAGGAAGACCCTCGAGGAAATGGATTGGCACAGTGGCTGTGCCAGTGAACTCAAACAATACAACAATTGTGAGGCTGGCAACGAACTGGGCAGTATTTCCTTCTGTGGTCATTATGAGTCCAAACCAGCTTAATGGCACCTGACAGCAACATACTAATTGATGCCTTCCTGTCCTGTCTTCCTAGAACCAGCAACCTTACAGATCAGGAAGGTTTCATGAGGACTCACTCCTACATAAGGACAAGATGAAGCAGAGCTACACAACAAGAGAGGGTATGTAATGTAAGCATGAGTACACAGATGGGTTGTTTCGAGCCACTAGAATGCTAGAGTTACAGAATTGTCTGTTACTATAGCATAACACAGCCCACTTATTGATGCAGGATGCATCCATAAGGAAACCGATGCTTGCTGACCAGTGGTGAATGGCACTGGGTTCACAGATGCATTTTAGTGTAAATTAACAGAACTCCAAATCAAGGAGAATGCAATTTCATGTACCTTCACAGTGTAGTCCAATTCAGACAATCTACACATAAACACTTAGAGAATATGAAAGGGTTACGCACACACGTTTAGAGGCTCTCCCATTGTTATAAACAATAGAACAACATTCTCTTTCAGAGAACAGCGAGCTTCTCATCAAGGGGAGAAATACAATATAGATCTCTGGGAAGTGGAAGGCAGCGTTCTGCTTTGGAAGAGAAGTTTAATGAAATGACCTTTCCATTTCCTTCTGATTCAAAGGTTCTACGGTTGTAATTGTCTTTCTGTGTGTCTTTTTCAAAGTGATTAAACACAAAGGTGGTAGAAGCAAAGTGTCCAGGCTGACACCAGGACTTAGGATGATCCTGTTAAAGCGTTTTCTCAGTGGTGTATGTCCTAGGTGACCCATTTTAATATTGGATTCCTGGCTAAATCCAGCAGTGTCCTGGGTCCTACCTTTTACTGCTTCAGGGTTCTCAGTGGGGAGGAGACCTATTTAATTGTCTGTTCTGACTGTGATTTGCAGACTGAGTGGCCTGATTATTGCCATGCTTCCTGATGTATATCTTTCTTTTTTTAAGCTTTGCCCCTAGTCTCATAAACCACACACGAAAGAGAGTGAGGAGACGAGAGAGAGAGAGAGAGAGAGAGAGAGAGAGAGAGAGAGAGAGAGAGAGAGAGAGAGAGAAACTAGGGCAGAAACTGGAACCACCGGCATCAAGAGTCATATTCCTAAAACCAAACTCACTGCTACGGAAACCTTTCTGGCTCAGACAGACAGCCTAGCGTTTCGGCCGAAACTTATCCACTGTAGGTGACCCTGCTGGTATTTGAAATGCTGGTGGCATGTCTTCCACCCATTGAAATATTTGGGAAAATGTATGCAGTTCTGAAAGCACTCACTAGTCTATGCCAAGAAATTACAAAGACAGCACTTTACCAACTGAGATGAGCAGTCTCATTGTGCCCATTCCAAAGAGGGTGACCCAAAAGAACGTGTACTTTAGCAAGCAGCATCATTCAAATCACAGACAAGGAAAATGGTGCTCAAACTCATTCCAAAAGGGTAGCAGCAGTCCATCAAGGGGCTGCCAGGAATTCAAGTGGGATTCAGATGGGGGGACTGCCAGGAATTCAAGTGGCATTCCAACGACGAGGCTGTGAAACAGTTGGTGTGGGAGGGAGTGCGGCTGAGACCTCAGCCTCTCTGGAAGATGCTTACCTGTCTTTCATTGGCTAAGCAAAGATAGTCATCTGTGGGTCAAAACAAAATAGGGATGCCCTTAAGAAGAATGGGAACTCCAGAGCACCTCCTTGTGCTCATGCAGAACATGTACATGGATCCAAAAGGCAGGTGTGCAAACAGAACAAGGGGATGCTGCGTGGCTTAAAGTCAGGAAACATGTGCGTCCTGGTTGTATCCTCTCACCATTCTTCTACCATCTGTATGCTGATCAAACAATCAGAGAAGCTGGCTGATTGGAAAGAGAATGTGCATTAGAATTGGAGGAAAGCTCATGAACAGCCGTTGATATGCAGATGACACAACCTTGCTTGCTGAAAGGCAAGAGGACTGAAGCACTCCCTGATGTAGCTCCTACCCCGACTCACCACAAGTTCATCTTCACAGTCAGCTACTTGCATGCTACCCATGGGACAGTTACATCATTGGAAGGGCTGAGAGATGATTCTTGAAGACCACAAAGAACCATATTCATCTGTTCCACTTTACCTACAAATTCACCTGAAAAGGCAGACCTTGACTGCCATCCAGAAAATGCCTATACTTGTTTGTTTTCCTAAAAATGACTTTTACTCTCATGAGCTACAACCTGAAAGTTCAGATCATGAAGCACAATTACATAGGGTTTTATCGAGTGTTGTATTTTAGAGAGCAACAAAAGGACAGCAGTGTTTGCCAGGAGAGTTTTGCCTGTTCTCCTCAGAGGATATGCAAATGCATCGTTCTCTTGAAGTATATTTCCCATCCAGATTATGCTACATGTGCAGCTGTAACTGATGTGAGCAGAGCCGAGGAGTGAAATGAGCTACTCTCTGGGTAATCAAAGCAAATTCAGAAGAGGAAAAGTTCCCCCACCTGTCATGGGCCAATTCGACTAAGGAGAACTCCAGGCAAAACATATTTTAGGGACAAACCATTTTCTGGAGCGAAGAATACCACAGTAATCAAGCTTCTTGTCTTTCCTGCTTGCTATTAACGAAATAAATCTTTGTGCAAATCATGCGCTGTCAAAAATGTATGATTTACCATGAGATAATTTTTTTAAGTACATTTCACGAAAACCAAATGTGGACCAGAGGATCAGCTCTATAATGACAAAGGACTCCCATCTGTTTCCTCTTGTGTCAATAAAACAGGATTTCTTAGGCAGACACCTCTAGAATTATCGGTTGTAACCTTTAACAACCTTTTAAAGACTAAAACAACACCCCTCTCTCAATCATTTTGCTTCTCAATAATCTCTTTGCTCCTTTGTCTTCCTATAATTCTGTGTTGCAAGAACAGTCATCTGGATTATTATATGAATGGAATTATTTCTCTCCTGCTTTTTTTTACTAGCGAGCTCCCACTGAAAAAGGATTGATTGTCATTGTCAATCATGCAGACCTTGTATGTATAGCTCATGTCTTACTGGGTTCACACACTGAGTCCTCGGACAATCTGATAAAGGAAGGACAAGCAGGACAGCTGCTGCACTGACCAGTGGGTTGGACAAATGAGCTATCATGACATTGTGAAGCAGCTTACACAATTCTAGCATGCTGCCGTCATCCGGGCTCTACCCGTACTTTCCCTTCAGGAGAATTCAAGAATATATAGTGAGTGTGGGCCTGCACCAACTGCTACCAAGTGGTTGAAATCATCCTAAGAGATGGAGCTTGTTTTCTGTACATCTCCTTTTCCCCCCTTTTCTTCTCACGTACACACTGCAAGTTAGCATGAGTTATATTCCTGATCCTAAATATGTTCCTAACTCAGATGATGACATCGGACATATTTGTTTAGTGAACCGAAGTTATCACGAAGACTTCATTATTCAGGGCCTCCAACACTTCATTTCTCACCATTACCCTCCGGAGAATCTGCGGATTTTTTTTAAGAGGTGGCAAGTTATGTGTGAACATTTCAAGATTCCTAGCCTCCTTCGAAGCTCATTCTGTATTCACTGTAATCACTTGCTGAAATACGTTTGTTACCCATGTGCACTCACGTCTATTTGGGTATCCGAGGTGTGCTATTGTGAACTATCCTTGTTTGACAGGCTGGGCGAAGAGTTTCATCCCTTCCTTGGATAAAGTGCTCCAGAGCAGATGTTTTCTTGCAATTATTTATTTGATTTAAGATGTAAGCCCGTTCTCACCTTGGGATTATTTCTCATTAAACTAGCTGCAATGGCTACATGCTCAGCCACTGACTGAAAGGGCGCAGGTTGGACCCATCAGCTGTCCTGCAGGGCGAAGATGTAGCCGGCTGTTTTTGAAAAGATGTATAGCCACAGAAACCCTGGGGCACCATTCTCAGTGGTGCTATAGGTTTCCTCTGAGTGCGTCAACGTGGCAGTGAGTTCTATGTCGCCAGGATCATTAAAGTTAGTCAGAAAGCTCTGTCTTACAGTGTATTCATCAAGAGTGAGTTATTTTTCAAACATCCAGATTTGCTTCAGGTCACATTGTGGGGTCACACTACTTTATGATCTCATACAGCAAGTTAAAAAGAATAACCAGGCTGTGGGATAAAAAGAGTAAATCATGAGAACCTAAGAGAGAACCTATAAATAAGACCAATTTTAATAAAGTTTAAGTTCATGACATTTAGATGTAACCATCCAGCTTTGTAGGAGGAATTAAAACACATGAAAAGTATCATGAGCTTCAAAACTTCTAAGAAAGAAATGTTAGTTCTTGCTTAGAATACAGTGCAAAGAATGGAATCCCACAGTCCATTTCTGTTGCCTCCAACAAGATGTATTGTGTATGTCCTCCCCTCCAGAGTTCTAGGATTTCGTTTTCCTTGTGTGTAGACAAGACAAAAACAACTACCGTATGTTCCTCAGGTTTTGAAAGAAATAATCCTCTAAGCATGACCTCGTGGTCGGAGAATACATGAAGAATAGTTTTGCCTCGTACATAATATTGCAGTGGAAATAAACGGAGATATCATTTTGCCTTTCGATCCCTAGTGGGAATAAATGAATGCTCAGTAATGAAGTATGGCACCTGGAGACAACACAATCTGATGAAGCCTTGACCTGACTTAGTCCTATAAGGCCATAAACACGAAACATCAGTTGCCTGGGCAAAATAAATATAACTTGAAATTATCGTATATACCCAAGTATAAGCCAACCTGAATATCAGCCAAGGCACCTAAGTTTACCACAAAAACTACATTAAAAATGTGCTGAAAAACTCAGCTTATACACGAGTATATACAGTAAGAAATCATAGATAATATAAATAATTCATTTCTGTGTTGTTGGGTTTTTTTAATATTAAAATAAGGAAAGGATTAACACAGGAAAATGGAAGATTCTGAGATCTAAATCTGGGAATGGAGCCCTAGTGACGTAGTGGATGCCAGGTTGGGCTGTTAACCTCAAGGTCAGTGGTTCAGAACCAGCAGGTTCCCCTTGGGAGAAAGATGAGGCATTCTATTCCTGAGAAGAGTGGACAGTCTCTGAGACTCCCAGGGACAGTTCTACCCTGACCTTAGAGTGCCACTGTGAGTCAGAATTGATGCACTGGAACTTGGGGGCATAGTACCGTATGTCACTTATGAGTAAGCATCGTGTCCTGCCCTGTCCTATTGAGTAACTAAATGAGCAGTGATCAGAGTCATAGTAGTGTGGTATCAGCCTTTCCTTCACCATAGGTTTAGCACAGGCCACTACGGTCCTCACTCTGTGAAGCAAGTCCCATCATGACCAGGGAAGCAAATTCCTTTCAGACTGCAGAGTCTGAAATTAGCCACAATACCATAGATCCAGGTTGTAGACCCACGTAATGGTCCTTAGTAGACCTGTATATGCACCCAAGGGTGCTGACTTTTACTTTATTTAATGCACTTTCTTCTCCCAGGTCACATCATTGGGATTCTTCAGTGAATTGCAGTCTGGTACTGGAGATTCGGTCCATGATTAAGAGTCCATGTGCCGAAGTCCTGATCACTGTCTGTTCCCCATAGGACCTTCTTTCCTGCCATTATATTCAACTCCCACTTATGCCTCCAGCATTTGGGGAAGTGGATAAATGGCTTTGAAGCAAAATCACAGGAATTCCCATGGCCCGTGTTTACCTTCAGCAGTGCTGGTGGGTAATGCACAAAATGAGAAAGCGGGCAAGTTGATCTGTGCTAGACAATCCCAAGCACGCATGCACAAAGGCAATTTCTGCAGAGACCTTGGGCCTCCACATGAGAATGACTTTTATCTGAAAAGACTATTTTATCTTTAATAAACAAAAAAGTCACTAACCAATGTCAGCACCAATAGTTACAGCTCGTATTGGTAATATCTATCATACCCTGATATGATAACAATAGTCCTTTGTCTCTGCAGTGTTTCTACCCGTCCCCATGATGACAGTCTAATCATGAGGGAAATATCAGACAAATACCTACTGAGGAGCATTCTAAGAAATATCTAATCACAACTGTGAAAGTCACGAAAAATAAGGAAGTCAGAAAAACTACCACATAAGGAAACCTGCCTTGATCCACAATCAATAACCGGTCAAAATATCAAAAGATGTGTTGGATTGGGTAAATCTACTCACAAGACTTCATTAGAGTATTTAAAAGCAAGGGTGTTACTTTGAGGACTAAGGTGGACCTGACCCAAACCTTGATATTTTCAGTGGCTTTCATATGCAGATGGGCAGATGGACATAGACTAAGGGAGACTGAAGAAGAATCGATGCATTGGAATTGTGGTGCTAGCAAAGAATATTGAATGTACCATGGACTGCCAAAAGGACAAACAAGTCTGCCTTTTAAGAAGTATAGACAGAGTGCTTGTTTGAGGCAAGGATGGCGAGACTTCGTCTCATGTATTTTGGGCATGTTATCAAAAGAGACCGGTCTCTTGAGAAGGACATCATGCTGGTAAAATAGAGGGCAGTAAAAAACAGGGAGACCTTGGATGAGATAGATTGACAAGGGGCTCACACATAAAAACAAGTGTGAAGATGGCACAGGACCAGGCAGTGTTTCGTTCTATTGTGCATGGGGTTGCCAAGGGTCAGAATCAACTCAATGACACCTAATATAAAAATGAAGCCTGAACCAAATACAACGTGGCATTCTGGATGATATGCTCAAAAAGGAAAAGGGCATGATATTAAAAATTTAATACAATATACACTTCCATTAATAATAGCATATCAATATTGGTTCATTCAATTTACAAATGAACCACACAAATATAAGTTCATAATAGTAGAAACTGGATGTGGATTATGAGTGTTCTCTGTTCCATCCGTGAAAATTTTCTGGAAATCTAAAACTTTTCTAAAGTATACTAAATCAATATACAAAAGGAAAGAGTTCTGTAGACCAGTTATATATTTTTTTTAATTGCCATCTCTAGACCTCTAGGTATCAGTACTTGAAGTATGATGAGGCAGGGGTCTCTCAGTCAGTTATCTTGGTTACAACTCTGCTTTAAAAGAGGACAAGTTGTGGCCAAGCCAAAAATGCAGACTTATCTACAAATAGGTTTGCGATGAAAACCGTCAGTGAATGCAACCATGCCATGTAAGTGATGAAAACGGGGTGAGGAATACAAATACTGTTTTCAAAATACCACTCATTCACTATCCAACTTAGAATGCTTAGAAATGTGTCAGTCTCCGATACAAATGTGTTGTAAAAACTGGAAAACTGAATGCTAGAAACTTATGAAGATCACGTATATGGGGAAAAATGGAATCACCTAGGTTCCAAATAAAATCTATTTATCATATCCTAAAGGAAAGATGAAACTTAACACAAAAAACTATATTTAGAACATATTGAATGAAAGAGAATGACGTGGCATGCAGCTAAAATTTTTGAAATTCAAAAAGTGATTCAGCCTACTCTTCTAGCTTGCTGGGAGCTGTCAGGGAAAGAAAGTCTCAATGGGAATATGTGTCAGTTTGGGTTATTCCACTAGGTTGGAATTAGGAAATCATAACTTAGAAGACTTGTCGAAAGGTCAGGCAGGACTGACTTATTTATTGCTTCTTCTCCCCGTGTTCCTTTAGGAATATAATTTTCGTATTTAAAGTCAAATACTTTTATGTTTCCAGAAGAAACTGAAAATCTCAGATTCAGTCTAAAATAGTAGATGATTATAAAAACAGCCAACATTTGTTGGTCTTATAAGGAGTAGAAGAATTCAGCTCTGCCTTTATTATCTCCATTCAATCTCATTATAACTCTATGTGGTGGGTGCTAGTATCAGTGCCGTTTTGTAGGAAAGTTAGGTGATTTCATGTTTCTTACCAGTGATGGGAATTTGGGATTGGATTCAAGGGATTTCTGATTATTCTGGCTCTTAATAAAAGGCATTTAGATTACAGATATATTCTCTTTGTTGCTGAAAGGGTTGGTACGCCTAATGATTTAGCAATTCTGAGAAAGCACTTACAACAATTGAAAGTCATGCAATCTAAAAAAACCTCAAGGAAGAAGTAATTCTGTAAGTTCTGCTTGGCTATGTCCAATTAAGAGACTCCTCACCCCATCTTAAAAGAATCAATTTTATTCTGGAATCTAAGATCACAGTGGTTCACATATATAGAGGATTTACTATGTGTCTGCTACTAGAGACACATCATCTAGTTACTACCAAGCATATTCATGCTACTGTTACCAACACTGACGACCTTGGCTGCTCACTGCAAGGTTGGTTCAGGATCACTCAAAGGCACCCTGGGGGAAAGCCAGGCAATCTGCTTCTGAAAGATCAGCTACTGAAAACTCTATGGAGAACACATCTTCCCTGAGACGCATACGGTCGCCAAGACTAGGAGTCAACATGACAGCAACTGCTCTGGGATCTGAGTATTCATGAAATAGCTACCATGTGCAAGACACTGTCAGAGAGACTAGGAACTCAGCAGTGAGTTGAACAGATTTGCCCTGGTTGGGCCTACATTTTTCATTTATTCATCAGAACAACTAAGGAGATCACTACTATATTCGGAAACATATTTTTCCCAGTTCTCCAAGGGAAGCCAGGCAGAGGCTTTCCCAAAGCCACAATGATGTAATAACACATCAGAGTATGTTCAGACAAACACTTCCATGACCAATGTGCTATGACTTTCTCTCTCTCTCTCTCTCTCTCTCTCTCTCTCTCTCTCACCCTCTGCTCCTCCTTCTTGCTCTCACCCTCCTTTTCCCTCTCCTCCACTCTCTTCGCTTTCTTCTCTTTATCTCCCTCTTCTTCTCTCTTTCTGTCCGTCTCCTTCCTTGGCTCACTCTAAGGGGTCAGGTGCCATGTTGTGAGCCACCGTACAGCCCTACAGAGAGGCATGTGGAGCAAGTGACTAATATCTCCAGAAAATTGCTAGCTAATCGATAAAATGAGTTGAGTTTAGGAACATATTCTCCCCCATTTGAGCATGAGATGACAAGATGTCACACACATGGAAACTATTTGCATTTCTGATATGACTTCATTTCACACAGCTTGGCCATGTTATCTTGAGGGACCACGCTGTTACTAAAGTAGAGAATCAGTGAAATAGATGAAGACCTTCAATGAGATGGAGTGGCATGGCTGTGACAATGGGCTCATAGCAATGGCCTCAGACGTGGCATTGACTGGGAGGATGGTGCGGACAGGGCAGTGTTTTGTTCCATTGTACATAGCACTGCTATGACTTTGATGTAACTTGATGGCACCCAACAACACATCTACATTTCACAAGTCTATCGACAGAAGGCTGGGCTCAAAACACCTTCCCCTTTTCATCCAAATCACAACTCACAAAATCTTGGCAATGCATCTTTATCTTAATAACCTAAAACATCACTAGTGAACTCTGTTATTCCTTCTGACCTGGTAAGTTTCATTAAATGATCATATAGCAATGCAAATAAATTTATTCCACTAGGAAGTGATAACCAAGATAGAGACCTTGATTTCATCATTTTCAATCCTACATTTCTACTTTGGCACACACATAGCAAGCTACTCTTTGGCATCTCTTTACTGAGAAAATGGGTGCAATTCCGCGCTCCCTTGAGTTTTCACTGGGTTTGCAATCCCCACAGGCATCGACGAGTGAATTTTAATAACTATATAGTGAGCTACATTTGGTGTGCAAGGCAGGAAAAAGATTTTTCTTATTGGAGAAGAATGCCACAGGCAGCAGTCCTCGTGATCGTATCATATTCCCTAGATACCAGGCAGTGTTTCTGCCAATCCCTGAAGCTGTCTCTGCATTTTGAAAAGGAAAGGGGAAAAAAAAGATTGCCTATGGCAATTCCTAGAGAATATAGCTGTGGAGATGAGATGGGGACAATATTACTACTACAAAAAAATTTGAAAATTACTAAAAAGAGCTATTTGAATAATGCATTTCTCACCATCCAATATTATCTTAAAAGTACGAAGGTGCTTCAAAAAGTTTGTAGAAAACATGAATGAAAATACAATGGAATTTTTCCATGGGTTTTTTGAAAACCCCTCATATATAGAAACCGAGTTCATCTTTAAGGGTTGTCAGAGAAAAGCAAATAATCCCAAATATGTAAATGGAACTAAACTTTGCTAGAACTAGAACTCTAGGTGAGTATGGGGAAGGGTTGTTTTAGACAATTGTCAAGCATTCCACGAAACTGAGGTAAACACCCTAGCTATCATCTATCAATGAGAAAATAGTATCTATTTTACTATATAGAATGAATAAAAATAGTACTTCTTGATTGTTCTATGACTAATAAAAATGAGCTAATCCTCCAAGAAAGCTATATAGGGGTGTTAGGCCAGGTTGTCTATAGAAATAAATCCACTGACACTCGTGTATACATAAGAAAAAGCCTTATATCAAGAAGTAATTATGTATCAAGAAAGCATTACAGTCCAGTCCAAGTCAAATTCACAAGTCTAATGCGAGTTCATAAGTCCCTCTTCAGACCCATATAACTGCATGCCAGAGAGACAGAATGATGACTGGGGAAGGCAGAAAGCTCACAGGCCGAGTTCCGAGGCACAGGATCCAAGGTCAGAGGAAACGTGGCAGGACTTCTACCACTCTCAGCCATTGGGGGAATTGGGGGTCATGAGGACAAAAACATGGATTCCAGGAACGTCCCTGTTGTCTTTGACCAACCTCAAAAACAAACTGTGCTGGATCACAATGGTCTCCTTCTTTATCCAAATGAGGCCTGTTCCTGATCGAAGCTGAGGGCATATCAGATCCTTTTATTCAATGTATCGAATAGCCTATAGGCAAATAGAGACCCTGGGTGGTGGCTTCTTGTTTTCAGAATACCCACAATTTGAAACAAGGTGGGAGTAGGTTATGGTTTAAAGGAAGAATTCTGTGAGCTGTAGTGGTCTCGTGGGTATACAGTGGTCTGCTGACCTCAAGGTTAGCTGCAGGAGACAGCTAACCTGCAGGAGACAGGTGAGGCTTTCAGCTTCTGTAAACATTTAGTATTAGAAATTCACAGGGGCAGTTGTCCTGGGTCCTATAGAGATGTTCTGAGTAGGAAATTGATGCCACAGCAAGAGTCTGGTTTTGGGTTTGCTTTTAGTTTAAGTTTAGGATCCCAGGTAGGGCAATAAAGGAAAGGTTGGGAGTTTGAAACCACCAGTCACTGTGCAGGCAAGAAAACCTGACAATCTGAACCCACAAACATTGTGGTCTAGGAAGCCCTTTTGAGCCTCTCTATTCTGATACAAGGGTAAATGTGCTATGAATCAGAATTGACTCTAAGAGCAATATTAATGCCAACCGGTCACCCCCGCGACTGTGGAAATGCTGAGCCTTTCTACGGCTGAGAATTATGTTGAAAGTACCTGTCGCTGCCAACCTAATCACATTTATTCTCCAGAGCAAATCCGGCACAAAGTTCTCCGTCTTTTTCTAACAGTGTAATTGTACACAAAGCACTCATTAATCTGCCTCTGGAAGAAATGCTTTAAGGAAGGGAAAGCTTGTCAGCAAGTTTGTAATCATTCTCTGCCCTTGGGAGGCTCAGGTTATATATCATGAAGTCATGACCATTACGCATCAGAAAACACTCATCAGCTCTGTGGGCCTCCTGATTAGAATCCCTTTGGGGGGATGTCACACTTCATTTAAAGGCCACGTTTACTTTAAAGCATACAACCTTTGCAGTTTTGCCTGAAGGCCGAAAACTTTAGATTTTTCTTCCCCATTTTTATTTTCCTTAATGGAAAGATATGATCTCAAATAACTTGTTTCTCATTTTTTTAAAAAGTTAAGTATATTAAAATAACACCAGTCTATCACCTTATGTTTCAAGGGTATGAGGTCACTTTTCCAAATATGCATGTAAGCTCTAAAGAAAAAAATCATAATAATATGATGCAAACTCACAGTCATTGAGTCCATTCTGGGCTATTTGTGTTTCTTCAGCTATAAATCTTTACAGGAACAGAAAGCCCCCGTTTCTCCCACCTGCCATGCGCCTGGTGGGTTTGTGTTGTTGACCTTGCACTTAGCATCTCAACGAGCAAGCCACTGTGTCTCTATGGATTCTAATAATCTTAGATGGTAATAAAAAGTATTTTATTTATTTTAAAATTAAATAATAGCCTCATTCCTAAATGAGGCAAGTGTTACATTCCAAATCAAGTTTTGAGGTTTTGTTTAAGATGGTTGTACTTTCGACTGACCAAGTGCAGTACAGCAGGGCTTCTCACACTGATGAAAACAATGGTACTGTCATTTAATTTCATTGTCACATGAACTTTGTAAAGCTCCCTTGTATTGGCATTTTCACAAACCAAGATTTCAATAGGGGCTGGTTCTCTCCAGTGAAAGATCATGCCTAGTAGGGCTTGTGCGTGACAAGGTGAAAGAAATGAGAGAGAAAACACTACTCCCCAATAAGAGACAGGCATCTGCACTATAAAGGCCAGATACTTAGAGTCTGATTGGCTCAGATGCAGGAGGAAGAAGGGGTAAATGAATGCTCTCAGCCTCATTATCTTCATCAGATGTTTATTTAGTACAGCAGAGAAAATTAGAAAATGTAGCCATAATCCAAGAAAATGGGTTATAATTGCCAGGGAGTCCATTTCAACTCACAGCAATGCTATCGAACAAGGCAGACTGCCTCTGTAGCTTCAGAGGAGAAAGCCTCATCTTTCCTCCAAAAAGCAGCTAGTGGTTTCAAACTGCTGGCCTGGAGGTTGACTATAATTGGTGCCGACTCCAAACAAAGTAAAATGTAAATTTACTATAAAGGCTACTAAAGATGAGGAAACCAGAGTAGAGGCCCAGAATGATGCCAATACCAATTGAACAGTAAAGATAGGAGGTCGTCCTCGCTCTCCAGAAAGAGTGTGTCTTCAAAAGAGTTGGCTCTCCAAGAGTATCCCCACCAAGGGCCTACTGCTGACACTCAGTTCTGATTTACTCGCAGCTAGACACTGTGTAATGAGAGATAAAGAACTCTAACCCAAACCCCCAAACTAAACCAGCACCATCTAATCAATTCCAACTGATTCTACCCTTGACACGAGTGGGTTCTTGTTTTTGTTGTTGTTGTTGTTGTTGGTTTTGGCCAAGGGTCCTTTAGATATTTATAACATCATTCACAGGCCATACAAAACTACCAACTTAAAAATTAGCTGCTACATCTGGTCCAACATTTAATTAACTCATCTCTGATGTGGTGACCAGAACTGCTGCTCTTTGATGAGACATGTGACGTTGGCTGGTGTCGATGGCTTGCAGACTTACACAGCCCTCCTGGGAGAAACTGGTGGATTGAAACTGCTGGCCTTGGGGTGGCAGAGAGCCCTGGGGATTCGTGGTTATGTGCTAAGCTGCTAACCTCGGAGAAGGTATCAGTTCAAAACCACCAACTGCTCCTCAGGAGAAAGATGACGCTTTCTTCTCTCATAAAGACTTACTATATCTCAGAAACCCACAGGGGAAGTTCTACCCTGTCCTACAGGGTCGCTGTGAGTCACAATTGACACAATGGCAGTGAGTTGCGTTAGAGGCTATAAATGTGCAGTTAGGAGCCACACAGAGATGCTAACTGTTCTCATTATACCTTTTCAAGATTTCTGGCTTTGTTTTTTAATAGCTCCCATGTCAAACCACTGTGCCAGGCATGATGGAGACATAAACAGCCATATAAAACCTGGTACTTATCCATAAAGAGCCCTAGCAGCTCAACAGTTAAATGTTAGACTGCTATTCCATTATTTGACCCACCAGTGACTCCAAGGGAGAAAAGACCAGTGAGCTGGTTCTATAAAGCGCACACCCTGGAAGCCCTGTGGGGCAGTTCTAGTTTGTCATATAGTGGAGGGAGGGGGTTGCTCTAATGAGTTATAATTGACTTAGAAGCACATAACAGTAAAACTTCCCCTTGAGGAAATTATAATTTACTACAAATGTGTATATGTTGGTATGATACAAGTTTACATCTTGTCCTCATCATTTAATAAATTTAAGAACATTGGGTAACAAATTAACTGCCAGGCATTGTTATTGGAACTAAAAATCACATACAGTAATAGCCTAGAACACAGCAAATACTCAATAACTATTAACAATTATTATATGCCCATGTACATAAACTATGCTCATCCCACTTTCTTTAGAAGAATTTTTTTAATTCATCAGTAAACTACGATAATATTAATAAATATAACTTAAAATTGCAGAGAACTACCAGCCATTTATAGATTTCTATCTAAAAGTAATTCTATATAACTCTAGATAGTTATAGAAATGGAGAGTGATCTTACATTAGTCTTACAAATTGTGTTAAGATAAAAATAGTGAGCTTGTAAAAGAGGTTCAACGAACCCTTTTTTAAAATTCTCATATAAAATAAAATTAATACTAGGAGAAAATATAATGTGCAAGGGATTAGAGAATAATTAGAAATTTAAAATAATTTCCCCACTGGAGATACTTCAGTTAATTTACCCTTTTGGGAAAACTTAAACCATTTCTAAGGTGAATCTAAACAATGAACTAAGTCTCTGGAAGAGAGAAAAAAACTAAGATTAACAAGCGGCCATCTAGCTCAGAAGCAAATAAGCCCACATGGAAGAAGCACACCGGCCAGTGCAATCACGAGGTGCCCAAGGGACCAGGTATAAGGCATCATGCAAAAAAAAAAAAAAGATATAAGTGTGTGTATGTATGTGTATATATGTGTATATGTATATATGTATCATGTCGAGTGAAGGGGGAAGTGCAGAGTGGAGACCCAAGGCCCAAGTGTCGGCCAATGGAGATCCCCTCATAGAGGGGTTTGGGAGAGGAGATGGGTTAGTTAGGGTGTGGGGTGGTATCGATGAGGAGCACAGCTTTCCCCCGGATCCTGGATGCTTCCTTCCCCCAACTGCCATGATCCGAATTCTACCTTGCAGGGCTGGATAGGACAGAGGCTGTACACTGGTACATATGAGGGTTGGAGGTACAGGGAATCCAGGGTGGATGATACCTTCAGGACCAAGGGTGTGAGGGACGATGCTGGGAGAGTGGAGGGTGAGTGGGTTGGAAAGGGGGAACTGATTACAAGGATCCACATGTGACCTCTTCCCTGGGAGAGGGACAGCAGAGAAGGGGGGAAGGGAGACTCCGGATAGGGCAAGATATGACAAAATAACGATGTATAAATTACCAAGGGCATATGAGGGAGGGGGAAATGGGAAGGGAGGGGGGGGGAAAAAGAGGACCTGATGCAAGGGGCTTAAGTGGAGAGCAAATACCTTGAGAATGATTGGGGCAGGGAATGTATGGATGTGCTTTATACAATTGATGTATGTATATGTATGGATTGTGGTAAGAGTTGTATGAGTCCCTAATAAAATGTAAAAGAAGAAAAGAGAAAAAAAAATGATTGGGGCAAAGACTGTACAGATGTGCTTTGTACAATTGATGTATGTATATGTATGAACTATGAAAAGAATTGTATCAGCCCCAATAAATTGTTAAAAAAAAAACTAAGATTAAAATGAACATCTCTCTAACACAACAATCATGTTACTTGTCCAGACATGAAGATGGAAACAATATTTGTCCCTCTACTACTGCAGAGGGTCAGCAGAAAAGAGAAAGACCTTCATCGCAATGGACTGACACAGTAGCAGAAACAAGTTCAAACATACAAATGATTGACGTCATTCTAGAATCCACAGGGTCTATATGACTTAGAGCCAACTCTAAGCCACCCAAAAGTAGCAACAGCATATTCTGATGGTTGAAAGAATTCACTGATCCAAAGTGTTTAGGACATTGCCTACTACAATAAGTGCTAAAAGCATTACCACCACCATTATAATTCTTATTACTGATAAGATAAGCATAATTCTGTAAGGCATCTCAAGAAAGGCAACTTCATATTGCCAAGGATAAGTACTTTCTGCTCATTTGCTTGTTTTGTTTTGACATGAATATTACCTTGATTGTGGTAATAATCATTTAAGAACAAATAATAATTTGGTTATTAAGAGTTTTACGCCAATTTGTTCAATGTCAAAGATTTCATTGTCTTGTGGGTCTACTGACTATAATGACTGGTGGTCATTTTAATCAATGACCACAGATTAAAGCATTCATACTGATGAGCTGTGTTCAATGAATTCGGGCTTCAACAAAGAAATAGATGAGAAGAGTCAAATTGACTGGTATAAATTAATGAATAGCCATAGAAAAACATGAATCTATAAATGCACTCCTTATTGATCACAGCTTAGGACATGTTGTTGTTGTTATTGGGTACCATCATGTCTGTTCCTACTCATCCATGGGAGTCCATATCATGTTAATGTATTATATTTTCTAAGACTAGAAAAACTCTGAAGGATGACCTGGAGGAAACTATTACTTTTATTTAAAATATAGGCTCAGAGATGGAAAATAACCACCTGGCACACATGATTACTTTGTAGCAGAGTTTGAATTGCTACACCATGTATTGTATTATTTTCTACTATCCCACATTTATTAAATACAGTTATTGCTTTATAAATGAATTACTACTACTTCTGAGAAGTTCATTTTTAAAATTCCATTACTTTACCCTTATAGCATATTATTCCATTATAAACAGTTCAACCCAATGATAGAATACGGGACTTTAAAGGCCATTATAAGAACTTTGCCTTTTAATTAAAGAAAACAAGGGAGTTATTTTAGAGTTACACTTTGAGCAGAAGGGTATGGATTGTACTGTGTACTCCCTAAAACATGTGTGGAAATCATAACACCTATAGTTGTAGTTATATTATCATTTAGGAATGAATTTTCTTTGGTACACTAATTAGGAAGTATTAGTGTCTCACTCAACTTATTGCCATCGGTCAATTCTGACTCATAGTGGCCCTAAAGTACAGGGTAGAACTGCCCCTTTGGGTTTCTGAGACTGTAACTATTTCCCGGAGTAGAAAGCCTCATCTTTCTCCAGAAGAGCAGCAAGTCGTTTCGAACTATTATGTTTGCCCTTAGCAGCCCAGGGAACAACCCACTACACTACCAGAATACCTAGCATCTTAGGGGAGAGTTTTGCTGTTGTTGTTGTTAGGTGCTGAGGGGGTGAGTCCAACTCATAGGGACCCTATAACAACAGAGCAAAACCCTGCCTGGCCCTGTGTCATCCTTACAATGGTGGCTATGTTTGAGCCTATCACAGCAGCCACGTTGTCCATCCTTCTTGTTGGCTCTTCCTTGTTTTGGGTGTCTCTCTACTTAAACAAGCGTGATACTGAAACAGAAAATATCCTAATTCTACAATACTGGTATCTTCACAATGAAGAGAAGACACAGAGACAAGCAGGAAGCAGTGAAACCTTGTGGCACTGCAGCTGTAAGCCAGGGGATACCAGGAGCTAGGGAGAACGGCGTGGACCAACTTCTATCTCAGAGCCCTTGGGAGGAATCAACGCAGCCAACAGCCTGATCTCCAAGACTAGACGACAGTGAAACAGTAGCTTTAACTCTAGTAAGCCACTCAGTTTGTGGTATTTTGGTATGACAGCCCTAAAAAATCCATGTAAAAAAATCAATGTGTAACCAAAATGCTCATCAGCTCTGAGACTTATAGGTCTTCGGGGTAGAATTCATCTCATGAAAAGGGGAGAATCAATTATGTGAAGGGATTTGTCGTTGACTTTGTCCCCAACTCAGCTCCCTCTAAACTCTAATCTTCATATCAGGGAAGGAAGGGAAAACTGTGAACAAAGAATTTAAAAGGCTATGTTTCCCAAAAGAAGATAGCATGGGATGACAAAGTCATACCACACCGAGTCTTCTTCAGGATATCATCCCCAAAGGGAGACGTGCTGTAGCACTCAGTGTGGGACAACTCTGTCATCTCCTAGACTCCGTGCATGAGTGACAGTGGTGGCTGATATTGAGCAATGTTCTCAGAAACGTCGGCGTTCATTCTGATAGTTCCCTGAGATATGTCAACAGAGTCAGCAAAGCAGATCAGAGAAGAGAGAAGAAATAGCTGACTTCTTAAGAAGCAAGCACATATGAGACACTTAGAAATATTTGTATGAGCTCAATTGCATTGTGGACATGTAAACAAGAATCAGAGAAGCTTAAGTTTACGTTACCATCCATGTCCAAATTTTAAATCATGATGATAGGATGAGTTCTTGATACACCAATGACTTACTGCAGTATGTTTTTATTATTATAACTGTATTTTTGCAAGCAGGTGGTCTATCACCAAAGCTCACATATTTGCCACAGCTGTTCCTGATCTCCAAACCCAGGTAGATAGCCTCTTTGGGAATAGTAAAGTGAATGAACACTGCAAAACAGACTGCTATTTTTGTTTGAAACTATGACCATGAGAACGTTTTAACATAAGGACCGTTCATAAAAGCGGTCATTAACCAAAGTATTAAAAGGACCAAATCTCAGAGTGTCCCTTGTCCTGGTGCGTATGATAATTTATTTACACTTCATTTAGTGTAGCGCCTCAACAATGCTGCTTACATCCTTGAGAGTAAAAGAAATCGTATCCCTCCTTTCAATATTCCTTCTTGAAATATATTCTTTCTGGTCTTTATGTGAAATGATTCTATACAAATACATCGAGTTAAAAAAGCCAAATTGACACTGTACGCCACTGGGCTCACCTCACCCCAGTGTGGACTTGGCTTTATCATATCTTCTCAAGAGTCTTGTGAGGGCTCTACTTCCAACCGGTGGTAAAGCTGGGTTTACGTTGGGGCAGACACTATTCCAAATGCGAGTTTCCGCCAACCCTCTAAATTTCCAGTCTTTACATGGATGGCAAAATGGAGCGAGAGATAGGTCATCTCCATTGTTGCCCTCCACTGATTATAACACCGTTCACCTTGCTATGCTTAGGAAATATGAAGGCGTAAATGCTTGCTTTAAGGGGGCCAGAGCACACGTAAAGAATAACACTCTAGGACCATCTTGTCTGGGCAAACCGCCTGACTTCTGAATGATGTGAAGGAGAGCCTTTCATCTTCTGAAATCATGTCATCATCTTGTCATCTACCCTTTTGCTTTTTCTGTCAAGAAAATAATGGGACCAGAAACTGCCTTTACACTCAGCCCATCGCACCCACTTCTGGGGCCAACAAGTTCACTTGGTGATTGCAAGCCTCTGTGTGCCACAGTATGTGGGAGACAGGGAGGGGGACTTACCTGCCAATGAGTAAGAACTCCCCCACCACACCAAGGCGCCGCATGGCACTCAGGAGCCCTCGGACCGTCATGCCCTCGCAGAAGCAGACCACCACCCTGGCCTTGGGGAGGCGCTCTCGCAGCTTGCGCAGAAGACGGTCAAAGCTCTTTTCCCCAGCATTGCTGTAGATCTTGTCTGAGTGGGCGATGCAGAGGCCCTCCTGGGCAGCCAGCTCTTTGAAGGCGTCCATTCCACTCTCGCCATAATTTCCTGTCCAAAGACAATCGACAGATGCTCAAGATAACCATGCAGCAACAATATTAAAGGCAGAACAACGACATGTTGGTCAAAGAGAGTGAAGGTGGACAAGCTTGCCAATTAATTTGTGAGGATCATTGGGGCTGACAGAAGCTGATCTTCCTATCTGGAGGGGTAGGGAATCAACAGATGTTACCAAATGATCAACCCTGGGAAACCGATGAGACACCATGCAAGCTTGGGCGTCTACAGCAAACAGATTTTGTTTACTAAAGGGCTGTTGCCCTATTTTGCAATCATGATTAATAGAGGCTGTCCCAGATTTTAACAATGTGGGAGAGATCAGCACACTGGGGTGGGCAGGTCAGTCCACACAAAGAGGCAGCTTATTCATTTTCAGGGCTGCCAGGTTAGGAGAGAGGCACACTTGTTGATATAAAGTCCAGCAGCATTTCCAGCAGAGTGGGTAAGCAAAGCCATTAGAACGCCTTGCCAAACCAGAGAGTGGTGGAGGAGAAGCAGCTATCAGGTCTCAGTCACAATCCACCATCATTGGATGAGATGATGGGATTATAAGAGATTGATGTCTTATGTTTTATTTCAATTTTATCATTTCTGGAGCAAAATACACTAAGAGCTCATGGGAATCAATGAGATAAAATGAACATCACATTTTACCAATTCTCCATCTATTTCACTGAAAACGTTAATCTCTGTTTTTATACCTTCCATATCCCTATGCCCCTGGGTAGTGGAAACACTACCCAGTAAGTTAAGCACTTGGCTACTGGTTGGAAGGTTGGTTGTTCAAACCCACCTAGGAAGGATTGACTAGGAAGAGCGGTCTTGTCATTGACTTCCAAAAGATCACAGTCTCAAAACCCCTATGGAGCAGAGTTTTATTCTGTAACACATGCATCAGATCTCACTTGGTGACAACTGTTTCTGGGTTGGGTTGGGTTTGAAATCCCCCTACTCGTGTTTCCAAGTTGAGGATTTTGAGACCCAGGAGACTATCCAACATCATTGTTTTTTTTATCCTTCAGCTTCCTGCTTTCATCATGGTCAAACTTTTGACTTGGTTCTCACAAAGTGTCTAACATCTCTGAGTGTGATGTCAAACTTCACCGGGTCTGATTATCTCCTCTTATCCTTGAGGATCATTATTCACCCTCATACATATCCCAAATCCATGAATCTCATCATTCCTTCTCCATTTTCTCATTTCCCTACCTACATCACCTATCATTACATCATTCCCTGGTGAATTCCTTAACCCTTGCATTTTCCTGACAAAACCCTCAAAATCACAATTATCAAGTTGATTCCAACTCATAATGACCCCATAGGGCAGGGCAGAACTTCCCCTTGGGGTTTCCAAAAGTGTACATCTTTATAGGAGTAGAGAGCCTTACCTTTCTCCCTCGGAGTGGCTTATGGTTTCAAACTGTCGACCTTTTGGTTAGTAACCCAACATGTCACCCACTAGGGCTCCTTTGACAACACCCTAGTGCTTGTGAAGTCCCACCATACTCCTAGCCTATGACTACACCAAGACAACTCACAACCGTGCTGAATGGTTTCATTTTTAAATTCGTGAATGCACAGGGATCTAAGCATGCCATGTATTCAGAGATTCACTTCCACCCCGTCTCCCAGGGAACTATTGGAACATGCAGAGTTAGTGCTGGAGCCACCTAGAGGCAACAGCAGAGGTGGCGGGGCATTTTGTCAGTCACTGATAGAGCTGTTGTGTCCCAGGAAAAGACATCTGGGCTTGTCACATGCCTACTCACTCTCACAATAGGTGGGAGATTGGTTACTAGTCTTTTCACGGCTCTATCTGCTGCCACTCTTGCTCCCAATGGTCACCTAGCAACAAGAGTGACCTGTGAAGTGTAAATCAAATTATGCCACTCCTCTGCACAGAGTTTCGATCACTTCCCAACACACTTAAAGTGAAATCAAAATTCATTCCCCTGAGCCAGTGAGCTGTGCATACTCAGAGCCTGCCAACTTCTCCAACCCTTTCTATGGCTACAGCCTGTGGCTCTCTTGCTCTTCCTGGGACAGCCCAAGTCTTGCCCATCCCTCTGTGTTAGCTGTTTCCCGCACTTGCGAAGGCTCCTTCTACCAGAGGCTCTTATCAACTGTGTTGCAGCACAAATACCACCTCCTCCAAAAGCTTTCCCAATTCCTGCCTGTATGCCTTGTTCTCATGTTCCTATGTCTACCTGATATTTTTCTTTATTTTTCTCTCCCCCCTAGAGTGCAAGCCTCATAAGAGTTTTTAATGACACAACATACAGCACAGGTGTAGCCATTGTTTAAAAACTCCCCTGCCTTCGAGCCGATTCCGACTCTGAGCAGCCCCTTAGAACAAAGAAGAAGCTGCGCTGCGGATGTCCGAGGCTGCCCGTCTTCATGCGAGTAAAGGCCTGGTGTTTTCACTAAACAGTTCATGCACAGCCAGCGTGCACTTAGTGTAACTGCCCGGTGGGGAAACGGACTAATATCATAAGCAAGCAATTTACAAAATGCAAGTAAGAGTGGATATTAAATATTGGAGGGGGGGAAATCGCTGAATTGCACTAATTACCAAGAGGATGTAATTAGAACAAGTCACTCTATCCATGTATAAGAGTGCCAAAGCTTGTAGGCTAAATCATTAATACTTAGTGTTGAGAAATTATATTCACTCTCAATTGAAAGGAGTTCAGACTTTTGGGTGGAAAATTTGTCAGTGGTTATCAAAATGTTCACGGTAAATACCAGGTAAACATAGCAGTACTTAAGTCAAAATGTTTGAAAATAATGAAATTATCCAAAAAGACTAAGTCGCAATGTCTAGCAAAGTGGCTCTGGAATTTAATAAAACTGCCTCGTATTTTTTTTAATAAGGTGATCCTGTTTCCTTTTTCATAAGATTAAATGACCCAAATCAAGGGTATGTCTCAAATCAGCCAGCTCCGATGGCCTTATCAAGCCCACGAAAGCCCCAACAGCAAAGCATAGGACAGCCTCCTCGCTCCTGGATTTTGGAAGCACATAGGGATCAGACAAGTGGCCTGGACTGAGGACGAGGGAGAAAGCTGCAGCCAGGACATGAACCCCCAGCCCTCCATCTGCAGAATAGAACAGGGGCCAGAGATCGGTGCCTTTCTCACAAAACAGGCCGGTCCAGGCATCCACCAGGTAAACCCTCATCGCCAGCCGACTTTCTCTGCAGTGGGCACTTTCAGCCAGTCTGAAGTCAGCACTACACCTTCTCGGCTTACAATCACAACCTAGCTTTACTTCTTCATGGAAACATAGATGGGGGCACTACAGGAGCAGGGACATGGGGTGACCAAGCCCTGATGGTTTGCACATGGAGGCTCGAGAGGTGAAGCAGCTGGGAGAGGGGCATCCAGGTTTGCTGGTATTAGAACATGACCGGGAGCCCACATCTTCTGACCGCAAGGTTATTGCTGATGGCTCTTCACAGCACAAAAGCGATGAAATGCGTTACATTTTCAGAATCTAAAATAATAGGTAGGTGCATTGGTTGAATACATGAAATATTTGGCCAAATTTCTTTCTTTATAATTTCCTGTTTGCACGGGAGTTCTCCGTGATACAAACTAACAGCTAGAGGAATTGTCGTGCCTGGGACCATATTTAAACTGCTTATTTCACTCATGAGACTAACACATAAATGCCCATGAGCGTAGCGCCAATCTAAGAATAGCAAAAATAATAATGTGTATCTTTATACATCTTTACACTTTAGGGAGGTTGGGGGGGAATGGGGAGCTAATAATAATGAGTATGAGAGAGATGAAAATGTTCTAAAATTGATAATGGTGATGATTACACAACTCTTTTTAATAAGTTTAAACTGCTAAATTGTATGACATGTGAATGATATGTCCATAAAACTTAAAATTTAAAAACATAAAGAAAAATTATAGTAAGTACTATAATATATAATTGTCTGCAAGAACGAAAAAACAGTCTTATATTTAAAATTTTTGTATCCACAGACACTTGAGCCCCTACAAATGTATTATTTTTAAAATCGTGTTATTGGGGCTCTTACAGCTCTTTTAACACTCCATCCATCACTTGTATTGAGCATATTTGTGCATGTGCTGCCATCAGCCTTGCTAAAGCATTTCTACTTGAGCCCTTGGAAAAATAAACTCCTCTTTTTCCCCCTCCCTCCCACCCTTGTGAATCCTTGATCAATTATCTATTGTCGTTATTATTTCATATCTGACACTGTCCACTGTCCCCCTTCACCCACATTTCAGTTATTTGTCCCCTGGGGGGTTATATAGCCAACTTTGTGATGGGTTCTCCCTTTCTTCCCCTTCCCCCTTTCTGGCCACCCCCCTACCCTCTTGATATTGCTACTCCCACTACTGCTCCTGAGGAGTTTATCTGTCCTGAATTCCATGTGTCAAGAGCTCATATCTGTACCAATGTGTGTTCTCCGGTCTAGCCAGGTTTGTAAGGTAGAACTGGGTCATGGCAGGGAGGGGTGGGGGGATTACGAAGCATTCGGGAACTAGAGGAGTGATGTGCGACTCCTCGGTGCTATCCTACACTTTGGTTGAATCATCCCTTCCTAATAATCCTTCTGTGGGGAGACATCCAATTGTTAACAGATGGGCTGTGGGTCCCCACTCCAGTGCCCCTCGCTTGTTCAGATATAGTTGTTTGTTTTTAATCTTTTGATAGCTGCTACCTGATCCCCGTCGACACCTCATGATCACATAGACTGGTGTGCTTCTTCCACATGGGATTATTTGCTTCCTTGCTAGATGGCTGCTTGTTTAAATTCAAGCCTTTAAGACCCCAGGTGCTATATCTTTTGATAGCCAGGCACCACCCGCTGTCTTTACCACACCTATAAATTTATGTCCCAATTTTATTGATGGCATCCCTTTCTGTAAAGGAGTATATAAACAGGGAGGGAAAAAAGTCTCCAGCAAACTGAAAACCATGCCAGTCTCATTGAACAGCAGCAGAATTGATGTGCCAGCAAAGCTAGTGATCAGTTCTTAATGGAGCTGTCGCAGATCGCCAATCAGGGAGTGATGCTTCAGAAAGTGCCACTCAAATAAACAGATCTTCAATGAAAGGAAAGAAAACTAGAAGTGTGTACTCTTTGGCTGTCTACCCAGTCGAGAGTAAGCAATGCCACATACTCAAGATAAGAACACTAAGCATAGAGCCCTCCTTCCATCTCACACACACACACACACACACACACACACGCACAGCTTCCTCTTGCCTTCCTTGGTAATTAAGAGTTTATTTAGATGTTTCTCCATGTAGCCCTGAAGGGAATTGTGAGTATATATAGACCTTAATTACAATAAAACACTTTTAAAAAAGAAAGGACCTTTTCATTGTAAGCTCTCCTGGCTGTTAGAAAGTGGCATGTTCTTCATTTGATTAGCAAATATTTCATTGAGCTTTCCACTTAAAAATAAATAACTCCTGTGCTCTGCACTTTCACAATTGCCAAGAAATATCAGACACTGGCGCTGCCTTCAATTTGATGAATATTTACTATGTGTCTGGCACTGTGCTAAACACCTAAGTAGTTCATTTATTCATGACAACAGCGCCGTGCAGAAGTATCTTGCCTGAGGTCCCATAGAGGTAGAACTAAGGCTCAGCATCTGATTCCTATCAAGCTTGCTTATAACCACCTATCGATACCACCGCCAACAGGGACTTGTGGAGAAGTTGCAAACGCATGAATTATCATGGCCACTCTGAGTTGTATGCAACACAGGGGAAATGAAAAATACCCTTCTGAAGGTCATTGGATTCCAGAAAAAGAGAGCAAGGGGGAACACAAGACTCTTGGGGAAAGCCGGAACGAAATTGGGACTTGAATAATTTAAGTTGGAGGTTGGCATTCCAAGTGAATGAGGATGCATATGAATTTACAAGAGACATGTTGAGAGGCAATGTATCGAGAGGCCCTGCTGGAGCAGAAGCGTGTGGCTTTTACAATGACACTGAGTCTAAGAGATTTCTACGAAGGCATCTGGCATACCAAGGAAAGATTGAAATCTGGATATGTGCTATATGTGGCTGTGTGGTAACAGATTTCATAACAGACTTGATTACAACTCTTACCATGTTGCCTGAAACCTAGAGAGCCAGAGAGGAAAAGAGGGTATCTGATAAAGCCCACAAAATGTACACTCGGATGTATTGAAATATTTGCATGTCTATCTCAGCAACCAAGACAAAAATAAAAGAGAATAAATTAAGATACCGTACTAAACTAGGCTTCTAAACAGAAGTCATGGGAAAATTTATATGATAGAACACGATGTTCACAAAGAAAGTCCTATTGTTTGAATAATAATACAAGTGAATAATCAAAGAGGACATGATTATATATCCCAAAACTCTGTCATGTAGTAGATCCTCCCTCTCTGCGGCCCTATAAAGGTTTTCCAACGCTGTAAATATTTACAGGAGCACCTGTTGGGTCCAACCTCCCCCTGATGGCGCCCCAGTTGTCTCTATAAAATGTAACATCAAAAGAAGGACTGAAAGTAGTGTTAGAAATGGCAGTGTGTGTCAAGAATGGAAAACAAAACCAATGGTAAGGGCCCTAAGTTCTTCAAGCTGCTTATGACTTCTAAGAAGTTAGATATATCTATCAAATCAGTTCGAAAGGAAATTCATTCATAAATGCCTCATCTGTAGTGATTTGGTAGCTAAGTTTCATCTGTAGTAATTTGGTAGTAAGCCATGAAATTTTTAAAAATTGTCTTGGATTTCATAATTCCCTGTAGGAACTGCCATACCATGTTGGCCTAAGTAACATAGGTCCTGAGGATCAGGCCTCCTATTGATGTTTTTCCTTGCATTCCTGAAATATTGGAGATATGTTCAAGAAATGAAGTGCACCCTATTTGGTAGCTGAAAGAACATTTCAGCTATTATGAGGCACCAAGTTCAAATCAGGTTACTGCATGTTCACCTATATTCTTGGTCAAACAAGCGTATTTAACATTTTTCATCGTTATGTGTCTACACTTCATTTTTATGAGGGGATCATTCATATAGGGAGAAACACCAATAGCTCTTTGCTTTTCTTAAAAAAGTCATTCTCTTTGCAAGATCTACTAGTCTGATATCTCTGGGCTCTTAATCAATGCCTTACTGCATGCTCCCATTCTTTCTTTGATATTCCACACAGTGGTTCTCAACCTTTCTAATGCTTTGACCCTTTAATACAGTTCCTCGCGTTGTGGTGACCCACCCAACCATAAACTTATTTTCGTTGCTACTTCATAATTGTAATTTTGCTACTGTTATGAATCGTGTGACCCCCGTGAAAGGGTCATTCAACCCCCACACGTCGTTCGTCACAACCCACAGGTTGAGAACCGCTGCTCTAGTGGGCCACATCCATCTACATCAACCAGACTGCACCTAGCAACACCGCCATAGAAGCCCCAGGCTCCCCTGAAGATTAATAGATCCCCATTTTGAGCCTTTGAGTAACTGACCCGTCCCTGACCAAGATCCTGGCAATTCACACTGTGCCTTCTGACACATCTTAGAAAAATAAGATGATATTCCATTTTTAAGGAGAATTCTAATAAAGAGTATTGGTTTGCCAGCACCTTCTGAAAGCCTACTGCAATATACAAGAACCATCGCTTTCAAGAAATTCCTCTCTTAGGCTACAGCCATCAAAATGAAAAAAAAAAAGTATTTTCTTTCTCACTAGAGACAGATATGAACTGGTTTGCATGGCCACTCAGTGGGACAAAGACGAGGCTTTCTCCTCCCAGGAAGCGTTACCGTTTTGGAGCCCCCTAGGGCCGGTGTTTCCCGGGTCCGGAATGGACTGGAATTGACTCCATGACAGTAAGGGTTTTGGTTTTGGTTTTGTGGTTTCCTCCCAGAGAAACAAGCTGAGCTTAATCCAAACTTCAAATCAATTCTTTCTGGTTTAGCCTCCTGCTGAGAAGTTGTATTTCCACCCTAAAAATACAGAATCTATGTTCTAATTAGGTCATGTGTATCGATAAGAATTGTCGGGTGATCTGTAAGAATCATCTGGGCATCTTGATAAACTGTAGATTCTGATTCAGTATTTATTATACCTGGGATGGAAATGCAACTTCTCAGCAGGGATTTGGACTTGAATTCATCCGTTTGAAATCCTGGTCAGGTGGAGGAGTTCTTATCTCCTCTGAGCTCCCAGGTGAAATGCTTAAAGAAATTTGCATACTAGGTCAGAGTAGAAACGGCCTCAACCAGGCAGTCACAGAGAACAAAGGGGAATCATTTTTACCAGCAATTCGTCAACCCCTGTTTGGGCACGTGCAATGACAATATCCAGGTGGAAGACAGAGATAGACCATAAACTGGTTGTTACATCTAATCAATTGGATTGAGACCAAGAAGTCTTTGTTCTTGGTTCCTCGTGTTCTCAGCTATGCCCAAAAATGAGTAAGATCATAATCCTGAGGCAAATCAACCTGACATGAATCTTGTATCTGCCACGTGCAAGAAATGTCTAAAGTACCTTACAACCAAGTTCTGGTTTCTTCTTGAGCAAAAGGGGAGTCATTCTACCTATCTTGTTGTGATTTAAGTTATAGTCACTATTGAATTATGGGAAATAATAATGGAACATTCTTAGAGCAGCGACAAATGCAAGGAATGGTGCCTGTTTTTCCTTTCCAATTTTCCTTAAAGTTGTAGTAGCCAAAATGGGACATGAGGGTTTGGGCACCAACCCAAGGGCTTTAGATGCCCATTCTTCCATTTTCTTATGCATAAAACCCAGCTCACGGTTATTCCTTTAACTGCAGAGCTTCAGTCTGCCCCACGATCACCTTGTTCCAGGTCAGTCCCTAGATGATTAATGTCTCCTACATGTACACAAAGCAATCCCTTCCTCGCTTTTGAACTTGCATTGTTTGCACACTACAATCATCAATGTGTTTGAAAAGTTTCATGATCTCTGCCAGTTTCCCTAAGCTGAAGCCGAACCGGCTCCTGGTACCTATTTTAAAGCTCTGTAGAAGAGCCCCGTCTATTGTGTTTCGAAGAGCCTTCTGATGCAGTGGTTAAATGCTCAGCAGTGAAAGGGAGGCCGGTGGTCAGGACTCACCAGGAGCTCAACCGGAGAATTATGTGGCCGTCTGCAATTAATCACCAAGGCAATTCCTTCATCAAGGCAATTCCAACTCATAGCAACCTTAGGTGGGGTTTCCAATGCTTTGCAAATTGTAAATATTTTTTTACAAAAAAAATTGTAAATATTTACAGGAGTAGACGGGGCCCCATCTTCCTCCAACTGAGTGAAAGGCTGGTGGGTTTGAACCCCTGAAAGCTGAGATTCTGAGCACCCCTGTATGCAAAAGGCTATGAATGGTAGAGCCAACACACAAAATCTATTTTCAGAGTGTCCCCAAAGATTACATCTCCATTGAATTCTTTCTGACCATCAACGAAGGATGTAATCTTGCCCTCAGCCACCAGGCCTTCCAAAGAAGATTACCTCCACTCTCCTCCAGCAAGCCCAGGGAGGGGCAGTCTCTTAGGGGCTTGCTTGCATGTATCCTTGATGGAGACAATACCGGGGGTCCCATGCTCACCCTGACTACCTTGGTTGGAAGATCTTGAACCAATCTTGTAAACCCTTCTTTCTAACAGAATGCATGTGCCCTGGTTCCTGCTCAGTCCCCATGTGTAGCTGCGATGTACTGATCTGCCATCAAGCATGACTTTGTGACCATTTCCTTTGCTCCGTGCCATATTCAGCTAGTGTCAACACTGAATCCTCAGATGCCATTTCAACCTTGTGCTAAGGTCTCCCGCATCTAGATGATGCATCTGGGTCTGTGTTGTCTTTGTTGATTTTAAGACATACTAGATGTTCTCATGAAATTATAGATGAGATTAGGGCATCTTTTGTACCCTAAAACAGTAGCCCAATGCCTACTGAACAGTATCGCCACGGCTCTCCCCACTACAACTCTGGAAACTGCATGGGGACATTCCACAGCTTCCTATATGATCACAGTGATTTGATTAAGGAGGTTTCTGCTTTTCTTTTGTATTGATTGAATTATTGAAAAACCAAAGAAAAGATACGTGAAGGTAAAAACTATAAGTGTGAGGAAAATGCAAAGGAGGATGACCACACTAGCAGAAGAACAATATTTTCTAGTTCTATTTCTGCATTTAGGGAAGATGCTCAGAGAGATAGCCCAGCCCTACGATTCCTGCCCACTGCTTACTCTTATATGGTATTGAGTATCCAAATATGGAATGGTTTTATCCAACAAGAGAAGCTTAGAAACAGTACTCTAAAACATATGCACACATACTATATTACGACATACACTACCAATGGTGGTACACAAAAGTTCATGAAAATGAGATCTCTCGTATACTGCCAACAAAGGCATTCTGATTCATATGACCCTAAATGACAGAGTAGAACTTCCCCTTTGGGTTTCCAAGACTATTAAATCTCCAAAGGAATAGACAGCTTCATCTTTCTTCTGAGGGGCAACTGGTAGGTTTGAACCATTGACTTTGCAGTTAGTACTCAATATGTAAGCCACTCGGCCACCAGGATTCCTTCCTATCTTTTTAGTGGATAACCTATAATATCAGTGACTTGAGTTATAGCTACACGATATATAGTATGACTCAGAAATTTAGCTTTTAGAAAATAATTTTAATCTCCACAAAATTTCTGCTACAAGAATTTTATCAAAACATGTAATTAGAAAAATAGGAAAAAAACTAAAAATAACTGTGTCCAACAATAGGAAATTGGTTCAATAATTACTATGTACTCACAAAAAGGAATGAATGCTCCCAATTTTAAGGATGATGCAAAATAATATTCAATGTAATAAAAAAATATATTTCTGCCGGATAGTGATAAGGCAAAAATGACTTAACAACCTGGGCTTGTTTGTTAAGGTCTAAATCAAAAAGGGTTTTAAAAGTTATGCAAAATATAAAATTACTTTGATTTATTCTAGTATTTTTACTTTTTATTGTGACTTGGGCGAAGGCTTACAGAGCAGATCATCAGTTTTATAGTCCACCATTCATACTCTTTTTTGTTTAAGGGCATCAGTTGTTAGCCCTTCAATGGCCCATCACTTGTTCCCCTTCCTCCCCATGTTTCCATCCCTCCTCCTTTTCAAACCCTCTGAGTTTCTTCCTTGGATAAGTGCCGCCCTGCTGACAAAGCTGGAACTCCGTTTGCAGAAGAATGAAATAGGACCTATACCTAACATCACTGACAGAAGTGAACTCAAGATGGATCAAAGATCTTAGCAGCAGGCCTAGAAATATAAAGAGCATCAATTAAAGACAGGGACAAACTTACTGTTCCTGGTGCATGCCATAAATCCATCATCAAGCATAATGAAAAATACACAAACAGTGCGAGATAAGTTAGGTGCCTGGGACCTTCTAAAAATTAGACAATGAAATGCATCAAAAGATTTCATCAAAAAAGTAAAAAAAACAAATCCCCCAACTGGGGGGGGGGGGTGGATGGGAAATGGACTATGGTATATTATACAAAGAGCTAAAAACTGATTTTAAATAAATATATCCATCAAAAAATTCCTCTGCTACTGAGTCAATTCCAATTCATAGTGGCCCTATATAGGGTTTCTGAGGGTGTGCATTATGAGAGTAAGCCACCTCCTCTTTCTCCCATAGAGTGGAAATAAATGAATAGATAAATACATAGATGCATACAAATGTTATTTACATGAGGAAGCTTCAAAGAGTTCATGGAAAATCCCACTGTCTATTAATTCCATTTGTCCACAAATGTCTTGAAGCCCCTGTATATGTGTCTGTGTGCATGTAGGCACACATATATGCATGTGCACATGTGCACCCACATCTCTACTCGAGGAAAGAATATATGAAAATATTAACAGGGTTTCCTTTGAATTGTATAATTATACATAATTATATCCCTTTAATTTATCTACAATAAACATGTATTACTTTGTTAGTAAAAGTAAGTTTTTATTTTATTTAAAAATAAAAATACCTAGGGATGAAAATGGAATACTAAGTCAAATATAGCTATTATGGAATATTTGAGAGCATTTCCCAAGAGGGATATGGACTCCTTAGAATGAGGTGGTTTTTTTCTTAAAAGAAACAGTTACTAATATACCTAGAGTTCATAACACTGGTTATGGGCCCACTGAAAAAGCACACGTAATATATACAGATTTTCTGTTTGAAGTCCTGAATTCTGGTGTGACCTCTCTCCCTCTCCAGCTCCCTCTCCCTCTCCCTCTCCCTCTCTCCCTCTCCCTCTCCCTCTCCCTCTCCCTCTCCCTCTCCCTCTCCCTCTCTCCCTCTCCCTCTCCCTCTCCATCACCCTCTCCCTCTCCCTCTCCCTCCCTCTCCCTTTCCCTCTCCCTCTCCCTCTCTCTCGCTTTCCCTTTCCCTTTCCCTCTCCCTCTCCCTCTCCCTCCCTCTCCAGCTCCCTCTCCCTCTCCCTCTCCCTCTCCCTCTCCCTCTCCCTCTCCCTCTCCCTCTCCCTCTCTCCCTCTCCCTCTCCCTCTCCATCACCCTCTCCCTCTCCCTCTCCCTCTCCCTCTCCCTCTCCCTCTCTCCCTCTCCCTCTCCCTCCCTCTCCCTGTCCCTCTCCCTCCCTCTCCCTCTCCCTCTCCCTCCCTCTCCCTCTCCCTCTCCCTTTCTCTCCCCAAGATTTAGTCTTGGAGATGTTGATTCAGTTATCTACTGACTCTTTCCCCTAAGATACAAAAAGTTCAGGAAACCCTTGCTGCTTGCTGGAAATTTCTTACATAGTCTGAGCTACAGCCCAGAATCTACTCTTTGCATCACAAAGAATCACTGTGAGTTGAGACCAGCAAGGGGGGGGGGGGGGCTTGGAAGCCTTTCTCCTGTGCATTAAAGTTAGAAACAATGTAAATAA
Organism: Tenrec ecaudatus; assembly: GCF_050624435.1. Classification (NCBI taxonomy): domain Eukaryota; kingdom Metazoa; phylum Chordata; class Mammalia; order Afrosoricida; family Tenrecidae; genus Tenrec; species Tenrec ecaudatus. The sequence goes on from NC_134536.1 coordinate 22,050,661, forward strand.
TTCTAGATATCATTTTGGCATAAGTTGTAATACATTTCTAAAACAAGTCCCTACGTCTTGCTATACTGAAGTTTCCGTCTCACTGAAATTAAAATAAATCAAAATATGGCTTGTCTCAGAGAGGGTAAACAGAGAGGCCCACCAGCTCCTAAAACAGGGGTAGAAAATAAAATTTGCTAGCTTCTACGAAGGTCTGAGTAGGTATGAAGTGCCTCTAATATTTACTACACTTTTGTTAGGTACTTTATCATAATTACCCCTCTTTTTAAAAAAAGAAACTGAGGACTACAGCGATAAAGTGACTTGCCCCAAAGTTGGTATGATGGAGATCTGAATTCCGATCTCTCCGTGAGGGTTAACTTGTTATTGAGTTGATTCCAACTCACAGCAGGGCTATGGGTAGTGGAATGAAACATTGGCTTGTCCTGCATCATCTTCTTGATTGGTATTTCAGAGTCCTGTTGCAGTTATCGTGTTAATCCATATCCTTGAAGTTGCCCTTGCTTTCACTCCTTGAATTCATCAAGCATAACATACTTTCCAAGTCATTGATCTATCCAGACGACGTGTCCAAAGCAATCCAGCTAAGGTCCCATCAACCTTGCCTGTATGTCTGATCATATTTCTTCTAAGACTGATTTCATTGGTTAGTTCTTCAAGCAGCACACAGCATCATCAATATTCTTTGTGAACATTCCTTTAACAGACAATGGCTCTTAATTTCTTTCCCTTGGCATGTTCTATGTTGCAGACTCTGGAAGTGCCCTGTGAGTTTTCCATTCCTGTGTACTTCCTCGCTGGGAATTAGTTGTTTGGGGTAAGTTAAAGCGCCAAAGGTACTCATTGCCCACACTCCTCTGCAGCTCAAGATATACAAGTGACCCAATTCCAGACAATTTGATTTAAGTGGAAGTTGCTAGGTGAGACTTATGGGTATTGTTTTAAGAGTCAGGCATGCTCCTTCGGCTCTTTATATATATCTACCTTTGGCTACTATTGAGTAAATCTGCTGCACAAGACCTTTTTTTTATTTATTTAAATGTCTACTTGTATTATTTCTTTTTCTTTAAAAAAAAATCATTTTATTGGGGGCTAATTCCACTCATCACAATCCATACATCCATCCATTGTGTCAAGCACATTTGTATGTTTGTTGCTGTCATCATTCTCAAAACATTTTCTTTCTATTTGAGCCCTTGGTATTAGCTTCTCATTTTCCCCCTCCTTCCCCACTACCCCCTCCCACATGAGCCCTTGATAACATAAATTATTAGTATTTTGTCATGTCTTACACTTTCCAACATCTCCCTTCACCCACTTTTCTGTTTTCCATGCCCCAGGGAGAGGGTTATATGTAAATCCTTGTGATTGGTTCCCCCTTTCTATCCCACCTTCCCCTTAACCCTCCTGGTTCTGCCACTCTCATTATTGGCCCTGAAGGGATCATCTGTCCTGAATTCCCTGTGTTTCCAGTTCTAATCTGTACCAGTGTACATCCTCTGGTCTAGTCAGATTTGTAAGGTAGAATTGGGATTATGACACTGGGGGGAGGAAGCATTAAAGAACTCAAGAAAAGTTGTATGTTTCATCATTGCCATAATGCACCCTGACTGGGTGGTCTCCTCCCTATGACCCTTCTTTAGGAGATGTCCAGTTGCCTACAGATGGACTTTGGGTCTCCATGCTGCACTCCACCTCAATCACAATGATATGAGATTTTGTTCTTTGATGCCTGATACTTGATCCTATTGACACCTTATGGTCACACAGGCTGGTATGCTTCTTCCATGTGGGCTTTGTTGCTTCTCGGCTACATGGAAGCTTGTTTATTTTCAAGCCTTGAAGACCCTAGATGCTATATCTTTTGCTAGCCAGGGACCATCAGCTTTCTTCACCACATTTGCTTATGCATCCTCTTTGTCTTCAGCAATCGTTGTCAGAAAGGTGAGTATCATGGAATGCTAGTTTAGTAGAGCAAAGTATTCTTGCCTTGAGGGAGTACTTGAGTAGATGTCCAATGTCCATCTGCTGCCTTAATACTAAACCTATAACTATATGTGCATAGATCTATTTCCCCATCATCATATATAAATATATTTACATATGTACATGCCTATACATATTTAGACTTCTATAAATGCCCTTTCCTTCCTAGTTCTTTCCTCTATTTCCTTTTACTTTCCTCCTGTCCCACTATCATGCTCTGCCTTCATTTGGGTTTCAGTAATTCCTCTCGGCTACATTGCCCTTGATCAAGCCCTACCAGGCTTCCTACATCCTCCTCACCATGGAGTTTAGATCACTTGTTGTTCCCTTGTCCCAGAGTTTGTTAACACCCACTTCTTTTCCCCTGCCTCCCCCTCTCCCTTGTCTCCTGGAACCGTAGGTCCCACAAGAATGTTACTTGGAGAACTAATATGTGCCACACTTAAGCCAAGGTATTTTGTCTCATATGCATGTGAAAGTTGCACATTGAATAAGGAAGACCAAAGAAGATTTGATTTATTGGAATTGTGGCGCTGATGAAGAATATTGCCAGTATCGCTGACTGTGAATAGGACAAACAAATCTGTCTTAGAAGAAGTAAGACCAGAGTGATTCTTAGAGGCAAGGATGACAAAATTTTATCTCATGTACTTTGGCCATGTTGTCAAGAGAGAGAGCAGTCTCTGGAAAAGGACATCATGCTTCATATAATAGAGGCGTAGCAAAAGAGAGAATGACCTTCAATGAGCTGGAGTGGACAGTCCACAGGAGCTGAAACAATGGGCTCAAAAATGAGAATAGTGAGGATGGTGTGGGACTGGATGGTGTTTCGTTCTGTTGTGCAGAGGGTCACTATGGGCCAGAACCTACCAAATGACAGCTAAAAACAGCCCCTTCTTTTGATCACTGCTTAGACCCCAGCATGTGTGTTAGAACCATGAAGAGTCACGGATGAAGATGCAGGGGTTACATGTTGAAGGAGGAGGAACAGAAGATAGAGCCACCCAAATCCCAGATAGCATCTTTGAACTGCCTGCCAACCTTCCGCTGCCTTTCCCTGGTGTCTCGTTATTTGATAAATGTGCCTCCCCATCTGATAAGCCTCTTTCAGATTGATTTTCTGATGTTTTCTGATGTATGCATTCTTGATGCTCTCTGTGTCATTTCTCAATCAATACTCTAGGCTAAGAACTGGAAATCTTGACTTCCTCCAACTCTCCGTGACCCTGAACTATGTTATCGTCCTACCTTCTTTGCTCAGACTCACAAGGCAGGGTTAATGCTGGAGATCTCCAAGGACCCTTAAGCCATGTGCATTTGCCGATTCCAGAATGATATGAGTCAGCACTCCTTCGTAATCTAGAGCTTGGTGTCAAAACATTTTTTTCTTACGCCCAGTACTCAGAGTAAGCATCTGCTTAGCAAAAAAAAGGAAGAACGAAAATTTCAACAGCTTTTCCTTCCCCGATCTTACTTTTTTAACCAGTATATTACTATAGGGGAAGAGGAAGCATTTGTTATGTAACCATTTGATATGTATCTTGCCTGCAGGTTTGTTTTTGTCAATAATCCCATTTTGGTATGCAGTGTCAGTAAAGGCAGAAATAGGGCACTGCCCTACAGAAATGGGGAATGGTGAAGAAGGAAAGGCTGCTTCTAGTCCAAGGCCATACGGTGAACCTGAAGTAATGGAAGACACACTGTCCACTGTCATTGAACTGACATTCACTGGAGACAGCTGTTCCATTACCCCTCCAAGTAGCTACTTTTAGCCTCTGTTTGCTCAGTGGGATTAATCTGACTCTATAACTAAACTCTTGATCTCTTCCTATTTATGTCTCACAGGGTCCTGTTAGGAGCCTTGGCAGGCAGTGCAGTGGTTAAAGTACTTAGCTAGTAACAGAAAAGTCAGCAGTTCAAACCTACCAACTGGATCCAAGTAGAAAGCTGCATCGGTGTGCTTCTGTAAAGACCACCTCCTGGGAAGGCCCACGAAGAAGGTGCTACTCTGTCCTTTAGGGACCCTCTGAGTCGGCATCAGCTCTACAGCAAGAGGTGTTATGGGATTTTTTCTTTGTATTTGTGATATTTACATCTTCATTTTACATCTTTTGTATCAGAAATAAAATAGGTGCTACCCCACCCAAAAAATTTTTTTTATAAATTATCAAGGGTTCATGAGGGAGAGAATATGGGGTAGGGGGAAAATGAGGAGCTGATATCAATATCTCAAGTAGAAAATGTTTTGAAAATGATGGCAACAAATGTATAAATGTTCTTGACACAGTGGATGGATGGATGGATGGATGGATGGATGGATGGATGGATGGATGGATGGATGGATGGATTGTGATAAGAACTGTATGAGCCCCCAATAAAATTTTTGGAAACAAAATAAATATAGATGTTATCTCTATCAAAAGGAAATTAGACTATAGAGGGAGGTGGCTTTTAATTCAGAAGACATGAGAACCTCTCTCAGGAATTGAAGTGACCAAAAAGGGGGCATTCCATCCATACCTGTGAAATCTACCTGCAGCTTGGCTCTGTCTCAGTCTGACAGTTAGCATGTGCAAGTCTTGGACTTACTAGGTTTCCAGTTATCTGAAAAGTGAGCCGCCTGTGGAGATCTCTTCTTTTAAATCAGTGATTCTAGCCCAGGTTCTCTGTATCCTGGTGGGAAGGTCTCATTTCATACTATTCTGTGCATTTCACCTGGGTTCAAGTTATGTAGTCTTCTGACGGATTCACCAATGCTCTGGGGATCATTCCATTTGTTTTTAGGAGGGAGGTTGTATGCATAACACCTCGTGTAAACAGGATGAAAGGATGATTGGAACTGCACCATCCTCACAATTGTTGTTATGTCTGAGCCCAATATCACAAATCCTATCAATTTGCTCATTGAGGGGTTCTGTCCTTTTCGTTGCTCCTCCACAAACTTGATGTCCTTCTGCAATGGATCTAGCCTGCTGACACGTCAAAAATAAGTCAGACAATGTCTTACCATCCTTGCTTCTAAGGATCATAAATATTTTGAGTTCTGTAGCAATTTATGCTATATTTAATATTCTTTACCAATATTGCAATGTGATTGCATCCATTCCTCTTAGACCTTTTGTTGTTGTTCCGCTCTCCCAGGCATATGAGGCATGAGAAGAGACCACATCTTGGTTCAAGCACACCTTACTCAGCAGCATGATATGTTACCTGAGGGCTTGTGCTACATGTTGTTTAAAGGAAACCAGAGAGTCCTGGGATCAAATCTGACCTCTTTGGCTTACTAACTGTGTGGCTCTGTCCTCTGGTTCCCTATCTGTAAAATGAGATGACAATAGCAGCCGCCTCTTAGAATGGCTTTAAAACTTAAATGAATTAATATGTGCAAGTTTGACACACAGTGAACACTCTATGAGAGTTTATTACTCATTTAGCTAATCCTTCTTGAGCCCTGACTCTGCTAAGCACCCAATAAAGCCCTTACGAGCAATGATCTCCTTTTATCCACGGACTTCCACAATGCCATTTCGCAAACACTGAGGCTTGGAAACCTTGATTGAAAACTCCGTGTTCTCTTGTGTAGAAATGGGGAAAGGTCCAGGTTCCCAGACTAAAAAGGCCATAATCTTACTCAAGATGCAATGCAAGGGCAAGATCTGTGTGTATGAGTGAGCCTTCAAAAGCAAGTCTGAGAGACTAAAGGAATGGGTGGCAGGCTGTGTCTACATGTCATGAGGGACCAATAAGGAACACAAACAAGTAAATATCAGTGGGCATTTCATCTGTTCCTCAGGCAAGGATGCTTAGGGGTAAACCTCACATACAAGGAGATTAAGGTACTAGCAAAGCCCCTCTAGCACATCATCCCTTCTTCACTGATACTTGAAATTCTACCTTCAGCAAGACATGACTTTTCTTTGGCTTCTGAAAAGGAAATGCTCTCGGAAGAACTGCCCCATTAGCATGGTGACATCCTAATATGTTTGGGCTTAGAGGATATTTCTGAAAGCGCTGGGCAGCTGGAGAGACCGTGACACCATAGCAACGAGGGGCTACAAAACAGGACATGAAGGCCAACTGTGTCAATCCCAACACACAGCCTAGTTCTGGAAGCTTTCACAGGATGAACCATGGGCCATTTATAAACACCCTCTGATCTTGAAGAATATCTGATTCCTATGCTTTTAAAACATCACCACCTTTTTATGGCAAGAGAACTTCGGAGAGGAAACTGGATGGGCATGGAAGATGAGAATATTCAATACAGATAGATGATTAGAACACAGGATAGAAAGAGAAATTCCAATCCAAATCCCAACTCCATTCTTTAAAGAAATGGAAAAGCCACTTATTAACTTTATAGGGAGAAGGAAGAGGCCTGGGATCACCAAAGAACTTCTCAAAAAACAAAACAAAAAAGAACGAAGTTGAAGGTCTTGCACTACCCGACCTCAAGACACAGCCACAGTACTCCACCCAGCCTGCGCCTGGTCTAGCGAGCGCTACAGACACCAATGGAGCAGAACAGAAACCCAGAGATGAAAGGATCCTCCTACAGAGAACTGATTTTTGACAAAGGACAAAACAGAAAGGAGTAAGTCACAAAGAACCTTAGCAGAAGTCATCCTGCGTAACCTTCCTTCAGGAGCCCTGGTGACACCGTGGTTAAAGTGCTCTGATGCTAATTGAAAGGTTCATGGTTTAACTCTGTCGCCCCTGCATGAAAGATGTGGCATATGGTCAGCCTTGACACTCCTGTGGGAAAATTGTACTTTATTCTACAGCTCTCTGTGAGACAGAATCCGCTTCATAGCTGCAACACGTTGGCTTGAACCCACTTTTTGTCCATACGCCATAGCTCCGTCTTTATGGACTGTGGTTGCTGTCGTTGTTCGTGTTGGGTCCCACCTAGTCCGTTCTGACTCACAGCGATCCCGTGTGACACGGACAAAGTGGTCCAGAGGGTTTCCTTGGCTGGGATCTTTCAAAGAGAAGACTGCTACCTCTTTCTCCTATGGAGCTGCTGGGTGGGTTTAACTGCCAGACATTTGATTAACAGCAGAACACTCAACTATTACACCACTAACTTTCCTTATGTATCAGTAAAGTATATAACTCATTTAGTAGTTCAGACATGGAATGTATCCATTTCCTTTTCCAATCTTCCAGGTTTCTAGTCTTCAATCATCATCATTTGTTATCAGTAAATAAATAAGGGACATGATTCCGGAGAAGTGTCATATTAGGAGCCCAACAGCTTTAGACAGCGTGTGTGGTGTGTGGTGTGCAGGACACGGTGCTGCCGTCATGGGGCCCGCTCTCCCCAGTGGTTCCTTCCAGTTCCAAGTGCTTCACAGGGATAAAACATCAGCCACGGATGCTTCCTCTCTCTGAAGGGCACTTTTCCGAGTCGTATGATCACCAAATCCGGGTCCTCCAATATCCCTGATTCATTTCAGAGACATGTTGGCAGAAATACAGAGACTCAAGCAGCTAGTACTCTAACCTCCAGTTTTCCCACTGGAGAAACTATGCCCCAGAGTGTCTGTCTGCATGTGTATGCTATATGAAAAATGTATGTTGATAGAGGAGAAATATGGCCTTTCATGGAAGCTAATTAGATACATTTCAGGTTCCCATTTATAGCAAAATTGTTTAATCCATTACTCTGATTTTTCTATAATCTATAACTTCCTAAACACATGTTGAATATAATATCCATTACCATTTCCTTAATCTAACTTATCTTTGACTATTGACCATCCTTCTGTGCGGTCTCCCCATACGTACTCTTCAGTGCTCTATAATCTATTCTCAAACCAGATTGCAGAACTATCTAAGACATGACTGAATCAGACCCCTTCAGTGGTTTCCCCTTACACTTAGGGGGAAATCCTTGGCCCCAAAAGGTTTCACGCTTTACAAGCCTCATTTCTTGTCATTTCCCCAGTTCACTTTTATAACCAGTGTTGTTGTTGTTGTTGTTGTTATGTACAGTCAAGTTGGCTATGACTCATAGTGACCCTATTACCACTGAACAAAACACTGCCCAGGCCTGTGCCATCCTCACAATTGTTCTTAGGCTTGAGCCCTTTGCTACAGCCACTGTGTCATCCCATCTCTTAGGGGACTGGCCTCTCTTTTGCTGCCCCCTCTGCTTTACCAAACAAGATGTCCTTCTTCTGACAGCTCTCCTGACTGGTCTCTCCTGACACCATGTCCAAAGTACGTGATATAAGTCTCACCATCCTTGCCTCTAAGAAATGATCTGGTTATACTTACTCCAAAACAAGATCTGTTGGTTCTTTCAGCAGTCTATGACACTTTCAAAATCTTCACCAGAACCGCAATACAGATATACCAATTCTTCTTTGGTCTTTCTTGTTCAATGTCCAACTTTCACATGCATCGACCATAGCTTGGGTCAGGTGCACTTTAGTCCTCAAAGTGACATTCTTGATTTTCAACACTTTGAAGAGGTCTTGTGCAGCGTGTCTACTCAGTGGAATGTGTTGTTTGATCTCCTGACTGCTATTTCCGTGAGCATTGATCATGGATCCTAGCAAACCATACTGGACTTCATTTGATTTTCTAATGCAGTGAGCTCTACCCTTTGGGGGGCAGAGGGGTTCATTCATCGATTTCGCCTTGCCTCCCAAACACTCATATTCTTTGTCAGACGTACAACTATTCATCATACATCAGTTTTTCAGCTCTGCCTCTTACTCCTACAGGTGTGCCCTGGCTGTCCTATCTAATGTGGCCTCCCTATTGAATTCGTCACCACACTCTGTTTATTCTTTCATAGCTGATAACTGAAAGGTTAGGGGTGTAGGTCCACCCAGCAGCTTTGCAAGTGACAAATCTGACAATCTTCTTCTAGGGAGACTATGGCCATAAAACTCCATGGGACATGGGGTTGCTTTGAGTCAGAACTGACTCAATGATACCCAATAGTGATAAGAGAAAGCCACTTACATTGTAGAGGAGAGTTGTCAGGCTCTCGCCTACTTGTATATTTACTCTAATGGGAAGAGAAATGCACAGTCATAGCTGGCCCTCACTTTAGACTAAGGAGGAAGGAAATAACCAGACCTATCTAGCCTCTTGTTTCTCCTAAGAAGTATAGAAAGGTATGGAAACATTCCTGAAGATCACAATCCAGGTGCAGAAGCTCATTAAAAGACTGCAAACTAATCACAGGAATTCAGAGCGCTTCCCAGGAAACCATCCATTATTACCAAACTAACATCAACAGAACTTTACACTGGAAAGGTCCTCATCTCCTTTTCTCTTATGCATCCTATTGGGACTTCAACACACACACACACACACACACACAATTAGAAAGCATGCTAAAAAGCAATAAACAAACAAATCTGAAGAGGTAGGACAAACATCAGAGCCAGACTCAGATACAATAGAAATGGATAGGATTATCAAACAAGGGATTTAAAATTACTACAATTAATAGAAAGCACACATCATTTGCATTGGGCAAATCTGCTGCACGAGAACTGTTTAGAGTGTTGAAGGGCAAGGATATCACTTTCAGAACTAAGGTGCATCTGGTCCAAGAATTTATATCTTCAGTCACCTCATACATAGGTGCTAGAGAACGAGGCTTTCTATTCCCATGAAGATTTACAGTCTCAGAAATCCATAAGGGTAGTTCTGTTCTGTCCTATAAATCATTATGAATCAGAGTCCACTTGATGGCAGTGACTGAGTTTAACATATGTATGTGAAAATTGAATAATTAATGAGGAAGGTCACCAAAGGATTGATGCATTTGAATTGTTGTCCTGGTGAAGGATATGGAAAGTATCATGGGCTTCCAAAGTACAAGCAGCTCTATCTTAGAAAAAGTACAGCCAAAAGACTTCTTAGAAGTAAAGAACAAAAATAAATAAAAATAATTTTAAACCAAAAAAATGGAAATTTGTCTTCTTGAAAAATGCCCTACCAAGCAGAGGATATACTTGGGTTTTGTGTGTGTGTGTGTGTGTGTGTGTGTGTGTGTGTGTGTGTGTGTGATAGGTTATGTCTATCACATCCCATCTCTGATCATTTAAACCCAGATGGCCTTCCACCCACCACCCTCAAGAGTGGCACCTGTCAAGGGCAGTTGCATCTGCATCCACCCACAGCTGTCTTTTGAAGGCCTCCCCAGGCTCTTGCGATGAGGATTTCTATTTCTGCTTCTGACCTTCCCCTCACCTTGCTATGATCTTTGATGCCTTTTCTTTAATTGGACTAATCAGGCACCAATAGTGTACCCCTAGCTGCACCTGAAGCTCCAAATAAATAATTGTCTCTTTATCAGTGTAGGCTTACAGAATCTTGCTTTTTTTTTTTTTCACCCAGAGCTCTTTCCACCACTGTCCCCACCATCTTCCCCGCTTAGGGGAATAAGTAACTACAAATTCACATTCAGTAACATAAGGTAAAATTGAACTGTTTCTAAAATTAAAACTAATATTAGCTCCTGAGCCAAGGCAACTTTCACATGAAATGAACGGATTTTAAAGCTCAGGGCCACTCAATTTAAAAAGCTCCTCTCAACCCCCTGGTAGGATCCTTAGCAATGAACTTCTTTAATGTTTTAAAAGTGTAATATATGATGTGTTGTTTGTCTTCAAGAGGACCCTCCGAATTGGGCCCTGCAACTTTGAATATGCCCCGGTGTCTGAGTGCGGCTTAGCAGCAATGGATCAGGCACTACAGCTGATTCTGGTTCTGCAGGAGTAGATCATAATGTACTTTGGGAGTGATTAATTTTAAATGGGTTTTTCAAAATGGATTTAAGATTTTCTTCAATAGTAAAATTCATGGGTGATTCACAACTTGAAGAATAAAATTAGGATTTCAATAACCAAACCCATAGGAGTCATTCTCCTCTTTCCTAATGATTACTAATTGAAATGATATGATACAACAAATGAGACCATTTAGAAGAACACTCAGTCATCTGACAATTCTTCTGTAATAGATCGCTGTTTGGTTCAGAGAATATTTTGATGTCCTGATTAAATCATTGTAGAAAATGATTTTGGTTCCAGTTTGAGCTACTAAAATTGATGATTCCTTTAAAAGGTTAAAATACATACACAGCATGTTTTTAAATGTGTGGATTTTGTACACACGTACAAAAGATATAAGAAGGATATATGCTTAAAAATGTGTTTTTTGTACACACGTACAGAAGGATACAGGAAAGTAATATTTTAAATATTACAGTAGATATCTTCTAATGTTGAGATCATGGTTGATTTTTTCCTTGATATTTTCCTCTATCTTATATATGTTTTACAATGAATATGGATAATATGTTAGATAGGAAGTTAAAAAATAAATAGGCATTGTCAGGAATATATTTTACCAATAATGTCTCAATTATAATTACATTTGGGTTCATTTTAAGAGTCATGAAGACACAGACATGACCTCCCTCACTGACCCCTAGCACTACAAGGGAGAACACTGGAGAGCCGGTGTGGGAGTTGTGTCCGATTTAACCCCATCACACTAACGGTGTGCAACAGAGCAGCAAAGGGAGCAAAACAATGAAGTCCCCAGGAAATACCAAAAATAGACTTTGGGGCCAGGGCGTGCCATCCCATCAGACTTGAACAGAAAGCACTCTTAAAGGTCAACAAACAGACCTGGAAAAATTTATAGGCTTTCCTTTTTGTCATTGTTGTTTTTTCTGTGTGTGTGTGTGATGTTGTTTTATGCCTGGTGGGGGGCGTGATCAAAGGCAATGTAGCCAAGAAGAATTATTGAAATCTGAATGAAGGCCAAACATGATAGTGGGACAAGAGGAACGTAAAAGGGAAATAGAGGAAAGAACCAGAAGGCAAAGGACATTTGTAGAGCTCTAAATAAAGGCATGCACCTATGTAAATATATTTAAATATATTTATATGTAATTATGGGGAAATAGATCAATGCACATATATTTATATGTTAAGTTTGAAGGTAGCACACACATTGGGCCTCTACTCAAGTACTCCCTCAATGCAAGAACACTTTGTTCTAATGACCTGGCATTCTGTGATGCTCACTTTCCCAACACAATCGCTGAAAACAAAATGGATTCATAAGCAAATGTGGTGAAGAAAGCTGATGGTGCCCTGCTATCAAAAGTTATAGCATCTGGGGCCCTAAGGGCTTGGAGATAAACAAGCATCCATCTAGTTGAGAATCAACAAAGCCCACATTGAAGAAGCACACCAGCCTGTGTGATCATGAGGTGTCGATGGGATCAGGGATCAGGCATCAAAGACCCAGAACAAAAAATCATATCAATGTGAAAGGAAGAGCATGGAATAGAGACCCAAAGTCCATCTGTAGAAAATAGACATCCCCTTACATAAAAGTCACAAGGAAGAGATGAGCTAATCAGGGTGTAGCATAACACCAATGAAACATACAACTTTCCTCTAGTATTTTAATGCTTCCCCACCCCCACAATTATCATGACCCCAATTCTACCTTACAAATCCGTCTAGACCAGAGCATGTACAGTGGTACAAATAAGAGCTCGCAACACAGGAAATCCAGGACAGATAAATTCCTTAAGATCAATAATGAAAGTAGGGATACCAGGTGAATAAGGGGCAGGTGGGGGAAGAAAGGGGAAACCAATCACAGTGATCTACAAAACTGCCTTCCAGGGGAACGAACAGCATAAAAGTGGGTAAAGAGACATTGGTCAGTGTAAGACATAAAAAAAATTATAAATTATCAAGGGTTCATGAAGGAAGGAGAAAATGAACTGATACCAAGGCTCAAATAGAAAATGTTTTGAGATTGAGGATGGCAACATATGTACAAATGTGCTTGACACAATGGATGGATGGATAGATTGTGATAAGAGCTGTAAAAGCCCCCAATAAAATGATTTTTTAAAGAGTCATTAAGAATACCATAATTTTGCAGGAGTACACATGGAATGTATAGAAACTAGCATGCAAGAAGTGTAAAGTCCACAAGAAATGTGTAGCATGTATGTTAGTTGTGTAAAAAAATTCTACTTCAGTTTGTTATGCAGTTGGTTTATCTTTTGGTCCCTCTGATATCAAGAATTTTATCAAGGATCAACAAAAAAGGTTAAGCAATAACTTTGCTAAACTGAACATTCTTTTTCTTTCTTGTAGCTATAATGTACTTGGAAATGAGTAGGAATATGCCATTTTTCAGAATTCAAGAAAGATCAAAATCAAGAGTATGATTAGAAAATGTAGCTTTTGAAGCTAAGACAAATACTATGATCAACTGAATTATATCATGGATTCAGTTTTACTTTCAAGCATCCTCGGGCTAGACTTTTCCTTTCGAGAATACAGGTGATAAAATGAAGGAGTAATTCCCCACTAATCAGGATTCTAAGTGAATTAGCTAAACATTGGAACATATGCAAGTGTGGTGAGTGCTGGCATAAAGGGGAAAGGAAGCCAGTTGCTTGAAGAAGCTACTAGAAGTTTTGCCAGAGCAACTCATTAACCAAGCCTCAACAGATGCAGGAAATATACCTAGAATATCAATTTACAATGTATGCCTACAGTCTAAAAACATGATGGTAGTTGTGGGGGTCAAAGCATGATGAAAGTAAAGGGAAGAAGAAAAATGGGAGAGTTAGAGCAGGAGGGAAAGGAACACAGAAAAATTTCCCGATGATCTTAATACTAGTTATACCCACTAAAAGCTTTGTAAATGGTCAGAAGTAAGGAGACGGTGTGAACAAACCCCACTTAAAATTCAGGGGAAGATTAAAGTGCAAAGTTTGGCGTGTGTGTTCAATCCTAGAAAATTAAAATATTTTGAAGTAAAAATAAAGTGGAAGTAACTGCTGAGGGGGTAACTGAAAAAAATACAGCATCAGGACTGGAGGAAGGCTTATTAGCAATATGCTATGTGCAGATGACACAAGCTTGCTTGTGGAAAACAAGGAGGAATTGAAGCATTTACTGATGAAAATGCAAGACTCCAGGCTTCAGTATGTATTGCCCCTCAATGTAAAGAAAACCAAAAGCCCATAGATTAAATCATGATAAACAGAGAACAGATTAACCTTGCCCATGATTTTATTTTACTTGGATCCACAATCAACCTTCATGAAAGTAGCAGTCAAGAAGTCAAAAGACTGTTCTAGTTTTTAATATTTTCTGCCTTCTCTTCATTGGAGGTGTTTCCATTAGTTTCACTTTGTTATTATTGTTAGGTCTTGTTTATTTGTTTGGTTTTTAAAATGTTTTTCTATATATGAAATCCAGGCCTGCTAGATCTGTAGAGGCAGGAAATGCATTAATTGTTCCTTGAGGGTTTGGCAGGGAAGTGGGGGGAACGGGAAGCTAATAACAAACTCAAGGATGAAGAACATGATATAAAACTGATTATGTTAATGATCATACAGCTCTTCTTGATGCGATTGAACTGTTGGATTATATACCATGTGAATTATATTCCACCAAACTTGGGGGAGGGGCGATCAAATGATGTACTGCACAGGCAAATCTGCCTTTCAAAGGATTCAAGAGCAAGGACATCACCTGGAGGACGATGGTGCTCCAGACACAAGCCATTTCCAATCAACTCACATACGTGTGAAAGCTTGATGATGAATGAGGAAGCCCCAAGGTGAATTGATGCATTTGAATGATAATGTTTGTGAAGAATACTGAAAATATGACCTGCCAGAAGAACACGGAAATCTGTCTTGAGAGAGAACAGCCAGTCCTGGAAATGAACATCATGTTTGTAAAGTGGAGACGCAGAGAAAAAGAGGAAGATCATTAAGGAGCTGGATTGACCCAGTGGCTGCAACAGTGGACGCAGCGTCACTTTGTGAGGATGGTGCAGGAGCAGCTGGTGAGCAGGGGCAGTGGGTGTGGAGGAGCGGACAGTGTTGTGTTCTGTCCCTACGGGTCAGAAGTGACTCAACAGCACCCAACAATAACTGCATAAGAGTTCGAATTTACAATACATGTTTTTGAGAACACAATTCAACATATGTTCAAATGTCTCATTCTACACTCCATGTTTTGACAAGTGGCAATTACCAAGAATAAGCACCAGAAGAGCTATAAAAGTACTCTTGATTCTTTTCAACTCAAATCTGTATGAAGCGATGCAAGGTATACCTAGCTGAAAGCATTTTAAAACTCATGTAATTTTAATCACGCCACTAATACTTAATTTTGCCTTTTATATTTTCAAAGATCAACTAGAATTTTACTCTTTATTTTTCATTTAAAAAATCGAACGCATGTGGCATGGTGGGTTCTGAACTGGGCTGCCAACCTCAAAAACCGAACACACCATCGCTCCAATTTCTGTGACCATTAATGTTATCATAGCATAAATCAGATCAAACTTAATCTTCAAAGTGATACCTTTGTTCTTCTTCACTTCAGAGAAGTCTTATGCAACAGATTTGTGCAATGCAATATGCCATAAATATAATAGGAGTGAAACCTTTCACGGTTTTAAATAGACAAAGATACATAATATCAATGTACTTAGTATTTTTCATAGTCAATGCAAACATGAAATGAAGTTGCAATAAGACACGAAAATAAAATGAATCATTAAAAAGTAGATGGTCTCCACGTAAGCCCTTTGCATCAGGTCCTCTTTTTTTTCCCCCTCCCTCCCCGCTTCCCCCTCCTTCATGTGCCCTTAGTAATTTATACATTGTTATTTTGTCATATCTTGCCCTATCCGGGGTCTCCCTTCCCCCACTTCTCTGCCGTCCATCTCCCAGGGAGGAGGTCACATGTGGATCCTTGTAATCAGTTCCCCCTTTCCAACCCACTCACCCTCCACTCTCCCAGCATCACCCCTCACACCCTTGGTCCTGAAGGTATCGTCCACCCTGGATTCCCTGTGCCTCCAGCCCTCATATGTACCAGTGTACAACCTCTGCCCTATCCAGCCCTGCAAGGTAGAATTCAGATCATGTAGTTGGGGGGAGGAAGCATCCAGGATCTGGGGGAAAGCTGTGTTCTTCATCGGTACTACCTCACACCCTGACTGACCCATCTCCTCCCCTAAACCTCTCTATGAGGGGATCTCCATTGGCCGACACCTGGGCCTTGGGTCTCCACTCCGCACCTCCCCCTTAATTCAATATGGTATATACACACACATATACACACATATATATACATATACACACATATATCTTTTTTTTTTTTTGCTTGATGCCTTATACCTGGTCCCTTTGGCACCTCGTGATCGCACTGACTGGTGTGCTGAGAATGACTGGGGCAGGGAATGTATGGATGTGCTTTATACAATTGATGTATGTATATGTATGGATTGAGATAAGAGTTGTATGAGTCGCTGATAAAATGTAAAAAAGAAAAGAGAAAAAAAAAGAAAATGATTAGGGCAACGAATGTACAGATGTGCTTTATACCATTGATGTATGTATATGTATGGACTGTGATAAGAGTTGTATGAGCCCCTAATAAAATGTTTTTTAAAAAAAGTAGATGGAAAGCAATAGCTTATGTCCTATTTTTATATATGAATTAATACAACAGTTAAAATTAAAGGCTAATCAGAACTATAAAGTATATAATGATGACTGTATACTTGTCATTAACCACAAGTATCCTTCTTAATAAGTGATTAAGAAACCTTATTTACATAGCAATACATTTTTAAAACTTCACAATTAAAGTAGTAAATATAAAATTTCTAGAAATGAAATGAATAAAAAATATCCCAGACATACATGAAAGGAAAGAGCAAAAAACAAAAAGAAGCAGAACTCACTGCCACAGAGAATCCTGACCCATCACTACCTTACAAGACAGAGTTTCTGAGTGTTTCTGAGACTAAAGCTTCACAGAAGTAGAAAACCTCATCTTTCTCCCATGGAGCTCCTGGTGGTTTCGAACAACTAACCTTGCAGTTAACAGCCTAATGTATAATCCAATATACCACCAGGGCTCCCGTAAGAAAAGACAGCACTACACAATTTTAAGAAAATTAGTTGTTAAGTGGTTGGGAGCAAATTTTAATTCCTAATGTTTTTGCTTTTCTGAAATTTGTCAATTTGTACTAAAATTAACCTGATGGGTGAGCAAAAAGCTTTAATAAAAAAATGACAAAATGAGGATATGCCCACTTCTTGCTTTTCAACATGGTTATGTCCCAAAGATCAGATCATTATATAAAAATTATTTTAAATGGCATTATGAAAAGATAGATGATGGCCTCATCAGATCACAAAATGACAGATGACTATTCATTAATTACGTTAACCGAAAAACTGCTGAAGATCACTACATCCAAACTGCATCCAGTCAAACGGACTTGGAATCTTAACCATCCCATCCATCATTACTTTTGCTAGCGCTTGATATTCATTACACCCAGATTTATAAGACTGTTGGAATCAATTGTTCACTATCATAAATATGAAATACTGGATAAGAAGATGGTGTATAAGTGGGAAATAAGTGTTGAGGTTACTAAGCACCAAGAAGACTCAGAGAAGGCATTCAGCTGTACGGATCACAACAAACTCTGGATGGCTTGAGAAGAACTGGAATTCCAGAACATTTCATGACTCATGCAGACTCTGTACCCTGCATGCGGCTCAAGAGGCAGGTGTGCAAACAGGACAAGGGAGTACGGCATCGTTTAAAATCAAGGAGGGTGTGCATCAGAGTTGTATGCTTTCACCATATTGATACAATCTGTATGTTGAGCAAACCGTAAAGCTGGATTACAAAAAAAAGAATGAAGTATAAGGACTGGAGGAAGGTTTATTAACAATGTTTGATATGCAGATGACACAACCTTGCTGGATGAAAGTGAGGACTTGAAGCTCTTGCTGATGAAAAACAAGGATTGCCCCCTTCAGAATGGATAACAGCTCCCCACAAAGAAAATCAAAATCCTCACAACTGGACTAGTAGGGAACTTCATAATAAAAGGAAAAAAGATTGAAGTTGTAAATGATTTTGTCTTCCTTGGTTCCACAATCGATGCTATGGAAATAGCAATCAAGAGATCAAGTGACACGTTGCATTTGGTAAGTCTCCTGCACAAGATCCTTTAAAGCAGTGGTTCTCAACCTTCCTAGTGCCATCGTGACCCTTTAATACAGCTCCTCATGTTCTGGTGACCCCCCCAAACATAAAATTATTTCTGTTGCTACTTCATCACTGCCATTTTCCTACTGTTCTGAATCGAGTGACTCCATGAAAGGGTCCTTAGGCCCCCAAAGGGGTCACAACCCACAGGTTGAGAACCGATGCTTTGAAGTATTGAAAAGTAAGGTGTTACTTTGAGGACTGAGGTGCACTTGACTCAAGACATGATATTCTCAATTGCCTCATTGGCCTTTGAAAATTGGACATTGAATAAGGAATACCAAAGAAGAATCGATGTGTTTGAATTGTAGCATTGGAGAAGAATATTGCAAATACTGCGACTGCTATAAGGACAAACAAATCTGTCTTGGAAGAAGTATGGTCAGAGTGCTCCTTAGAGGCAAGGATAGAGATACTTAGTCCCATGTACTTTGGACATATTACCAGGAGAGATCAGCCTCGGAACAAGGGTATCATGCTCCATAGAGTAAAGAGGATCCTAAACAGAAAAAGGACCTCCACAGAGGAATTGACACAGGGGGCGGCCACTTCTGAAAGCCGGGTCTCCATCTCTGGAACCCTCCCCCCAAGAGCTCACCACTCTGTGATTTACGCCACGTCAAGAAGGGTCGTTTGGACATTTTCCAGGGACTCGACTCGTGTTCCTTTTAAATGTTCTTTGAGTTTGGGTAAACCCAAGACGCATCTGTGGTTCCAAGTCGTTCCAGAAAATCCTCTTAGCTGCAGTCTTCCTTTAAGACTGATGGAAAGATCAGCTCTTCGAGCGTGCCGATCCTTACGCAATGCTTCCTTTAATAGTATCCTTTTTTTAAAGACACCCTAACACAACCAAGACAAGAGAACTTGTCTGTAGTCAGCCAGTGGTCACAGGACACACTTAAACACAGTTGGTTTAGACTAAATCCCTGCGTGTGTGCACTGGGACTCTGGTAGCGATAATTTTTTTAGTTACACTGAAATATAGGAAAGGGATTCAAAAAGGCCGTGAAAAATCAATTGTCTGTTCACTCCATTTTTCCATGAACTTCTTAGAACTCCGTGTGTGTGTGTGTGTGTGTGTGTGTGTGCCTGTATATGTGTTTAATATATATACATATATAATCTTTTCTTCAATTAATCATCATAAGAACTCTGTGATTATTATCGCCGTTTTAAAATGGGCAAGCCACAGAGATATTAAAAGATATGTCTGAGATCAAGCGGTTCCTACTTTAAAAATCAATGGGAAGGAGATGAGTGGCTCAGTTTCTCCTCCAACAGTAATTGCTGCTGTCGGGTCTCTGATGGAGTCACTGAAAGTCAAAGCCCACACCGTGCCCATTCAATCCAAACCACCCTCGCTGAGGCTGAGGCAATGCCAACTCCCCGGGACAGGGTAGAACGGCCTTGTGAGTTCTGAGACTGTAACTCTTTCCAGGACTAACACGCACCATCCTTATCCCCTAGGACAGCTATCCACAACTAATTTCAGCACCTGAAGTGCAAATTTTGCCGATGTCGTCGTGTGCTTTAGTCCTTAATCATTCCGTTGGTAAAATTGAACGCTGCAGAGAAAAATAAAGAAACTGGCATCTCATAGCTGGGTCCAGAGCATTGGCACTCACTAGTGAGCGTAAAACTTAAGCCGGCAGTCGCTAATTGGAAGCACCTGATTGCTTTGCTTTTTCATTTTCTCTATCCTTAAAATGAGAATACCGATGCCCAATCGGCAGAGTTATCACAAGGACTAAAAGAGAATGCATGTGATTTACAAAGCCTCTTTGTTACATTAGAAATTCCACCCCCACCCAAACGTATCTGATATTGTAATTTTAATGCTTCCCTTTCTAATTAGTTTGATAGTTTCAGTACTAAAGCTTAAGAATCAGACTGTTTTCACTTCTATTGCTCAATAAACTTTTTAAACCACATTTTGATTAAGACTTAACTATGATTTTAGAAGGCTACACCGTGTTCTATTGAATAGAAGTCCTCATTGACATATGCTTTCCACGACTATTGTTCACATCATTTGTTTTGCTTTGTTTTTGCAATTATGCACAGCATTTAGATGAGTCTTTTCGTACATGTAAGTTCTTCATACTTAAAATTGTTTCCTTAGAAAATGAGGTTTCTGAGGGAAATATGTATACATTTTCCTTTCAATGCAATTTCCAGGTTGTTTTCTGTTTTGTGTTAGAAAGGCTAGTGTAATAGCAATGTATGAGAATATGAGTTTCAAACACCCCTTGCAACTTTCATTACTCATTATTTACAATTATTTTACCAGTTTGATAGGTTCGAAGCAAACATTATCATACTGAAATCTGAAAGAAACTTCCAAGCTGCTCTTTAAACAAATATTTTCTCTTCCTAATGCTTGAAGCAGAAAAATTAAAGAACATATTCTCCAATCTAAATTGTTAAATATATTTATACTTCTCTCTACAGTTTCAATATATCAACAGAGTCAACAGGTTAAGAAGAATCCATACGTGTGGGTGCATAAAGTTATTCAGAGGCTAAGATATGGTGAAAGGGAATTTGTTGGAGCTGTGGGCTCCTATGCATTGGGCTGCGAATCCCAAAGTTGGAAGTTCAAACTCACCAGCTACTCCTCAGCAGAATGAAGAATCTGTCTGCTCACATAAAGGATAACATTCCTAGAAATTCTAGGATCGCTACAAATTGGAATCAAATGGATGTCAGTGGATTTGGTTTGGAATATCTGATTAATAAAATGAGGTTGTCAAGAATTTCATTGTACTTAGATCAACAATTAACACCTATGGAAGCAGGAATTAATGAATAGAATGAGATACGGCATTGGAGAAATCAACAAAATATCTTTTTTAAATGTATTGTTGAGAGTTAATACATATATTATATCATTCTATAGTTCAATCACATCAAGCAGACTTGTATGATGGCTACCTCAATCAGTTTCCAAACATGATTGTTCTTCCTGCACTCCTTGACACTGTCTCCCTTTGGCCCCACCACCACGACCACTATACCACCTGCCCCTGACACTCTGGTTCTACATGTGTCCCTGTAGGTTCATCAATCCTGGGCGTCATCTACCGAAAACCTGAAAAACACATAGCACAACTTCAAGAGGGCCACCTCCAGTGACATGTTACCTCTGAGATATACCCTAATATGAATGAACAAACAAAACAGAAAATGCTGAAAACCAGAGCAGGTCCAGCATGCCTCAGAGGGGAGATCAACTGAGGAAACAGCTTTTTAAAATCTTAAAATTCAAAGCTGTCATGACACTGATGACTAAGATGACCCGTGGCTCAAACAATGGCATTTTCAATGACAATGAAAAAGGAATGCAAAAGGGAAAATGGACCTATTTAAATTGTGGTGTTGATGAAGACTGGTGAATGCACTATCAAGTACTAGAAGTGTAGTCGGAATACAATCTTTGTCTTGCTTACTTTGGACGCATCATTAGGAATCCTGATCACTAGAAAAGGACATCCCTTTTGGGAGAGGGTCAGTAGTGGACACATGAGATCCAGATACACAACAGCCACAGCAGTGGACCAAAACACACCAACAATTGGAAGGATGAAGCAGAATCAGACAACGCCTGTTTCCTTTTCACAGAAGATCCACGTGAGTCGAAGCCAACTCAAGGGCAACTATCCGTAATAAAAACCATCAGATTTAGAAGAAGCGCATTTCTTCATTTTTGAGACTGGGAGAAAACAAACAAACAACAACAAAGAAAGGAGTCATGTCTGAGCACAGGGCATTTCTCAGCCCAGAGGCAAGGATTCAGAACTGATGGCCCCCAAGAATGTGTCCCCAACCGGTCTTTTTCCATCTTCTGAGAAATGGCTGCTGTCAAAATCTCTCCCAAGCTACCTGAGAGAAATGAGTCATGTATTTTTATTTTCATAAAACCTTTCTCTGGAAAGTATAATTTGTTTCCCTGTCATTTATGTGCTTTGTTGCAAAAACTTGGCGAGAAAACCTGTCAGTACTCCCAACATGAAAACATCATTCCTAGCTCACCCTGCGACCTTCAGTACAGAACGGAAGGCACGACACAGATCCGAAAGAACAAACTAAGCCTTCCACCTTGCGTTCTCTCTCTTGAAGTCTTCCATGTTCAAAAAGAAAGGGTGCGTCCTATGCCGTCTTCTGTGGGGTCTGAGTTACGCAACACAAGTCGGGCCACTCACTTAGCATAAGGGAAGACCCAGCCAGTGAGGACTGAGGTTGTCTTTTCTTTCCAGGTGTCAAATCCAAGGCTGAGAAGTTAACTATCGTTTAATTACTGTCAGAAGTGGTGTATTATAAGGTTTAAAGCTGCAGGGGGGAGTCATCCAACAACAATGCAAGCCCTCGGCTCAAAATAGTCTGTTCCATTTCCTATGTGTTTGGAGCGGTTTGGGCGCTGTGCAGGAGACAGAGCTAGAGGGCAGGAGCAATGGCCTCAACGGATTCGCAGTGTGGTGGTCAGGCAAGACTGCAACCACTCCTGAAACAATTAAAAGACCGAGCCTACCCAAGGAATGCAAAGAGAGCTTTTGATTTTTTGATTTTTGATTTTTATCGTTTTGCTTCTCTCTTGCTTGTGGACTCCATGTGATGTTTATTTTTGTCATAAAGAAATATGGAGCCTGAAACTTTCAGGAGATGAAACGAGAATTGAGCCAAACAGCAGTTTACCTTTAACTTATTACAAGTTTTGCTCTCTCTATTGATTACTTCCAACAGCGAGCAAGATGGCTGAAAATCAAATGTTTATAAATGTGGGTTAAAGTAGAAGCCAGTGCACCTATTAATCATCTGAAGGTGACCTTCCACAAAGAAAATGAAGAGAAATAACAAAAAGGGCCACCAGTTCAGGGGAGAGCTAAATTGGCTTAGGTTTGGAGTTGCATAAAACCCAAGAGACATCTCTAATTCCAAATAGCAGGCAATTTAAAAACCAGTACATGTCCCCTAGTGAGTGATCTGAATGTAAATATACAAAGGGGAAGAAGAAAAAGGTCCCTCTTCTTATGCAAAGGAGCAAGGACAAATGACCCAATGACCCGGGAAAGCTGCCATTTAGGAAGAAAACGTTACCAAGGAAGCCAAGAGAGAAGGGTCTCAATCTTGATCTCGCCTCTGTCAGGGGGTGGGAAAAGGTGGATGTTCCAAAGCACAGAAATATCCGAACACTTGGCATTTCCAAGAAGAAAGAAACTTTCAAGGTCTGGGTAACAGTACGTATCTCCATCCAGAACTCACTGGTTGTGCTTATGGGACAAGCAGATGGTGCGGCAAAGGCAAGGAAGAACTACTTTCCTGAAGGCACTCTCTCTATAAAATGCTAAGTGGACACTTCAGTCCTTAGATGGGTACTGTTGTTTTCCTTGAATAATCATACACACGTCGATGTTTTTCTCGGAATGACAATTAATGGTAGACTAAGCTGAGAGTTACGCATACATACACACCAGGACACCCAAGTGGCAATCACAGGGCTCATCAGATAGCCCCAAGGGTTTCCAGTGCTGTTACAAAGGCAGAACCAGGCAGGCAGCCTTGGTGCATTACCCGGAAGAGAGCAGGCCCTCTCTGCAGAAAGAGCTGGGCCCAGTGGTTAACGCTCCCTCGTCCAGCAAACTTTCTCAGATTGTCTGTACAGCAAGGCACAAAGTGTGAGAATACGAAGGTGTGACTTTCAGCAGCTGTCTCTGAGGAGTATGCGGGGTCACTGTGATCACAAGATATACATATGAAGGTGGACTACGTGTCTAAAGAACACGGGTGACATGATAATTATGCATTGGGCTGCTAAGTACCATGACTTGCAAAACAGCAAGAACTCCGTCTTGGAGGGAGTAGTCAGAATATATCTTAGAAACCAGGACAGTGAGACTTCATCCCATGTCGTTTTGATGGGTTTGATAAAGAGGAGTCAATTCTTGGAGAAGGACCTCATGCTTAGCAAAGTGACGTGTCAGCAAAACAGGGGAAGACTCTCAGCAAGATGGACTGACGCAGTGACTGCCACAATGGGCCCAAGAATCACAATTGTGGGCAGGACAGAGGACCGAGCAGTGTTTATGTTCTACCGAGAGTCGCTATGAGTCCAAACCAACAAATAACAACATTACAGTCAGGTATTTGCCCATCATCCCCTGATCAGAAGGATATTCTGATTCATAGCTACCCTCTGTGTGAGAGCGGAGGGTGTGTTCCTAAGGCTTTCCACCATTCATTGTCAGAAGCAGAGCACCAAGCTTTCCTGGCAAGGGGCCTCCACATGGACTCAAACCTCCACCCTTCTGGGCAGCAAGATCAGTGGTTTATTTTTGAAGTCGTCACCCCACTGAACATCTTTGGAGTGGAACAAAATTAAGACTGCCTCTTGAAAGTCCTCTTGTCTTCAGTGGTATAAATGGTTTGTACTCAACTGCTAACCTGGGCTGATGGTGGGAAGCCATGCACAATGACTGGAAGAAAAGATCTGGCCTTCTAATGTCATTCATGTTCCAGCCACAGAGCAGCTCTGCTCTGTCACTCCAGGGTTCGTATGTATTGGAGCTGACGCAGTGGCCACTGACACGCGCTTGCCTTTTTACAGTCATGCTCTCCTGGTTTTCCTTCTCCCTCTTTGACAAAACTTACTGTTATTCACTGTCTGCTCTCCCTGGGTGCCCCTCATACCCAATGATGTCCTGCTTTAGACGGATGTCTTTATCTCCCATTTTAAATACCCTTCTCCATTTTCAATCCCTGTCTAATCCCAAACTGTTTTTCTAAGATCGTTTCTCACCGCCTTCCTGTACCCAATTCCCAGCCCAAACTGTCCTTTCCCCCTAAGCATTTTAACCAGCTGCCAAAGACAGAAGCTACTCCCTGAACCTCTCCTCCTTTTTTTCTGCTATCCCCACCACCACCCAGTCTGGAATTCACTCTCTTGTCCTAATCTTAGAATTTTCATAACAAATGTTTCCTCCTGTGAAGTCTTCAGGGACACTCTGGTAGTTTTAATTGCTCCCTCATCTGTATCCCCAAAGCCTACCATGGAGTCCTTGGATATAACATTTACTCTATTGTGTTGTGAGCTTTCCTGTGTGCCTATCTCCCTCACCAGAAAACACATGTCATGTCTTATTCATCACTGTGTCCCTGGGAGTGCTTGATGTAAACGCTGCCGGAAGGAAGGAATCTGTTTTGTTGAGAGCCTTTGTGAATTTCCTATGCTGGGGGAAGCCTTCTGACATTCCCTTTGTATTCTGCTCACCAGTGAGAAATAACATCAGACTTTTACATGGTGGGTCCCAGGTTGAGTTCCTTGGGAAGCTGAGTAGGAGATGGAGATTAGAGGGCAGAAGATGATTATAGAATGTTCAGGTGATCAACACCTGTGGAAGGCGATGGGAAGTCAGAGAAAGAAGCAAGACTGGGCTGAGGAAGATGTCAACATTGGGTTGCAGAGTAGAAAGCCATTGCTGGCCCCCCAGGACCCTCCATGGAGGTCCACAGGTGGGATGATTGGTTCGGGTCTTTATATCCCCGCTTCTGCATCAGAAGAGCATATGACCTCTTCAGCCAGGGCAGCCTCTGTGGGTTCTGACAACTGAAG
Source organism: Tenrec ecaudatus (assembly GCF_050624435.1). Lineage (NCBI taxonomy): Eukaryota > Metazoa > Chordata > Mammalia > Afrosoricida > Tenrecidae > Tenrec > Tenrec ecaudatus. The sequence goes on from NC_134536.1 coordinate 22,076,368, forward strand.
GCGACAGTGTGAGAGCAACCTAGGATCGTAGGGTCTGCCACAACATAAAACATTGCTGTTGGTTTTTAAGTATTTTATAATCAATCTTCTGAATTATATGCAATGTCTACTAGTTAGGATTTCCAATGACTCTAAATGAGGGTGAGCCAGCCTTTACTTTAAATACAGATATATCATCGTGGGGGGGGAAGCCACAGCCAATTTCAATACTTTAGTATAAAAGTTTCTATCCTAACTTCATACTCCGTGTTTTCACTCCTCTGAAATTGTACCAGCACTCCAAAAGGACAACCAGCCTTCACAGGGACCTCCAACGGTACATAGCCCAGAATCTATACACAGAGACACCTGTAGTGAAAATTTAATGTGACTTCAACTTGCAAAGACTGAGGGGATGGAAAGTTCATTAGAAATGTGGGTGGTGCCCAACATGATTGCTGAAGACAAAATGGGTACATAAGTAAAGATGATAGTGCCCAGCTATCAAAAGATATAGCATCTGGGGTCTTAAAGGCTTGAAGATAAACACGTGGCCATCTAGCTGAGAAGCAAAAGAGCCCACATGGAAGAAGCACACCAGCCTGTGTGATCATAAGGTATCAATGGGATCAGGTATCAGACATCAAAGACCCAGAACAAAAAAATCATATCAATGTGAATGAGGGGGATGGCAGAGTGGAGATCCAAAGCCCATGTGTAGGCAACTGGACATCCCCTTACAGAAGGGTCGTATGGAGGAGACGAGCCAGTCAGAATGCAGTATAGCACTGATGAAACATACAACTTTCCTCTAGTTCCTAAATGCTTCCTCTCTCTGTCCCCCACTATCATGATCCCAATTCTACCTTACAAATCTGGCTAGACCAGAGCATGTACATGGGGACTGATAAGAGCTGGAAACACAGGGAATCCAGGACAGATAAAGCCCTCAGGACCAATAATGAGAGTGCCATGCCAGGAGGGGAAGGGGAAGTTGGGAGGAGAAAGGGGAACTGATCACATTGATCTACCTATAATCCCCTCCCAGGGGAGGGTCAACAGAAAAGCAGATAAAGGGAGACATCAGTCAGTGTACAACATGAAAAATAATAATTTATAAATTATCAAGGATTCATGAGGAAAGGAGGGTGAGGGAGGGAGAGAAAAATGAGGAGCAGATACCAAGGGCTCAAGTAGAAAGAAAATGTTGATGGCAACAAATGTACAAATGTGCTTGACACAATGGATGGAAGGATGGATTGTGATAAGAGTTGTACGAGCCCCCAATAAAATTATACACACACACACACACACACACACACACACACACACCATACTCATGACTAGAAATACAGGAGCCCTGATGGAGTAGTGGATACAAACTGGGCTACTAACTGCAAGGTTAGCCCTCTGCTCCCCAGGAGAAAAGCAAAGCTTTACACTCCTGTAAAGCGTTATAGTCTCAGAAACGCACAAGAGCAGTTCTACCCGATAGAGTCCTACAGAGTGTCTCCGTGGCAGTGAGTTTTGTTTTGTCTCTATGGATAGGAACTCTTAACATTGTGAAAATGCCCATAGTTCCCAATGCAACCTGTAGATATAATAATGCATTACTAACCTAGAAGCCAACATCATTTTTTAATGAAATGGAAAACTGATCACCAACTTTACATAGAAAAAAAGACACCTTGGATAAGCAAAACACTACCAAAGAAGGAGACCAAGTAGGAGACCTCATACTCCTCAGACACAAAGCCTACTGTCCAGTCACAGTGGCCAAAACAAGCGGATACTGCTACAAGGACATAGTCATGTTTTAATGGCACAGAATTGAGAACCCCATAATGAATCCAAGTACTTATGACTACTGATCTTTAACAAAGGAGTAAAACCTTTAAATGTGTGGAAGACGGTCTCTTTAGTACACAGAACTAGCAAAACAAGATATCCATCTACAGAAGAATGAAATAGAATCCATAAATCTCAGCATATATGGAAATGCTCCAGCTGGATCAATGACCTCAGTATAAAACTTAAAAGTGTCCTGATGTCAAAAAATTAGGGAAACTCTTGGGGCCCTACTATTGCATAAATGCACAATTGAACATAACCAAAAATTCAAAAGCCAGAAGACAAATTAGGCAACGTGTACAATTAAAAACTAAATAGGTCTGCACATAAAAAGACTTCATTAAAGGAGTAAAAAAGAGAGCCTAAAGGCTGGACAAAATTTGGGAGCAATGACATATCACACATAAGGCTAAGCTCTAGCATTTACTGAAAAATGAACATATCACCAACAAAGCATCACCCGTCCAGTTAAAATATGGGGAGAAAACACAAACAGGTACGTCAGCGGAGTAGACAGTAAGTCAGGTTACAAACACCTGAAGAAATGCGATGAATAATCAGCCATTACCACAACAAACCCGCCAAACCCACCGCCATCAAGTTGAATCCGATCTATACTGACCTTATGGGACAAAGTAGAATGAATTGCTCCAAATGGTTTCCAAGCTTTAAATCTCTATGAAAGCAGGCTGCCTCATCTTCCTGCCACGACAGTGCTGGAGGACTCAGACTGCACCACCATGACTCTTCATTAATCATTATGGAGATGCAAGTCCAAAAACAGTGAGATATCATCTCACCCCAGCAATCTACCAAAGTTTAAAGAAAAACCAACAGCAGAAAACTGCGAATGCTGATGAGGATGTGTTGTCATTTAAATTAAAGGTGTCCTCAAATTGGGCACAATTCATGTGAACTATGTATGACAACATAAAGCACGGCCCAATCCTTCCCCGTTCTTCAATTATCGTTATGTTCGGGCCCATTGTTGCAGCTACGCTGTCAATTATCTCTGTGAGGGTATTCCCCTTTTTCCTGATCTACTTTCCCAAGCACGATGTCCATTTCCAGCGACTAGTCTTCCCTGGTCATGAGTCCAAAGTAGTTCAACAAAGCTCACCATCCTCACCTTTTTTAAAAGTTTTATTGGAATATAACATGTAATATATGATTCAATCATTTAAATATATTTAAAAGAGTTGTGTAAACATCACCACAATCAATTTCAGAGCATTTTCTTCATTCTTGAACCCATTCATATTAGCTCCCCATTACCTCCAGCCTCCCAGGCCATAACCCTAAGGAATGATTGATCTAGTTACTGTCTCTATGGATTAACTTTTTTGGATTTCATATAAAGAAAATCATACCCAAAAAATCCCGAACAGATTCAACAAAATAAACACAGAAAAGAATGCAATCCAGAAGAAAGTAGAAAATAATAGACACTAAAACAAATTAAAAATGGGTCAAAAGAGAAAACAAATGATAAGATGTTCAATTTTAACCAAACTATATCTACAGTAGTCCGATTTCCAGTCACTCTGACGGAAGGCAAGACTATTCACAGCCCTAGTCAATAGTCTGAGAGAGTTCAATGGAGACTTAATCAGTGAGGGTACTGATTAATAGGGCAAATAGATATGGGGCATTCACTGCAAATAGATATGGGGCACTCACTGCCATTCATAGCCTCCTGAAAATCAGGTGCTCAGAAGTTAAGCTCTAATGCAATTCTCTCCTCTGATCTTGGATTTTATTATTCACAATTCTTGAATTCCACAGACTGGTGTGCTCCTTCTAGGTGGACTGAGCTGACATTTCACTTAGATGGTTGCTTGTTTTAAGACAAATGTTTAAGACCCATCTATTATTCTTTCTGATAGTCAAGCATCATCTGGTTTCTCGATCACACTTTGCTACAGCACCCATATCTTCCGTGAGCATTTCATGAGGGCAAGTATCATAAGAACTCATTGTTCTTAGGTTAGGTCTTCCAGTTAAGGGCGAGCTCAAGATGCCTTTGTATATCTGAAGTAAATATCCCTGGTCCACTTTACATCAGCATCCTCCCTTCAGAGGAGCATTTTGACTGTACTTTTCCAAGACAGATTTATTTGTTCTTCCAGTAGTTCAAAGTATTTTCCATATACTTCACCATTTTTCAAATGCATCAATTATTTGTTCTCCATAGCCAATGTTAACTTCCACCTGCACATGAGGCTATTTAAAATAACATAGCTTGAGTCAGATGTGCCTTAGGTCTCAATGCGGCATCCTTGGTCTTCAATACTTTGAAGAAGTCTTATGCAGCAGATTCGCAGCCAGGACAGGGAGACTAAAACCCTTGTGCACTGCTGGTGGACTGACTGTAAAAGGTGCAACCAGTGTTTCTTAAGTAGTTGGAAATATAACGACCATATGATCCAGCAGTTATACTTCTGGGTATGTGTCCTAAAGAAACAAGGACTGTGACATACATGCACACCTGTGTTTACTGCAGCATTATTTACAACAGCAAAAGAATGAGCACAACTGAAATATTCAACAATGGATGACTGAATAAACAAACTATATGCAGAGAATAGCAGACTACCCAATGTTAAAAAATAACAATCTGTTGAAAAAACTTCCTATCATGAATGAACATAGAGAAATTAGGCTGAGTGAAATTAGTCAATCAGAGAAGAACAAATTATGAGGCCATTACTATAAAACGTCAAGAAAAGTTTTGCACACAGAAAGAACTAGTCTGTGAAAACTCCGAAGGTATGAGAGGAAAGGAGAATGCATCTGAAGGGTAGACAGGTTTTAACTTTCATGGAGGGAAAGGTAATAAACAAGAGGACTTCAAAAGATTGCTGGAAGCATAAAATTAAATGATAAATATATAACATTTAAAATGTATTTCTCAACCTAAATTCCAGCAAGCTGATAAATTTTTTGAAAACTCTGATAGCAGCTACTTATTTTGTCCATCCCTAGAGCACTGAAGTTCCTAGAAACGTAACCAAGGTCATGCAGTCTTCTTTCATTAGTCACTGAAGAACATCGCTTGCCCTTAAGGTTTTTTATGATTCTGGTCATTAGGTGCCATTGAGTTGGTCCCAACGTATAGTAACCCTGTTGTACGACAAACAAAACACACCTCTCAGCCCTGTGCCATCCTCATGATTGTTCTTCTGTTTGAGCCCATTGTCACAGCCACTGTGTCCTTCCATCTTGTCAAGGGCCTTCCTTCTTCGCACTACTACTTTATCAAGCATGATGTCCTTCTCCAGGGATTGGGCTCTCCTGACAACATGTCCACAGCACCTGAGACAAAGTCTTTCCGTCTTTGATTCTAAGGAGACTCTGGCTGTACTTCTTCCGAGATGGAGTCGTTTGTCCTTTTGGCAAACGATGGTACTTCCAATATTCTTCACTGCCTCATAATTCAATTGCATCAATTCTTCTTCAGTCTTCCTTATTCAATGTCCAACTTTCACATGTAGATGAGGTCATTGAAAATACCGTGGCTTGGGTTAGATGCATCTTAGTCCTCAAAGTAACATCATTGCTTTTCAACATGTTAGAGAGGTCTTGTGCAACAGAGTAACCCGGTGCTATGCATCCTGTGATATATTAACTGCTGCTTCCAGGGTTATTCATTGTAGATCAAGCAAGATGAAATCCTTGACAACACAATATTTTTTCCAGTTACCATAATGTCACTTATTGGTCTATTGTGAGGATTTGGGTCCTATTTACATTGAGTTGTAATCCATACTGTTTCAAATCCTACTCACTTTTAGCAAGCATGATTTTGTCATCTACATATTTCAGGTTTAAAATAAACCTTCCTCCCATGCTAATGTTCCATTCTTCGTCATATAATCTAGTTTCTCTGAATGTTGCTCAGCATACAGATTGAGTAAGTGTGGTGAGAGGATACAACCCTGACTCACACCTTTCCTGATTTTGAATCATGAAGGATTCCTCACTTCTTTTCTCGCCGCTGCCTCTTGATCCAAGTGCAAGGTCCACAGGAGCACAATGACATGTTCTGAAATCCTATTCTTCAAGTTTATGATCCACTCAGTTGCGTGCCTTTGCATAAGCAATAAAACAGCATGGGGTCTTTATCATATGCTACCTCCTGAAATGATGGAGCATCGACTAGTTCTTTTTGGTACAAAGATTCGGTGTGTTCTTTTTATCTTCTTTGGATGCTTCCTGCATTATTTGATATTTTGCACATAGAATCTTTCAAAAGTTTGTTTCCAGGCTTGACTTTTTCTTTAGTTATTTCAGTTTAAGATATGCTGAGAATGTTCTTCCATTTTGGTTCTCTAACACTGTAATATTTCACTTTGTCGTCTCAAACTGTCCTTTGAAATTGTCTGTTCAGCTCTTTGGCTTTATAATTTCTTCCATTTGCCTTAGCTACTCTCCAATTAAGAACTAATTTCAGAATCTCCTGATGTGTTAGTCCAAGTAGACTAGAGAAACAAATTCATAGACACTCATACGTGTATAGGAAAGAGCTGTATGTACAAGAGCAATTGAATATTCAGAAAACATCCCAGCCCAGTCTACATCAAGTCGATAAATCTGATATTAGCCCACATATCCGATACCAATCTATAAATTCCTCTTCAGACTCACAAAACACATCCAATGATGCTGGATGCAGGAAGATCACAGGCCAGTGGGTGGGAAGTCTTGTGGATCCAGTGGTGTTGTAAGCATCTCAGAGTTGGCAGGGATCTCCACTTTGCTTCTCTGGCTCCAGAGGTCTGGCTCCATCAACCTCTCTCCATGTGTCTTCTCCACAGGGATGTCTTGCAGGGTGTGAGCCAAGAGAGAGAGTGTCTCCTACCAATGAGGAGGAATACAGGTATTCCCAGAATCCTCAGAAGTCTATGCTCACACTGAGGCCTCATTCACAGGCTAGACTACATCCCTTCACTCTTAATCCTCTCAAATTGACAAGCAAGGATATAACTATCACACCTGACATTGTCTTTCTTTCTTGTTTATTCAATGACCTTTTGTTTTCTTCGTGTCTGATGAACTTGATGCGATCTCAGAGCCCGTCGTGTCCTTTTCCATTAGGCTTCTATGCATCAGGCCTGTTCTTGAGATGTTCTTGAAATTCAGATGAGATAGAATGAAGGTCATCTTTGGCGCTAGTAGATTTGTTTTTATTTTCTTCAGCTTGTACCTTACATATGGACAACTGAGGGTCTGTTCCACAGTTGACCCATGGCTTGATTTTAGCTGTTGATATGGAACTTCTCAATCATCTCTCTCCACAGATCCAATCAATTTGATTTCCGTGTAGTCCTTCAGGAGAAGTCCACATGTATAGTCACTGTTTTGTTGTTGAAAAGGATATTTCCAATGCCTTGCAAAATTCTATCATATTATTTCCAGCTTTGTTTTGATCACCAAGATTTATTTTGCAACTGTTGTTCCTTCCTCTTTGTTGGCAACTTTTGCATTCCAATTGCCAATAATTATCAATGCATATTGATTCCATGTTTGCTCCAGTTCAGACTGAAGATGATAGAATTCTTCAATTTGTTCATCACTAGCTTTACTGGTTGGTGCATAAATTTAATTAATATTTGTATTGAGTGTGGATTTCTTTGTATGCAGATAGTTTTTATCCTATAAGAGGCAGCATTATATTCAAGACTGATCTTGAAATATCCTTTTTGATAATGAATGCATCACCAGTTCTCTTGAATCGACCATTCTTGGCACAGTGATTCATATGGATTTTTCTGACTCAAAATGGCCAATACCAGTCCTTCTCAGCAGCACCTAGATTATCTATCTGTGTGCATTCCATTCCATTTCATTTCTGACAACTTTCTATTTTCCTACTTTCATACTTAGTACACTCTCAGTTCCAATTATTAATTGAGGGTCAAAGCTGTTCCTGCTCATATTGACTCATGTCTCATCAGCAAATGAACGTAGACTCTATGTTGCAAAGGCATGTCTTCCTCATTCATATTTTGAGTGGCTTCCGACCTGAAGGGCTCATCTTCTGGCACAATCTCCGACAACATTCTTCATCCCTTCATGGCATTATCAGCATGGTGACTGAAAATGCTTGGATGCTATCCATAAGGTTTTCAATGACTAATTCCTCAGAAGTAGACAGCTCATTCCTTCTTCATCGTCTCTTCTTGCTCTAGAAACTCCACTGAAACCTATTCACTTCAGGTGACCCTGCTGGTATTTGAAATTCCAGTGACAGAGCCTCCAGCATCATAGCAACACACAGCCACTACAGTACCACAACCTGAAAGACAGGTGGTGGCTTTTAAGATTAAGATTAAGAGACAAAATCATAAGGAGACAAATCAGCTCTACACATGGATAATTAATGATCCCCCATCATACCTCTTACAAAATTGCTGTTTGGTGAGTGAAATAAGAAGAAGCACTGTCATGGTGGAGAAGGACTTTCTGGTGAAGATTTTGCATGGGTTTTTTTCTGCTAGTTTTCACTAAGGGTCTCAAACACAATGAGCAAGTGTTATTGTTCTTTGACCCTGCAGAACACTGGGGAGCCAACTGACTTGAACATCTCAACACAACTGTTTCTGTGACGTGTATTGTCGACCAGTGCACTTCTGCTTTAAATAGGTCACGCCTGCCTCTTGCTCTGCCTTCAAGATTGTACCAGGGCTTCTACATGACATCTCTGTTATAATGCTTCAAAGGAATGCTTTAGGCTCTTGATCCTCCTGTTTAAAATTTTCATCGAAAGTCCTGTTCCTGTCTTCAACTGATCCAGGACCAAAAATGTTGGTATTCACAGAGTGAGAAGCTTATTCAGCTTTTGTTAGTATTGTTTCTGCTGTTAATCATGAATCCAATTCATTATTAAACAAGATTTTCCTCTCACAGATTGATGGAGATGGTCTGCTATTATGGGCTAGCTGAGACAAGACCAAACACTATGAGGGAATGAATCACTTGCCTTGTGGGCTTAGAACCATAGTCTTGGGAACATCTAGGTCAATTTGAATAACACCTTCCACGAAGATAATTTTCTACATCCTACTGGGGCCTTAAAAACTAGTGAAGATTCATCTGTGATACAACTATTGTACTCTTCCCATCCAGCACAAAGGAGAGTGAGGAAAACCAAAGATAAAGGAAACAATTAGTCCTAGAGACTAATTAATCCAAAGGACTAATTGACCCTAGGACCACTGCCTCCACTAGCATGAGACCAGCAGAAGCAGATGGTACCATAACTGGCCAATCTGTCCTTGGTCATAGTAGAAGGTCCTGGACAAAGTGGAAGAAAAATACAGAAGAAAATCAGAAAAGAGATCATACTAACCTGTCTAATAGAGACTGGTGGAACCCCCAGACTGTGGCCTTAAGACAACCTTGAAAATTGCAACTGAATACACTCCCAGGCAAAGAAAAGGGGGAGGCCTATAGAGTGAATGTGTGAGTAACAAGCATCTAAAGACAATTGATCATAGTAATTTGCCCCAAAACAAAGCTCAGAAGGCAGAAAAGAGAGGCAAATGCAAACAGGGAACCAAAGGACGGAGTAGGAAGAGAGATATTACATGAAATGTGGTTAAATTGTTGAACTGGAAACTAATTTGCTCTGTTGGCATTCACCTAAAACACAACAAACTGTTTTGTCTTGTTTTATGATCATACATTAGCTTTTTCATTTTATTATCCTGTGATTTGGAGACCGGATTGGTATCACAGTGCTCAAGCCAATCTGGTTCATTCAAAATCTAATAAAGACATAGAGACAATGTCTGTTCTTTAAGTGGTATCACTTTCTTTCCTTAGCATTTCATTATGAATAGATTTTGAACTTTTGTTAATAAAAAAGTTTACCAAGTAGATGACCAGTCAGTGTTAAAATCAACCATTTATGTACATTTTATTTAAATTCACTCATTGCAATCCCCTCCATGCCTTATCTCACTTCCTTCCCATGTTTCCTGTTTTCAATCTTCTTTATTTCTAATCCTCAAAACTTTGTCCTTGGATAAATGCTCCCTTTTGCTGTTAAGTGGTTGTTATAATATAGTGGTGAGTTGGAATCCAGACCTGAAGGATGGATAAGGGTCATAGTAAGGGTCACTCAGATAGAGATCTGAGTTGTAAGCCTGGTACCTGGTATCTTTATTACATCAAACCTGGTCTCTTTTGTAACTTTGGTTTCTGTTCCACATTTTCCTCCTCCTCTATCTATCATGTTTTAATTTGATCTAATGTGATCCTCTGCAAAGCAGTTGGTAGTGGTAGTGATAATAGGCCCCATCTAGTTTTCCTGATCTCAGGGCGTGGAGACTGATGTTTGTGTGACCGGTCAGTCCATTGGTCTAGTTGTTTCCATGCGTCTTTCCATTCTTATCACGCTTCTTTCTTCTGGATGGGAAGAGGTCAGTAGTTACACTTTACAAGGCTTCTCATGAAGCCTTCACCAACATAGGGTGTAGAACATTATCTTTGTGAAATACGTTATAACATTCAACCTTGGCGTTCCCCAAGACTATGGTCTTGATCTCCAAGACCCAATGATCCATTCCTTCAAACTATCTGGTCATAGCTAAGAAGGCTTCATAACTTTTCCCTTGTATGCTCAACCACATTCATGGATATATTTGCAGCAAAAATAAATACACACACACAACTATTCTGTCAGAATATATATATAATCCCCTTTGGTTTCTGAGGCTGTAAATCTTTATGGGAACAGAAACTATCTCTCGAGGCGCAGCTGATGGATCCAAACACCTGACCTTGTGGTAACTCACTACACCATTAAGGGCTTTTCTCTCTCCCTCCTATGTGATATATGTTGTATGCTGTACATTCCTACTCTTTTCCACATTTGTTCAACCTGCATATATATCCAAGCCTCTGAATCAGTGGTTCTCAACCTTTCTAATGCTGCGACCTTTTAATATAGCTCCTCGTGTTGTGGTGAACCCACCCCCCGCAACCATAAAATTATTTTCGTTGCTACTTCATAACTGTAATTTGCTATTGTTATAAATCAGGTGACCCCTTGTGATAGGGTCTTTTCAACGCCAAAGGGGTCATGACCCACAGGTTGAGAACCATAGCTCTAAATAGTATCACTTTCATAAGCATTTTTGGAGCTTGTGCACTGAGAAAGTCAGCAGCAGGGTTTTTTTAGGGGTGTGTGTAGAGGTTGTTAGCTGCCATGGAAGTAACCCCTGATTTATGGGGACCACACACACAGTGAAGCTAACTTATCTGGCACCATGCCCATGTTCAGGTTTAGGGACAAAGGATGCTAAATAGGAGGAAAATGTAAAGGGGAAAAAGGAGCTTATTAAAATAAATTAAATGAACCAATATAACACTTATAAGTCATATGGAAAAGTTAATAAAATGCTAAATAGAAGTGTAAATAATATGCTCTATTATTTCATTCAGACTAAGAAAATCAGGACAGAATTGCCGTTTGAAGAAGGTTGAGCGATAGTTCAGGTTTTTATGTATAAATTTGTATTGATGTATGAATTTGAACACATTCCTTAGATACTCCAGAGTGAGAAAACGGCAAAAATGAGAAGGAAAGTTCTAGGGATATTCAAGAATTAACAAACAGATTGATAAATAAAAAGCATGCATAATTTGGAGGGGTATAAAGGTGAAGGTACTGAAGAGACAATGAAATTGCTTTACCTTTTACATAGTAATTGGGTTAAACTTATTCTAATGCAAAACAGAAAAAGTTGACCTGCCACACAGCTTTGCAAACAGATTCCAATGTTATAACCTTGCTAAAAACCATTTTGATAAACTTTCTTCATCTGTATTTGCTTGTATTTTTTGGAATGGCTCTTTGTTGTACCAAATTCCTGTTCTTCATCTTCATGGTACTCATATTTATTCTTTCACAAAATTAAGCTATTTTCTGCTAAATATTTTGAAATCATCAATCAAATCATTTATCCAGGACATAAATTTAAAACCAATTAATATTATAAGGCACAGATATGGAATTTTATGACTTTGTTTCTTTATTTGTTCTTGTCGAGTGGCATGTCAGTGATAAAGGAATAAAAGAAAAATCAGAGTTTTATATGGAAACCTCTGTTAGATAAACGTAACAATGCCAGGGTGGAGGGAATGTGGGGTAGAAAGGGGGAACTGATTACAAGAATCTTCATATAGCCTCCTCCCTGGGGGATGGACAACAGAGAAGAGGGCAGGGGGAGGCATCGGACAGTGTAACATATGACAAAATAATAATAATTTATGAATTATGAAGGTTTCATGAGGTGGGGGGGTGAGGATGGAGGGCGAAAATGAGCAGCCGATATTAAGGACTCAAGTAGAAGGCACATGTTTTGAGATTGATGATGGCAACAAATGTACATATGTGCTTGACACAATGAATGTATGTATGGATTGTGATAAGAATTGTATGAGCCCCCAATAAAATGATTTTAAAAATAATAAATTTTTAAAAAGAAACAAAAAAGTTACAATGCCATGTATATCCCTAAATATTGCAAATGATCTCAGAGATTATTCTACAACTAAAATATAGTTCTAAAATGAAGGTATATATGCACAATATTAACTGCTTTTAGTTTATATGTAATCCATAAGCAAAAGCACCTTTCACCTCAAACACTTTATTTCTCCAATTTTCTGTTGTCAGTTATATAATCTAACATAACTGTCACTCTCTGGTGTAGCAGAACATGATTTTTTTTTTAGAAGTAAGCAACAATCTGTGAAAAAAAGTAAATCACAGAGTGTTTTCAGACCAAATATCATCTGTTTCCTGTACTGAACCCAATTGCATTTCAGTGGATAACATTAAATGCTACTTAATGTTATAACAAATTATCCCTCTCTGGAAATCAAAACTGTCTTAGTGCTAAAAATCATACCCAATTTCTTACTCAAGCACATTCCTACGATGTATTTCTGATTCTCTCTTCTTCATAAGAATTAACACCCACCACTCACAGCTCCTCAACCAGTTGGCAGAAGTCAAACAGTTGTTTGCCTGGAGGCAGGTGATATGCCAGCAATGAATAAGAAAAGAGTTGAGGAGTGAGACCATTGTTTTCTGATAGTTGCAGTTAAGATCTTGCCATTGCCATTTATATTGTATTTCAAAACTAAAATTCTTTTTTGTGGCATATGGTATTGCTGCATATGTAAAATATGTGGGAATAAATAGCCAATGGGTCTTGTAAGCAGTCCAGCAGCTGAGAATGCTCCTTCCCCAAGTGACTGGTGACTGTGACTAAACCCATTGAATCAATGTGACTTTCAGCAAGCCCTTTCCTCTCTCCAAGCTCGATTTAACCCTCTGAATTAGAAGTTGAAATCGCTCATTTCTAAGTCTCATTCAACATTCTAAATCCATGAAAGGGAATAACTGCTTATTAACATAAAGTGGCTGAAAACAATTTCAGTGACATCAAATAGGTGGTGGAGACCTTTAGATTTTAGACTAATTGTAAGAGGAAAAGAGCTTTAATCTAGTGAGGCTATAGTAGTCTTAGCTTCTGGTCTAATATGTCAAGGATGGTTATGTTTTCAGAAGAGAGAGGAAGGGAATTTAAAACAATAGAATGAAGTCCCTTTGAAGGAGATGCGAGTCCGCCATCACTAGATGCATTCAAGGAGCGGCTGGTAGACTGTTTGGCAAGGTTTCTGTTATCATTGATCTATCCATAACAAAATAAAACATGCCCCAGTCCTTCACCAAATTCATGGTTGTTAATATGACCAATGGCATTCGCATTCATCATCAAAAAGGACATTTCAAGATCTGTCTTGAAATACAATGCTTTCTGTGATAGCATAATGGCTATCTGAATACAAGGATATCCACTCAATACAATTATCATTCAAATTTATGACCCAGTCACTAAAACTGGTGATAAACCTAAGAATTCTACCAATGTTTTTGATATAGAATTTTGCAAGACTAATAACTTGTTCAGATCAAATGTCCTTTTCCAGCGGCACAAAACGTGAGTATACACTTGGCCTTCTCTATATGTAACACACAGAAATTAAATTGACTATGTCTGTGGGAAGAGACAATGGAGAAGTTCAATATCAGCAGCTAACACAGGCCAGGGGCTGGCTGGAACAGACCATCAATTGCTCAGGTGGCTGAAGAACGTTCAAGCAAATCCACTAGAACCAAAATACAATCTTGAGTATATTCTACCCAAATTTAGAGAACATTTCAAGAACAGCTCTGATGCATTGACCACTCATGACAGGAGACTGATGGGCCGTGGGATGGCAGCACACATGAAGAAAGCAGAAGATCATTTAAAGACAGGGAATAAGGAGAAGAACAAGAGTGGGTGTCAGAAGAGACTGTGAGCTTACTCTTAATTGTAGAGTAGCAAGGCACATGAAAGAGATCCTGAAGTCAAAGAGCGGAACAGAAAACTTCTAAGGGCAGATCGAGACAAAGTAAAATATTGCAGTGAAATGTGCAAAGATGTAGAGTTAGAAAACCGAAAAGGAAGAACACACTCAGTATGTCTTAAACTGAAAGAGCTAAAGAAAAAAATCAAGCCTCAAGTTTCAATACTTAACGATTCTATTGGCAAAATATTGAATAATACAGGAAGCTTCAATAGAAAATGGAAAGAATACAGAACCACTGTTCCAAGGAGGCAGCATTTCAGGAGGCAGCATGTGAGCAAGAAATAATGGTGCTGAAAGGAAAAAATTCAAGTTGCACTAAAGCATTGGCCAAAGCAAAGCTCCAGAAATTGATGGACTATCAACTGAAATGTTTCAACAACACCCATTCATCTATGCCGGGAAATTGAGAAGAGATTTTCTTGGGCAATTCACTGGAAGAGATCCATATTTGTACCCATTTCAAAGAATGCACAAATTATTGAGCAATATTACTATTATCAAATGCAAGTAAAATTTTGCCAAAGATCATCCAACAATGGTAGCAGCAGTACATTGACGGGAAGCTGCCAGAGGGTCAGGTTGGATTCAGAAGATGGCATGTAGCAAGGGATATCATTGCTGATGTCAGAGGAAACGTGACTAAAAGCAGAGATGTTTACTTGTGTTTTAGTGACTATGGAAAGGCATTTGATTGTGTGGATAATAACAAACTATGGACACCTTGAAAGAAGAATGGGACTTCCAGAACACTTCATTGAGTTCATGCAGAACTTGTACATGGATCAAGAAGCACTTGTGCGAATGGAACAAAATCCTATATGGTTTAAAACCAGAAAAGCTGTGTGTCGGGGTTGTTTCCTCTCGTCATACTTATATTCAGTCTATATGCTGAGCAAATCATCGAGAAGACATCTCATATGAAGCAGAATGTGGCATCAGGATTGAAGGAAAGCTTATTTACAATCTGCAGCATGCAGATGACACAACCGTGCTTGCTGAAAGCAAAGATGGGTTGAAGCAATTGGCTGACAAAGATCAAGAATTGTAGCCTTCCATGTGGATTAGAATTCAATATACAGAAAACAAAAATCCTCTCAACTGGACCAATGGGTAATGTCATGGTAACGGGAGAGACAGTTGAATTGTCAAGGACTTCGTCTTTCTTGGATCCGCAAACAATACTCAGGGAAACCAGAGTCAAGATATCAAAGGGCACATGGCATTGGGGAAATCTTAAATTGTTGAGAAGCGTTGATGTTACTTTGAGAACAAAGGTGCACCTGACTCATTCCATGGAATTTTCCTTTGCTTCATATACATGTGGAAAAGAGACCAAAGAAGAATCTATGCATTTGGATTATTGTGTTAGCTAAGAAAGAATATTGAAAGTACAATGGACTGCCAAAAGAGCTAACTGGTCTACCTTAGAAGAAGTAGCCAGAAGGTTCCTTAGACACAAGGATGTTGAGGCTTTGTGTTGTGTACTTTGGACATAGTATCAGAAGAGACCAGTCCCTGGAGACGGACATCCAGCTTGGTAAAGCGGAGAGGCAGTGAAAAACAGGAAGGCCTTTGTTGAAATGAATTTACACAGTGGCTGCAGCAATGGGATCGAACATAAAGAACAATTTTGAGGATGGTGCGGGATCAGCCATTATTTCGTTCTGTTGTATCTAGGGCTGCCATGGGTCAGAACCGACTGGACAGCACCTAACAGCAGTTTACTCAAGTCCAATGTTGTGGCCACTGTATATTCTGAGTGTTTTCCAATCTAGTGGAATTATCAGTCAGCACTCTCTTGGACAAGATTTTTCTGATTTAATTGACAGATATTTGGAAGCACAGCTCTAGATTTTTCTTCCAAGTCAGCCTGCCTTATTCTGGAAGCCCCACTCAAACCTGTCCACCATGGAAGACTTTGCCGGTATTTGAAATAGAGGGGGCATAGCTTCTAACATCAAAGCATTCCATAGGAAGGCCACAATGTGACAGATTGACAGAAGAGTGTTGGCTGAATGTGATAAAGTTTTAAAAGCTAAGTAAGTGGAGCGCCAAGATCCCCTTCCATAAAAATGCCATCATAAACTGCTGATCCGATGCTTTGTGCTCATAACATCCTGCGGCAGAATTGCATCTACCCGTCCTGGGCCAAACCTGGTGAAAGTCCTATCAGGCATACAAAATGATCATGTTGCCTGCAACAGAATAATCACACTCCTGCGAGATAAGGCAGGTCAATTGCAGCTACCTGACAGGCAACCATACGTGGCACAGAAGGAGCACAGATAACTCACTAAGGGAGTTCAAAGGAGGTAAGTTGACTTCCAACTTGTAGAAGCGATCAGTCACAAATGTAGGATGTGCGGAAGAGATGAAGGTGGAGAAGCACCTTGAAGAAGAGCAAGAGATTCCTAGTGAAGACAGATGGCTTTACGGACCCTTTCCGATTCCCTGGGTAGTAAAGACAGTTACTATGCTCAGCTACTAAACAAGTAATGGGAAGTTTGAGTCTACCCAGAGGTACCTTGGAAGAAAGGCCTGGCAATAGACTTCTGAAAAATCAGTCACGGAAAACCCCGTGGGACACAGTCCTATTCTTAGACACGTTTGGTCAAACAAGAGTCAGAATCAACTCAGTGGCAACTGGGCCCTGGTGAAGATCCTTCGGGTCTCGCGATTTCACCTGCTTCATCAAAGAGCTTAAAATGTCACAAAAAGGAGCACAGATAGGTCGCTCCTCCTGCTTTCAAGTGCTAATTCTATCTACCTGTTTCATATGTCAGCATTGGGCATGACATATCATTTCAATGGCAAGACAAAGTTTTATTAATACATTACAGGGTTAGATAAGACTTTTGCTCTATGGTCATTATCTTGAAAACCTGACTCCAACCATGAATACATATTAATTGTTACGTGCTGACCTTATGTACATTTCCCCCCTCTTGATCGTGCAAACTATTTAGTTAGTCAGAACTGAGAAGGAGCTGCTACTTTGGATCACCAGTGAGACGACCTTTGACTCTCCGAAGGAATCATCAAGTGACTGCCCGTATGTGGTTCTACCTTTTTAACATAATCGCCACTCTGAGTTCCATCTTTGAAGCACTTCTTCTGAGACATGAGAACCCAAGCCTGAGTTTACAGCAGATTCTCAATGGTGCAGCTCAAGGAATATTGGCTCTTTTCCTAATTATATTCTGAAGTGAGTCTCCAACTCTGTGTTCTGCTTGAGTACATGCCATTTAGAATAGCTTTTTCCGGTGTTTGACAGCCTACCATTAATAATTAAATGATTAATTATGGTTACATGGGATAACCTAAGTATCTTGTTTAAAATTCAGGCCTCCTAGTGTTAACAAACTTATGAAAAGATTAATGCAGTGTAGAAAATTTCATCATATTTCCTGTAGCAGTCATGCAAAAAGAGTATTTGTGATGAATTGTAGGAATTTGTGGAATAGAAATGCTAATAATATACACTTACAGAAGTAAATAAAAACTGTATGGCTTTATGTCTATTTTCCCATGTTAACTATTAAGAACTCATCTTTCTGAGCACAACTGCTAGTGGTTGTTTCCCTACAAAGAAATGCCCAAAGGAGGAACAGGGTCAGCTACTGTACATATTCCGCGCATGCACACTGCACCGTAGTTTCTGTGACTCCTCGGGGCTTGCATACTTTATCCTGTTTGCAGAGACATGCTGCCCATTGTGTCTAATCCTAATTTAGAAAGATTTGTAATCAATCTTTTCTGTTAATATTTGTAGGTGCCTATTGTTTTAGCTAAATGGATACAAGATGTACCTATCTGTATCTAAGAAAGATATTTGCTTTATCAATGTCAGAAAAATAGACTTTATTTGTTTGTTTTAAATTCTTTTTATTGTTGTAAAGATATGTAACACAATATTTTCTAATCTGAAATTTTTCATCTCTATAATTAGTGACACTAATTACATTAATCATGTTTTGAAAGCATCACAAATATCCACTATCAAATTTCCTATTACTGAAAACAAAATGTTCTTGTTCCATGTGTCAAGTCTGTTCTTGAAAATTCAGGTGGTACAGACTCAAGGTCATATTTTGGTTCTCATAGGGTTGTTTTAATTTTCTTGAGATTTAACCTGAGCAATTGATATTCAGCCCTTATTCTGATTTTAGATGCTGATATTGATTTTCCATCTTCCCCTCCCACCAAAGTTGTTGTTGTTAGGTGCCATCAATTCAGTTCCAACCATAGAGTATATCAGGCAGTAGAGTCCATTCCAGCCCATAGTAACCCTACACTGCAATTAAGAGCAAGTTTCAGATGTAGTCAGTTTAATTTCAGTGTATTCTATCTGGAGACATCCACGTGTTTCTGGAAAATGGTATTTGCCATGAATTTGTCGTTGGTTTCGTAAAATTTGATCATGTGATTTCCAAAAGTGTGGCATCGGAATTGGAGACTCATTAACAACCTGCAATATTCAGATGACACAACCTTGCTTGCTGCAAGCAAAGAGGGGTTGAAGCAATTGGTGACAAAGATCAGGGATCACAGCCTTCAATATGGGTTAGAACTCTCACTGTGAAGAAAATAAAATCCCACACAGCTGCACCAACAGGTGGCTTCATGAGATAGGAAGAAAAGAATGAAGCTGTCGAAGATTTCATCTTGCTTGGATCCACAGTCAATGCTCATGGAAATATCAGTCAAGAGATCAAAGGACATGTTGCATTGGGCAAATCTGTTGAACACAAGAGGACTAAGGAGAACCTGACCCAAGCCATGGTATTTTCAATTGCTTCATGCGCATGTGAAAGTTTGGCATTGAATAAGGAAGACCAAAGAAGAATCAATGCATTTGAAGTATCATCTTAGCGAAGAGTATTGAAGGAACCATGGATTGCCAAAACAACAAGCTGCTCTATCTTGGAAGCAGTTCAGTCGGGATGATCCTCAAAGGCAGGGATAGAGAGACTTTGTCATATGTACTTTGGACTTGTTATCTTGGTAAAGTGGAGGGGCAGAAAGAAAAAGCAAGGAACATCATTGACAAAATAGATAGACACAGCGGCTGCAACAATGGGTTCAAACGTAAGAACAATTGTGGGAATGACGCAGGACCCAGCTGTGATTGATGGCTACACAGGCCAGAACTGACTCAATGGTGCCTAAAAACAACATAAACAGACACTTGGTGCTTCCTTATAAGCACTATTATTAGAAGCTAATCCTGTTCCCTAAAGGATATACAAGAACCCCTTGTGATGTCTCGGCTAAAGTGCTAGGCTGCGACGGAAAGGTTAGTAGTTCAAACTCATCAGCTTATCCCAGAGAACGATGTGGCATTCTGTCTCCAGCAAGCTTTATATTCTTGGAAAATCTACACTCTGCTCTGTTTCCTACTCTGTCCTCTTTCCACTATGAGTTGGATCAAAAGAACAGCAATGAGTTTGTTTGGTAAATAAAATTTTCACTATGTTATTATTGTCCACAGACTCATTTTTATCATGTATTTAGGTGGGCTGCTATCACCAGCCACTCCACAAAGAAAAGGCTAGCTAACTGAGTCCATAAAGATTACAGCCAAGACTCTATGGAGCAGTGCTATGTGGTAACATACGGGGTTGCCCTGACTTGGTATCGACTACGTGGCAGTAGGTTTGGTTCGGGGATTAAATAAACCTACAAACACTAATATGTCTTAATCTAATACTCATCCCCCTATACCCAAGTAATCTCACACATACACACACACACACACACACGAAAAGATTGTGTCCTAAAGCAGCAGAACAGGAATTGCTGTTTATCCTCACAAATGGCTCCCAAACAAGGTGAAACCTACTCCAAGAGATTCTTTACTGGGCACCTTGATGGATT
The DNA here is from genome assembly GCF_050624435.1 of Tenrec ecaudatus. NCBI lineage: Eukaryota > Metazoa > Chordata > Mammalia > Afrosoricida > Tenrecidae > Tenrec > Tenrec ecaudatus. The sequence goes on from NC_134536.1 coordinate 22,096,510, forward strand.
TGTTTGTCCATGTTTGCGTTAGGAGCTGGGACAAGCTAGGTTTGTAGCCAAATGGAGAGTAGGGTGTTGGAATTCGTAGAGAGTTACAGTAGCACTGATGGCAGTGGGCTGCTTCATGCTCAGGCTTTCTGCTATGGCAAGCATTTACGGCCTCGGAAACCAAGGAGGGCAGTTCTATCCTGTCTTAAAGGGTGGTTATGAGTTGGAGTTCACTTGATGCCAGTTTGATTTTTTTTTTTGATAGAATAATGTGGACTCGAACATAACAGTTGCGAGCATGGTACTGAAGCAGCCAATGTCCTGTTGTGTTGTACATAGGGTCACTGAAGTCAAAAGTAACTCAATAACACCTAACAGGGGCAACAAAGGCATTATGGGATGGATGGGGTAGGAAACAAGAAGGAAGTAAAAAAGAGTGAAACTCACAGAAAGATGTAAGAGAGGATAATGCACAGGCTACTGTGCCCTGCATCAAGGGACTCTTCCCCTTGACCATCAGTAAGACTGGATGTACCCACCAGTATTTTGAGGCTATGTGAACTGATAAATATTCTATCATCTGAATTAATTGCATGCACCACCAAAACGGCAAATGTGAAACCATGACACTGGCAGCTAGAGAAAGTCTAATGTTTTCTACGGCCCTGAGACTCACAGAAATCTTTCTAAGGACATGGATTTTTTGGATTCAAGTGAATCTTACCTAGATCTCTAATGGAAGAGATGGTTTCTCAATGCCCCACCTTTAGCAGATGTCCATCTAAATCTCATTGATTTAGAGCAGTCACTGGCATGAGGATAAACTGAAGCAGGATACATGGGCTGCATGGGCTCTGAACTCTGAGCTCTTCTGAATTAAGAATAAACTGTTTTTAATCAGACATTAGAAAATAATACATAAGATGACTTATGAGATGGGAGATCCTATAGACTTTTCTCAACCAAACCAAGATTTTATTCACTTGGTCTAGAGAATGCTAATAGTGATATACTTTGGTCTCTATCCCTTTACATTATTCCTCCCACTGGAAAGCGACAGTAAATCAATTTGTAGAAATTAACTAGATCCTAAATTTAATTGGGTAATGTTCCCAGTTTGAAGGAAGTTAAGAAGAAGCTCCAAGTTAGAAGGAAACTCTCTGCCCTTCCCTTGTTTCCCTATGTTTCAGCTTGTTTAAAATGAGCAGGCATTTGCTTCCATGTACCATGCTTTGATTCACAGCATCGCATCTGTGAGAAGGATGACAAACAAAGTTTAGGAAAGAGATAAAAGGCTTATAACTGACTTCAATCATGGCTAGCCTTAATAAAAACAATACTCAGAATCCATGTGACTCTGTATGTATAAACTAGCAAGTAGATACACCAAGGGGGAAAAAAACATGGCACAAAATCCACCATCTAAAAATACTACAAGCATAAAGACCATATGGAAATGTTAAGATGGTCAAATGAGTGGTGCACACACACCAAAAAAAAAATCACCGAGTTATGTTTGTGTCGACTAGGCCTAGTTGAATAGAGAAACAAATCCAAGGACACTCATATGTGTGTAAGAAAGAGCTTTATATCAAGGAGTAATTGTACATTAAGAAAACATCCCAGTCTGGTCCCGATCAAGTCCATAAGTCCGACATTAGTGCATAAGTCCAATACTAGTCCATGAATCCTTCTTCCGACTCACGCCCACATGCAATGATGCGAAATTCAGGAAGATCACAAGTCAGTGGGTGTAAAGTTTTGTGGATCCAGTGGTAGTGAAAACATCTTCAGGGCTCACAGTGTAACTCCACGTGGCTTGTCAACAGGAAGGTGAAGGCAGGGAGAGGGAAGGCATCCTCCAGAGAGCCATTGACCTCCATCGCCTTCCAATCCAGCTGTGACCTGCTTGGCAGGCTAAACTTCACCCCTTCACTCTTAATACCCTCAAGTTGACATAAGATTACATAACTACCACCATGTTGAAGGCCTGGAAGAATTAGAGATGGTTGAGAAAGGGAAAAGTGACACTTAAGTGCTAGAAATATTTCAAATAAAAGTTATTATATTGAGTGATAGATTCGATATGGGTTAAATGAAGAGCTTCAGCAAGGAATTTCAATACACAAAGCATGGCACCATGTCTGACTCTCTCTAGCTTGACTGTCCATGATTTTCAAAACTGCCACCAATCATGTGATAGGAGTTAAAATACATCTTGAACCCCCATATTAATCTGAGGCTTTGGGTTTTTTTTAATTCTATTAAGATTTCAGGCACACAGTTGTATTCAATTCTCAAATACAGGCCCAGTTTGCCGCTTCAGCCCTATATGTGCTCTTCCAAGCTTTCACCTCCCCATCCAACTCTAATTGAATGACCCTCCAAAAATGTTCATGTAAAAAGCATTTCCCTACTTAAAACCTTAAGTTAATTTCTATACGATCAACTTGAAAGTTTCTATGATGATAAAAAAAAAATAGTTCACGATCTGGAGCCAGCATGACTTTCCACCCCCTGCTCTAGTCACTTGCTTCAGTGCTCCTGCCACACTGGCCCCCTCATTACTTCCTCAATATACTTTTGAAATGTCACGCCAATTACTTTCATTTGTGCTGTTCTTTTGTCTAGCATGCCTTTCCAGTTACCAGAAATCAAGCACACGCCTCCTTGTCATTTTAAACTCAGCTTCAAGATAACATTCCTGTTTCTCAACCATCTGCCCCAACACCAATCAGGGTTAAGAACCACAGCAACAAGAGGAAGGCTCTCGATGAGATGGATGGAAACAGTGGCTGCAACATGAGTCCCAACCCCAAGCACCATTGTGAGGACGGTGCATGGCCGAGCAGAGTTTCATTTGGTTATACCTAGGGTCGCTATGAGGCAGAACTGATTTGACAGTACTTAACAGCAACAACAACAGTCATGTGATAGGCAGTTCTGAGGTAGCAGTGGTTAAAGCACTCTGCTGCTAACCTAATGGCTGGTGGTTGGAGCCCATTGGTGTTTCCGTAGGAGAAAGATTTGTCAACCTGCTATGGAATCGTAAAGATTACAGCTTTGAAACACTGGAGTGCAGGTGTACTTTGTCCTGTAGGGTCACTATGAGTTGGTATTGATTCAATGGCGATGGACTGAGGTCATAATATGTTAGCAAGAATCTTAACTTACCTCCCACACGAACATCCCATATTTCCCTAGGGAAGGATACTTTCTGTCCCTTTGCCTACGCTTGTCCAAGTCAAGGGAGATGTTTCTTATTCTGACAATGGGATGATGGAACTCGGACATATATTTCAAGTCCTTTTCCTGTTTCCTAGCAACTAAAAACTTTACTACTTGTAAAGTTAAGCCTTTATGAGACTTGAAGTTTGGGCTACATAGGCTCCATTCAAAGCTTGGAGCATATATTAGAGAGACCAATGATGGCTAGGTCAATGCATTGCTCTCAATCATAAGAAAGGGTTTTTCTTATCATCTATTTAGGTTCCTCTATATAGTTAATAGTGTTCCCCCAAAACATAGGATAAAATGAGAAAAAGTATTGATTGGCTTTCTCCATCCCTCCCTTATCAGCCCGTGGACCAGAACACTAGCAGATTAACATTGGAGCAGAATGTAGGTTGTGGGGGTGGGGACACAGAAGGAGGTTGAAACCTTCATTGCTTGAGTAACCCTGAACCCCCTGGGATTTGCCTTTGGTGGTTTTCAGTAGCTTTTTGTTACTGTGTGACTGGGCTTTAATTGTTGAGGGATATGGGGCTGGGTATTCATTTTCTACATATTTCTCTGTGGCTGAACTTGACCTGACTTCTCCTAGCCGAGCTATGGCTTAAGCAGGCCAATCGGAAAGGGATTATGTTACATGGAAGAGGGTCGTTTCATTCCAATAAAGGCTAACCTTAAAATGGGCAGAGCTTTGGTGCTCAGGTGTTTTAGGCACTTGTGAGTGGATAGAGTTTAGTTTGTTGTCTGTGTTTCTTATCCAGATCTACAGGCAGCTAAATTCTTTATTGGCCATAAAGTTCCACGAAAATGGGCTCTTGGCCGGCATAAGTTTAACTAAATATACTGCCCCAAGTTCCAGTCCTCTGTCTACTGTTCTGAAACACAATAAGCATTAAAAAGAAAATCATAGAGAAGCTAGCCCATAGGCTTCGTGTAGCCTATATCCACTCATTGTAAAGGCTCACCCTCAAATCCAGGGCCTCAAGGAGCCATTGGTTTGCTACTGAAGTTACCAGGAACCACATCTTAAATTCCAGAGACTCTTTATGGCCACTTACACAGAAGGAAATGAATATGACTAGAAACACACTAAAAGGGAATTAAGAAAAATAGCCCACAAATGAAATTATTACAAACTCAGAGGCTGAGGGCAGCTTAAAATGTCACACCATGTTGGGACGTCAGAATCATGTCCACTGAGGAAGTTAAGGAGGCAGTCACTGCGCTGGCTCCCTGCTCTTCAGCCTTGGGGTCCGAACAGACTACAGGGGGTAATAAACAAAACGATGCTGGAAGAAGCAAATGCTTCTGAGACGAGAGGGTGAGATTTAGATAGAGCACATGAGAAACTAATATAAAAAGAGAGAGAACGAGATCTTGGAAACCAGGCTAGAACTATATGAAATAAAAGGGACATTCTGGGTTTTGTTGTTGTTAGATGCATACAGTCAGTTTCAACCCATAGCTAATGGCGTATGTGCAACCGAATGAAGCACTGCCTGGGTCTGGGCCGTCTTCACAAGGCTTGTGATGCTTGAGCTGGCCACTTCAGTCGCTGCCTCAATCCACCTCATTGAGGGTCTTCTTCCCTTGCACTGGTCCTCGGCTCTTCTGAGCATGTTATCCTTTTCCAGGGACTGCTCTCTCCTGTTCTGACCTAAGTACCTGAGACAAAATCTCAGCGTTCATGCTGTGAAGGGGCATTCAGGATATATTTATTCTAAATGGATTCGTTCTTCTACAAGTCCATGGTACATTCAGTATTCTTTACCAACACAATAATTCAAATGAATTAAATTCTTCTTCAGTCTTCCTTCTTCATTTCCCAGTTTTCATAGGCATCCAAGAACACTTTGAAGCGATCTTTTGCAGAAGACTTGCCCGATGCAATACGTTGTTCAGTATCATGACAGCCGTTTCTATGAGTGTTCATTGTAGAGCAGAGTAAAATTACATCCTTGACAACGTCAGTCTTTTTTCCATTTATCATGATGTTGCCTTTTGACCCAGCTGTTTGAATTATTGTGTTGTTTTTTTGTTTTGCTTTGTTTTAACCTTGAGATATGATTGATGCTGACAATTGTATTCTTTGACCTTCATCAGTAAGTGCTTAAAGGCCTCTTTTTTTCAGCAAGCGAGGCTGTGTCATCTGCATGCTGCAAGTTGTTAACAAACCTTCTTCTGATCCTGATTACAGGTTCTCCATATGGGTCAGCTTCTTGGACTATTTACTCGTCATACAGAGAGAGCATGGTGAAAGGATACAACCCTGACCCACACCCTTTATGACTTTAAACCAAGCAGCATGCCCTTGCTCTGTGTGAACCCCTGCTTCTTGGTCTATATAGAACAATGGAGTGTTCTAGAATTCCTCTTCTTCACAATGTTATCCATAATTTGTTATGATGCATGCTGTGAAATGTCTTTTTGTAGGTCAATATAACATAGGTAAATGTCTTTGGTCTAATTGACCCTAGAGAGAGGAATTGAAAAGGAAAAATCATTTTGCTATTTATTGATCAGGCAGTTTACCAAACTCAACTAAAGCTGACAGAGCTAGAAAATCAAGATGTCAACTAACATTTTGGAAGCTTTTCCAAGAAGGAGCAAAGCTCCAGAGTTTATTGAGTAATATATTCTTCAAGTCCACTGTAAGTATGGATTGTAATGAGAGTTGTATGAGTTCCTAATAAAATGTAAAAAAAGAAAAGAGGAGAAAAAAAAGAAAATGATTAGGTCAAAGAATGTACAGATGTGCTTTATACAATTGATGTATGTATATGTATGGACTGTGATAAGAGTTGTATGAGCCCCTAATAAAATGTTAAAAATAAAATAAAATTTTTTTAAAAACTACATAAAAAAGAAAGTTTACAGAAAAAAAAGCAAGTGGGAAATCATCCTTGAAAAAAACTAGAAAGAGGAAACAAAATAAAATATGCACATTTAGAATATGTGTTTGTGAATTTGAACGAATGAACGGGCATTGCTCTTTGTGCATGCCATCTGAGGTGGGGGAAATATAAAACAAACAACAAACAGAAGAGAAATTTCAATACAGGCAATGAGGAGGATTAAAGCTTAGGTGAGGAGGGTGGGGAGAGATCTCAGTCTTCTGATGTATGTCTCTCCAATGGCCAATGATCGAGAAGACTTCTACGTACAGTTGTTGTCTGCCTAAATGTCTTCTTTGGTCAACTGTCTTTTGAAGCCCTCTGCCAATTTTTGTAATTGCGTTATTTGTCTTTTATGTGTTGAGATTTTGAATTTTCTATAAATTTTAAAGATTAACCCCTTGTCTAATATGTTGTTTCCAAACATATTTTCCCAATCTGTGAGTTCACCTTTTACTCTTTTGATGACACATTTCGATGGACTTTAATGTCTCACTATTAGGAGGTACCAGTCATCTAGTTTATCATCTGTTGATTGTGTGTTTTTTCATTATGTTTGACTGTGCTATGACTAAAACAAAAAACAACAACACCTGCTGATGATGCAGAGAGGATTTAACCCTATAGACTTCCAGTGGTCCAGTAAAATATAGTACTGCGGAAAGAAGTATAGTCAATCCCTCTAATATATATATCTCCTAGAGTAATTAGAGCCAGGACACAAATAGATGTGCAGGCCCCTGTTCATTGCAGGTTTATTCACAACAGCAACAGTTGGAAACAACCCAACTAAACTTTGGTGCATACCCACAATGTAAGGAGCATGCACACAATGCAATACTGCCCAGCTTTAAAGACTAACAATGAATCTGTGAAACACTTCATACCATGAATGAACCTGGAGGTCATTCTGCTAAGTGAAATTAGTCAATCACAAAATGACAAATATTGTATTAGATCATTATTATAAAAAGTCCAGAAAAGGTTTTTAATATGAAAGGAAAGGTTCTTTGATGGTCACCAAGGAGGGGAAGGAAAGAGAAGGAGGGGAAGTCGTGGGCTACCGGATAGATAAGTGTTCTTTTGGGTGGAGAGGGCAATATAGAAGGCTGTAAGAGGGGGGAGTAGGGAAAAGTGATAGGTGCAAGGGAAGATAATGGGTGGTTTGCAAGGGTTAAAGTCAGCAGAGGTAAACATTCTTACATATAGTCCTATAATAACTGTGATCTATAAGTAGATGCATGGGTAGACACACAAGGAAAACATGTGTATGAGGGAAGTGGAAGTATACTCATGTAAGTATGTGTATACACACATATACATATAGATATACATGACAGAGGATATTTGTATATATGTATTTACCTTTGGTGCAAATATGTCCATGAATGTGGCAGAGCATGAAGGGGACAAAGTCATGAAAACTTCTAACATATCACCAAGCATTCTGAGGGAGTAAGTTGTTGGGTTAACTTGGAAACTCAGCACCATAGCACCAAGGGACAGGAAGGTGAATTGAGGTAGCAAAGTTCACTAAGACAATGGTCTACGTCCTAAGTTGGTGAATAGTTACTGAGGTCATCAAAGCTCATAAATAACCATCTAAGGTACAACTATTGGTCTTTCTCCATCCAGAAGAAAGAAGACTGATGCGATTCAAAGACCTCTGAAACATGAGAACATTAGTATGAAAACATCAGTCTCCACAATCCGGAGAGGGGATGAACTAGCTGGTCTCCATGTTCTAGTAGCAACTGCTCTGAAAAAGGACCACATTAGAGAATTTTGGATAAAGTGGTAGAAAATTGTGGACTAGAACTCAGCCATAAAAAAAGGCCAGACATTTTGGTCAGGAAGAGATGGGTAGAACCCAAAACGATGGCCCTTAGTCACCCTTCAGATCTAGAACTGAACTACCCCCCCATGTTCGAATTATCAATCATTTAAGATCAAACCCAAGGACAGAGGGTTAGGAAGGAAAGAGGATTGGAAACAGGAACTATCGGGAGGAAGTGGTAGAAGCAGTTATGCAATGAGGAAATTTAAATAGATGAGCTTAAACAAATGTGTATAAATATTTGAATGTAAAACTCATGAACTGCTCTGTCACCCTTAAATCACAGTATAAAATTTTAAGGGGAGAGAGAAAACTTCGATCTCTATTTCCAGAATACTCAGTAGCTCTTTTTATTACAGCTTCAAGTGAAGAAAAGAAAAGAAAAGAGGAAAGATACCCAAAAATTGAGTAATCATCATTTCAGTAGATAGACTATGCAATTTTGCACATCCATTCAACGTTTACAAATCAAATATATATTCAAACATAGATAAAAACTTAAGACTTTTTATAGAAAAGGGGGCACAACCAGTCCTGTCAAAATACAAATATATTGAGGGAAAGGTTTTCTTTACTTAGAAATTAAACATCATAATTCTTGATCACACCAAGAGAAAATAGAAAATCCAAGAGAAATGAAAAGATTAGGCAAAGTCTCAGAAGCAGGACAAAAATGCACTCAACTGAAAACCTAAAAATGTGTTTTCATCATGCAAAAAGAAAAGAGAAATTAATGTTAATTTAGAAATTATGAAAAATAACTAAAACAATTAGTTATGCTTTAAGCTGAAATAAGTCAAAGAGCACAAGAATAGAATCAAAAACCTACCCAGAAGACCCACTATAAACATGATTAAGGAAAATGATAAGAAGGAAACAGTTTCATCAGAACAAAAATATAGTGAATGAAGCGGGGAGTGCGGAGTGGAGACCCAAAGCCCATTTGTAGGCCACTGGACATCCCCATACAGAAGGGTCTTGGGGAGGAGACAAGCCAGTCAGGATGAGATGTAGCAACGATGAAACATACAACTTTCCTCTTGTTCCTAAATGCTTCCTCCTCCCCCACTATCATGATCCCAATTCCGCCTTACAAATCTGGCTAGACCAGAGGATGTACACTGGTACAGATAGGAACTGGAAACACAGGGAATCTAGGGCGGGTGATCCCTTCAGGACCAGTGGTGTGAGTGGCGGTACTGGGAGGGTGGAAGGATGATGGATTTGAAAGGGGGAACCGATTACAAGGATCTACACATGACCTCCTCCCTGGGGGATGAACAACAAAAAGTGGGTGAAGGGAGACGTCGACAGTGTAAGACATGACAAAATAGTAATTTATAAATTATCAAGGGTTCATGAGGGAGTGGGGAGCGGGGAAGGAGGGGGAAAATGAGGAGCTGATACCAGGGGCTTAGGTGGAGAGCAAATGTTTTGAGAATGATGAGGGCAATGAATGTACACATGTGCTTTACACAATTGATGTATGTATGGATTGTGATAAGAGTTGTATGAGCCCTTAATAAAATGATTTTTTTAAAAAGAAGGAAACAGTTTTGAAAAGAGAGACCCAAGCTACAGGAGGATATAAAACCCCACATCAGTGAATGCTAGAGGGATTCTATGGCAACAGATGGAAGTTTAGAAGGAGCTTTCCAGATCTTCTGTCGCCCGCACTGGCTTAAATCATTGATATTCTCAAACTCCAATAACTCAAACCTGTGATGTTTAAGTGCAGGTTTGGGTTCAGTAGGCTGTGACGGTGGCTGGGCTTTCATGTTAATAATGAATAAATCCACAGGCAAGGCTGACACTGTTGGTCTAGCGAAGCAGTACAGCTTTCGGTCACATGGAAATTATGTTTGATGCAGGTTAGGTAAGATGCAGCTATATGCTCATCGGGAGCTGGTAGCCTTCACAATCCCATCCACAGCCATTGAATAACTTAGGTTCTGACTCACGGTGCCCCTATAGGACAGGGTAGAACTTCCTTGTGCCTTTCTGAGAATGCAACTCCTTACCAGAAAAGAAAGCCTCTTCTTTCTCCATTAGACAGACCTCATCCAAACCCACTGGGAACCACTCCGTTCCAATGCATAAAGACTCTGATAGTTGGATTTTGTGTCAACTTGATTGGACCAGCTTTCTTAGTGGTTTGGCAGTTGTTGTTGTTGCTGTTGTTGCCATTGAGTTGGCTCAGCCCCGGAGTGACCCTATGCACAACTGAACAAAACACAGCTCAGTTCTGCACCATCCTCACAATTGTTCCTATGCCTGAGCCCATTGATGCAGCCCTGGCAATCCATCTCTTGGAGGGCCCGCCCCTTCTTCACTGCCACACCAAGATTGGTCACTCTTGACAATGTGTCCAAAATATACAAAACGAAGTCTTGCCATCCCTGCCCCGAAAGAGCACTCTGGACTTACTTCTTCCAAAACATACTTGAAACAAACCTTCAGAGCAATACTTTTGGACTTACCCTAATTAATGTTTCGAGGTAAAATCAGGTACATAGATGGTTTCCCAACTCACCAGAAATTCCAATTTTCTAAATGCTTTTCTTTCTTCAAACTATGGGCTGCCTCAAGCCACATTCACTTCCTTTTATATTACCTCCAACTTAAAGAAAATTAACACTTGTCTTCAATCTTGCCACAATGTGTCCTCGAGGTTCTGTAAGACTGCTGTTTTTCTCCTTGTACCAGTAAGGCAGTAGGCTCTCCGCTATGACAGTTCTGCACAGCTACTCGTTCTGAATCAAGGAGAGACTACAAATCTTTCACTCAGCCCAGACTTCCCTACCTGCTTTTGTTTGTTTTGTTTTTTAACTGTTTATTCTGAAATAATTTCAGAAGTACAGAAGTTTTAGCAAATAGCGAAAACAGGCGTCTATTCTTCATCACACACCTTAAATGTTGACCTATTATCTCAGGTGCTTCCTGATTCTTGCTCCTCCTCACTCTCCTTGTGACAGGGCTGCCGTGGTGGCCGTGCCCCTTAGCTCTGAATACATTAGGGATGCTCTCACTGTTCGCCCTGCGGTCAATTTCCACTCACAGTGACCCTATTGGTGTGAGGGATATGAGTGAGCGACTCTATTTCTTTTCAAAGAAGGTTTGCTGAGATGGACATTGTCCTACCTGGTCACAGGTCAAGTCTTTTCCTGGACACATCATCCCTCATGGCCAACTCCAAGGCCACTCCAGTTCCTCCACTCTCTAAGCATTACACATCTCTCTCAGTCCTTGGAAATATTTTGTGGAGAAGGATCCTACCAGATGCCAATGATTTGCACTTTACTGACTTACAGGTTGGCAGTTGAAACCCATCCAGCCGTTTTGTGCAAAGAAAGATCTGGTGGTCTTCTTCCATCGAGATAGCAGCCCAGAAACAGTGTGAAGCAGTTCTACTCTGTCACTTTGGGTGGCCATGGCCTGGAGGGTCTCCTTGACAGCGGCTAATAGCAACAAACACTGCTCCTCCGTGGTCTGCAGAGCGGACGGCAGGATCATACTATGTGTGAGCACACAGACAGCAGTGTTCTGTCCTCACTGTCATTGGGGGACTGACAACCCTATGACATGTTTCAGCCCAGTCTGCCTGGACATACCGCACAGCCACTCTTATTCTATTGTTTTCGAGCCACAATTGGGAAGCTGGACAGCTGTGCTGACTGAATGTTCGGATCAGGTCTGGCTCCTTTCTGCTCTCAGATTCTATGAAATCATCAGGAACCACAGGTTCAGCCACAGTAGAGGGGAACCGTGGCAAAGAACCGTCCTCAAAGCCCCCAGCATCTCACTCTTAATTTGCCTGCAATTTTACTCTTCTGTGAGCCCTGGTAGGGTGGTGGTTATGTATTGCGCTGCTAACTACAAGATTAGCAGTTCAAAACCAACCACCTTGAGAGAGAGAGAGAGACAGGGCTTCCTATTTCTGTACAGAGTTGCCGTCCCAGAAACTCACAGAGGAAAATCTACCCCATCCTAGAGGGTTGCTATGAGTTGACATCGACTGCATGACCATGAGCTTGCTTTACAACTTGTGAACCCTTTTCCAGGCTCAGGATTGAAGGACTGGCTCTCACTGATTCATGTGTAACTCCATGCCCCGCCCCACCTCCCGAAGACTTTGGAAACACCAAAGGTAAGATATGATATCTTTGTTATCAATGTTTTGTTTGTAGTATTATGTTGTGTCACCTGTGCTTAAACTAGTGAAGGCCGAAGCATGGATACTCGCAAGAGGGCAAGAGAAGCGAGCAATTGGTTACTATGTCAAAATACTATCTCCCCTCTCATATGATCATATACATGAAAACCTTATATTAGCAGAACGTATAACTGGATGGTAAAGTTAACTTTTACAACACTTCAATGTCAGCCTCTCCTGCAGAGTGACAAAGTAAAATGACCAAGTTTGGTGAAAGCTAGACCTCTTCTCTGAAAAGGCACTCCTTACAGATAATGTGACTGTTCCCAGAATTGCACCTTCTTCTACTTTATCGGTGACCATCAGAACCGTTCGCATTCTACAGCCCTGCATTGTCACTGTGGCAAACGTCTTTCTTGCTAAGGGCACAGGTAGTCCACAACTCAACGTGTATTTGAGTTATGACAAACTCTACTTACGATCGTCGTTTTTTTTAGTACGTCTTATTATTAGAAATATGTACTGAACACAGTTTTGCAGCCCACAATTTCCCGATGTTGTCATTCTCAGATGTTCACTCCCAGATGTTCAATGTTATGATTTACTGTTCAAAACACTGCTGTATACAAGCTATGAAAAATAAAATAAAAAGAAGGCAGTACTAAGCTTAGATCAGAACCAATTTATAACAGAGTTGATGGAATGGAGCCCTAGACTACCTGTACTAAAGCCTCACCAGTCCTGTGTTCACTGAAGAAGGAGGTGTAGTGTAGACCCCAGCACCTATAACCCTTGTTTAAATTATCCATGGCTTTTGTTGTTGTTGTCGTTGTTGTTTCTATCCATAGCTTTAAAGAGCTGTGGTGCACAAACAGTGAAAACAAAAATACCAAGTGATAAGTCTCCTATAATTGTTAACTTTGAACTACATTGGTCTGGTTTTCATTTGTAAAGATCCATTCATTACCAATATTATGTATCCTCAGCATTGAAAAAAACCAGGCTCTTTCATTGGTTTCTTAGGCAAAAGCAGACTTTTCCATGTCTTTTTGCCTTCAGGAGTATTTGTTCTAGTTTTCAGGCCGGGGGATGGAAGGAGGAATTGTAGTGAGGCAAAATCTTTCTCTGAGCTGTATTTTTCTCTTCAATAAACAAGCAAACCGTTGACCTTGAATCAGCTGATCACGTTGATGTGCGCCAGAGGAGCACGATGTTTTGTAGGATTTAATTGGCTGCTTTTTGAGAAGTCAGTTTCCAGACCTTCCTTCTGAGGCATCTGTGAGTCGGTTCAGCCGCCCCATCTTTCAGGCAGCAGCCAAGGATGTTAACAATCTGTATCGCTCAAGCACTGCAGTTTTCTCTTAGAGTAGTAGGAGAAAAATAAAAACTCTGATTGTTTTGACAGGGGAGAAATATAATAACCTTTCTCTTTTAATGACAGAAGTGCTTCTTATAAGGTTTCAATAGTTTAAAAGAGTAAATAAACACAAAAGCTCCTTTCTACGAACGTGCTCCAATTAGGAAAATAAATTTGGGTCCAAAGGCAAGTTTGCCAACTCCTTTCTTTCCCCTTTCTCATCTCCCATGTAATAGTAACAATGGCGGTTATAATATCGTGTCCTAAAGTTCCAAAAAAGGTTTTACAAAAACAAGGTGTAAGATTGGGTTGTATTTAGTTGTGAACAAATTGGTTCCAACTCTTGTAGACCTACTATGCAGCAGAACAAAATACCGCCCAGTCCAGCTCCACCGGCATGACCTTTGATTCACCGGGATGAGGATGACTACAATCATGGTCAATTCTATTATAAACTCCAGCCACACTGTTTTGTTGTTGTTGTATGAAATGTTTAGTTTTAGGTACTCTAAAACATCTTACAAATTATAATAAATAAGATAATTTTGCCTCATAATTCTTTCAAATATATTCATTCTAATGTTAACACAGGTCTCTCTCTCTCTCTCTCTCTCTCTCTCTCTCTCTCTCTCTCTCTCTCTCTCTCTTCCTCTCCATCCACTCATCCAGCCAACAGAATGTTTCCTTCATATTCTGCACTGATTCACTGTCTCTGGACCATTTTGAGGCTCTCAACCACCCCCAGCAGACACTGGCTAACGCGACACTTAGTCCAAATGCCAGTCTTAGTTAGCGCTTATACTGAGCAGCCAAGCTCTTTCTTAGTTTAACCATGTGTTTCCCCAGCTGCTAGCGCAAGGGAGTTATCCATCTGAAGGTCTCTCTGCCTGCCGTTGAAATCAGCACATAGAGGAGCCCGCTCCGAAGGGCTGAGTGGAAGAACTTAACAACAACAATTCTGTCTGTTCCCTGCCATCACACTAGCACATCCAATGTGAATAGTAATGAAGGAGCTGTAGCTGGGCTGCTACATCTGACATGGCCTGGGTAGATTGTGCTGACAATTCCAGTTCCTCTCATAACACAGAAAAGAAAAAGAGGACTCTTTCCCCAAATACTGTTCATCCATTTATGTTTTGTTGAAGGCGCCCTCTAAGCTAGCATCTGCTTTGTCAATGGAATGGAAGAAAAGCGCGGTGCCTCTTCTGAATATGGACCCCCTTTGTGAGGCTGTCCACACTCTCTTCCCTCTCCTCGGCCGTAGTTTCTGCTCTTGTCTCCGGCCAGCCACGTCGACTTCCCCGGAGTCTCCTTAGAGGCAGCTCTATCAGCACTGAGCTGCATCCGTTGCTTAGATATGATCTATACAGAGTTATAGATTGCTATTAAACAAACAAACTCACTACCCTGGAGTTGATTCCGAGTCATGGCAACCCTCTAGGGCAGGTGAGAATCACCCCGTTTGGGTTTCTGAGACTTTCAGTCAGCACAGGACTAGGCAGTGTCTTCTTTCTCCCACCGAGCAGCTGATGGGCTATGATGAGAGCTCAGTGTGTTGACCATTGTCATGTGACTCAAGAATTTCACACCTAGGTATAAACCCCAAAGAACAGAAACAATGCAAGGACATATGTGCACTCTGCTGTTCACTGCAGCATATGTTATGAACGATAGCAAATGGTATGAATAACCCAAGTGCCTATCTACAGAGGAATGAATAAGCAAAATGTGGTGTGTACATAAACCAAGCCAAATTCACTGTCATGGAATCAATTCCAACTCTCAGAGACCCTATAGGACACCTGGCAATCATTTGAGGAGTAGAAAGCTTCATATTTCCCCAAACAGTGGCTGGTGGTTTCAACAGCTTCATTGTGGCTAAGAGCCCAATGCATAACCCACTGTGTCACCAGTGTTACTGTGTATACATACAATGGAATATGATTCTGTCATGAAGGGAAATGAAGTTCTGATACATACTAGGACCAAGAGCAACTTTGAAACATCATACTGAGGGAAATGAGTCAGTCACAGAAGTGCAGATATTTACAAATAGGCAAAAAGGTATTTCATTGTGCACAGAGACAAAAATTTATTAGCAATTACCAGGGACTATGGGGCGGAACACTTGTTGCATAATGAATTATTTGTTAGCTACGAGCCACAAGGTCAGCAGTTCAAAACCACTAGCTACTCCTCAGGAGAAAGATAAGACGTTTTTCCTCCCATAAGATTTGCACTCTCAGAAACCCAAAGGGGCAGCTGAACTCTTTCTATAGGGTCACTGTGAGTCTGAATTAGCTTGACGGCAGTGAGGTGTTTTTCTTTTGTTTTGTTTTTGAGTGGGGAGGGAAAAGCACAGACCATCATTGCTCAAAGGATATTGAGTTTCTGTTGAAAACTTTTGGAAATGGATAGCAGTGATGCATGAATATGGTTATGAAAGTCAATAAATTGTTTAAAATAATTATATATATATATCACATATTTCATCAGTATGGGTTTCAACTCAATGTAAAGAAAACCAAAGTCCTCAGACCTGGATCAATAGACAGCATCATGACAAATGGAGAAAAGATTAAAGTAGTCAAGGTTATTTTATTTAGCTTGAATCTACAATAAGTGTTTATGGAAATGGCAGTCAAGAAATCAAGCCATGCATCTATGTGCATATATTTATAGGTTTAATATTAAGGTAGCAGAAGGACATTGAGCCTCCACTCCACTCCACTCAAGTACTCCCGCAATGCAAGAATACTTTCTTCTATTAAATTGGTATTCTATGATGCTCACCTTCCCCACAAAATCACTGAAGACAAAGCGGGGGAATAAGCAAATGTGGTGAAGAAGGCTGATGGTGCCCGGCTACCAAAAGATAGAGTGTCTGGAGTTGTAAATGTTTGAAGGTAAACAAGTGGCCATCCGGCTCAAAAGCAACAAAACCCACATGGAAGAAACACACCAGCCTGTGTGATCACGAGGTGTCGAAGCGATCAGGTATCAGGCATCATCAGCACAAAAAATATTATCATAGTGAATGAGGTAGGGAGTGCATAGTGGAGACCCAAAGCCCATTTGTAGGCCACTGTACATCCCCATACAGAAGGGTCTCTTGGAGGAGACGAGCCAGTCAGGGTGCGATGTAGCAACGATTAAAAATACAAGTTTCCTCTAGTTCCTAAATGTTTCCTCCTCCCCCATTATCATGATCCCAGTTCTGCCTTACAAATCTGGCTAGACCAGAGGATGTACACTGGTACAGATAAGAACTGGAAATGCAGAGAATCTAGGGTGGATGATCCCTTCAGGACCAGTGGTGTGAGTGGCAATACTGGGAGGGTAGAGTGAGGGTGAGTTGGAAAGGGGGAACCGATTACAAGGTTCTACACGTGACCTCCTCCCTGGGGGACAGACAACAGAAAAGTAGGTGAAGGGAAATGTTGGACAGGGCAAGATATGATGAAATAATAATTTATAAATTATCGAGGGTTCATGAGGGAAGGGAGAGTGGAGAGGGAGGGGAAAAATGAGGAGCTGATGCCAGAGGCTTAAGTGGAGAGCAAATGTTTTGAGAATGATGAGGGCAATGAATGTACAAATGTGCTTTACACAATTGATGTAAGTATGGATTGTGATAAGAGTTGTATGAGCCCCTAATAAAATGATTTTTTTAAAAAAAGAAGCAAAAATGGCAACAAGAACAACAACAACAAAAAAGCCACTCATTGCATTGGGCAATTCTGCTGCAGAAAATCTCTTTAACGTGTTAAAGAGCAAGGATATTTCATTGATGGCTAAGGTTTGCCTGACCCACGTGATGGTATTTTCAATTTGTTCCTGAGTAGAGCAGCCAGTCCACAGAGAGAACAACATGGCTGGCCCCACTATGAGAAATGATGCCCCTCAGTGACTAAGGGCGATACAGGGGACAGCACCGGAGACACAGTGTGGGAATTGCACCTGACCAGATCCCACCACACCGAGGCAAAGCACTGGGGGAGTGCAGCGGAACAGCAAGGGAATGGAGTGGCAAGGTCGCCAGGGAATGCTGAAAGTGGACTTTGGGGCCAGGGCGTGGTGCCCCAACAGACTGGACTGGAAAACGCTTCCAAGGGCCAGCAAATGATCCTTGAACTAACTAAAAGCTTTTCTTTTGTGAAGTGTTTTCTTTTGTTCTTTGTCAGTGGTTTGTTTTTGTTGTTTTGTTGTCTGGTTGTATACTGTTGCTTTGTTTTCCTCTGTCTTGTTTTCGTGCATGTTAGTGTCTCCACAGGTCTGACTGAATAGGACAGGCTGGATGAACTATCTGGAGGAAAAACAACGGGACCTACAGTTCCGGGGGGGACTTGGGGTGGGGGGGTAAGGGGGGTAAGGAAGTGGTGTCAACAGACACAGGGACAAGGGAACAACATGGGACCCAAAATGGTAGAGAGGGGGGAGTGGCAGGCCTGGTGGGGAATGATCAAGGGTAAGGTTGCGTAGAGAAGAGGTATAGCTGTAGCCCAGGTGGTGACGGAGCATGGTAGTAGGGCAGGAGGAAAGTCAAGGGAGATGGAGGAAAGAGCTAGGAGTCAAAGGGCATTTATGGAGGTCTAGACAAAGACATGTACATGCAAATATATATATGAGGATGGGGAAAGAGATCTATATTTATAGGTTAAGTATTAAGGTGGCAGAAGGACCTTGGGCCTCTACTCAAACACTCCCTCAATGCATGAATACTTTCTTTTATTAAATTGGACCTCTATGATGCTCACTCTCCCGACACAACTGCTGAAGCCAAAGTGGGTAGACAAGTTAATGTGGTGAAGAAAGCTGATGGTGCCCGGCTATCAAAAGAGATAGTGACTGGGGTCTTAAAGGCTTGAAGATAAACAAGCAGCCATCTAGCTCAGAAGCAACAAAGTCCACATGGAAGAACACACCAGCCTGTGTGATCCAGTGGTCCCTAAGGGAACAGTTATCAGGCATCAAAGAACAAAAAAATCATATCATTGACTGCACACCTCCATGATAGGATCGCTGAAGACAAATGGGTGCATAAGCAAATGTGGAGAAGAAAGCTGATGGTGCCCGGCTATCAAAAGAGATAGTGTCTGGGGTCTTAAAGGCTTGAAGGTGAACAAGCAGCCATCTAGCTCAGAAGCAACAAAGCCCACATGGAAGAAGCACACCAGCCAGTGCAATCACGAGGTGTCAAAGGGACCAGGTATAAGGCATCATGCAAAAAAAAAAAGATATATGTATGTATATATGTGTGTGTATATATATGTATATATATGTGTATATAGATATATATACCATATTGAATGAAGGGGGAAGTGCAGGGTGGAGACCCAAGGCCCAAGTGTCGGCCACTGGAGATCTCCTCATAGAGGGGTTTAGGAGAGGAGATGGGTCAGTCAGGGTGCAAGGTAGTACCGATGAAGAACACAGCTTTCCCCCAGATCCTGGATGCTTCCCCCCCCCCCCAACTACCATGATCCGAATTCTACCTTGCAGGGCTGGATAGGGCAGAGGTTGTACACTGGTGCCTATGGGGGTTGGAGGCACAGGGAATCCAGGGTGGATGATACCTTCAGGATCAAGGGTGTGAGGGGCAATGCTGGGAGAGTGGAGGGTGAGTGGGTTGGAAAGGAGGAACGGATTACAAGGATCCACATGTGACCTCCTCCCTGGGAGATGGACGGCAGAGAAGGCGGGGAAGGGAGACTCCGGATAGGGCAAGATATGACAAAATAACAATGTATAAATTACCAAGGGCACATGAGGGAGGGGGGAGCAGGGAGGGAGGGGGGGAAAAGAAAAAAAAAGAGGACCTGATGCAAAGGGCTTAAGTGGAGAGCAAATGCTTTGAGAATGATTGGGGCAGGGAATGTGCAGATGTGCTTTATACAATTGATGTATGTATATGTATGGATTGTGATAAGAGTTGTATGAGCCCCTAATAAAATGTTTTTTAAAAAGATGTACTACAAATAAGAAAAATCAAAGAAGAATGATTCCTTTGGTTTATGTTGTTTGTGAAGAATATTGACTACACCATCAACTACTGGCAAGGATAAGCAAATCTAACTTGGAAAGAATACAGCCAGAATGTTCCTTAGAAGTGACAATGGCAAGAATTGATCTCACGTGCTTTGGGAAAATTATTAACAAATAAACAAACAAGACTCTCAAGAGACAGATGGATACAGTAGCTGTTCTTAGAATGTTCTAGCCCACGTGAAAAATAATTTAACTTCTTGAGCTTGAGAACATGCCACCCCCTTCTAATCACCAAGGTTGACAAAGGGTAACTATAGGGTGTAGCATGCTGACAGTTTATCTTCTCCCAAGTGCAGAATCATCCATTTGTCCCCATTCCATCCAATCATAGCAATCAATCTCTCTAGGTCTAGTAAGCAAATAGATGAATGCCTTTTCTATCTATTATTATTTTTACATTATAGATATGTAACTAAGCTATAATGATGATAAGTACCATCTTAAGAAGGAACAAAATAGACAGTGATGAAAATGTTACCAAATAGTAGAAGTGTCATCCCATGTATAGTCAAGCGACCACTGAGCCTTTGAGTACATTTTCTCATATATCCACAGGCAGCAATTTAGTGGAGAATAAGAATTGTTTCTTGTTTATATTTGCATGCCAGGCATCTATCATTCCACCCAGCACATACTGAGCATTTAATGAATGGATCTGCCAAATGCTATCAGAAATTTATAAATAGTTTCTGCTTTTATCATCAAACCTTCTTTTGATCCCTTGGCGGTTTTTTGTCTTTTTATTTAGAATGAATTATTATTCACCCTCAAAACCTCATTCTTCCTTTATCTGGTGCAAATTAATAATCTTCATATTGCAATTCAAATTCTCATGTGATGTGTATCTGGTAGCTATAAGAGGGGGCTTCATATTAATAGGAATGAGGGTAAAAGTAGAGCAGAGACCCAAAGCTCATCAGTAATCAATAGAACACCCCTCTGTCAGAACGGTGAGAGGGAAGAGAAGAGCCAGTCAGTGTGCAGTGTAGCACCGATGAAACACAACCTCTAATTCTTTAATGCTTCCTCCCCCACCACCACCATGACCCCAAATCTATCTTACCAATCTGACTAGAACAGACCATGTACACTGGTACAGATAAGAGTTCTAAACACAAGGAATCCGGAACAGATAAACTCCTCCGGACCAATAAGGGGAAGCAGTGATACTAGGAGGGTAAGGGGGTGGGTCAAGTAAGGGGCAACTGAGCACAATGATTGACATATGGTTCCCATCCCAGGGGGACAGAGAGTAGAGAAGTGGGTGAAATGAGACAGCAGTTGGTGTAAAACATGGAGAGGAAAAAAAAGTACACTATCAAGGGGACATGGGTAGGGAGGGGATAAAATGAGGAGCTGATGCCAGGGGCTCAAGTAGAAAGAACATGTTTTGAAAAAGATGATGACAACATATGTAAAGATGTGTTTGACACAATGGATATATGTGTGGATTGTGATAAGAGCTGTAAAAGCCCCTGTGAAATAAAATTAAAAAAATAAACAGGGAGCTGCAAAGTGTTCATGAACAAATAGTATTAAAAGATAATGGAATTTTCTCCCTCGTATATGTCCTGTTGTCTCAGGAGTCAGTACCCTATCCAAGGCCAAAAGAAATAAGTAAACCCAATTTAAGTTGTATTGATTTATTCATTTACTTTACTTTTAATGTGGAACCTTGCTGAAAACTTTTGAAATTGGAACCAGCTGTCATCAATTGGTTCTGCATTTTCCCCATTGAACAGTTCTCTTTTGTGATCATGTTACTGTGTTCCTGGCAAGATGCTAAGTGGTACAGAATCATTCAAGGCACCCTGGCGGGGTCATGGACTATGCATTGGGCTGCAAATCACAAGCTCAACAGTTCAGACCCACCAGTTGCTCTGCAGGAGAAATATGCAGCTTTCTGCTCTTGTAACAATTTACAGCTTCAGAAACCCAAAGGAGCAGCTCTACTGTGTCCTATAGGGTTGCTATGAGTCACACAGACTCAATGACAATTAGAGAGAACAATGCAAGCATAGTGGAGGTGGTCATTACAATAACTCCACCTTGTAGGAATGGCATATAATATCAGAAATGGCTGAACATCAGAATCTGGTTCAGGGAAGTAGGGAAGAGACAAAAGGAGAAATCAAAAGCAGAGGACATCTCTCCCATTGAGTATCATTGCTCAGAAACTCCTGTGGGCTAGTGAGTCACAGCCAGGAAGCAGTCCACCCTTTCCTCAAGCAGACATACCAGGATCAGGAGTTATGCTTATCACAAGGAAGAATCGTCTTTTTAAAGTTGAGAAAGATTACTCATATGCATTACACCATCATTTATCTTCCTGAAATATTGAGGTCATACTTGTATTACACTGTCAAAACCTCTTTGGATTGACAGATTTAGTCCTGAGTTCCTGAGATAAATTTTTGATGTCAGTCATTTTCCAGATTCACCTTGATGGAAAGAACTTTCCCACTAAAGTTATGCCCACTTCTCAGCCTGCGTCCGAGGACAAGTCAGCACAGAAGTGTTGGTGTTGCTGTTGTTAAGTGTCATTCAGTCAGTTCCAAGCAATAGCAACTTTATGCATAACAGAAGGAAACGCTGCCTGGTCCTACACCATCCTCACAATTGTTCCTGTGCTTTAGCCCATTGTTGCAGCCATGGTGTCAATTTATCTCCCTGTGGTAACATCATGAGGAATGGAGAAAAGGTTGAAGTTGTCAAGGGTTTTGCTTTGCTCGGATCCACAGTCAATGCTCACGGAAGCAGCAGTCAAGAGATCAAAAAGCGTTTTGCCTTAGGTAAATGTGCTGCACAAGACTTTTTAAGAGTATTGAGAAGCAAGGATGTGACTTTGAGGGCTAAGGTGTACCTGACCCACGCCATGGTATTTTCAATCACCTCGTATGCATCTAAAAGTTGGACACTCAATAAAGCGAGCCAAAGAAGAATCAATGCCTTTGAATTGTGGTGCGTGAGAAGAATGTCGAAAGTCCTATGGACTGCGAAAAGGACAAACCGATCTGTCTTGCAAGAAGTATGAGCAGACTGCTCTTAAGAGGCAAGGATGGCAAGACTCCACTAACACTTCATTTTGCATACTTTGGACATTCTGTCAGAAGAGACCAATCACTAGTAAGGACGTCATGTTTGGTTACGTAGTAAAGGGACAGCCAAGGAAGGGAAGGTCCAGAAGTATAAAGCCCTAAGCTCTTGGCCATTCTAAGTACAACTCTGAGGAGTACAAGACCACAGCTTTACTCCCTGTGTGTGGGCTTGACCAATGTTTTGTCTGACTGTACCGCCAGGACCATGAGAACTACTAATCCAAGTGCTTGGAGTCCATTCGTGCTCTATCCTGTTCACAATGGCTGGTTTTCATACGTGGATCACCAAGCGTTCATCCCAGACTCCTCTGGGTAGATTCAAACCTCTGTCGTTCAGCTGGCAGCTGAATAATTACCCAGTCCTATTCCCTCCTCCTCCCCCTTCCCACAGATGTGGATCCCAATAGCACTTCCGATAATTCACCAACACATAATCTCCATCTCTGATCTGCGTCCCAGAGACTGACTGTGAGGCAGAGAAAATGTCACAGATGCCTCAAGGCTCTTAAACAAACCGTGCTACATCATCTAAAGGGTCTTGCCTCTGCAGCCCACATGTTTTTAGGAGAAATGTCATTGAAGACAAAACTCCAGAACCACCAAAGTCAATACAGAGGTGTAGCCACCTTAAGCATGAGGTGTTAGGGCACCCATTGTACCACACATCACAGGATCCTTTCCTCGCTTGGATTCCCAGTTGGGTTTGGGATATTTTGTTTGTTTGTTTTTAATCATTTGATTAGGGGGTTCATGCGACTCTTATCACAATCCATACGTACATCCATTGTGTCAAGCACTTTTGTACATTTGTTCCCATCATCATTCTCACAATATTTTCATTCTACTTGAGCCCTTGGTATCAGTTCCTCATTTTCCCTCCTGCCTCCCCCACACTCCCTTACTCATGAACCCCTGATAATTTATAAGATTTTTTTTCATGTATTATACTGTCTTAAGTATCCCTTCACCCACTTTTCTATTGTCCATCCCCTAGGGAGGGTGTTATATGTAGATCCTTGTGATTGGTTCCCCCTTTTCCCCCACCTTCCCCTTACCCTCCTTGTATGGCTACTCTCATTATTGGTCCTGAGGGGTTTATCCATCCTGGATGCCCTGTGTTTCCAGATCTTATCTGTACCACTGTACATCCTCTTGTCTAGCTGGATTTGTAAAGTAGAATTGGGATCATGATAGTGGGAATGGGGAGAAGCATTAAAGAACTAGCCAGAAAATAAGCAGAGAAAAAATATTTCCCTTCTACCACAGAGAAGAACATAGAGGCAGTGGGGTACATCCCAGGGCATGCTAGAGCACTATAAGGGACCACAGAAAGGAACAAGGTTGGAATTTATTTTAGAGAATGTAGATCAGAAGATGCCATCACCTTTAAAGACAATAAGGGCTCTGTTGGCAATGTTTGAATAATCACATGGACAGAGCCCAAGAATTTCCTGTCAATATAGCAATAACCTTGATGCAAAGAAGCAGAACAGGGTGAGACAAGAACTGAATGAGCAAGGAGAGACATTAGCATATTTGAAAAAGAAATCCAGATAGAACCAAAAGAGGTAACACTCTAGCCCCATAAGCCAAATATTTTGACAGTTCCTGAGTGAAGAATAAGACGTCTATACTGAAATCCTGATTATGTATCAGTGAAAATTTTATTTCTCATGACATGGTCTAGGTCTACCATTTTAAACTAATATTTGTGTCATCATTAGAAGGTCGCAAGCCAATAATATCCCTCCTCATATTCGTCTAAAGAGACCTTTTTTACCGTCCAGGTCCCTGAACGACTAGTAAGGTTAAGAATCTGCTTTGACGAAAGGACAAAGCAGGTCAAGTGACTCCTTACAGAACAGATGCCAGAACTGTTGTTTTTAATCTGTTCTTGCTAGCTTTTCCTTTGCTGTGCACCATGAATCCATTTTAGTTTACATTCAGCTTTTCTACCTGGTATAATAATAAAACTTGATGGTCTAGAACTCTTAAGTTGGTCTGCTTTTTTAAGTTTTGGGGACTAGGAAAAAAAAGAAGAAACCTGAGAGACAGCTTGATCCCATATGACCAGCAAAGGTTGTAAATGTTTCCAGAGAACTATGAAGTCCTGGCATTTCTATTTTCAAGTTTGATTGCCTTGGCTGAATCTCTTAGCCACTGTGAGCCTGATGTTTCCCCTTTATGCCTCATGCATGAACCCCAGAAAGTATTATAAGTATGAGAAAAATCATGCATCCCTGGGGTGGATGTTTTTAAATGAAATGCTCACTGTAGCCATTCTCCTCCAAATGTTATCTCTCACTTATATTCTCCTGATGATAACGTCCTTGGATATTTTTAACAGTTTTCTTGGTATATTTTCATATATCATACAATTCGATGGTTCGATCATATTACAATGGTTGTACAATCATTATCACTGTCAATTTTAGAACATGTTCTTCTGTCTTGTACTCATTGTTCTGTGCTCCCATTTGCCCCCTCTGACCATTTGCCAGACCCTCAAGAAACCACCAGCTGTTGCCTCTAGAGATTTACCTCCCCTGAACATTAAAAATTTATCCTAGAGAGAATTATAGTTTGTGAAACTCACTGCCATTGGGTTGACACCCACTCATATCGCCCATCAGGATAGGGGAGAACGGCCCCTGTGAGTTTCTGAGACTGTAGCTGTTTATGGGAGTAGAACGCTGTGGCTTTTCCTTCACCAGAAATATATTAGAGCATTCACATTGAGAAAGTTCCCCTCCACAGTGAAGCGGTGCTTTGGAGGTGAAGGAAGAGTGCCGGTGGGAAGATGCTGCTCCTGGGTAGCACACACTCCACATGATTCCATACTCTTTGTTAAAAAAAAGGTTTTCAATATTGAACATGCTTGATTAGGAAGCCAAAAGAAAAGCATGACTCAAGATAAAATTATCAGTGCTTTAAGGACATATAACAACAATTTTGAAAAAGGTTAAAAGTTTGTCATTTGTCATGGAGTTCTTAGAAACTGAGGGTTTGTTATGTAGGGCAAGCTTCAATATCCGTTTATTTTAAACAGATAAATATCATGGTTATTAAATATTCAACAATTTTGAAAACTCACTGCCAGCAAGTCAATTTCAACTCATATTGACCCAATAGGACAGTGTAGACCTGTCCCTGTGGGTTTCTAAGGCTGTAAATGTTATGGGAACAAAAACAAAATGTCGTTCTCTCATGAAGAGGTTGATGGTATTGAACTACTAACCCTGAGGTTAGCAACCCAACACTTAACCCACCATGCTGCTGAAGATCCCACCAGTTAAAAGCAAGGAGTTAAAAGTGGGAAAATCTTACCACCTCTCACATGTTTGTTTGGTTTGGTTTGTTGCTTTCGAGCAACATTCAAGATCAGTGGAGGAAGGGGGTGGAGCAGGGACGATACACAGAATGCGGCAATGTGTCACATTGTAAACAAATATAATTCATAACGATTGGGACATCTATGTTTCCAGGTGTGTAAATTATTTTCTCAAATTGGCGACTTCAGGGATAGTATACTAGTACAACATTGCAGGTTGTAGAGTTCAATAACGTTAATTTTTCAAAATTCATTCTCCAAATACTGCAATTAAACAAACCCAAACCAAACCAAAGTCATTGCCATCAGGTCAATGCCCCCGCGTAGCAACCCTCCTGGACAGGGCGGAACTGCCCCTGTGGCTTTCTGAGATGGCCACTCTTTAGAGGAGTAGAAAGCCCCACCTGCCTCCCAAAGAGCAGCTGGTGGTTTTGAACTGCTGACCTTAGCTAGCATCCCAAAGCATCATCAGTACACCTTCAGGGCTCCCAATTAAATGGAAGTAACCAGCAAAAGCAGACCGAATGAATTACTATGAAACACATGTAAAATCGATGCCTGCTTTGCGTGGTAGCCATGTTGAAAATCACCAGCTTCCATGTGGTATATCCTGGGCAACAGCGTGTTTTGTTGTGATATTGTGGTTATTGTTGTTGTTGCTGTGGGTAAGCAGTGTGCTGCTCTAGGCCATCCTGGCACGTTCTCAAAGATCTCAAGGAATGTGCACATAAGTTTAAGGGAAATTATAATTGTGCAAATCTGGAAGGTCAAATGCGTAAAGGGTTTCTGCTTTGTTTTCTGTGCACGGCACCTCATGAATGGCGCAGATAATAGGGTGACCGCACTTGGCTTTGCAGTATATGCAAATCTCATCAACTCCTAGCCCATTAGTGCAGGCTTTGCCATGAGTCCCATATGGTATGTGGGACTGCCCTTCATCTCTGCATCCCACATAAAGGTGCAACAAAGATCATAAGGCTTATGAACAGTTCATTGTACGAGAGTCGATAAATGACTGCTCTTTTGAAATCAGAGCCTAAAAATATAGCTCCAAAAAAGGATCTGGCTTCATTGCGTGTATAGCACTGAAAATAAAATATCATCTTATGAGATAGAAAACAAAACTCTTTGATTCTCCACAATCCAGCGATTATAGAGACCAAGCAAATGAAGCAAACAGAAAGCTGCCTTCCCCAAATATTAAAAAGTACCCCAGAATCCAAATTTAAAAAATAAATTCTTGATAATTCTTGGCACTCCCTGACAAAAAAGGCAATCTCCTAGAATTCAATAAACAGGTGGCTCAGCGTCAGCTCGATGGCAAAGAGCGTTCTCTGAATGATAGCACTGGATTAGAAAACAGCACAACTCGCCATCGGAGCGCTCTTCGCCCATCCTGAACAGTTCTCCCCTCCACTTGAATTCTGATGAGGACCCCAGAGCTAGAAGGATAAGTGAGCATGCATCGATGCTGGCTCTTCTGTTCTTCGTACAGCAAGTCAGCCTGGGCTCTGGCACCAGCCTATCAGCCTGTTCTCCAAGCTCGGTTCTGAAAGGAGGCTGCTGGCAGGGGGCGCAGACCCCGGTGGCAGCCTGGTGATGCTAAGGAAAGTCGGTGCCTCCTGGTTAGCATTAGACTCTCAGATGTACTCGACTGCTCCTCTTCACGGATGAGCAGAGGGAAAGCGAGTGAACGTGGGCCCAGGAAAGAACATTTGTAGCACACATTAAAATAAACCATTCTCAGAAGCAACAGAGTCCGCATGGAAGAAGCGTACCAGCCTGTGTGATCATGAGGTGTCAAAGGGATCAGGTATAAGGCATCTAAGACCCAGAATAAAACCATACCCGAGGTGAATGGGGGAGGAGGGGTGCCTGGAGTGGAGACCCAACACCCATCTGTAGAGAGTTGGACATCCCCTCACAGAGGGGTCACTGGGGAGAGATGAGCCAGTCAGGGTGCAATATAGTGCCGATGAAATACACAACTTTCCTCTAGTTCTTTGATGCTTCCTTCCCCCCACTATCAACCTCAATTCTACCTTACAAATCAGATTAGACCAGAACATGCGCACTGCTACAGATTAGAGCCCGCAACACAGGGAATCCAGGATAGATAAACCCCCCAGGGCCAACAAGGAGAATAGAGATACCAGGAGGATTAGGAAAGAGTAGGGGGGAGAATGAGGGAATTTATCAAAAGGATCAACTTAGACTCCCCTCCCAGGAGGACGAATAATGGAAAAAGTTGACGAGGGACAACAGAGGACGATGTAAGATATGGAAAAGATAATCTGTAACTTTTCAAGGGTTCACAAGGGAGGGCAGAGAAATGGAGAGCTGATAGCCGGACTCAAGTGGGAATAGAATGCTTTGAAAATGATGATGGTGGCATATGTGCAAATGTGCTTGACACATTGCAGGAATGTATGGATTGTAATAAGAGATGTAAGAGCCCCAATAAAAGTATTTTTTAAAATAATTTTAAAGGAAAAGAAACCACTCTCTAAAGACAAAACAACTCCCTAAAGTGGAGAGCCATAAAAAGAGTTGTGGGGGTACGGGCAGGGGGGGGTCTTTGTTTTTGTTTTCAGGAAACATAGGCAATTTGAGAAAATATGCATATGTGTTTAATATTTACAAGGAGACACTCTAAAGGATATTATTTCTAAGAACCAAGAATAGATTAAGGTCAGAGAACAGTTCAGGATAGTAGACTACAGTCGATTAAGAACTGTGGTCGCAGACCAAAAGAAAATTATATTGATGAGAACAATAGAAAAACAGGTGCTGGTGATTAAATGGAGATTTAAAGGATTAACTCAGATTGGTGCCGCATTGAATGAACTGAAACAGAGAAAAAAACAATCTAGGAAGGACTGAAAATGACAAAAATAACATACGTGCAGAGGGGGGGGCAACCTCTGCCACAAAATGTGCAGTCGCTGGCGGAAAGACTCACACACCCAGACGCAAACTCTGAGAACCGGGAGACAAAGTGCAAGCTTCATGCTCATCCCAAAGACAAAGCATGCAACCAAGATTGACACCAGTGGAAAATCAACTTACTTTTCAAAGAAATGAGAATAGGATTGTCACAGAGGTTTGTTTGTTTGTTTGTTTGTTTGTTTGTTTGTTTTGTAGCGATGTCTACCATTTGGACAGTGAAACATCATTCAGAGGTTTGAGGGGCTGCCTGACACGTAGAACCCCAGAAAGCATAACATCACAATAGCTTTTCGGTAAAATAAAATTGCTCCACCACGTGCACTGTGGGTCGCGGTAAGGACGGAAGAATAAGGATATGGGAGCTATAACTAAAGTATTGAAACAGTTTAATGATTTAAAGGCAGGTAAAATGCTAGTGAGAAAAATTCTTGAGGCTTGTGAGTATAATTTATTTGTTTTGTAACTAAGGGAAGCAAATTAAAA
Organism: Tenrec ecaudatus; assembly: GCF_050624435.1. Classification (NCBI taxonomy): domain Eukaryota; kingdom Metazoa; phylum Chordata; class Mammalia; order Afrosoricida; family Tenrecidae; genus Tenrec; species Tenrec ecaudatus. The sequence continues at coordinate 22,125,870 of NC_134536.1, forward strand.
ATTCATTTTGAAAGACTGATGATATACTTATTCTTTTATATGACAATTTGCAAATAGCTAAAAAGCTAGATATTTCGGAGTAGTGTATCAGAGCATTCACTGCATAAAATATTAAATATAGTTGAGTAAGAAATTAATGATAAAATAATATTTAAAGCTCTTGCTTTCCCCTGTTTACTAAGATGTCATCAAAGCATTATGTAGTGGTGTTTGGAGCTGCTCATGCAGGCTCACAAGAGTGAATTAGATTAATCTCGTCTCAACGTCACACGCAGTGACATCAGACCAGTAGTTTGAAATTGGCCCTTGGTGGGAGGATTTACCGCAAAGACATCAGCAAATTCTATAAATCAGGGTGGTGGTGGTCGTGTCCCCTCCAATTTTCTGGGAGCAACATGTCACTGGACATATTTGAGGGAAACCAAACCAAACCAAAAATGAATGCTTAAAATGAAATGAATTGTATTTAGTTCACTCATTTATGGAATATCCTGTCACCATTGTAAATCCTGGTTCTTGAAGCAGGACAGGAACTTAGACTCTGAAAACTTCCTATGAAAGATTAAGTGAAAAGATGATAGTGTGTTCTCTCAATAATTCAGCATGCCAGATGGCAATCGCTTAACATCCATAGTTTGAACATTAATGTGGAAAAGCTAGAAAAAGTCTAGGGCACTGGCTCTCAACCTTCCTAATGCCATGACCCTTTAATACAGCTCCTCATGTTGTGGTGATTCCCCCAACCATAACTTTATTTTCATTGCTACTTCATCACTGTCATTTTGCTATTGTTAGGAATCGAGCGCACCCTGTGAAAGGGTCGTTCGACCCCCAAAGGTGTCACGACCCACAGGTCTAGAGGGAAGGGGGATTAAACATGTAATTTGTATTTAGGAATAAACCTAAAGTTATAATTTAGGGTCCTTTAGAAAACATACAAAAAGCTTGTCGCCCTGAGATTCTGAGTTTGATGTCATATACTCAGTAACTCAGAGTTATGAAACCATTTCAAACAGGGCCAAAAAAACAGTAATAAAGAATGAGGAGGCCAATGTCAAGTCTTCAAGAATGGTAGCTCCCCTGTGTTCACAGCCGACAAACTGCTTTTTCTTTCTTTCTGTTTGCAATGCCAATCCCAGTCTTTAATAAGGTAAAAGATTGATTAGCATGCTATCATCCTTTTACGTTCCTGCAGAGCAGTTACATGTGTAATTGCGTTTTTGTGATCTTCACAAAAATCCCATGAGGGTGTGTGTGTGTGTGTGTGTGTGTGTGTGTGTGTGTGTGTGTGTGTCCCAAAGCCGCATCTTGAATGGATATCTGGAAAGGTATGAGATTTTCAAGGTCACCCAGCTAGTTAGCAGCAAAGACAGAGAGGCAGTTAAGTGTGATGCCTAGAAGCGTGGGATTGTTCCACATCATTGGGGCTTATTCTCAACCTACCATAAAATATGTGTGGATACATTTGTTATATTTCAAGCAGCTAAAGTTCCACATGGAAAACGTGGCGACAAAAGCAATGCATTATCGTTATCCCAAGCTCGGAGGAATTGTGTAATCAGATAAAAGGAAGCATGTAACAGAATGGAGAAGAAAAGAATATTTTGTCACTAGGTCCCATTATGTATCTTTCCTGAGGGCTTAGGTTGTGAGTATTAGAGATACTCTTTACAATGACTTTGCTAGAGTGCTCTTGAACTGTGATCTGGTTATGACAAAAAGGAGTGTATGTGCTAGGCTATCACAAGCAAGCCCTGCCTCACTAGGAGGAACAGACAACAAGTACATGTGACAAGAACACTGTGTTTTCAAGAACTGCATCTGTTCGCGGCTCTTCTGGTGAGAGCTTATTAATCTGTTTACTACAGCAGGAGATAGCCAAGTACTGCAACTCTGCGAACAATTTGCTCAGACTCAGAGACAAACTGACAGTATTTTCTCTGGTCAGTTTCAACAAATGTTCATAAACAACTCTCAGAAAAGCTAATCGTAGGCAGATCTCAAATATTTGAGGAAACCATGTAACCCGCAGTGAAAATAAGAATGCTAATGAGCATGACCACCACCTGTCTGTCCATGTGTCAGACTGTGTAGCTTGCACGTGACTGTGACGCTGGAAGCTGTGCTGCCAGTGTTCGAATCCCAGCAGGGTCATCCCTGGGAGGACCTGGGTTTCAAGGGAACTTCCAGCCTAAGACTAGAAAGAAAGGTATGGTGAATTGACTTCTGAAAATGAGCCAGTGAAAATCCTTATTCATCCATCCCTCACCTATCCATCTACCCATCCACTCACCCACAGACCCATCTATCTATCTATGTATCTATCTATCTATCTATCTACCTACCTATCATCTATCTATATATCATCTATCATCTATCTGTTTATCTAATGAATGTTAAACTCAGGGACTGATCCTGATAAAATCATAGGTAATATGAAAGTTGAAAATAAACCAAATTGCATATCACTTAACCCAAGCCCATAATTTAAAAACTGAGTAGGTCTTGAGGAAAAGAGTGTTAGGCTGCAGGGGCTGCACGCATGCCACTGTGCCCGACCATCTATGGCAGAGGTTTCAAACTGGAAGCCAGAGACAGCCAGGCTTTATTTGATCAACAGGGTGTTTGGTGGGCGGAGGTGTGTGTGAATTAATTAGTTGAGAAAATTGACAGATAAGGACATTTCACACAAAGTTCCCCAGTTCTAGGTCTTCCTGAAGTACCAGATATGTCACCAGACAGCCTGCATTCGCACCCACCCCCCTTGATGGAAACTAGGTGGTGTTTGTCTCTCCTTTGTGGAACCAAGCTCTTCTGTTTTTCCACCCAGTCACCTTCTCCCTTCTCTCCTGGCTTGCCTACCCCTTGGGGCTGTTAGAACTCCTGGGCCCTGCTGCCCAGACACAAGATGATTTTAGAAAAATTAATTTTAAAATCATTATTAAATTCACAAACTGATTAAGTACATTAAACCAATAATTGCCATGGAGTCAATTGCTACACCCCAAATGCATCACCCTTCCCACCCTGTGAGTAAAACCAACAAATAGGAGTTCTAGTCGTAGAGCGACTGTAGCACACACAAGCATATTCCTGGGGAAGGAATGGGCAAACTACAGCAGCTTATTGTTTAAAAGTACCCTCTGCATGGTATTGAGTGAAATGGAATTAATATAAACAATACACAAGTTAATAACTACCTAATGAATCTTCTGGCAGATTTTCCTCACTGATTCGTCTCTGACTGCTTCCCTTCATATCAATTTAGTGATTGACTGAATTCAATTGTTTTGTCTTTTTATGTAATGAGTTTGGGTGCATAAACAGAAAGCCTTCAAAGGTGCTAAGCAGAGTAGATAGGCATTTCTTTTACCACTGGCCATCCCGCTTCTGTCTCCCCAAGTTAATGCCTTAGCTAGGTCTCCTCTTTGTTGACCACGGTTGTGCTTCGCTTTATTTACAAATGCACCATCCCAAGATCCTCCATCTTTACAGCTGTGGAGGGACACGATTTACTGCTCTCCAGACTGCTCACTTGCACCCACCTGGCCCCAACAGTTGTTTCCCACAAACCCAAACACACCACGTGGGCGATAGGCTGGTTAAATTTGTATTTAGGGTTTCAAGGGTGCGTATGAAAGAAGGACTCAGCGCATCAACACGTTGGGAACTGAGAATCAGGGTTCCAGAGTGTCCATGGGTTTAGGTCACACCTGCAAAGAATGCTTTGAAAAGATATGCTCTGGAGTACTCGGCAACCAGTGGTGTTTGTCAGAAGCTGGAAAAAATCTGGAACCATGAAGAAAACTCCTCTCTGGGACTGAACATTAAAGGTAGCTTGTGGGCAGGCTAAAATGCTTGCTAGGTGACCACCTGGATCTACTTGTTGAGTGGAAGTGGGAAAAATGCGGCAATAAAGAGACAGGTTGAGTTTGGCCACTGACACCTGTGGACTTGGTTTACAGGAAAAAGAGCAGAAGATGGAAGCCAGTTGACTGGTCTAAAGTTCCTGACCTAGCAGGAGGGGGATAGACTTGTTGAGTATTTGTGAGAGTCCATGGTCTAAAGGCAAGGTGACCAATGGGCACCCTGGGGAGGCTAAGTGAGGCAGCCCACATTGAGTTGACGGCACCCAACCAGATTAAGAGATTTTTGAGCCTGTGAACTGGTGCATATTGTTGTTGACTTTAGGGGTGGCCTGTCCTGATTTGACTTTGCTTATGGATGCTGACTTCACAAGGTTGCAACTGGAATGAAGATCCTTCACGTCAAAAATATGAATATCTCCTAAGAGCACTGGGTTGATGTAAGTGGACGGTATAGAAATTGGATACCCAAAATTGGGGGGATAAAAGCATGAAGTGTTTGGCTTACAAACTTCATAGGTGGGGGAACATATTCATAAGATTATAGGATTAAGGTGTAGGTGTTGCTTAACAGCAATTGTTAGGTTAAAGAATTGTGTATAGGTGCCAAGTTGACAAGGGGCAGATTGAGATAGTTAAGATTTATTGTGCCAACCTAAACACATGTGGGATTAATTGAAGGGCAAAAGATAAATGGCTCGGTGAGCCTCGCCTTTTGAGTTCTTGGGTCTGTTGCTTTCTGATGGTCAGACCAGGATGCAGCTGCCTTAGCCAGTTTCCTGCCTCAGCTGGCAAGACTGACTTCCTGCAAGACATCCCTGAGGAGAAACCACATGAACCTACCCCGGTGCAGCCCTAGGTGCTGAAGCAGCTGTGTGGGGACCCCTGCCAGCGCTGAGATGTTTACACATTCACTGAGGCTTTCCTCCTGCAGTCAGCATAATTGCGTGTGTTTTGTGAGATTGAAGAGGACTTTGTAGATCAGTGTCGGATATATAGGCTAATGTTGGACTTACGGCCTTGAATAGCATTGCATTGGGATGCTTTCTTAATGTACACTTACCCTTTATATAAAATATGAGTTTCTGTGGGTTTGTTTCTCTAGTCTACCCTGATTAACACACAGAGGAACTTCAAATTTGGATGAAATTACCTCTCTGTGGGAGGGAAAAAATTAGTGGAAAATCAAAAGAAATGTATGCTTTCCTAAAAATAAGAAAACTGGTATTCTCAATCCTATCTAACAGGTAGCTGGTAGTAAACCTTCTAACACTGCCTCAACATCCTGACCAGGCGCTGGACAAGATAACTTCTTTGCCTGCCAATGATGCTCAAGAGACTGTACAAGAAATAAGAAGCTCATATAAACATCAATAACTCTATTTATGGAAACTTGATCTCCTTGAAAGGTTTGGCATAATTATGTAAGCAGTTATTCATATTTGCTTTCATTCAGTATTCTTTTAAAAAACAAAACCATTGGGTTAGAGTGTGCATCAGAACAACAGATTTCTACTTTGATTGCAAGATTAAGCCCAGCCCAAGACAAGTCTGTTCCTTCTCATTCACATAGTCACTACTGCTCCCCATCTGTCCACCTGAATCAAGCCCTGCTTGTCACTTGCCTTCTGCACTTACCCATACACCTCCCTGACACAATAGATAAGGTAATGGAATTCCAGGTCACCAGTTATGATCTAGACATCCCTCTTCTCCAACTCTCAAATCTCAGGGACCCTCTGGAGAAAAACAAAGGAACTCTAGAAATAGACACAGATCCACCTTGCTGATAGATCATTTTATGAAAACAAATATAAAATCGCGTGTTGCACCCCAGTGTAGATGGGAACTCCCAAAACCTCGTAGACTCTACCAATTGTCACTAACATTGTCTTTTCCCTCTTTTCCCAAAATATGATAAAAAGAACCTCTATGTGTCTGGCATAAAACACGTCTAGTTCAACATCCCACAGAAAACATCTAGGGAATGGATTATGGATAGGGTACTTGGCTGCTGACAAGTTCTTCAGAAAATGATGTGAAATAGAGACAGTTGAAACTAGCTGGGAAAAACAGGACTTGCTATGGAGGACTTATTTCCACATAAAAATAAATGGATCACATTACTACTATATTGAATATAAGATTAAATCTAGCACTTAATTATAATTATTCAACCTGAAAGTATGGGAGGGACCAAGATATGGTACTTCCTTTCTGGCCCTTCCCCCACCCCCATAATAATGCACAGGGTGTAAATAAAGAGCACTGGGGCTGGATCACCTCATAGAAAATTCTCCAAAAGTTAAAAATGCTGTCATTTAACCATGAAGAGGAAAAACTAAGCTTCCCTATGCTCCTTATAAAAGAATCCCTGGTATCCTAGTGGATTACAAACCAAGGAAATATCCACCTTCTGTGACTTCTCTTTTCCCTCATCCTTAGCAATAATTAAAAACTTATTAATGAATATTCCTACTTTGTTTTTATATCCTCATACTCAATAAATATTGAGTTTAATTAAATGCCAGGCCTTTGTATTAGTTTATTGAGATTCAGATAAAGATCAATATTATATTGCTGAGCAAAAACAAAGAACTTTTGGAAAAGTCTATCATGACACTCTCTCTCCATCCATTATGTGAAGCTTCCTGTCGCTGTCAGTATAAGTAAGGGAGATTTGTGTATTAGTAGTATGGTGTATATGGTGGTCTCACAATATAACTGTGAAATGGAATCCTGGGGAGGGACTGAGGTAGTGAGTTTATTGTGCCAACCTGGCCAATAAACACATGTGGGGTTAATTGAAGGACGGAAGAAATAAATGGCTTGGTGAGCCTCGTCTTTTTAGTTCTCTGGTCTCTTGCTTTGTGATGGTCGGACCACGGTGCAGCTGCCTTAGCCAGTTCCCTGCTTCAGCTGCCAAGACTCACTTCCTGCAAGACGTCCCCGAGGAGAAGCCACATGGACCTACACCGATGCAGCCCTGGGTGCTGGAGCAGCTGTGTGGAGACCCTGCCAGCGCTGAGATGCTTACATGTTCACTGAGTCAGCTTTCCTCTTGCAGTTGGCATCATTGTGTCTGCTTTGTGAGATGGAGGAGGACTTTGTGGATTAGTGTCAGACATACGGGTTAAAGTTAGACTTGTGGGCTTGGGTCGCACTGGGTTGGGATGTTTTCTTGATGTGCACTTACCCTTTATATAAAACTCCCTCTTATACATGAGTTTCTGTGGGTTTGTTTCTCTAAAGTACCCGGACTAACACAGGGACTGTCTGTAAAATTGAACTCCTGGAGCACCATGCATAGCATGTTTCGTGTCATCCCCAGATGGTTCTAATCACAACAAAGGAACTGATACTGGCAGCTCCACTGGTATGCCAAAATAATTGGGGAGCTCAATCAGGAAGGCCAGCATAGCTCCCTTCCAAAGCTTGACACTGTATGTTCTCCTACTCACAGGATCACACGTGCTTCAGTCTTTTGGCGTATTTAGCCCAAACCCATCTAAGACCTGAATTGCTCCTACAATAAATCAAGACATTCATGCTAACTCTCAACTGGAAAATTAATTGTCAGTGTGTGCATTCTGTTTTGACAAAGAACAGTAAGAGCATTGTTAACTTTAAAATGCAGTAATTGTTCTAGAAGGAGAGCCCTTGACATTTCGAAGGAGATAAGAAAGCTTTTCGCCTCCTTGTCCCACTGAACAATATCCCTGGTTTTCAGACATAGAAGTATGTCTACTTTTGTTTTTAATTATAAGAATTTTCTGCAGACAGAAAAAAATGTAGGCCCGTGTCTATTGCAATTTCCAGGAGCTACTACAGGTGAGAATCCTTTGAGAAGTGTCGTGTGTGCTTTAACACAAATCAATGTGCAACCGTCTTTCGCGTTCTGGCACTGTTACTCCTGTCTGTTCACCTGCAGCCAAGTAGTGGGCTTTTTAGCACAGCCTCCTTGTCCAGATGGACATGCACCTCCGTGATGAACAGAACTGAAAAGGAAGACCTGTCGTACATTGATATGGTCCTTCTCTGCAGTAGTAATAGGCAGGGCTATGTGGTCTTCCTCGCAGATGAGGACAGATATATTTGATGCAAGGGACTTCAGAGGATATTGTTTTTTACAGAATTGTCTAACTCCTACTAACACAGTAACTGTTCTGGATAGTTACATATTCCTCACTCACTTAAATATGCATTCAAAGTGCTGGCAAGTATCTAGCCAGGAAATCATACTTCTGTTAAGTTGGTTAGAGTTTCCTTACTTGAAAGATTATTCATATAGAGGTCAGACATTCCAGCTTTGGAATTAGACTTGTGGAGTCTGAATGATCAGTTTACCACATTTTGCCTATGTTGAGAAATACTCACTCTCACCAGAACAATTACAATGCCTTTCATATGGGATTATTAGGAGCATCTTAGTACAGTGCCTGACACACGATAAGTGTTCAATCAATGGTGAATCCACTGGATTATTTTTCAGTAAGTGACATATAACCTGACTTATATTTCAGTTTATGATAAGGAAGCCATGAGTCTGAAGGAGGGAAAGACAAACATAAATAAGCATTCGTGTGATGTAAACTTTAAGTTTCAATTGACCTTTGTATCATTTCATGTATCACTTCAAACAAGTAAGCCGTCTTCCTTCTTGAAAGAGATCCTTCTTAGGAAACACTAGACACCAGAAGATGGGAACACCATGGTCAGATCAAATGCTTTACCTTTAGCCGAATCCCATCCTTTGGTCATGATTCAAACACTGATTTTTGTCACCACACACAGAAGGCGCTTAAACCTAGATGTGTGTTGTTTCACAATATAATACTTTAAGAAGAATGGGTGGCAAATCTATTAATTGTATTTGAAATCTTTTGGAAAGCAAGCATTTAAAAATTACTTTCTTGAACCCTGCAAAAAATACAAGTGAAAACACTTTGCACACAATTAAGTTCCACCCTAGTACCAGGATGGCATTACTATGACAGTAAGAGCATGTATCACTTCACATGAGTAGGACATCTTCCTGTCTTGAGTAGATGCCTTCTAGAAAGTCTAGAAGCCTAAGGGCTGCCATACCATCGCCAGGTCAAATGAGTATTAAACTACCTCTAAATAGAGTCCTATCATGTAGTCATCATTCAATAGATATTGATCAAGCCTATACGTTGTGCTTAATACCAGGTCAGACTATTCAAAGATATGGAGGGAAACTAAGACGTGCTTGTGAAGACATGAGTTACATGACTTACTGTGCATGTCTTATGAGCGGATGAGATGCACTCTCTGATGGGAAGCGTTCTAAAGCTACTTTCCAGGAATTGATGCACAGTTAGGCAGTGACATAAGGGGTGATCTTGGTGATCAAGGGTGACATTATGGCTGTGTTGGTGAAAATATGTCTATCATATGTCATGTTTCAAATGAAAGACAAGCCACATGTTTACTTAATGGCATCACTAAAGTTACAACTATTCCTCGGGAAGATATGGTCCCAAGATGGTCCCAAGTGCTAATATTCTCCAACTCAAGGAGTGTCTGGTTGCTTTCTTCCCTAGAGAAGTCACAGGGAGAAATGCACTGTGAAAGCCCCAGCAGGTCACCTCCCCACTCGTGGAAGTGAATCAAAGTGATCCGTGCACAGTGCCAGGGAGGACGGCAGCTTTGTGTGACAGGTGGCACGCCTCCCTGCCAAAGGGAAGGCGTTGCTACTGGCAGTTTTTTTTAGCCGAGGCACATGACCTAAGTGGTGGCATTTCACAGCTGAGTAACCAGCTTGTGATGTGCCTTTGCTTCACTGGGAGGCGGGCCACCCGTCCACAAAGGCTGCAACTCTCCCTGCAAACGGTTACACTACGTCCTTCTTATACCAAGCATGTACTGCTCTGGAGATGGAAATGTATTGTTTGGTTAAGGGAATTTTATTAGACCAACAAAGAAAGTGGCTTCCTTATGCAGGTGTTAGTTTTCAAATACAAAAGTTCCAAGGAGGGAAAAAGGACCAGAATTGTGGGTGGTTGGGACAAGCTAAAAATATATTCCTGATTTATCAGTCTTTAGTGGAAATTTGAAGGGAAATTTGAAGGGGCTCAGCTCTGATTAATATAATAGAAGACAAATTCGAACTCTGAGAATCTCTGACCTCTAACACGTAGACCCATTTTTCTAATTAACTCCTCCAAGCATCCCTTTGGGGGACCATCTATTCCAAATAAGTTAAATATCTGGTTATTCCATGAGCACTTTATTCAAAGTCGTAGTCCCATGATTACCTTTACCTGAAAGTCCATTTGTATCTAGCTTTGCATTTGTAGGACCAGGTCAATGTCCCCTGCAAGGCACCATTTCCTTGAAAATTTACCCTTGCTCAGTGTTAAAGGCTTGAAGATAAACAAGCAGCCATCTAGTTGAGAAGCATCAAAGCCCACATGGAAGAAGCACACCAGCCTGTCTGACCACAAGTTGCAGAAGGGACCAGTTATAGACATCAAAGAACTAAAAATCATATCAATGGGTGCCCATCTTCCTGACACAATCAATGAAGACAAATGTGTGCACAAGCAAATATGGTGAAGAAAGCTGATGGTGCCCAGCTATCAAAAGATATATCTGGGGTCTTAAAGGCTTGAAGATAAACAAGTGGCCATCTAGTTCAGAAGCAACAAAGCCCACATGGAAGAAACACACCAGCCTGTGTAACCACGAGCTTTCGAAGGGAACAGGTATCAAGCATTAAGGAACAAACAAATCATATCATTGAAAATGTGGGTGATTGCAGAGTGGAGGCTCAAAGCCCATTAGTAGCCAACCAGGGACCCCTTACTGAAGGGTTGTGGGGAGGAGAGGAGCCAGTCAGGGTGCAGGGTAGCAACGATGAAACATATAACTTTCCTCTAGTTCTTAGATGCTTCCTCCCCACACTATCATGATCCCAATTCTACCTTACAAATCTGGCTAGACCAGAGGATGTACATAGGTACAGATAGCAACTGGAAACACAGGGAATCCAAGACAGATGACTCCTTCAGGACCAGTGGTGAGAATGATGATGCCTGGAGGGTAGAGAGAATGTGGGGTAGAAAGGGGGAACTGATTACAAGAATCTAGGTATAGACTCCTCCCTGGGGGATGGACAGCAGAGAAGAAGGTGGGAGGAGACATCAGACAGTGTAATATATGACAAAATAATACTTTATGAATGATGAAGGGTTCATCATAAGTGGAGTGGGAAGGGAGGAGGAAAATGAGCAGCAGATATTAAGGGATCAAGTAGAAGGCAAATGTTTTGAGAATGATGATGGCAACAAATGTACATATGTTCTTAACACAATGGGTGTATGTATGGATTGTGATAAGAATTGTACGAGCCCCCAATAAAATGATTTTAAAAAGAAAGAAAAAAATTTTTAAAAAGAAAAAAAATACAGAATTGGTAGTAGAAGAAAGTAGTTCTACCTATCAGTTAGGATCTCATGGTCAATTACAAACATGAGGTTTGTAATTGTCAGTGTATTTTCTTTTTATGTGCTTATTGCATATCTTTCCTTTGTTCAGATATGATATATCAGATACAATTGTACTCTGTGTTTTCATTTATATGTATGATAGATGATTGATGATAGGTATAAGTGTGATTTCATCAATGTCTGGAATTATATAAGCATATATGGCTAAAGAATTGTGTATAGGTGCTGGGTTGGCAAGGGATGGATTGAGGTAGTTAGTTTATTGTGCCAGCCTGGCCTATAAACACATGTGGGATTAATTGAAGGGCAGAGAGATAAATAGTTCAGCGAGCCTCGCCTTTCTTGTCTCTCACTCTTTGATCATCAGACCAGTGTGCGGTTGCCTTGCTTGTTCTGTGCCTCAATTTGCAAGCTACACTACCTGTGGGATAGACATCTAACCTGTGGACTGTGTTGCTGTAATTTGAGGTTCCTTCAAGACCTGCTTCGTCACACAATTGGAATGTACATCTCTGGAGCTGGGGACTGACTTACTGTTGGTGACCTGGCTGACTGCTGGCGACCTGCCTTCCTATTTGCTGCCTGTGCCGGGATAGCCTGAATCTCTACAGAGGACTTCCTGGCGGCCCTCAAGACTTGAAGGGCCGCCAGAGTCTCACAACTCTCTCACAGGAGTGAGTTGCACTGAGCCATTTGTACTGTTTTATAATTTAACTGTTCATTTCTTGTGTTATATATCTATCTATCTGTATAAATATAAATATATAATGCTCATGTTAATATTGCAATAATCCTTTATCTATCTTCCCTTCTGGTCTATAAACAATAGTAGAATTATTCAGGGCATTCATAAAGTCTGGAAGCATGGCTAATATCATATTACTGTATTGTAATACATTATTTGAACAATTCATTATTGAATATTGGTTTATGTTAGCAAACTTTACAGGTACTAGCATGTCTAAATCTTTGCTACCTGTGTTCCCTGGCACACGGCTAGATGATGACTCACCCAGTGCCGTTAAGTCACTGCCAACTCATAGCTACTCTGCAAGACAGTCAAATTGCTCCAGATATTTCTGAGGCTGCAAATCTTTACCGAATAGACCAACCTCATATTTCTCCTGTGCACTGCCAGGAGGGTTTCAGCGGCCGACCTTAAGGGTAGCAGCCCATTGCACCAACAGGGCTCCTGGGATAAGTAGGTACTCACTAAATATTGATTGAATATGTTAACTAGATGGCTGATAAGAAGCTAATATTTGCCCTTCAGGTCAGAATAACAAAACTATGAGAAGCAGAAAATCAGAGTACATGGAGCATAAAAAGAGACAAATGCTTTCCACGAGGTGACAGAGAAAATAATCTGGGGTAGTAACTAGCTCTCTGTAAACTCTGGCAAGTCACCTAACCTCTAATTTTCCTTTTAAACTCAAATAACTGGATGGATGCTTCTTTCAACACAAATTCCATCACTCTAAATAAATGCTAAATAAAGGTGATTGTTTATAACCTTCTGGGGGAAAGCAGAGGCCAGGATACCATTACTAATCATTAAAACGAGAAAGTGATAATAGGGTAAGCAATGTTGTTGTTTGTTGTTGTTGTGTGGTGCAGTCGAGCCAAATTTTGACACTCAGCAATGCTCTGTGCAACAGAACAAAGCATTGCCCGGTTCTGTACTATCCTCACAGTTGTTACGCTCACACCCAGACTTGTAGACACTTGTCAGTCCATCTCATGGAGGGACGTCCTCTGTTTCACTGACCCTCTATTTCAGCAAGCATGATGTCCTTCTCCAGCGATGGGTCTTTCCTGATAACACATTTAAAGGACTTGAGGTGAAGTCTTACCCTCCTCCATTCAAAGCAGCATTCTGGATGTGCTTCTTCTAAGACAGATTTATTTGTTCTTCTGGTTTTCCAGGGTACTTTCAATATTCTTCATCAACAACTAAGTCAAATGCATCAATTCTTCTGTGTTCTCCTATATTAATTGTCCAACTTCCATATGTGTGTGATGCAATTGAAAAGGCCATGGGCTGGACCAGGCACATCTTACTCCTCAAGGTGACAGCCTTGCTCTTCATCACATAAAGAGGCTTTGTGGAGCAAATTCCCCAGGGCAACATGTCGTTAAATTGCTTAGGAGAGTTGATTATGGATCCAAATAAAATGATAGCCTTAACAACTTCTATCTTTTCTCATTTATAATGATGCTGTCTATTGATCACGTCATGAGTGTTTGGGGTTTTCCTTGCACTTAATTGCAATCAATAATGAAGGCTACAATCGCTGATCTTCAACAATAAGTTTTTCAATCCTTCTTGCATTTAGCAAGCAAGATTGGGTCATCTTCATATCTCAGTTAATAAACCTTTTTCTGATCTTTATACTATGCTCTCTTCATGTCGTCCAGAGGCTCAGATTATTTGCTCCACAGGCAGATTGAAAGATCTGCTGAAAGGATTCCACCTTGACACACACCTTTCCAGATTTTAACCCACACATAATTCCCTTGTTCTGTTCAAATGACTGCCTCTTAGTCCACATGCAGATTCTTTATAAATAAAATTAAGTGTGTTAAAATTCCCATAGCTTAAATATTATCCGTAGTTTATGATCTACACAGTCTAAGGTCCTTGCATAGTGAATGAAGCACAAGTCAGCATCTTTCTGGTATTCTCTGCTTTCAGCCAAGATCGATCTGATGCCAACAATGATAATATCCCTTTTATCATCTTCTGAATCTTGCTTAAATTTCTGGAAGCTCCCTATTGCACTGCTGTAACTTTTGTTGAATTATCTCCTGCAAAATTGTACTTGCATGTGGTATTAATGATATTGTTCGATCATTTCTGCATTTTGTTGGGTCACATTTCTTTGGAATGAAGACAAATAAGAACCTCTTCCAGTTGGCTGGCCAAATAGCAATCTCCAAAGTTTCTTGACAAAGACAAATGAGTGTTTCCAATGCTTCCTCAGTTTGTTGAAATAATTCAATTATTATTCCATCAATTCCTGGGACCTTGTTTTTTAATAATGCTTTCAGTGCAGCTTGGAATTCTCCTTCAATAAGTTCTTGCTGCCTCTTGAAATAGTTGAACATTGACTATTTCTTTTTGGTGTACTGACTCCATTTATCCTTTCTTCATTATTTTGATGCTTCCAACATCAGTCAGTGTTTGCCCATAGAACTTCTCAAAATTGTAAATTGAGACTTGATTTTTTCCCCCTCAGTTAATTCCATTGAAATGTGCTGAGCATGCTCCTCTCTTTTGTCTTTCCAAATAAAGGTCTTTGCATATTTTATTATAATACTTTGTCATTTCTAGCTAGTCTTTAAATTTTTCTGTTCTGCTCTGAATTTTTATTTTACTTCATCATTTCTTTATTTACTTTAGTTAGTCGATGTTTAAGAGGCTAAGTTTCAGAGTCTCTTCTAACATCCACTCTGGTCTTGTTAACAGCTTTTTGTATCCTACCTGTATGGTATTCTTGATGTCATCCTACAATGTGGCTGGCTTTTAGTCATTGGTGTTCAATGCAACCAACAAGTATATTCTTGAGATTTTCAAGTAAATTCAGGTGGGATAATTTCAAGATTATATTTTGGGTCTCACAAACTTGTTTTCATTTTGTTAAACTTCAATCTGAACTTATATATGAGCAATTAATTGCCTCTTCCACAGTCAGTTCATAGCCTTGCTTTGACTGATATTGAGATCCTCCATCATCTCTTCCCACAGAGATAGTCAATTTGATTTCAGTGTTTTCTACCTGGCAAAGTCCATGTGTAAAATCACTGTTGATGTTGTTGAAAGGGATGTTTACAATGAAGAACTCATTAGTCTTGCAAAATTCTATTATGAATTATTCATTTTCATTTATATCACCAAAGCCATATATTCAACTCTTGATCCTTGTTCTTTGTTTCCAACTTTTGGATTCCCATTGCCAGTAATTATCAACATATTTTGATTGCATATGTGATCAATTTCAGATTAATGAAGTTGATTGAATTCTTCGATTTCTTCACTAAATTTAATGAGTAGTATGTAAATTTGAATAAGACATTTATTAACTGTCCTTCCTGTAGCTATATATAGATATCATCCTATCACAGAATGTGTTATGCTTCAAAATAGATCTTAAAATATTATTTTATTATTATTAATACAATGCGTTCCTCTTGAATTTGTCACTCCTTCTTAGTAACCCTTATGACTCTCTGATTCATAATGGCCAATACCAGTCTATTTTGGCTCACTAATGCCTAGGATATTGATCTTTATGTGTTCCATTCATTTCTATGACTTCCTACTTTCCTGGATTCATTCTCCATGCATTCCACACATGATTTTTAATACGAGGGGGTACCCCAAAATGGAATTTTTTTCAAAGCTATGTATTTAAATTTTTTTACAAAACAACCTCATCACCTTCAAAGTACTCTCTATTACACTAAATACATTTGTCAAATCTGTGACTCCATTTTTGGAAACATTTTTCAAACTCATCTCTTTGGATGGCTGACAGCACCTCCTTCATCTTTTTCCTTCACCTCTTCCACATTATCAAATTGCTGTCCTTTTGTGTCCCTCTGCATTCATGGAAACAAAAAAGGAGTCACATGAAGCGAGGTCAGGTGAGTAAGGTGTGTGGGGCAAGAGAGGCATGCTGCAGTTTGCCAAAAACCGGCACACTGAGATGGCTGTGTGAGCAGGTGCATCGTTCTGGTGGCAAAACCAGTTCTCCACCTGCCACAAATCAGGCCTTTTTGGTCACACGCTGTTTTTTAGGCACACACTGTTATGCAATCTTTTCAGAACCTCTACATGGAAAGCTTTATTAATAGTCTGACCTGGTGGGATGAACTCCAAATGCGCTATTCCCCTCACATAAAATAATAATAAACATCAGGGGGATTTCAGTACCCCTCATAGACGTTTGCAGCTATTTCTTCCTTATTTGATTTGTGCCCTATCCACAAATGAATATTCCAAAAGCTTTATTTCATCCACATAATTAAGGTCGGCTCTACTCTGAGGAGGTCATTTTTTACCAGTCATCATATTTTGATTGCCTTCCATCCTGGTGTACTCATCTTTCACACTATGTCTAACAATGCTCTGCTGCTATGGCTAACCCCTCAGAAAGGTGACTAACCCCTCAGAAATGGACAGCCTCTTCCTTCTTCACAGTCTGTTCTGAATCTAGAAACTCCATTGAACCCTGTTTACCATGGATGATCCTGCTTATATAAAAAATGCCAGTGGCATTGCTCCCAGCATCCCATCAATGTGGGACTTTATCGACACCACAGTAGGATAGATTGACAGATGAGTAGTGTTTGTTAACTATCTATAATATAATAAACCTAATAACAAGGCTCTATATTAATATAAAAATGTTACAGTTTTAAAAAGCTCTTCCATAGCAGCTCAGAAAGACCTCGTAAGAATCTTTGAAGAAAAGCTACTTTGTACAGAAAGACCTTGTACAGAAAAGACTTAAGGAGGGTCTCTTGGGCTTGTCCAGTCACAGGTAGGCTGACAGAGGAGATGGCACCAGTCCCATATCTCCAACTCTACACTTCCCCCACACATGGAAAGCAAAGCCCAAGGGAATAACACATAAATGCCAGATACCAATATTCCCAAGAAAGAAAATGAAAAGACCTAATAGTTTGAGAGGATGCATTGACACCACACCCTATGCAAAGGATATTAACTAAGCAGAGTGTGCCTAAGAAACACGAAAACTAATCACATTTTTCCTTTGATATTTTTCCTCTCTTAAGAGAAAGAAACAGAAACAAAATTAATTTATAAAGAAATTAGTAAAAACCAACCCAACGTCCAAACTTGTTAATTCTTGGCAGTTGCCCCATGACTCTAACACTTTATTTCATGAACGTTTATGTTGTTGTTGTTGTTGTTGTTGCTGCTGCTGCTGTTGTTGTTTGGTGCCGTTGCGTTGGTTCTGACCCATAGCAGCCCTATGCTCAATAGAAGGAAACACGGTCGTATTCTCCACCATCCTTACAATGGGAAACCTTGCAAAATCAGAAATCATTAAACCCCTTAGAAAAAGTGTAAAGAAGAGTCCTTATTTAATTTAATCCAAGACATATTTACTGAGTGTCTACTTTGTGCAAAACACGCATCTAGTTGCTGAGGATACAACAGTGAACAAAACAAAACAATGATTCGGCCAATGGAGATCCCCTCATAGAGGCGTTCAGGAGAGGAGATGGGTTAATTAGGGTGCGAGGTAGTACCGATGAAGAACACAGCTTTCCACCAGATCCTGGATGCTTCCTCCCCCCAACTACCATGATCCGAATTCTACCTTGCAGGCCTGGATAGGACAGAGGCTGTACACTGGTACATATGAGGGCTGGAGGTACAGGGAATCCAGGGTGGATGATACCTTCAGGACCAAGGGTGTGAGGGGCGATGCTGGGAGAGTGGAGGGTGAGTGGGTTGGAAAGGGGGAACTGATTACAAGGATCCACATGTGACCTCTTCCCTGGGAGAGGGACAGCAGAGAAGGGGGGAAGGGAGACTCCGGATAGGGCAAGATATGACAAAATAACGAGGTATAAATTACCAAGGGCACATGAGGGAGGGGGGAAAGGGGAGGGAGGGGAAAAAAAAAGAGGACCTGATGCAAGGGGCTTAAGTGGAGAGCAAATGCCTTGAGAATGATTGGGGCAGGGAATGTATGGATGTGCTTTATACAATTGATGTATGTATATGTATGGATGGTGATAAGAGTTGTATGAGTCCCTAATAAAATGTAAAAAAAAGAAAAGAGGAGAAAAAAATGATTAGGGCAAAGACTGTACAGATGTGCTTTATACAATTGATGTAAGTATATGTATGAACTGTGATAAGAATTGTATGAGCCCCTAATAAATTGTTAAAATTAAAAAAAAAAAAAAAAGAAAAAAAAAAACAAAACAATGATTCATCCAGGGGAGATGTTCTTGAAGGCAGGGTCTTCTGATGGAAGGCAGTCTTCAGGTAACCAGAATTGGATGTTCTACAAAGCTACATTCAGTGATTGTTCGTGTTAGTTCATGCATATTTTTGAAAAATAATCAAATATAAGAAATGAAAAAATCTTTATTATAATTTCTAAGTATACATATTTTCAAAAATATGCACACTTTCTACCTGCTACCGAAGCCAAACATTGTCCATAGAGATGCACAGATAACGCTGAAGAAAGTCATTCAAAAATGTGTGTGAAATGACACACAATGCACCACAGCATGAAACTCATGATCAGAACGAGCGTCTAAAGTTTCTACCCGTATGGTGGGTTCTACCCATCCATTGACCAGAGGCATCAACTTATTAGACACGCTGACTCTAAGCCCCATTCCCAGACCTACTGGATCAGAAATTGCAACTTAGTGCATTTCCCTGTGACGTGTATGCGCACCGAAATTTAAGAAGCACAGCTCTGGTGCAGTCGTCTGCATTTAGGAGATCTGAAAGATAATCTACTGAAAGAATGTAAGCACTTCAAGAAACTGCAAACATTAGTCATTCACCTAATTTTTCTTTTCTCATTTTTGTGAGGAACTTTCTTTTCAAGTGAAATTTTACTTTTAAGGTGACAAATCAAGGATATTACATGTAAGGCTTTCGTTCCGCGTGTACTTCTAACATAGAAGAAATACAAGATGTGCCTTTTCATTGTCTTAATGTTTGGGGTTCTACTCTGTCCTGTGGAGTCAGGAGGAACTGGAATAACCACAAGAACAGTGATTTGTGGGGGGGGGTTAATAAAAATGGAAGGAGACAGTCTTATGAAAATCATTGCATGGGACCTTCCTCCACTTTCTGTGGTTTAGCCTGTACAGTAGCATTAAAAGACAAGGGTTTCTTTGGGAACATTTCTAACTGTATTCAAATTAAGTATTTAATGTTAAATCATGTTGGCCTTAGATCAAAGGGGAACGAAGTAGAAAGATGGCTTTCTGGGTACTGAGCGACCTAGGACATTGAGCGAAACCATCTTCCTGGAGAACTGTGACCACCGTGATCTGGAGAACACTTGATGGAAATATCAGGAAAAGTTAGGACTTAAGTTAAAAAGCAAGCTTCCTCTTCACTTCTCACTAAGCTTCACTTTCAATGTTTCTTTTTCCCTAATATGAGAGTCGGGGCGGTGGGGGCGGGGGAGACATTCTACTCCTGTAAAGAGTTTCAGTATGCCCAACAGTGTCACTATGAGTCGAAATCAACGGGATGACAGTGCGTTTGGGAGCTGGGGCGGGGGGGGGAAGGGCATGTTTTGTTTTTTAAGGATAAGTAGAGGAGAAAACAAGAAAGGAAGTAGTTATAAATTCATAGAGGAAAATCAATCTTTTCCAGTGTTCTATGTGGAAAAGAGAATGTTTCACCCACACACACCCTGCCCAAATCTGGCAGACTTTGCAAGGACAGACACTGCAGCAGGTCCCAGAAGATGCAGAGACAGGGAGAAGAGCAGTGGGCAGTGAACTATGAGCCATAGGAGAGACTGGTTTGCAGAGACATGATTTGCCTGTTGTGTGACAAACATTCAATGATTGTTCCTTACATACTAGACACATAAAACAATGTTCTGCCATCCTTGGCATATTAATCTATGAGTGTGAGGTAACTCCTGGTTCAGAGGTTTTTGTTTTTTTTGTTGTTGTTCAGAGTTTTAAAACAAAAACAAAAACACTTTCAGTGTTTTAAAATACTGCAATTTCAGTAGAGACCTGTGCCTTCATGACTCCCTCCCCCTTGCATGTTGAGCTATAATTTTCCCAATGTTGTACACATTTTATAATTTTTTAAACGTATAAAATAGTATTGTTTGATACTAGGACATCTTATGTGATTGACCATTCAAATTAGCTTTGTGTTCCCTGGTGGGTGGGGGGAAGCACAACAGACTGCATTCTTACTACTAAATGAAAATTAACAGTCTGTTAAGAGATGCAAATAGTTTCGTGGTATCAAATTAGGCATTGTTTTTGTTTTTCACGATAAGCTTTATGAATTGAGCAACAACTTCAATAATGACATTTTCACTCACTATTCTGTTAAGAGATGAAAAGGACAACATTGGTAAGTATTCTGAAAACCTAATTGTATTCAAAGCAGATGATAATGATCTCTTAGATGATGTTCCTGAATATCATTCTGTCATCCAGACCTCTGACAAGAATGGGAGAAAGGCTGATTCCAGGCTACACTCTCTGGTGATTGCATGATATCCTGTGTAATTAACTAAATGAAGATGCTGCTGCTTTGGCCAGCAGGCCAGCAGGTGGCCAAGTTAATAAACTGTTATGAAAGCTGAGACACCCTCTCCGATATCTTGGGGTTGTACGTTACTAGAGAGAAGATAAAAGAATTTCAACCAATGCTCTACACAATAGTTCATCTAACCCCCTTCTCTAGAATTCACCTTCTCTCATTGAATTTTCCTCATTGAACTGGGAAAATAAAGGCTGCCAAATATTATTTTCAGACCTTCTTTTGTCCTTTCCCTCAAGCTTAACTATATTCCCACCCTGTTTAAAGATTTCTGTTGTTCAAAATGGTCTTGCCACAATGCCTTCTCTTCAGTTTTATATCAATTATCTTCAAACTTCCCTGTTCTGTCCACTTTGTTCCGTTCATCCTTAAATCTTTCCCAACCAGAGAAATGTCTCATGTATGTGTGAGTCTCTCTCATCAAAACCCTTTTCCTCACTTTTTCTTCTCAATCTTTAAGGACAAGACTAGCAGCCTCCACTTCTTCATGGCTTCTGCCTTTCCAATGAATTCATAAATTAACAGAGTATGAGAAGGAAGTAGAATCTGCTGGTATAGAATTCTAATCAAGCCCTCCCTAGCAGTCCTGTGACCTTGTCAGTGCCCTCTTCTTGAAACCTTTTCCTCTGCTGGCTTCCACGACGTCTACTTCTTTCCTGGCCCTTCATCTCTCTTTCTATTTTCCTAACTGTTCCATCACTTCACCTCCCCAGGGTCTTTGCTTGATGCTCATACATATATATCCTACATTGGCAATATCACCCTCTCTTGGTTTTAACCACAGATATTTTCTTTCTTTTCTTTCTTTCTTTTTTTTGTGACAAATCTCAATCCTGCCTCAAAATAATTAGTCATTAATCCCTCCACTTCATGTCCCACAAGTACTTTAAACTCAACCAAACCAAGCTCATTCTCCTAACCTTGCTTCTCCTTTGTTTATTTCTTTCACCAAAATAGAAATCTAATAATTATTCTAACTTTCTCTTTCTTCTCATTTCTCATAAATAATTCGTCCCTAAAACCTAATCTCTCAGACAAATAGCTATCAACTCCCATCTCTCCTTACCCTCTCCCATAACAATTCATTTAAGAAAGCTATCATCAAAGCCTCAGGACCAATAATGAGAGTTGTACTACCAGGAGAGTAAGGGCAACGTGGGGGGAGAAAGGAGGAACTGATCACAATGATCTACATATAACCCCCTCCCTAGGGGAAAAACAATAGAAAAGTGAGTTAAGGGAGACATCAATCAGTGTAAGACATGAAAATAATAACAATTTATAAATTATCAAGGGTTTTGGAGGGAGGAAGGGTGGTGGACAGAGAGAAAAAAATGAGAAGCTGATACCAAGGGCTCAAGTAGAAAGAAAATGTTTTGAAAATGATGATGGCAACATGTGTACAAATGTGCTTGACCCCAATGGATGGATGGATGGGTTTTTATAAGAGCTGTATGAGTCCCCAATAAAATTATTTTTTAATGGAAACATAAAAAAACTATTGTCATTTCTAGATTAAAGTGATTAACTGATTCAATTGCCTTTTCTACCACCACCTCTCCCAACCATCAGTGGATTTCTAACTTGTCTCCTAGCCTCCAATCTGACCTGACTGGCTCATCTCTTTCTTGTGACCCTTCTGTAAGGGGATGTCCCATTGTCTACAGATGGGCTTTGGGTCTCCACTCTTCCCTCCCCCTCATTCACATCAATATAATTTATTTTTTTGAGTCTCTGATGCCTGATATCTGAATCCATCAACATCTCATGATCACACAGGCTGGCGTGCTTCTCCCATGTGAACTTTGTTGCTTCTCAGCTAGATGATTGCTTGTTTGTCTTCAAGCCTTTAAGACCCCAGATGGTATATCTTTTGATAGCTGGGTACCATCAGCTTTCTTCATATTTGCTTATGCACCCATTTTGTCTTCAGTGATCATGTCAGGAGCTTACCCCTTTCTTAATGTGTCCTCTTGAAAACTGCCAGGATTCCCTTCTAAAGTGGAATCTGATTATGGTACGTTTCCCTCTTGCTTTGAAAGATTCAACTTGCCTATAGAAAAATCTAGATTTGTTGGCTTGACAAACTTACCCCATCATGGCTTGGAACTTGTCTCCCTTTTTGGCTTGGTCTTGCCATTTCTTTTCCCTGTAAATTGAGGTTCCCTGAACACTCTTGTTTTCCAAGTTGGTGCTTTTACTCATGTTCACTCCTTAGCTTTCTCCTCTTATTTATTTATTGGAATAGACCTCAAGCATCACCACTTCTGGGAGGCTTCCATGAGCCATCCCTCGCTTTTTTCCTGGTCCCAGACAGACAGAGTTGGTAACACTTCTGTCTATCCAGTCTCTACTGCATACATGGTTGCATTTATCAAACTGAATGGAAGTCATGATACGGCGAATCCTTGTTACAGGGGTTAAAATTCACTTATCTCCTGACCTCCATGACTATAGCAAAGAGTGTGGTCCAGAGAAGGTGCTAATTAGTTGTTTAATTAAAATAATGCCTATCCTGCAACTGCTTCTCCACCAAGGAAGCAACAGAGCAGATGCTCATTAATCCAGGAAAAGGGGGAAATATTTATTTACTATAAATTGCTTCTACTATTTCAGTATCCTCATTGCATCTTTCCAAGTCTTTTGTGAACAGTTTCTGCTCTTGAACATGCTGTCAGCAATTTGTTTATTGATCTTTTTTGTTCTGCCCTTTATAAAATACAAATGATAAAATGTGTTAGAACACCGTGGAGAATAGAGGAAATGAGTGCAGATTATCCAGCAGCAGCTATAGAATACACTGCCCACAGGAAAGGCCTTCATTTAAGGCCACAGACAATTGTGGTTAAAGAGTTGAATTAGAAGTTGGATATGTGCTACTCAACAATTGCAAATCAGCAATGTATTGTCCATTTCTTCTTGGCTTTCATACGTTCCTGCATCCACTTCACTCAGACTTACCTAGGTCAATAATACCTATTTGCTTGAGGTTAGGATAATCTAACAGAGTATTCCTGGCAGCAGCAATGGCATGTTATATGTCTCTAGCATTATTTACAGCACCGTCACATCTTATCAGCACAATAAATTAATCAACATATTCTGGTCCACTTTAACTTAATTGTTCTTAAATCATGGCTAATTCCATGAGCCCTTTGGACAAACCTGTCTCTGATCTTTGGAATCCAACCCTGCACACCACCTCTCATCACTTGTCCTATAGATGGCAACACAATGATTCCCAAGAAGCTGCCATTGCGTTCTCTTAGCGATATCTCTCACGGGTAGGAAATCTTTCGTTTTTCTCTTCATTTTTCTGCACTGGCGGGGGTAGAATAAAATAAGTAATCTATCTAAGTTTTCAGTGAGAGTTTCTTGTGGAGTAATCACTTTGAGTTGGAAGTGTATTTTCTCTGAGAAAGGAGCTGATTTACAAAATGGTAACAAGCACAAACATAGTGGCAGCATTATTCGGGTCCAGGGGAGAAACCAGATCAAGGGTGAAACTGGATTCATGAAGACATTACAGGGAAATGTATACGACAGGTGAATTGGGAGCAAGAGGCACTGGAGAAGAGAAAGGCTTCTTCAGAGTCTTTCTGTCTGGAGTTTAAGATTTCAGAGGTTGCAGCTGCTGGCCTGGTCATGTGATGGTGAAGGAGACTGAGTGATGACCCATGAAGATCGGCGATGCACACACGTATCACCCAAAGGGACGATGAGAGTTAAACTGAGAAAGTGATGGAAAAGGAGTCTTCTGCAAGCTTCTAAGTAGCAGCAGCCAAGTTGGGAAGAGCAAAGCAGAGCCGGATTCTATGAAGCTCACAGGGAGGGCAGAATGCACATAGAAAAGAATGTCTCGGGCTTACATGATAAAGCCACAATTATGTGAACTTCCCAGAGGAAACAATTAATTACATGTTTAGTTCATTATGATGCCGGCTGCTTCTTCCATTTGTAGAAAACTACCCATCTTCACACAGGGAGAGGCTGTTTCTGACTCAGTATGGAGAGAGCGGCCACCAGTAACTAGTTGGCCAGTTGTTATTGTTGATACAGGATGTCCAGTTGATTCCAACTCAAAGAAAATCTCTGTACAACAGAATGAAGCACTGCCTGGTCCGGTGCCTTCCTCACAGTTGTTCTTATGTTTGACCCCTTGTTGCAGCAACTGTGTCAATCCATTTCATCAAATTATGAATAGCTTTGAGAATTGGAATTCCAGAACACTTCATTGTGCTCATGTGGAACCTGTACCTGAATCAAGAGGCAGTAGTGTGAACAGAACAGGGGAATCCTGCAGGATTTAACATCAGGAAAGTTGTGCCTTAGGGCTGTAGCATCACCATACTTAATCTCTCTGTTCAGAGAAGGTAGATTTTATGAAGCAGAATGCAGCATCAGGATTGGAGGAAGGCTTATTAACAACCTGTGATATGCAAATGACACAATGTCGCTTGCTGAAAGTGAGAACAACCTGAAGCACTTGCTGATGAAGATCAAGGATTGCAGCCTTCGGTATGAATTTGACCGATAGTGGGAATGAATGTGAGTCATTTCACACACCTGGACTTGTGATCGCACGCACAAATGGCAAAGGCATCAATGCCAAAGGTTACGGTCAAGAATGGAGTCTGAGATCCAATTTAGCAACTTCAAGATATTTAAATCCGTAAGCACAACGTCATTGGCAGTATATTTCACCCATAATTTTGTGCTCTAACTAGAGTCAACGTTATCCTCAAACTTTGTTTATTCACAGACAAAATTATGATAAAAATATTTGGCTTAAGAAAATATCTACCACAAAGTTGAATTAATCCTTACTTTTCCATTAACAATTTTCATGATCTTGTTGTTACATCTTATAGAACAAAATGTTGCCTGATCCAATGCTATCATCATAATCATCCCTATGCTGTTCATTGTTGCAACCTCTATATTGCTTTGTCCTTTGAAGGTTCGCCCTCTTTTTTTTTTTTTTTTGCCCTCTTTCTTTTTGCTGATCTTCTGCTTTACCAAGCGTGATGTCCTTCTCCAGGGACTGGAGATAACATGCCCAAAGTACATAAGAAGAGCTCTCACGAGGCTCAGTTCTAAGGGGCATTACAGCTTAACTTCCAAGACAAATTTGTTTGTCCTTCTGTCCGTCTGTCTATAGTATAGCCAATATTCTTTTCCAGCACCATAATTCAACCGTATCAGTTTTCCTTTGATCTTCTTCATTCAATGTCCAGTTTTGGTGTGCTCGTGAGGCAGCTGAAAACACCATGGCTGGGGGTCAAGTGCACTTTAGTCCTCTAAGGGACATCTTTGCTCTTCAACACTTTAATGGGGTCTCGTGCAGCAAACTTGCCCCATGCAATACACCATTGATTGCAGATCCAGATAAAATGAAACCCTCAATCTTTTCCATCTTTTCTCTGTTTATAATGATTTGTCATTGGTCCATTTGGAGGATTTTCTGTTTTCTTCACATTGAGTCATAATCCATACTGAAGATGTGATTTTGTTTAATTTTCACCGACTCGGACCTCTAGTGGCATAGTGCACTGGACTATGAACCACAGAGTCAACCGTGAAGCTACCAGCACTCCATAGGAGAAGGAAGAGGCTTTCCACTCCCATAATGATTTGCAGTCCCATTAACCTACATGGGCACTTATACTCTGTCCTATATGGTTGCTATGAGTCAGAATGAACTTAATTGTAAAGAGACAGAAAGAGCGATAGGTGTGCAATATAGCACCGATGAAACATACAACTTTCCTCTAGTTCTTTAGTGCTCCCCCCAACACACACACACACACACACACACACACGTATGACCCCAATTCTACCTTACAAATCTGGCTAGACCAGAGCATGTACACTGGTACATATCAGAGCTGGAAACACAGGGAACTCAGGACAGATCCACCTCTCAGGACCAATAATAAGAGTAGCCATACCAGGAGGGTAAGGGCAAGGTGGGAGGGAGAAAGAAGGAACCAATCACAATGATCTACATATAACTCTTCCCTGGGGACTAACAATAGAAAAGTGGGTGAAGGGAGACAGTGGTCAGCGTAAGACATGAAAAAAATTATAAATTGTCAAGGGTTCATGAGGGAGGGAGGGTGTGGAAGGGAGGGAAATGAGCTGATACAGGGCTCAAGTAGAGAGGAAATGTTTTGAAAATGATGATGGCAACATATGTACAAACATGCTCGACACAATGGATGGATGGATGGATTGGGGTGAGAGCTGTAAGAGCCCCCAATAAGATGACTTAAAAGGGAAAAAAAGAACATTCAATCCTCTTCTTTCAGTAATCGAAGTTGTGTCATCTGAAAATTGCCTTTGGTTATTAAGAAGCCTTCTTCTGACTCTCTCACTTGCTCACTCACTCACTCACTCACCCTCCCACTAACTCCCTAACTCACTCACTCTGTCACTCACTCTCTCACTCTCTTACTAACTCTCTCACTCACTCTCACTCACTCACTCTCTCACTAACTCACTCACTCACCCTCCCACTAACACTATAACTCACTCAAAAAATAAAAGAAGAAGGCTTCATCTAATCCTAGTGCCACATTCTTTTTCAAAAAATCCAGGTGTTCTCAATATTTTGCTCAGATTACAGATTGAGTAATATCAGTGAAATTAATCAACCCTGGTGCACATATTGCCTGATTTTAATGATGTAGGCCAATAATTTCCATATTCTGTTGTATCATCTTTCTTAGAAATGGGCACAAATATGTATCTCTTCCAATTCATTCACTAGGTAGCTCTCTTCCCACTTTCGTGGCATAAACAAGTATCTCCACTTACATTTGTTGGTTGAAATAGTTCAGTTGGCTTCCTGGAGCCTTGATTTTTGTTTTGCTGTTTTATGCCAATACCTTCAGTGCAGTCTGGGCTTCTTCCTTCCCTGCAATCAGTCCTTTGACCATGTGCTATTCCCTGAGATGATTAAATGCCAACCTATTCTTCGTGCCACAATGGCTCTGTGTATTCCTTCCGTCTTTTTGACACATCCTGTATCCTTCAGCATTTTGTCCATAGAACCCTTCATGATTTCAACTCAAGGATTGATTTTTTTCCCCAGTTATTTCAGCTTGAGAAATCCCAAGTGTGCTCTTGCCTTTTTGCTTTCTAACACCAAGTCTTGGCACATTGCATTATTAATACTTGACTTTGTCTCCACGAGCTGCCTTTCTGATCTTAGGCAAGTAATTTTCCTTCTCTGGATTATTTTCCCTTCATTTTTATCATGAGAAGTTTTCCTAAAAATCCATAGCAAACACTGAACTTTATCATAATCAAAAAATTCATTTTTATGTTATATTACTAGATTCCAGGGTTAAAACCTACACCAGATTAACTGATTTCTTTTGTATTGGCTCAATATTCATCAACTGAGGACTAATGCCTTAGGAATCTGTCTCCAGTGGCAGTCGAACCAAGGCAAATAAAAAGCTGGTTATGTGCACTATCTCTTTGTTCTCTAGAACACTACTGTGAGGTAAGTATATGGTAGTGGTTCTCATTTTCATTTTACAAATGAAACTGTGATGCATGAATCTTTCCCCCATAGTTTTCACTGCATCTGTCAAAAAGAAACCACGAGGTGATTAAAGTTGCTCATTTTTCATTCTAAAGGAGCTCTGGTAGCACAATGGTTAAGCACTTAACCTAACTTAACCCAAAAGGGTGGTGGTTCAAATTCATCAGTCGCTTTGGGGGGGAGGGAGGGGAGGAGAGGATGTGACTGTCTGCTTCTTAAAGATTACAGCAAAGGGAACTCAGTTGGGAGCTTCTGCTCTGCCCTGTGGGCCACCTGTGAGTTGGAATCAACTAGATGGCATACAATAACAATGCCTACTTACATATTTCTCAGTCTCTTCTTCTGTAAGATTATAGGAACCTTAAAGTCAATAATAATTAAAAATGTCTCTTATTATTGCTGTTATTTTAATTTCTGGGTTTCTAACCCCAAGAGCAGTGTCTGGCTGTCACATTTATTAGTGAATAAATGGTTATTTCTTTATTGACAATCAAAATAAGTTACTTGATAATCAAAGAACTTCTGCCTCCCAAAATCTTGTGCTCCAATTGCCAATTAAAGCTTTTATCTGAATAATTTAGATAATTGCCTTGAGTCTTCTATGTGTTAGCCTTGAAGTGACTAAAATAGATCATTTTAAAATTGACAAGTCAAGATTTATGAACACCAAATTTCTGCTTGAGCCAAAAAATTATCTTCATAAAAACCATGCTATATTTGGTACCACAAATGTCTTAAATTGAAGTAAATAAGACATCCTGTAAATCTTAAGAAAATTAAAATTTTTCATGCAATTTAAAATTTTAGATACTGCAGACATTCGTTGAGAGCAATTAGTATGATAAAGAACTAGAACTTGTGCAGAGAGCTTGCACACATATTTCTACATAAATTTAGAATCGAGTGATAGCTCACATATCATTTTGACAAGGCTTTATATATCTCTAGAAAAGTCTGACTCTGGTTGTACATTATCAGCTATATCTTCTCTGAAAAAGGACAGCGCTCTGCAACTGAGATGGTGCGTCCAACCTAACCCCAGCGTAGTACACCCTACGAGCTGATTTCTGATACTTAAGTTCCCACTACACTATCGTGCCTTGGGCTGAGGTTTCTTAATCGTCTGTGGTCTTACTGCAGGACAGGCTGAAAAGATGACTTCTAACAAATCCCTTTCTGATGGCAACACTCTAGCCCAGTAAGTTATTAAGGATTCATAACACCATCTCCTGTGCGAGCTTCATAGATCACTAGGAGAAAATTATTCATGACTGAAGAGTAATGGAAACTGCCAAACCAGAAACATAAAACAGAACTTGCCTTGCCACCTGGCTTTTCAGGGCAAGTTCCTTATTTAAAAAAAAAAAAAATGCTTTCCCCAATGTAAAGGTAGTCACAGAATGATTGAGGCAGGACAGTCTGGAGTCTTTTCAAGATAATAAAAGTGTCTCTCTTTTTTCTTAATCTTGGTATTTACCTTGGCCCTTTGCACATTGTGGGTGTCCATTAAATACTAGGTAAATAACTTAGAAAATGGGTTTGTTAAGTGTGGAAAAGTAAAATTGCTTAAATGTATAGATCATAATTCCAATCAACTGATTGAATGAGACCATGCCTCCCCCCCCCCCAAAAAAAAAGGCACTGCCACAAGTCGATTCTGACTCATAATGAACATATAGGACAGGGTAGAACTGCCCCTTTGGGTCTCTGAAACTTTACATCTTTGCCAGAGCAAACAGCCTCAACTATCTCCCTTGGTCCAGACAAGAGATTCAAGCCACTGACCTTGTCGTTAGCAGTTAATTGTGTAACCAACTGTGTCACACATAGGTGTGTGAAACACTAATAGAGAAAATTGATTGAATTTGCCATTCCTCTGGGTATAAGAAAGCCATTTCAGAAGCAGAAAGAGAATCGCATGACTATCAAGAAAGAGGAGTTACCAGTGGTGGCCATGTGTGATATCCCTGTCTGAATGGCAGAGGCAGCTGAGTCTGCAATACTAAGACCATGAGACTGACCAGAGAAGCGGCACCAAGGCCCTGAGGCAAAGCAATGGACACACTTCCTGACCCATGAAAGCAAATACCAGTGGAGCACATGGCTGAGAAGATGTACCTGCCAGCATGACTGAGAAAGGCATTTTGGACAAAAGAACTGTATCCTTATCACTCTGTAACCTATTAGCTTCCCTAATAAACACTACAACCATAAGTATTGCTTGTGCGTTCTGTGTGGCTATTGCAATGAGTTATCAAAACCAGGAGAGAAGTTGAGTGCTATGGCAGAAATGGTTGATGTCAGACAGGGTAAAGAATGGAGAGTGGAGGCATCTTTACCCTGGGCTGGTGTGGATATGTAATTTTTCTGCTCTTTACTGAAGTCAGAGGAGGCGACCCGTGGTCCCCATCATTCCTTCCGTAAGCTTAGCCCATTGTGCAGGGGGTGGGTTGGACTGGACACCAAAGAGTTACAAAGCTCCAAAGTGTAGCCCCGCTCTGGGTAGGACTGAACAGCATTGTAAGTAACAACTGACATTCACAATGGTCACTTTGCATATTCAAGAAAAGCATCCGTGAAATCATTTTCAGTCAAGGAACCATGTAATATATTTTTGGAAAGATCTCCTTGTAAAATATTTAAGATGTAAAAGGTTATGGTTTAAAAAGGCGAACTCTCAGACTCCCAGGTCACACAGTTATAAAAGTTCTGGGTAGTTTAGGTTGTTCTTAAATGTGAACATGTTTGGGTGGGTTTTTGTTTTTTTTAATCACCAAACACCTCATGATTACCCTGGCTTTTCTTTTGGTTACTCACCCAATCTTAGCAATAATGTATATATGCCCAAAGATCTAATTTTTTTGTCTTCTACATTTGTTCTTGGAAGAGCTCACCTATCTGAGTGGTTCCAACTGACTCCCAGTAGACAACTGAAACCCCATTCTCTCCACTAATGCATTTCATGGTCATTTATTGCCAGACTCTGTTCTAGACATGAGGCAGGTAGATGGTTTTGAAATCTACACATGAGCGAACTGCTGATTGAAAGTCTAGGATTGAAAAACTTTTATTTATACTTACCTCTTGCCTACATTTAATTCTCATGTAAAGTATGCCTGGGAGAAGCTTTTGATGCTAATTTGTTAACAACCTAATTCCTAGCATCTGAGCCCTAGTGGCATAATGGATTCTGAAACCATCCACCACTCCATGAGCAAAGGGTGAGGCTTTCTACTTTCATGAACATTCAGTCTTAGAAACCCCCAGGGAGAGTTCTGCTCTGTTCTAAAAGGTGAGTTGGAATCAGTTTGATGGTGGTGATTTGGTGTGGGTGTTAAGAATTCCTAGAATTGTATAATAAGGGTTTTCTGGCTAGTTGTTGCCTTTCCCATCCAGTGGATCTTTGGTAAACATTTCCATAAGAATTCATTGTCAGTTAATGTTCTTTGAATCATGAAAACTTCTGCTTAGACTTATCTTATGTTTTTAATCAAAAGTTGTTAGAATGTGCTTCAAGATTCTTCATGACTTATTCTTTATGTCCATAAAGAGTAATGGAATGCTAGAATCTCAGAATCCACATTTGCGTTCCTGTTTTTATTATTCGTCCCTGGCTGCAGCTCTCCCCTCTTGCCAAGTAGACTGGCTTCTTTTTATACCATGGGGACACTGTTGGAGTGTAACTAATTTTTGCCAATGTTCTCTCCCCACAAAAGAAATATTAGTCAAAATTTCTTTTTCATATAAGCTACCATCTATTTAATTACACCTCACCAATGTTCTCTTTAGTATTTCCTAAACGTGTTTTTTAAACTTGTGTTTCTAAATGTCTATATTGTGGTAATTGGTTTTTACTTATTTTAATCCTGTGTTTAAACTATGCTCTGTTTTAGAGTCTACAGAACTTAATAGCTGAGATTAAAGGTTTCAATTTCTTATATAGACTTTAATGCATTAAATCTTCCATTAGAACTCAATATCTGTTGTGACAGCTTTTTCATTATACTACTTAGATGTAATTCTTTGCTATCAGTTTATATATCTACAAAATGATACAGTATGCAGGGGAGGGGGATTTCAGGGGAATGCCTTACAGGATGAATGATCATCAATGTCAGCCAGGGAGTAGTTTGCTGGTGATAGGCAATCAGATTTCATACCTAAGTCTCTCTGACACCATCGTAATGTAAGTAATCAAATCCTAGGACACAATGCTGGAATGCTAAGGGAGTTGAATCATTGAAATCCCAGAACTGACTACCAAATTAGCATGCAAGCTTAAGGTAATGTCATGCTTAATAAATGTTGATATGCTTAATAAAACAAAGTCCTACTCTTACATATGATGATGATAACAGCTTGTAAAGCAAAACAGTTAAAGTAAGGGAGATATTGCTGAGCAGAAGCATCTATTGATATAAGATTTGGGGGTACTAATTGATCTATTTGAGTCACCCGTGTGAGGTAATGAAATAAAACTAGATGATATCGATGATGAACTAGTAAAGTAAGGCAAGAAGAGAGGGTTTTCTGAAGGTAAATGTCCTGTGGGAGAGGGGGAGTTTCAGTTATTTGGGGTGGCTCCTGGCCAGTGCAGGATTCATGGAAACTTTGAGCTCGTCAGTTTCAAGTCACAATACAGAAGAACTAACTAATCCTTGGGTGGAATTCTGCCACTGTTATAACTCCTATCTTAATCCACTCCCATTGAAAACCCTAACCTAACATTAGAAAAGTTAGAGCGCATTCAAGCCACTTCTTGGCAAGCATATAATAGAGGCGAGTTATGCATCTATAATTGTCTAGCCTAGATATCCTCTCAAGACACTTGAAGCCCTTATTTTATGATAAGATTAAAAAGATTTTTAAAGTAATTTAACATTAAATAAGCTGGAATCAAGGCAAAGAAGTTGGTGTAAGTTATTTATGCATAGATATATTCATAAATGTATAAATAAGCCAGGTTTATAAAGGTATAATAGATATATCCACCAGGAATAAAATTCTTATTCATAACTGCGTTAGTTAAAGTACTACTTAACACAGGTATTTCTGATTCAGGTCTTTTGCCTTTGATGGTTTTTAGATATTTACAGAGAGTTTAATTTCAAATAGGAAAAAAAAATCTTCTGAAAGGTAACAGAACAAATTTCTATAAGAAACTCATAAAAGCCAAGTTCTTGTCAAATGTAAGCAAATGTAAAAAAAAAAATTTTACGCAGCTGCCCTGTCCATGGAAACCTAACTGCAAACAAGAAGTCAACTTTCAATGACTGTTTTCAGAAGGAGATCGATATCTCCCATACAGCAATTATCTGACTCCTCAGGTCAAGATGCTAACAGGAGGCCTTAAAATAAATGAAAATGTGTCCAATCCAAAAGCCAAACAATAATATAACACAAAAATATGTAAGCTACAAGCTCAAAGAGACTTCTCTATTAAATTTACTCAGTACTTTGAATCTAACAACTAGAATATGCTTTCAATGCCATCTTCTACAACCTTTTGAAGTGGTAAATTTGCTTTTTGATGGAGAATATGCATTTTTTTCCAGAAGGATGGAATATAGTGTCCTTGGCTGAGAAACTCTTCTCAGAAGTAGGTTATTTTTGTACTCTATGCTTAGCATATTTAAAGACACACATTCCAGGTGAGCAGCTTGCTCCTAAGTGTATTTGAATTCTGTTGATGAGGCTGTATTGCTTCACTACCCACCACTTGCTTTTTCAACATTCCCCTCAAGTTGTGCTGTCAGTTGCAATTGTGCTGGTTCTGACTCATGGTAACCCTATGTACAACGGAATAAAACACTATTCGTTCATGGCCCATCCTCAACTTCATGGTTATGTTTGAGTCCATTATGACAGTCACTGTGTCAGTACATCCCACTGAGCTTCTACCTCTTTTTCACTGACTTTCAGGGACTAACTATTTTAAAAACTAGGAGAGCCTACCATATGTGCAAAGATTCTCTTTTTTGTCAAAGATATTGACAGTTATCACCGACGGAAGACAAGGGTGGCAAAAATGATAGAGGAGAAAATGGAGTAGCATGGAAAGGGATAGCACAGCTAAATTCTAGCTGCTTTACAAAGAAGAAGAAATGAAAAAATCACTTCCAAGGTTAACTTCACGACAAAACAAACTAATAAAAACAATGCAACCAAAAATAAGATGCCACGTTTATGATTTGAAAAGCCAGTCAAAGCTTAACTCAGAAATCAAGGTACACTTTTCTAGGAACCTAATATCTTTTGATATTGACTACACTAGATTATCTTCCCATTGGGAATCAAGTTCATGATGATATATTGAGTAGGGGGTGGCTGATTTGGAAAGGAGAGGTGAAGGTCATTTAAAGGTCCCAGATTTACTTAGCTCCAAATTGCCAATATCCAAACAAATTGGATTCCTTGCTGAATTGTGCCCAAATGGCAGAGGCAACACTGTAATGTGGTCTTCGGTGCTTTTCGACAGGGAACTGTCACCAGTAGGTGACTCCATCTTTCTGAAGACAGGAAAATGACTAAATGATCCAAGAAAGTGCCTGCAGGCCAGTACACCACAGTCCTTGAGAAGCAGCAGGGCAGGACCTTAGGAAAAGCTAATTGTCAGTTGAAGTTCACATAAAGGAGACTATTATAGTTCTTTTCAGATTAAAAAATAATAAGTAAAAGACATTTTTGTTGCCACCGCTATTATGTCTAATGAGCAAAGAAACAAGTTTGCTTTGAGAAGAAATGAGGTATCCTGTGTAGATAGAGAGACAAATATTGTTGAGCTCTTGGCAACAAAATCAAATCCGAAGTTGGCTAGGATGTGATTCAATGAACACACCCCAGTCTGCCATCAGTTAGGAAAACTGTTCAGAGAACGAATCTCTGCCCACAGCACCAGTCAGAAGGCAGGAAAGAAACACAGTAACTGAAACGAGTGCAAGGGTGAGCTTATCAAATGGGTGCTGACCTCACAGGACTGGCAAACACAGATCCCGCTCCTTTTCCAAAGACATCAGACTCGTTGTCAAAGACATACCCCTGATGGTATGTGCTTTTTCTTTGGGGAAAAGTGATTGATGCAATTGGAAGACAGATTGATAATTCGAGGTTTTTCTGACATCATCGTCCCCCCATAAATACAACGATCTGATCATGAAACAAAGGAAAGGAGCCACTGCTTACCGAGGAAGCCAAATTTCTTCCTGAATGAATGATTTAAATTTCTAATATCCATAATCAGGTACCTACCTCAGTGGAGGAAGAATGATTAAATATTCAAATAAATTGCATTAATGCTAGCTGTCGCCCTTCCCTCTTAGAGTGATCTCTACCATGCTGATACCTTTGCCCAGTCATACCTGTGCTTTCAGGATGCTTCAGCTAAGCACAGATTGGGGATGGGGGTGGGGGGGAGGTGCTGTATTAAACATAAAAGTAGGAAGTTAATATTAAATGGTAAGAAATTAATATCTAAACATGAATTTGTATACTTTTCTAAAAGAGTTCTTGTTGAAAAAGCAGTACACGGCTCACATTTAAAAGTCACATTTTAGAAAACTCACATGAGTGAGTTGTTAGACATCCCTCAAAAATCTCAAGGAAAGTTTCTCTCAAAAAGTCTGAAATTCTAATGTGGCACTTGTTGTGACTCTTATTTCATCTGGAATCTCTGCACCCTTTATAAATTAAACCATCAGTTTTCATGACCATTAACCATATCACTACTTCATGGAGAAGAAGTCTTCATTTTTGTACTTAGAACTCACACTAGTAACTGAAAATTGTATAATAGCTAAAAGAACATAATGTCATGCCCTTAGCTTTCCTTTTAATCATTTGATTTTGAAAAATATCAATGACGCAAGCCATACCCACAAGGTCATCAGAAACAAGTGAATTTTCTCAGACATTAACTGAGAGTGCAGACCTCAGTTTCTTCCATGTGAGAGCTAAGAGTAGATGACCTCAAACGTCTCCCATAGTCCAAAAGTCTGAGGAGCTAAGGGGAGGAGGGGAGTGGTGTAAATCTTCCTGTAAGAAATTCTTTGACTAATCAGGTCTACAAGTCTCTATAAAAATGACAGCCGTTAGCCCCAGGTAAATACAAATACATTCCATCTTAGAAGGACTTTTTAAGCCTGATGTCTGAGACAGCCTCTTAAAGTAATTGATGTTCAGTCGAACTATACATTCTAATGATCAAAGTCATTGGGTCAGAAGAAAAAGATGGGATGTCAAAACTCAAATCCAGGAGGTTAAAGGTGCTATTGTGAGTTTCGCACCTGTAGAGGGATGGGGTGGGGAGACAGATGATTTACATTACACACCTTTCCTGGCTACCCAAGACACCACGAAATTTTAAAACGCAAGTTTCTGATAGACTGGAGGAGATCATCACCCTACATCCATACAGCTTAGTTTGGGGTGTGTAAGAGAGAACAAATGCCTTCAGCTATTCAAGACCAAATCAAGCTTACAAGCCCAGAATGTCCTGGAGATTTCTGCGTGCTCACCTGTCCTTTGGGGGCAGCCCCTCCAAGTGAGAGTTCAGCACTTAAGGGCACTAGAACCTCTGGAGCAAAGAAACCTTCCTAACACAAACTCTGCACAAGGGGACAAACCATCACATAAATCTAAAATCTGCCCTTGGCCACATTGCATGAAGGGGATGCTATCTCCTGAAACACCACGAGATGCAGTTGTCCCCACATTGTCATTTAATGGAGGAAGACAAAAGGCAAAGCATGGTGGGCGTGTACTGAGCAGGGTAAAGTCAGTTCCCCGCTGTGCTAGAAATACATAGGGAGGATACCTCCATCCCAAACGCCCCCGTCCTGTAATGCTCTGCCTTTCTCGGTACCTTTCTTCCCCAAAGCAATGCCTACCTTCCGTGTGGACTGCGGAGACATAGGTCCAATTGTAACGCTTGACTATGTCAAGCATCGCCCTTGCCTGCAAAGTGTCAGAAGGGACAACCCTCAGGAAGTATTTGTACAAAGTTTTGTCGCTCAGGTCGATGCTGGTGGCGGAATAAGCGATCTGGGGGATGTCGAACAGCTGAAGCAGGTTCTGCACTTGAATCGCCACCGAACTGGAACCCGGGCCGATCACACCCGCAATGGGCTTCTTAGTCCTGCCTGGGAGGAGGGCCTGGCCATCTGGCAGGCAACGGTTAAGCCCGTCCTTCTCGTCCCGGATAGAAATCAGAGAGTCCCTGATGAATTCAATGCTCTGCTCCAGCGCCACCGACGAGTGCCAGCAGGAGTCCCGGATCTCGCTGCCCAAGGTGATGTTGGGCAGCAGCGCGGGGTCGGCGTTGATCTTGTCCAGCGTGTGGAACATGGCCTCCACTCTCTGGATGCCGTACTGCTCCCTGATCTCCCCACACTTCCTCTCCGGCACCTTCTCGGCCGGTGGCTGGTGGTGCACAGAGAAGAGGGCCCCAATAATGACATCTCCGTCCATTCTGGCCACCGAGCGCTGAGACGAGGCTCCGGCCAGCATCGCTCTCGTTCCCGAGCTTCTGGGGAGCAGCGACGTCTCCCAGAAGATCGCTGCGGGCAAGAGGAGCCAGAGGAGCCCGACCATGGTGCCTGGGACTCGGGTCCCGACGCCGTCAGCCTGTCCGCTGTAGGCGCGCGCCTTCCAGACGCCCGACACCTCCCCTCCTCAGGCTTGGTCCCCCTGGCCAACGCGGCTGGTCCGTCACCTCCACCGTCGCCGCCTCCTCCTCCTGGGGTCCTCCAAGATTGCCCCCAAGCCCTAGGGGTGTCTTGAGGGGAATGTCAGCCCCCTTTATGCACCCATGCATCCAGGTAAATTGACGACAGATGCGTAGGGCGTCGCAGTTGGCAGCGGTGAGCTGGACGCTCTGAACAGAAGAGGGAGAGAATAAAAAGCTGGTTACTAGAGGCACTGAATCAGAACTCAGGGGTCAGTGATGTGAATCGTTTCCCCGTCCACTTGGTCTGGACACGTCCTGTCGTGGTCGGAGCAGCAGCAGAAGAGGCCGCTTTGATCCAGAGGGAAGGCACTGCCCCCTCAAGTCCCAGGCAGACGCCCACCCCACCCTGACCCGCTCCCTCCTCTATCTCCCTGGCCTCCAGTCTGGGAACTTCGGGGGAAAAGGGAGGAGTTAGCTAGTTAACCTCAGAGAACTTTCCGGATTGTAAAAGATCAACTTTCGCCCACGCCACCCCTCCTACCCTCACCCCCGCCCCCAGCCCCCCCCGCAGATTAAAAAAAAGGAAACTTCCAAGATAGAGGTGGAAGTGCTATTTTAAGGTGACAGTGAGTGAGAGGTGTACCTATGACTTTGACTCTGAGGGGTTGACGAGACCCTGGCATACAATCCAAGTAGTAAATATAAATTTGGCAGCTTGAGGAAAACCCATACTAGTTACTAAGGCAACGCCTGGTAAAGTCTCGGGTGTCGGAGTTGGGGCTGTTCCCCCGGCCCTAAGAAGTCGGGTTTACTGTAGATGTTCAGGAAGAGGGGGTCTGATAAGGTAAGGGTGTCCCCAGCCCATCTAGTGGTAGGGGGGCACAAGGACGGTGTGTGTGTGGCGGGGGAGTCGTCCCTCGCTCAATTTGGGACCTTTCGATTTTGCATAGTTGATAGATCGGGCGTGCGGCGGAGCTCTGAGCGTCTCTCTCAGCTACAGCCTTTGGGTGGCTGCTTTCAGAACCCTGGACAGGGCTCGGTCCCCAACCCGGGCGTTCCCGCACGTCGCCTGCCAGGGACGCGGGGACCAGCGCCTTGTATTGCATTCCCTAGACCCCCGCTGCTCTGTCACCACCTACCCCCGTGGTTCTACACCACACAGACAGACACACACACACACACACACACACACACACACCCTACCCTATCCTCCACCCTCCCTGTCTTCTCGCAGCTTCCCAGCCTGTGCCCCTGCAGGTACATTCAAACCCTGCCGCTCCGGGGGCAGAGGCGCCAAATCCCAGCCGCCTGCCCGCCAGGCTGAAGTTGGCTCCCTCTCCCATCCCTCTCCGAGTCCCTTTCTCCTCAAGGTGAGAGTCGGGCGAGAAGGGGGCTCTAGGAACGGGGCAGGATCGAGAGAGGGGACCGGGAAGGAGGCACATAGAGAAAGACCACCAAGACCCCCTTGGGTCCCTATTCTTCCCGGGATGCGGGACTGAAAGAGAGAAAGCAGCGAGGATGCGCCTGGACCCGGAGGGAAACCCGACAGCCTGGGGATGCTGCCGCCGCGGGGGGCTGGGTATCCCTGCCTGGGCGTCTGCTCACCTGGGTCTGTCTGGAGGATGTGGATTTGAGACTTACCTGAGTCGGGGCAGACTGCGCTCTGGTCCAGGGGCCAGGGGACCGCGACCGCGCTCGCTTCCGCGGCGCCTCCGCTCAAATCCAGACGGTGCGAGGACGGTCTGGGCTGCACACTAGTGCCCTCTTTCTTCAGCCCTATTTTACCGCAAGGAAGAAAAAAAAAAAGTGGGGAGGGGGAGGGGAAAACAGGTCACCCGAGGCTTGTCTGTTATCTCATGCATTAAAAACAGTCGTTTGATAAACGGGTGGGGGAAGGGGCAAACTAAGGAGACATGGGGGGTGGGGGGTGGCGGGCATTTATTCTTTTGCAACTGAAGGATTCTTAAGCTGTAGTATGTACAAAAACCGCAGCTGGAGAGAGGGGAGGAACCTCCGGAGCTGCTTGGGATGCTTATGCTTTGTATGGGTTTCAGGGACCCCAGTATCTCTCTCTCTCTCTCTCTCTCTCTCTCTCTCTCTCTCTCTCTCTCTCTCTCTCTCTCTCTCTCTCTCTCTCTCTCTCTCTCTCTCTCTCTCTCTCTCTCCCAACAAAATCCCTACAGAGGGAAATGGAGTGTGCGTTCATGTGCATGTATCTAGAGAAAGACTCTTCCTGGGGCTTGCAAGGGACCAGCAAAGGGGACACCTGGGGTGGGCGTGCTTCTTGGAGGCACGTGGCCACGGATGAGTCCAGGTAAGCCGAAGGAAGGCAGGCAAACCTCGGCTGCCTTTTTCAGGTCAAGATGGAACTAAATTGAGAATGAGAGTCAGGTCACATGAAAACACCAGTATGAAAAGCACACATCCAAATTCCTTCCCGGCTGCCATCCTGCTCCCCAGAGGTCCCTGGCGCTGCTTTCTCGCTGTGTGAAAAGTCAAAGTTCAATCTCATCCCTCTGGGAACTATGGGCTGAGCAGAGCAGAGCATGCCCCAGCATTTTCAGAGGGGGCAGGACAGGGCCAGGGTGCTCTTCCACTCTTGCTACTTACTTGTCTCACCCACGGAGTAAGGGGATTCGCATATGTGAGCCCCTCTGGGGCCATCTTGCTCCTGTCATCACACCAGCGCGGGACAGATCCTTGGGGCAGAGCAGAGAAGATTGTTCTAAGGACTTGACCTGGTGTGCTGGGACGTTCAGGAAATAATGCAATGTCCCACGCAAGAGCAAAAAACACTTTCTCTTCTGGTTCTGGTCTTTCCCCCAAGTATGGGATGTTCCTGGACTCCTCTTGAATAGCCTTAGGAGAATACATTAAAAAAAACAGTTCTACAAATGCACGGGTACGTACCCTCTAGACCCGTTGGAACTCCGTTCTAGAAGTAATTGTATTTTGTTGCCCTTGGTTGCTAACTGGTGAGCTTCAAACTCAGAGCCATCATTGCTCAGGCCCACTCCACCTTCCACATCGTTGATCCATGCAGCTATTGTGTACTGCCTTCCAACTTAGGGGGCTCCTTCTCCAGCACTACATGGAGCAAGTCGTTCCGTTCCTGTCTGCACACATGGGGAAAATGGTCCTCTTACTACACCCTGGAAAGATGGTCTATTGTGAAAGGAGCATACCACAGATACAGTAGTCCACACCATCTAATTTCCTCTAATACAACAATACATGACATCTTATAAAATAACATGCTAGTACAATGAGCCTGAAACATGATTTCCCTGGAATATTCCACACATAAAGTAAGTGTGCAAAGGTATATATATCATTAGTTATGACTTGTAGATTTTTTAAAAAGCTTAGCTATCTCTGAGGTTCTGATGTAGCTTCAATATGTTTTCCTGAAAATAAAAGGAAAAAGTCAGTATAACATATTGATATCATGTAAGGAAAACTCACTATAGAAGGAATAAACACTAAGATTAATTTGGCCATAAATATATTTCACAGTTGGCGTAATAACTACAAATTCAGGGAGCTGGACTAAATCATTACAAAAAATATTAGTGAGGGCTTTTAAATTTGCCAGATTTATATGTATACATAAATTGTTTTCAACATAATAAAAACTAATTTCAAATCTGTCAATATGAAATTATCTACTTAATTTATTGATAATTCTAGAAGACCACACAGGCAAGAAAGAGTTGAGAAAGAAGATAAGATCAACCAAATCCACTGAGATGTACTCAATAAACATGGCCCTCCTAGCCATAATTAGGTGATGTATTGTCATTATGGACTCTGTATGGGTGGCTGTGAT
Organism: Tenrec ecaudatus; assembly: GCF_050624435.1. Taxonomy (NCBI): domain Eukaryota; kingdom Metazoa; phylum Chordata; class Mammalia; order Afrosoricida; family Tenrecidae; genus Tenrec; species Tenrec ecaudatus. Next base: position 22,167,569 of record NC_134536.1, read on the forward strand.
CCCACTTTGGAGGGAGTTCTCTGTTACGGGATTGAAGTAAGGTTAATGCCTGACCTTAGTAGATATTGTGCACCAAACTACATCCTTTGTTTCCTTGAGGGCTTCTCTAAGACACCATCCTCTGTTTCCTTCTGGGTATTGCCTATTGAAAGATAAACCACACTTCAATTAAGGCCATTCCTTCATATATAAGACCTTTCTAGGACATAAAGAAAAACCGCAGGACCACTGGGAAAAGCAGGTCCACCATCTCTGGCTGAAGTGGCAGACGCTGCCAAATCAGATGCTCCAGAGACTATGGCACAGATTCAAAGGAGTATTTTCTCTTCATCTGGCCCCCAAACTATGAGACTATGAGACAAAGTGACAGGTGAGCTGCTTTCCAGCCCATATGGGTAAAAACCAAGGTACCGCAGGGTTGAGAGCCTGAGAACCAGAGCAAGAGCTGGTTGCTAGCTGAAAAGAAGTATTGCTGTGAACCAAAACGGTATTCTTACTGTTTACTGCTCATGATTTATGGCAATCTATTAACTTTCTCAGTCAATCCCTTTAATTGTCTATAAATTCTTGGGGGTCGTTTCAATGAGTTATCAAACCCAGTAGAGCTGTAGAGTGCCATGTAGAGGAATGGTGGGTGCCAGGATAGATGCAGAAAGATGTAGTGTGAGGACATGTCTGACCCTGCCTCATGGCAATAGGGAAATCAGAGGAAGTCAGATATGTTCAGCCCTCCCTGTCATTTATTACAAGAGTATCTCTTTAGAAACGAAGACTTTACAAAGGCTGTAATATATGGGTAGACATCTAAAGATGGGTTCCTTTAAGACTGAAGACAACAAGTAAAAGAATGATGTATATACAAAAAACTAAAAATTAATATACTGTCTTGTATGAACTCATTGCTGAAGCTATAATTGCAAAGCCTTACAAAATAGCTGCAAGATGTTAAAGGTACAGAGTCTAAAAGTACTGAGATGGCTAGTACGTGAATCATTCATCACATAGTATGAGATGCGTTGTTGTCATTGTTAGTTACCATTAAGTTGATTCCAACTCATGGCAATCCCATGTACAACAGGATGAAATGCTGCCTGATCCTGCACTATCTTTATGATAGTTGACCTGCTCCCATCTATTGTGGTCAGTGGGTATTTTGAGTGCCTCTCAGGAGGCTCCTCTTCAAGCGTTATATCACATGCTATTCTGCTGAGATCCATCGGAGTATCCTTGATTACTTGTTGGAAGGACAACTTTTTTCCTAGTCTGCCTTATATAGAAACTTCACTGAAACCTTTCTATCATCGATGACCCTGCTGGCATTGGAAATATGTATGGCCAAAAAAAGTGACAAGGGAACAACAAGTGATCTAAAATCATTGGGGAGGAGTGTGTAAAATACCTGGTAGGGCTTGATCAAGGTCAATGTAGACGAGAGGTATTACTGAAACCCGAATGAAGGCCAAACATGATAGTGGAACAAGCAGAAAGTAAAAGGAAATAGAGGAAAGGACTAGGAGGCAAAGGACAATTATACAGGTCTAAATACAGGCATGTACATATGTTTATATATAATGATAGGGAAATAGATCTATGTACATATATTTATATGTTAAGTATTATGGCAGCAGATGGACATTGGGCCTCTACTCAAGTACTCTCTCAACACAAGAACAATTTGTTCTAATAACCCATCTGTCTGTGTTGCTCACCTTCCTGACATTATCGCTGAAGACAAAATAGGTGCATAAGCAAATGTGGTGAGGAAAGCTGACGGTGCCCGGCTAGCAAAAGATATCGCATCTAGGGTCTTAAAGGCTTGAAGATAAACAAGCAGCCATCCAGCTGAGAAGCAACAAAGCCCACATGGAAGAAGCACACAAGAAGTGTCAATGGTATCAGGCATCAAGACCCAGAACAAAAATTTATATCAATGTGAATGAGAGGGAATGAGGTGTGGAGACCCAAAGCCCATCTGTAGGCAATTGGACATCCCCTTATAAAAGGGTCGTGGGGATAAGACAGGCCAGTCAGGGTGCAGTATAGTACTGATGAAACATATAACTTTCCTTCTCTTTCTTTAATGTTTCCTTACCCCACTATCATGAACCCAATTCTACCTTACAAATCCGACTAGACAATAGCGTGTACACTGGTATAGATAGGAGCTGGAAATACATGGAATACAGGACAGATAAACACCTCAGGACCAATATTGAGAGTAGCAATACCATGAGAGGAAAGGGAAGGTAGGGGGAGAAATGGGGTATGGATCACAATGATCTACATATAACCCCCTCCCAGGGAGATGGACAACAGAAAAGTGGGTGAAGGGTCAGTGTAAGACATAAAATAAAGTGTTCATGAGGGAGGGGGAACAGAGAGGAAGGGGGAAAATGAGGAGCTGATACCAAGGGCTCAAGTAAAAAGCAAATGTTTTGAGAATGATGATGGCAACAAATGTACAATGTGCTTGACACATGGATGGATACATGGATTGTGATAAGAGTTGGATGAGCCCCCAATAAAATTATCAAATAAAAAATTCAAAAAGAAAAATGAAAATAATTTATAAATTATCAAGGGTTCGTGGGGGAGTAGGGAGGAGTGAGCTGATACCAAGGGCTCAAGTAGAAAGAAAATGTTTTGAGAACAATAATGGCAGCTTATGTCCAAATGTGCCCGACACAATGGATGGATGGATTCTGATAAGAGCTGTAAGAGGACCCAATATTTTGTTTTAAAAATATCTATATATATGGATGGCAAAACAAATATTACAAGTAACAAAACTGTAACCTCTTCTTAGGAATGTGTGCTTCCCATTCCTCTCTAGGGAAAAAGATGTCATAGAGCTACTAGTCCAGACTTGAAATGAGTAAGAAAATGTAAAGCTTTCCACATAAAATCAGTTTTCTCAAGTGATAAAGGAGAGAGTGAAGAAATGGATAAATTAAGCAAGTATCCCAAATCACAGTGTACTCTAGTGGTTATTTTGAAAATTAAATTTACACAGTCATTGGAATATGGGAGTGAAATATACACAAGAGGTAGTAAACTCATTACCAAAGGGCTTGAACTAACTGAAATAGAAATGAGATCAAAGAAGGTCTTTGTAGAAAATTGATTTGTGGAAATTGCTGTGCAATGTGTTACCTAAGAAATATAATAAATGTCCAAAATAGATCAATGTCATGGAGAATAAAAACCATGTTTCCCCATAAAATACCATGCTCTGTGGACAATTGATTTAATCTAGAGTGACATTTCTTGCATTCCTATATTTAATTCATGGGTTCGGCAAGATAATTCAAGCTCCAGTGAGATTTTTCAGGGTATTTATCCAATTTGTCTATTTACATCACTTAAATCGAGAAGGCAATTGTCATATCTATATTGGCCCTTATGCTCAGGACCAACGACAATGCAAAGAAAACCTGTTTCTTTTGGAAACTAAAATTTGTTTATCAAAGGTATTAATCATCAGAGAGAATAAAACATTTTAATAGAAAAGAATAAAAGAAGCCAGAATTAATTTATACTCAGCTGTTTTGTTGATCTGGTTAATTAAGCTATGATAATACATGCAGAGATAGGAACAAAAGACATCATCTCCCATAAGCAGCAAGAAAGTATCAAAGGATCAGTGGACTTATGCCAATGACTGGAAAAGCATGCATTTGGTCCCATCTTGTTCTACCACAACTGTTCAAATACTCACTTTGACAACGTTAAAAACACCATTGGTGCGAAGAAGGCAAACACAATTATTCTGGAAGCACAACAAAGGCCCGTAATTATTGTCTGTTTTACTCCCTGCTGTATCTCATTATCTGAAATCATGTCTGGGACATGATAGGAGCTCAAATATTTGCTAAATAAATGACTCTGGATACATTTCCCCTGACTACGAAGAATGCCATCTTGTGTTAATACTATTCTCTAAAACTATGAAAGTCAAACATTTTACAGATTTTCTAATTTTTTAATCTAATTATTTTACAACTATTTCTCCAGTGCAACTAACTAGCTTCGTTGGCATCAAACCATTTAGGATGTAGAGTCACTCTTCAGAAGATCCTTGGTGGTACAGCAGATTAAGCGTGGTGCTGCAAAGCCAAGATCAGCAGTTCAAAACCACCTGTGGTTCCCAGGGAGATACAGACTCCAAACACACCATCCATCATCAAGTCAATGCTGACTCACAGTGACCCCCTGTGGTTTCTGAGACGGTAACTTCAGAGGAGCAGAAAGCCCATAGGGCTGCTGGTAGTTTCGAACTGCTGATCAGCTCATAACTTTACACCACCAGGGGTCCCCTCAAGGAGACATATGAGGCTTTCTACTCCAGAAGGAGCTGGTCTCAGAAACCCACACAGGCAGTTCTAGTCTGTCCTATAGAGTTGCTATGAGTCAGAATTGGCTTAATGACAATGAATGAATTACTCTTCAAACTTTATTATACATATAAACTATCAAAATGTGTTACAAATGTACTGACACCATTCTTAGAGCTGTACTGCATGTTAATGTATAGTGAAAGAAAATTGGATTTCTATAAAGTTTAAAACAGAAGGTGATACATAATTATAAAGTAATTTTATCTAATGTTATGAATATATGTATACTCGTGTATATATACACGTGTGTGTGAATTAAAAACACCGTTTGAAAAGATTTTCAGAACTATCCTAAGAGATGAGTAAATTAGACATATTATTGTAGTTCTGTCTCTCAAACCCAAAAACACTGCCATAGTCAATTCCAACTCACAGCACCCCTAGACTGGGGCAGGGTCAGACTGTACCTGTGGGCTTTTAAATTGTCAGTCTTTACAGGAGTAGAAAGTGCTGGTGGTTTCAAACTTCTGACCTTGAGAATAGCATCGCAGCACACAAGCACTACGCCAGTTGAGATGCTGAGAATCTGTTCTTTGCCTGAACTCAAAAACAAATTAAGGCCAGTGTCGTATCACACTACTTTTATTCCCACTCAAAAGCGAGGTGTAATTAAAACTGGTCATATGAGATGAACATGATTTAGTTTTCCTTAAGTTTTGCAGGATGTTGTCTCTTTTCACAAAACATGACAGTTGTAAAGAAAAATAATTTGAATTCCTTTCCTTTAAGGCTTTCATCTGTTGAGGGCATGGGCATTACAGGTGATTGTTCTATTTGCTTAAAATAGTCATCTTTTATAACAGTTCTAATAAAGGCTGTAACCTACTTGCACAGTGTCTCTGCCAACTTTTGAACAATTAAGTAAGAAAGGTATCTAGATTTTCAGAATCATTTAAAGTCTTCATGTTCAAAAGGCTCAATCATTCCACAGTTTCATATATACAACAAACTAAATTGTTACTTCTGTTTTAAAAGTAATATATGGTACATCAGGAGCCCTAGTGGTGCAGTGGGGTAAGCATTAGGCCAAGATCAAAAGAAAGACGAGGATGTCTGCTCCTATAAAAAAACACTAAAGCCTCAAAAAACCTTATTTAAGGCCAATATGAGTCTCAGAAGCCTCATGAGGTCTTTATGAATCAGACTCAGCTAGTTCGCATTGGGTTGGCATACAGTACACCTACCGCACTGTAACAGGCCGTCTACACCAGGGCTGGTTTTGCTTGTTTGTTTGCTTTATTGAAAGATCATTTTATTGGGGACTCTTGTTACAATCCATGCATTGATTGCATCAGGCATGTTTGTACATATGTTGCCTTCATTCATTTCTTGACATTTACTTTCTATTGAGCCCTTGGTATCAGCTCATTTTTTTCCTTCCCCCCCCCCACCCATTTCCCCTTGGTAGATTATAAATTATTATTATCATATCCCCCATGTTTTCTGCTGTTCTTCCCCCTTGGGAGGGGTGTGTGGTGATGTGTCGATCATTGCGATTGGTTCCCCCTTTCTCTTTTCCTCTCCCCCCACCCTTATCCCTACCCTTCAAGTGTCGCTATTCCCACTCCTGTTCCTGGATTCCGTGTGTTGTGAGCCCCCATCTCTTCTCTGTACCTTTGTACATGCTCCGGACCAGTCTGAATTGAGAAGCAGTACTGGAGTCATGATAGTTGGGAGTGAGGAAGCCTCAAGGAACCAGAGGGATATAGTGTGCCTCAATGAAGCTTTACTGCACCCTGGTTGACTCATCCTTCCCTGTGGCCCCTCAGGGGTGGGGGGGGGGGATTGTTTCATTGTCTACAGATGGATGTTGGGTCTCTGCTATGCCCTCCCTCATTCTCAACAAAATGTTTTTGTTTGTCTGATGTTATGTGTGTTCTGATGCCTATTACCTGGTCTGATCATGATCGCACCAGTAGTGTGCTTCTTCCATGTGGGCTTGTTACTTTTCTGCTGAATGGCTGCTTGTTTAACTTCAGGCCTTTAAGTCCCCATACACTATATCTTTTAATAGCTGGACACCATCCGCTATCTTCACCACATTTGCTTCTGCACCCATTTTGTCTTCAGCGATTGTGCCGTGCGGGTGAGCATCTCAGAATGCCGATTTGTTAGAACATACTGTTCTTGTATTGAGGGAGGGCATAAGCAGAAGCCCAAAGTCTGTCCACTACCACAGTTATTGCCATATAAATATGTGTACATATTTTGTGAATTAATGTATTTACATATGTATACACCTATCCTTATACCTCTATCCATTGCTTTGCTTCCTAGGTTCTTCCTCTGTTTCTTTTTACCTTCTCCTGCCCCACCATCACTTTCCCCCTATTTCCACCTCTTAGAACTTCCTCTTAACTAATTTGCTGTTGCCCTGACACCATCAGGATCTCCATCTCCTCATTGTTGACTCTAATCCCCTTGGTGTTCCCCTGTCTATGGCGCTGCCTGCTCCCTGCACTCTTCCCTGGCTGCCCTCAACCCCCAAGTCTCCCCAGGATCGTTGGTCCCGCTGTGTTCTCCTTGGGCTTGCTTCGCATGCCTATCTTGAATAAGTAGGCAAACCAACTATGATATAGACCAAACAAAAGATTGAACGAAGAAAGGGAGAGAAAATTGAAAAAAAGAAAACTTTTTTTTTTTTAAAGGAAAAAAAATATACATAATCCCAGGTCTACAGGTCTATTCGCTGACCTTCATGACTATCTCCCACTGGTATAGGGGATCTCCAGGAGCTGCCCCTTCCAGCCTGAAGTTCATTTGGGAGCTCCTCAGTGGCTTCATAGCGGTGCGTTGCTCCACTTGCTGATCTGTTATGTTCCCTTCTTGGTTCGTCCTGCTGTGAGGGGTTCAGACCACACTACCTCCCCGCCGTGTGACCCCAGAATTGTCCTTCATTGCAGTCTGCTCTAGTAAGGGCATAGCATGACATGAGCTATTGTCAGTCCCACAGTCCCCTCTGTGTCCCAGCCGCTCCCTGCAGGGACGTCATTCCCTGGGCCTGGTGTGCCAGCATGGGGTCCAGACCAAATGCCCTTTCTCTTCTTCCTTCCTGGTCTGCTTCCGTGTGGGCATGGCATGCTGGGCCCTCAACCCACTCTGTAGGTTTAGTGTTGTTCTCTGTCACCCATATCTCTAGGAATGGGGTCAGATTGGCTCTGTGTGGAGCCAGACCTGTAGCCGTCTCTTTTCATGCATTCCTCCACTAGGTCACGTTTCCCTCCTGGTTTGGTACAGCGTCGTAGGGTCTGCATGTCCACTCCCAATTCTATGGAGACAAACCAATATTCTCCCTCTGGATGGGCTAATGCCCTGCTTCAGCCCCCTGTCATCATCTGCCTTTTGACACCCCCCTTTTCTTCCTCTCCTTACCCCTATTCCCCCTCTTTGTGTTGAACCTACATGTACCTCCTTGGCTTTGGTCTAACCTCCTTCAGACTCCCTGTGCCCTACCCGAATATTGTTATATAGGTGGCCTCTCTCTTATACCTACTTTGCTGATTACACTTACCTCAGGGGGCTTATGCTGTACTTCTCCTTTCGTGATTGACTAGCCTCGCTTAGCATAATTTCCTCCAACTCTTCCCATGAAATGATGTGTTTCATGTGATCATCAGTACTTTTTACTGATATGTAGTACTCCATTGTGTGTACGTGTCAGAGTTAACTGTTCCACTCATCTGCTAATGGGAATTTAGCTTGTTTCCAACTCTTTGCAATTGTGAATTGCACCACAATAAACATTGGCACACAGACGATGGGTCATGGTTTCTTTCTTACCTCTTCTAGGTATATGCCCAGTAGGGGGAAAGCTGGGTCATACGGTAGTTCAATTTACATTTTCTTTAAATATTGCCAGATCACTTTCCATAAAGGTTGTTCATATCTACAAGACCACCAGCAGTAGAGGAGAGTTCCTATCTCACCACATTCCATCCAGCATTTGTTGTGCTCTGATTTTCTGATTTGGGCTAACCTCAAGGGTGTAGATGGTATCTCATGGTTGTTTTGATTTGCATCTCACTAATAGCTAGTAATCAGGAGCATTTTCTCATATGCTTACTGGTCATACAGTTCTCCTTCCAAGTGAAACTTCATTTCACTTCTTTTGCCCACTTCTTCAAGTGGTTAACTGTTTTCCTCTTTTTGAAATTTCTTCATTCTTCCACCTATTATTATTAGCTCCCAGCAGTCATCCTACATCAATAGGTGTTCTAGTCTTCCTGCCTTTCAGCAAACAACACATGTCATCTACATATCAAAGGTCATTAAGAAGCCTTCCTTCATTCCTGATTCCACATTCTTCTTCATGTAGTCCACCTTCTCAGATTATTTGCTCAACATACAGATTAAATAAATATGGTGGAAAGATACAGTCTCACCATCCTTACCTCTAAGAAAAATTTTACTTCTTCCAAGACACAATTGTATTTTCTTTTGGTATTCCATGGTACTTTCAATATTCTTCCCCAGCACCATAATTCAGATGCATGGATTCTTCTTCAATCTTCCTTAATAAATGTCAAATTTGTACATGTATATGAGGCAATTGGAAATACTATGGCTTGGGTCAGGTGCACCTTGATCTTCAAAGTCAATCTTTGGTTTTTAATATTCTAAAGAAGTCTTGTGCAGTAAATTTACCCAGTGCAACATACTATTTAATCTCTTACTACTGCTTCTTTTGGCATTGATTGTGGATCCAAGCAAGATAAAATCTGTGACAACTTCAATCTTTTCTGTGTTTGTTATGATGCCATTGGTCTAACTGTGAGGATTTTTGTTTTATTTGTACTAAGTTGTAATCCATACAAAAGGCTGCAGTCCTTAATCTTCAACAGCAAGTGCTTCAAAATCCTGATTTTCAGCAAGCTAGGTTATGTCTTGTGTATACCATAAGTTAATAAGCCTTCCTCCTGTCCTGCTGTCCCATTTTTCTTCATATAATCCAGCTCTCTGATTATTTGCTCAGCATATAGATTGAATAATTTTGATGAAAGGGTACAACACTGATGCCCACCTTTCCTTATTTTAAACTACCCATTATTCCCTTTTCCAATTTAAATGACTGCCTCTTGTCCATGAACAGTTTTCCTACGGCATTATGAAATGTTATGAAGTTCCCATTCTGTTCATAGTTTACTATGACCCACATCGTTGAATGCCTTTGCATAGTTGATGAAACACAAGTAAACATCTTTCTAGTATTCTCTACTTTCAGCCAAGATCCATCCCACATCATCAATGGTATCCCTGGTTTCTGAATCCAACCTGAATTCCTGGCAACTCCGTCAATGTACTGCTGCAAATTTTACTTGCATGTGATATCAATGATATTAGCCTATAAATTGCGTGTTCTATTGGGCCACTGTAGTGATTAGAATTTATGTCAACTTGAACCTGTGTGAAAGCATAGGGGTTGAGGCCATCGTATTAATGAGGTCACAGCTTGATGATGCCTCCTTCAGGGTGTAGTCCTTTTATGGAGAGACAGTGAAAACTGCTTTCTCTCTCCCTTCTCCCTCCTTGGTGGCATCCTGGGTCACCTTCCAGGAGTAGTCGCAGGTGGACTGCAACCCGAGTTGTTGTCAGGGCCCTGTCTTATTTGCATCGACCTTGAATCCATGAAACTCTTCGTCCACTGACTTGTGATAGCCCTGCTTCCCTCTTCCATCTTCTGCATCAGCAGTAACCTGCAGCTGCATGAATCTGAAGAGGATGCCAGCTGGTATCAGACCCATTGCCTTGATTTGGACCGGGCTGGGATGCCTTCTTGATATAAAATTACTTCCTGATTTAAAGTTCTTTTCTATACAAAATGAGTGTCACTTTTGTTGTTGTATATAATAGTTTTATTGGTACATAATTCACATATCATACAATTCAATAGTTCAATCATATCCAGGAGAATTGTACAATCATTACCATATCAATTTTAGAACATACTCCCGCCCACCCCCAAGAGGGTTAGCTAGCCTTTAAAATGAACTGCACAATCAAAGTCAGTTCTAGTGCTCCCTCCCCCCTCCTGCCTTCATTTTTTATTTCCTGAAATCCCCTTCTGTCCTTATCACCCATCCCTCCAGCCCTGCATCCCCTATCAACCCTTATATCAATTATTATCACTATGAATCCACTCCTTCAGTGCATTACAAACTGGGAAACCCAAAAGAAGCAATAAGAAAACAAAATCAAAATAAGGTGGTAAGGATAAAATAATAATGATATAAAGACCAAAATACAAATAATGAGTAAGAAAGAAAAGATCACATCAACATCCAAAATGCCGGAGAAGAAATTTCTGTCATGGAACAAGTAAGAGATACTTGCACCCAGAACCGATTCTGGTCAGTTCTACAGGGAGGCGTAGGCCAAGTATGGCGTTTGATTTGGCATATTCAAGATTACAATGGTCTCTGGCTGATCGTAAGTCTGGTTGAGACCCTTGCCTGTAGCTAGGGTAGATCTGTCAGCGGTTCAGTTTGACTAGATTCTCTGCAGATGGGTTTTGGGTTCCCACTGTCCTCTGTAGCCTTATACAAATTGTGTGTTCACAATTTTAGCTCTGATACTTTTCTCTTCACCATAATCAAATTTTTAAATTTTCATCTTTGCATCAAACAAGCTGGTTTGCTTCTTCCATGTGTACTTAGCTGCCTCCCCCCCCCCCCTTAGATGGTTGCTTGTTTGAATACAAGTCTTTAAAACCCTAGACACTATTTTGCTTGATGGCCGGGCACCATCTAATTTCTTCACCACACTTTGCTATAACACCCTTATCTTCAGTGACCATTCAATGAACGTGAGTATCTGGTAGGGCCATGCTATCAGAACTAGCTGTTCCTGAATTGGGGCTAGAGTTAAGCAGGAACCCAGAGTCCATCTGCTTGTCCATGTGGTTTGCATGTCTCAGGTTTACTTTGAAATATGAAAAATCACAACCCTATAGTATCAACTGCATCAATAGCAGCCATAACCACACTAGCAACCAAACAAACAGAACACACATACCCAGAAAGAAAGAAAATTACAAAAACAAAAAAGCAGGGTTAGGGTTAGGGTTAGGGTCAGGGTTAGAAAAAAAAAGAAGAAGAAAAAATATATAAATAAAAATTTTTTAAATAGCAAGCAAAACCCCATATAAACAAAGAAGCACAGCATTGCCAAATCACCCCCGTGGAGTATAAGTCGATTGTACTATTGTCATCAATTTTCCCAGTGACCCAGCACTCCAGACACTGTCAGTATGAGTCTATGCAAGTACAGTTCCACCTGGAGCTGCAGCCTATGGGTTTTTGTACTACACAGTCCAATCCCTCATTCATTAGCCTCTGTTGACCCACTGTATGGGGATTGATGTCAGTGGGGGCCTTCCTGGGTCAGTTCATCCAAGTAGAGTTCCCTACCCAACAGATTCAAACCTGTCATGTCACTTCAGGGTGCGCATTGAGATACTACATGTTTGGTGATCCTGGTTCCCTTTCCACTGGACACCCACTGAGCCCAGGTTTCCTTCCCCCACCCCATCCCCAAGGCCCAATGACTTGTCACTTCTACAATGCTGGGCAGCCACTCTCTGCTTTCTCTCCCATCCAAGTACCCCAGCCCTCAGTTCAAAGATGCAGGAAGCTTCATTCAGCTGGGCCTTTATGTTGTCTTTCTGGTGTAGCCCCTGCGTGGTGCCCTGCTGCCTGCCAGATCAGCTTCCATGATCATTCTGATGCTTAGTCCAGGCTGCGGTTGTCCAACAGTTGGGTAGAAATTAATTTGTAGCATCTACCCAGGTACCTAAAATCTGGCCCATTGTTCCCCTAGGTTCCCTACACTCATTATTTAGGATCCCTTCTCGCTATGTGGTTAGTTATCCCCATTCACCCACCATGCTCACCAATAGAACGACCAGCATCTCCTCCACAGTGTAGGTGGTCCCCTCTCCTGGTCTCAGGTTGAATTTCTGGAAAGCTTCTCCTTCCATTGCTATGGGGGAGACTCATCAATTGGCCCCAGCCTCAAGTGGATAGTAATCTCCCCACTCCCCCTTTCAAAGGTGTGACCCCAGACAATGTGCTCTCTTCCTTCACATCGGCTCTTGTGAAGTGCGCAAAGGGAGGTGATGTAAGGTTCAAGGCTGGCGTTTTTTGTTTCCGCAAATAACCCCATCTAACACAGTCTCTTTTCTTTAGAATGGGCAAAAATACAGATCTCCTCCACTCGTTTGGCAAGGTAGCTATATTCAAAATACAGGGGCATAGACCAGTGAGTGTTTCAGTGCCTCATCCGCTTATTGAAACATTTCCATTGGTATTCCAACAGTTACTGGAGCCTTGTTTTTGATGAATGCCTTCAGCGCAGCTTGGACGTCTTCCTTTAGTGATGCTGGTTCTTGCTCATGTGCAACCTCTGGAAATGGTTGAATGTTGACTTGATGGCACAGTGACTGTGTACTCTTTTCATTTTCTTTGGAGGTTTCCTGCCTCGTTCAATGTTTTGCCCATAGAATTTTTCAATGTTGCAACTCAAGGCTTGAATTTTTTCTTTCATTCTTTCTGTTAAAGATATGCTGAACATGCTCTTCCTCTTTGGTTTTCCAACTCTAGGCCTTTGCATATTTTCATTATAATTATTTTATCTTCTTGAGCTGCTCTTTGAAATCTTCTGTTCAACTTTTTTACTTCATCATTTCTTCCACTTGCTTAGCTGCTTTATAATTAAATGCCAGTTTCAGAGTCTCTTCTGGCATCAATGCTGATCTTTCCTTTCCTTCTTGTCTTTTAAATATCCTTTTGCTGTCTTCATGTATGATATTATTGATGTCATCCCACAGCTCACCGGTCTTCTGTAATTAGGATTCAATGTGTCAAATCTGCTCCTGAGATGTTCTCAAAATTCAGGTGGGATATACTTAAGGTTGTTATATTAGTCTGGGTTGACTAGAGAAACAAATCCAGGGCACTCATATATATGAAAGAGAGAGCTTTTTATTAAAGAGTAATTGTATGTTGAGAAAACATTCCAGCCCAGTCCAAATCAAGTCCATAAGTATGATATTAGCCTGTATTTCCAATGCCAGTCTATAAATTCTTCTTCAGACTCACACAAGTGCAATGACGCTGAGTGCAGGAAGATCACTGGCCAGTGGGTGACAATTCTTGTAGATCCAGTGGCAGTGGAAGCATCTCAGCACTGGCATGGGTCTCCATGTAGCTCCTCCAGCTCCAGGGTTCTGGTTCCATCAGCTTAGCTCCATGTGTTTTGTCAGCAGGAAGATGAAGCAAAGAATATATGTCCCACTCCAGGGAGGAATATAGGAGTTCCCTGAATCTTCAGGAGAAGACCATACCCACACAGAGGCCTCATTGCCTATGACCTGATTGACAGGATAGACTCCACCCCTCCTCAAGTTGTCTGGAGATCATGTAACTGCCACAGCTGTATTTTGGCTTTTGTGGATTTGTTGCAATTTTCTTCTACTTCAATTCGAAGTTACACATGAGCAGTTGATGGTCTGTTCCAGTCACTTTCGGCCTCAATTTAGTTACTAATAGTAAGCTTCTCTGTTGTCTCTCCCCACAGAGGTGGTCAATTTGATTTCTGTGAATACCATCTGGCGAAGTCCATTGATGCAGTCAACTTGGGTGTTGTTGAAAAGGTATTTGTCATTGATCTTACAAAATCCTGTCATATGCTCTCCACCTTTGTTTCTATCACCAAGGTCATTTCTAATTACCGTCCCTTCCTTTTCATTTCCAACTTTTGCATTCGAATCACCACTAATTTTTGATGCATCCTGATTGCATTTTTGTTCACTTTCAGACTTAAGACATTGGTAAAATTCTTCAGTGTCTTCATCACAAGGTTTAGTGGTTGGTGCATAAATTTGAATAATAATCGTATTGAATAGATTTCCATGTATTTGATTGTCTGATTCAAATGTGCAATAACAGCCCATCTCAGCTCATAATGGCCAGGGTATAAATCTTTATGTGGTTTCTTTCATTTTGGACAATTTCCAATTTTTCTACATTTATACTTTAAATATGCCAAGTTCCAATTATTTAGAGATGTTTGCAGCTGTTTCTTCTCATTTTGACTCATGCCCCATCAGGAGGAAAATGAAGGTCCCAAAAGCTGTACTCTATCCATGTCATTGTGATGAGCTCTACTTTGAGAATGCAGCTCTTCCTTGGTCATCTTTTAAGTGCCTTCCAACTCGAGGAGTTCATCGCCTGGCATTATATCTAACAACACTATGCCGATATTTAGGATTTTTTCTGTATTGGACAGCTGTTTTTCATATACTTTCCAGTGGCTATTTTCTCAGTAGTGGACCTCCTAGTCTTTCATCTCAATCTGGTCTTTACCTGGAAGGTGGTCTTCTGAAACCTGTTCACTCTGCTGGTATTTGCAATACTGCTGACATAACTTCCAGCATCACAACACACCTGCTGCAACAGGATGACAAACTGAAAGTGGTGACCTAGAGATATTAGGCAGAAAAAAAATCAGTGGCATCTAAATTAGCAAAGAAGTAAAACTTTTTATTTGCAGATATTATTCTAAACATAAACCAATATGACCTCCAACAAAACACACAACCTTCCTCTAGTTCTTTAATGCTTCCTCCATCCCTCATCCCACTATCATGACCCCAATTCTATCTTAAAAATCTCGCTAGACCAGAACTATATACTGCTATAGATACGATTTTGCAACACAGGATTCCCAGAGCAGAGAAACACCCCCAGGACCAATAAGGGGAGCATTTTTGGAGGATAATGGAAGGGGGAAAAAAGGGGAAACCAATCACAATAATTGACATATGGCCCCCATCCCAGGGGGATGTACAGCAGAAAAGTGAATGAAAGGAGACAGTGGTTGGTGTATGACATGGAAAAAAATAACAATAATAATTTACAAATTATCAAGGGGACATGGGGGATAGAGGGTGAGGGAGAGAGGAAAATTTTTTTAATGAGGAGCTGATACCAAGGGCTCAAGTAGAAAGAAAATGTTTTGAAAAAGATGATGACAACATATGTACAAATGTGTTTGACACAACGGATATATGTGTGGATTGTGATAAGAGTTGTAAGAGTCCCCAATAAAATAAATTAATATTTTTTAAAACCCAAAAGGAAAATCCACAGACTAGGAAAAAGGTTTTCAAAATGATGTATTGGACAAGGGACCTTATAAGCCCTAAAATCTAGGGGGAAACTTAAAAAACTCAGCAATAAAAAAGATGAATACCCCAATTAATAAATTGGCAGACTATTTGAACAGACAGTTTACCAAAAGAAATATTCGGATGACCAACAAACATGAAGAAATGCTCACAATCACTGGCCATGCGGGGGAGTTACATAATTTTATGCCAACTTAATGATATACAAGAGTAGAGGGGTGGTATCCAAACTGTCAATCAAATCACAGCCACATGGCACCTCCTTGTGGCCATGGTCTCCATAAGAAGGCCCCAGGGAACCTCTCCCTCTCTGTCTGTCTAGACTCTCCTGTGTGCTGGTCACTGAGAACTGCCCTAGGCCTACCATGTTTCCAGCAACCTGGGATCCACATGACTTTGCACTCATCGGCCTATGATATTCCAACATTCTGTATCAATGCATGTGATTGCATGAGTTTGAAGAGGGATTACGGACTAATATCGGATTTATGGACTTGGAATTGCACCGGGCTGGGATGTTCTCTTGATATATAATTACTTCTTGATATAAAACCCTAAAAGCAGCAGAATAAGAAAAACTCAGGAAGATCAGGTGTGTAGGATGTTGCTGAAACACAACAATCAAGATTAAAACTGAAATGTGTCCCCTGGATGTAAGCAATGTGAAAGTCGTTAATGGCCTCACAAGAGCAGGTACTGGAAGCAGACACTTGGCTAGAGTAGTTAGAATAGTAATTCAGACAGAAAAGTCCAAACGAGTACACAGACTAATTCTTAAATTATTAAAAAGTGTCTAGCAAGGGTACAATATGTAGGATCAGTATGAAAATTATATTCCTAGGAACTAACAGAAAACTCTCATTTTAAAATAAATGTCTATTAACTAAAGAATGTAAAACCAGGTGTGTCTGAAATGGGATAGCAGGCATAGTTGTGGGGGGTGGTATCTCTACACTGAAAGCAAGTGAAAAATTACATGATGAAGGCTGAGATCTGTTGCTCTGCCCTCGTTCCCAACTCAGCTCTCCAAAAAAAATGGGCATCCAAGATGATCCCATCCATGCACAACAGTGTAAGATATTTATGTTGAGTCTTAAAAGGAAAAGAGTCACTTAAAATAAATAAGTAGCACAGAGGAACATCAAAGCTTCTGATCAGCTTTTTTAGTGCTCCGGCATTAAATATAAACAGAAGACCAAGGATCACCAATATCTAAGAAAGATGGAGACGAAAGTACATGGAAAAGCAAAAGATACTGTTGTTATTGTTGTTGGTAGGTGTCATCAATTTGGTTCCGACCTAGAATGACCTTATGCACAAAAGAACAACAGAACAAAACACTGCCCAGTCCAGCATCCTCCTCACAATTGTTCCTATACCTGAGTCCATTGTTGCAGCCACCGTGTCCATCCATCTCCTCTCAGGCCTTCCCCTCCTTTGCTCCCCCTGACCTTGACCAAGCATGGTGTCCTTCTCCAAGGACTGCTCCCTCCTGACAGCTGAGAAAGATAGAGTCAAAACTATACCCCAAAAAACCAGAAATATAATGAGAGGAAAATGATACTAGACACATAAGATTTTTTAAAGTAGTTTTTAACAATAATTAGCTTTGGGTGGTGAGAAACAAACAAATGACATAAAAGAATAGTTTGCTATTTTTTTTGGTTGTTGTTTTCACATGTCCCATGGATCCGTTTTCATTTGTTTTGTTTTTTTGTAATTGTGTGTTTAATAATATGTGAAAGTTCACTATTTTTTAAACAAATTTTATGAGAACAATAACTGAATTGAAGGGTTGAAGTGTAACACTGAGAAAATATTTCAGAAAATGAAAGTGAAAAATTAAGTAATAGAGGACAAGTCAAAGAAGTCAGAAGAAAGGAGGAAATCAAAGGGAGGAAATGATTGCTAAGTAAAAGCATTCTAGGAGGAACAAGATCAGAAAAGAAGCATTTAAGGCATCCTCCCTAGACATAATTTTTAATCCCACATGCTTAGATTAAAATAACTTTCCGAAAGCTCAGACGATACATGAAACATAAATCCACACGACAGGGTATCATCACGACATTTCAGAACATTGTTATTGTTGCTGGGTGCTGTTGAATCAGTTCTGACTCACAGTGACCTTCTGTGTAATTGAATGAAACATCTCCTGGTCCTGTACCCTCCTGACACTTGTTAGTGGTGTTTGAAGTCATTGGTGTCACTCTGTCAGTTCATCTCATTGAGGTTCTTCCTCTTTTTCACAGACCCACTGCTTGATCAAACAGGGATTGGCCCTTCCTGATATCATATTTCACTATACTTGCTTCCAAGGAGCATTCTAGCTGTACTTTGTCCAAGACAGATGTGTCATATACTCAATATTCTCCACCAACACCATAATGCAAAGGCATCAATTCTTGTTCAGTCTTCCTTATTCACGGTCTATCTCTCATATGTATGCAAGATAACTAAAAACATCACAGCTTGAGTTAGGTATACTTTGTTCCCCAAAGTGATGTCTTTGATTTTTAACACTTTAAAGAGGTCTTTTGCAGCAGATTTGCTCAATGCAAAACTAGATTGATTTCTTCACAACTGTCTCCATGAGTGTTGTCCTAGTTTTCATTCTTTGTGCTTTCTTTTGTAATGACATATTTCTGTCTCTTATTTTATTATTGTTGCTGGGGTTTTTTTTTCTTTCTTTTTATTGAAATGCTTTTCTTTATATAAAATCCAGGATAAGTAAACCTGTACAGACAACAACTAGATCAGTTCTTGAATTTATGATAGGGGAGGTTGGAGGGCAGAAAATGCAAATAACAATAGAGGCAAGATGAAGAAAATGTTCCAAAACTGGTTGATTCTATATTTTCTTAGTCTCTTGTAGGAATACCAATTGATGGGTTCTTTATGCTATATATGATGTACAACCCTTTTTAATGTATTTGAACCATTTGTTTATATATGTGAATTATATGGCAATAAAACTATTTTAAAGAAAGAAATACTTGGGATCATGTTAAAAGAATACCTCAATCTGACTACTGTGTCTCAGGTGGCAAGAAGCAGATTGGAATAGGCCTGAAGTACCCAGGACAGTTTTAGACAAGAAGGTGAAATTAATAGAACAGTCTCTGGATCTGAATGTCCTAAGACATTCTTGAAATAGATTTGGAAATGAATGATGGGGTTTTTTTTAGTGAATTAGTCATACATAAATCCATAAGGAAATAGAACACTAAATAAATAAATCAATAGACTAATCTATCACTTGGTATCCCTATAAGAAGATAAGGAAATATAAAGTCAAGTATAGTTACAAAACAAATGAATAACAGTTTTTTTAAAAAAATCACTGCCATCCATTCTGTGATGCTCACCTTCCCAACACCATCGCTGAAGACAAAATGGATGCATAAGCAAATGTGAAGAAAACTGATGGTGTCTGGCTATCAAAAGATACAGCGTCTAGGGTCTTAAAGGCTTGAAGCAACAAGTGGACATCTAGCTCAGAAGCAACAAAGCCCACATGGAAGAAGCATACCAGCCTGTGTGATCATGAAGTGTCAATGGGATTAGGTATCAGACATCTAAGACCCAGAACAAAATCATACCCAATGTGAATTGGGGTAGGGGTGGGGTGTGGAGTGGAGACCCAATGCCAACCTGTAGACAATTGAACATCCCCTCACAGAGGGGTTACAGGGAAGAAATGAGCCAGTCAGGGTGCAGTATAGAACCAATGAGAACCTCTGGTTCTCTGGTGCTTCCTTCACCCCACTATCATGACCTCAATTCTACATTACAAATTGGATAAGATCAGAGCATGCACATTGCTAAGAGCCTGCAACACAGGGAAACCAGGGCAGATATACCCCAGAGGACCAACAATGAGAGTAGAGATACCAGGAAAATTAAGGGAGGTTTGGGGGGAGGGGAAAAGGGGGTAATCGATCACAAGGATCAATCTAGAACCACCTCCCAGGGGGATGAATAATGGAAAAGTGGGACTTCTGGGAAGATGGCGACGGAGTGACACATACCAGAGGGACTCCGCAGAATCCAGCCCAGGAGAGTTGCTCAGAGGGAAATTCAACACCACTGGATCGCAGGAGGCGCATCATAAAGATAAGTAGGCACAGATCCATGGGGTTTTGAGGGGCTGGGGGCTTTTGGCTTACCTCAGTGGAAGCTGGCTGGGGCTAGACCCTAGACCAGCCGCTGTATCTGCCCAAACCAGGACTATTTGGAGCCTGTAGCAGGGCTTGGTCTCAGCACAGCCACAGTTTTCCCCTACCTGCCTCAGAGCAGGGACGGGACCCTTGCAGCTCCACTGGCAGGGATCAGGGTTCAGCTACATTGTTGCTTCTGTTTGCGTCTCTACTCTATATTCCCACACAGCCTTGGAGGGCTGCGCAGGGGCTTTTTCAAGGCACAGCCACAGCTTGCCGCACCGCATGGTCTGAGCAGGGACTAAACCCAAACCCCCACAGCTCCATAGGCAGGGATCAAGGTTCAGCTACACTGAGGCATCTGTTAACATCTCTGCTCTTTGTCACCCCACTTCTCTGGGGGCTGCTCAGCAGCTTTCTTGCGACTCTTCTTGGGACTCAGCTGCGGACTACCGCTGGGGCTTGGGGCAGGGAGTAAGCCCTTGCAGGTCCACAGGCAGGGAGTGGGACTCGGCTACATAGTTGCTTTTGCTTCCCTCACTTCCCTATACCCCTGCACAGTCTGGTCTCACTTTTTAATTTTTCTTCCCCTCTTATTCCTAACTTGCTCTCTCACACTCCATTGCAGACTGCGGGGCACTCCCATTGCCCTGGGGCATTTGCGTCTGGGCCACACCCAGCTAGGTGAGCTGAACCCTGCATAGATAGCACAAGGCTAGGGAAAAGCCTGCTTGCTCTCCAGGGAATACTCCTCGGACTTCTCACCTGGGAGTTCCTGCCTGTGTACCTGGGGACATAAGGCAGCTCAGCCAACACTTATCAATATTCAAACCAATAGCAGGAACTTCAGCCCAGCCTCTGCAACACTGGGGCAGGCAGCTGACCGACCTGCCATCTGGGGCACTCCCCTGATAGGGAAGCCACAGGAAGATAAAGTGGTAGGTTAATCCCATAGCAAAATCAGCTGTAGGCAGTTTGAAGAAGCATTCCTATAAGTCTTCCAGAGAGAGACTAGAAAATGGCACCTGGTCCCTCAAAAACAACTCAACGCAAACAGCCATCAGCCCCAACGACCTCAACGAAAAAACAGGAGAAACAAAAGACAAAGACAGAAGATGTCCTGAAAATAGCAACATACATAGAAGAAGCAGACATTGAGATGCCATACAAAGAAACTCTCAGAATGCTGCTCAGAGCCATGCAGGATATTAGGGAAACAATACAGAAAAAGGATGAAATGATAGAGCAGATAAAAGCCATACACCAAAGGGAAATACAGGAGCTTAGGGAGGAAATAATGAAAAACAATAGCAGAATCATGTTCCTTGAGAATCGATTGGAGGAAATCAGAGAACCACATCAGTGTCTTGGAGGACAGCCAAGCATACTTTAATAAACGTGAACAAAAATCTAATAAGAGCCTCAGAGGAGCCAAAGAAAACCTAACAGCCATGTCTGATGCTATGAAGCGGAACAACATTAGAATTATTGGCCTACGGGAGGAAGACACAACAAAGAAGCCATCTGCAACAATAGCGAGAGAATTCTTGGAGGAAAACTTCCCCAGCCTAATGAATGAAAACCAAGCAACCATCCAGGAGGCTGAAAGAACACCAGCACAACGGGACCCCAAGAAGAAATCACCAAGGCACAAAATAGTTAAACTACCCAACTTTGAGGAAAAGGAGAAAATCATGAGAGGAGCTAGGGAAAAACAAGCAATCACATATAACGGTTTCCACATAAGGATATGCTCAGACCTATCAGCAGAAACTATGAAAAAAAAGGAGGGAGTGGAGTAACGTATTCCAAAAATTGAAGGAAAACAACGCAAATCCAAGAATACTCTACCCAGCCAAATTATCGATCAAGATTGATGGAGAAGTAAAAGTCTTCCCAGACAAGGAAAAACTCAAAAAATACGTTACAACAAACCCAGCCTTACAAAAGATCCTCGCCGACTCAGTATGGGCAGAAGAACAACACTCACCAAGCACAAATAAGAGACCAACACATAGAACAACCTCACCCAGAGCACAACAAAGATAAAACAGACCCCAAGATAGCAATTGCTTAAGGATGGAAAGAAGTCAAGAATGAGACACACACAAAACACACACTAATGAGAAAGGAAAGTAGGAAAACTCCAACACAAAAGGTATAAAATGGCATCACAGAGTCTGCACATGGAGATAATAACCCTGAATATCAATGGCCTAAACTCAGGCATTAAAAGACTGAGACAAGCAGAATGGCTTAGAAAACACAACCCATCAATTTGTTGCCTACAGGAGACACATCTCAAGGCTACAGACAAAAATAGGCTGAGAATCAAAGGCTGGAGAAGGACCTACCAAGCAAACAGCAATACAAAAAAAGAAGGGGTTGCAATCCTTATCTCGGATAAAATTGACCTCAAAGTGCAAACCATAAAAAGAGATAAGGAGGGACACTATATAATGCTCAAGGGAATCATAGACAATGAACCACTAAGCATTGTAAACATATATTCCCCGAATGAGAGACCAGTTCAATACGTCAACCAAACACTCCAAAAGATTAAGAAAGAAATCACAGACTCGACATTTGTAGTGGGTGACTTCAACACACCACTCACTGAGAAAGATAGATCACAGGGAAAGAAACTCAACAAGGAGACTAGAGAGCTAAACTCCACAATTACACAATTTGACCTAATAGATATTTACAGAACTTTTCAATCAAATATAAAAAAATTTCACATTCTTTTCAAATCCCCATGGCACATATTTGAAGATAGACCGCATGCTGGGGCATAAGACAAATCTACATAAATTTAAGCACATTGAAATAATACAGACCTCTCTCTCTGACCACTGTGCCATAAGACTGGAAATCAACAAAAGGAAGACAAAGAAAATAAGAGCAAATAATTGGCGGATGAATAACTCTCTACTGCAAAAGGAGTGCATACTGGTGCAGATCCGAGATGAAATCAGGAAATTTCTAGAAACCAACGAAAATGAGCACACGACGTACCAAAACTTATGGGACACAGCAAAGGCAGTCATCAGAGGAAGGTTCATAGCAATACAAGCACACCTAAGAAAGGAAGAGAGACTCATGATGGATACGCTGACACAAAATTTACAAAAACTAGAGCAGAGTCAGCAGGACAACCCTACTAATAGCAAAAGAAAAGAAATTATAAAAATCATGGCTGAGATTCAGGAGAGGGAAAATAAAAAAACTATGGAAAAAATTAATATTGCTAAAAGTTGGTTCTTTGAAAGGATAAACAGGATCGATAGACCATTGGCAAACCTAACCAGAGAAAGGAGGGAACAAATCTCAATAGCAAGAATAAGGGATGAAAGAGGGGTCATTACAACAGACCCTAATGAAATCAAAAGGATAGTTACAGAGTACTATGAAGGATTGTACTCCAATGAATTCAACAATTTGGAAGACATGGACAAATTCCTGGAAAAACAATCCCTCCCTAGACTATCCTCAGTGGACATCAAGAATCTCAACAGACCCATAGCAATAGAAGAAATAGAAAAGTTTATCAAGGGATTACCAACAAAAAAATCCCCTGGACCAGATGGCTACACTGGAGAATTCTATCAAGCATTCAGGGAAGAACTAATACCAATCCTACACAAACTTTTCCAGAACATAGAAAAAGATGGCAAACTCCTAAACTCTTTCTATGAAGCTAGTATAACTCTGATACCAAAACTGGGCAAGGATCCCACAAGAATCGAGAACTACAGACCAATATCCTTAACGAACATTGATGCAAAAATCCTTAACAAAATACTAGCCAACAGAATACAAAAGTATATAAAAAATATAATTCACCATGACCAAGTGGGATTCATACCAGGGATGGAGGAATGGTTCAACATACAAAAGACCATTAGTATTATTCGTCACATTGACATGAAAAAGTATAAGAATCACATGATTATATCAATAGATGCAGAAAAAGCATTCGACAACATCCAACACCAATTCCTGTTTAAGACACTAGCGAAGATAGGAGTGGAAGGAAAGTTCCTCAAGACAATGCAAGCTATATGTGAAAAACCAACAGCCAAAGTGGTAGTCAATGGATAAAAGACTAACACAATCCCACTGAAAAAGGGCACCAGACAAGGATGCCCCTTGTCCCAACTCCTATTTAATATCGTGCTGGAGGTTTTAGCTAACAGCATACGGCAAAGAAGTGACATCAAAGGTATTCGTCTGGGGAAGAGGTGAAACTATCATTATTTGCAGATGATATGATTTTATATATGGAAAATCCCAAAAGTTCCACAAGGGGAGTCCTGGAAGCAATAGAGGAGTTTGGCAGAGTGGCAGGATACAATATCAACAAACAGAAGTCCATCTGACAGTTATACACATCAGATAAGACCACAGAAGAAGAGATCAAAAAGGTGGTACCCTTCCCAATAGCCAAACACAAATTGAAATATCTAGGGATACACCTGACTGAAAAAACAAAAGCTCTATATAGGGAAAACTATAGAACACTATTACAAGACACCAAGAGCGACCTCAACAAATGGAAGAATATTCCATGCTCTTGGATTGGGAGACTTAATATAGTTAAGATGTCAGTTCTGCCAAAAGCACTATATAAGTTTAATGCCATCCCGATACAATTACCATCATCTTTCTTCAAAGAAATGGAAAAACTGATTACCAACTTCATATGGAGAGGAAGAAGCCCAGAATTAGCAGAGAACTCCTCAAGAAGAAGGACACCGTGGGAGGGCTTGCTTTACCTGACTTTGGCACATACTATGCAGCCACCGTTCTCAAAACTGCATGGTATTGGTACAATGATAGATACTCAGACCAATGGAAAAGAACTGAAAACCCAGAAATAAAAGCATCAGCATACACACAACTGATCTTTGATAAGGGCCCCAAAAATATCAAATGGGAAGCCGATGCCCTCTTTAACAAGTGGTGCTGGAAAAAATTGATATCAACATGCAGAAAAATGAAGCAAGACCCTTATTTCACTCCATGCACAAGAATAAACTCAAGGTGGATCACAGACCTTGAAGTTAAACCCCAAACTATTAGGGCCATCAATGAGGGAATTGGGACCAACTTGAGAACTTTGGTGCAGGGAATATACAGGCTATCAGAAATAGGGAAGGACACAAACACAGAGGAGGCACAAATTGGCAAATGGGATATACTGAAGATAAAACACTTGTGTACATCTAAAGAATTCACCAAGAGAGTAATAAGAGAGTCCACAGACTGGGAAAACATCTTTAGCAATGACACATCAGACAAAGACCTTATTACTAAAATCTACAATACTCTGCTAGCTTCCAAAAAGAAAAAAACCAATAGCCCACTTGAAAGGTGGGCAAAGGACTTGAACAGAAATTTTACAGGGACAGAAATCTGAATGGCCAACAAACATATGAGAAAATGTTCCTGATCTTTAGCCATAAGAGAAATGCAAATTAAAACAACAATGAGGTACCAACTGACACCCTCAAAGGTAGCCCAATTCAAAAAATCAGAAAGCAACAAGTGTTGGAGGGGTTGTGGGGAGACAGGAACTGTCATCCACTGCTGGTGGGACTGTAAGTATGTACAGCCACCATGGAAATCAATCTGGCGATACCTAAAACAGATGGAAATAGAGTTACCATATGACCCAGCAATCCCCCTACTGGGCATATACCCAGAAGAGGCAAGAAACAAACCAAGACCAGACATCTGTGCTCCAATGTTCATTGCGGCACAGTTCACAATTTCAAGGAGTTGGAAGCAACCCAAATTTCCCTCGACTGACGATTGGATTAAAAAACTGTGGTATATACATACAATGGAGTACTACGCATCACTAAAAAGCAGTGATGAACGTATGAGGCACATAGCGGCATGGGAAGAACTGAAGGAAATCATGCTAAGTGAAGTAAGTCAGGCACAAAAGGACAAGTACAACATGAGCCCGCTGAGGTAAGTATTAAAAAAAATTTTTTTTAATGCAAAAGTGGCATAGGGGAAAAGCTACTGTATACAAACATTTTTGGGGTGAAGACTGTGTAGTATGGCAGAGACCAGACCAAAACCAGGGATGCACATGGTAGACAATGGTGGGGGGGCGGGGAAGGAAAACAAAAGGATGAATATAAGGAAGAAAAGGGGAGAGGGGGAATGGGGCACTAATCCAGCCAAGGGGAGGGTATTGTTTATATCTCCACAGGGAAAGTGGGACCAGATTTCAACCCAGTGCTACAAGGTGTGAATGCAATATCCCAGCGTGGAGTAGGGAACCAGTGGAGAGCTCTGGGAGGCTGGCCCCAGCACCATAAATTAAGTGGATTCCTGCCCCTCCCCAAAAAAGAATTTGTTCCAAAGGATGACATTGACTCTGCAGCTCCGGGTGATGGACATATCGGATCAGAGCACACGGGAGCAGATGAAGGGGCAGGAGGAGAGAGTGGAATACAGCCTGGCCCACCAGGCCGTGAGGATGATGTTCCTGAGTAGAGCAGCCAGTCCACAGAGAGAACAACATAGCTGGACCCACTATGAGAAATGATGCCCCTCAGTGACTAAGGGTGATACAGGGGACAGCATCGGAGACACAGTGTGGGAATTGTACCTGACCGAGGAAAAGCACTGGGGCAGTGCAGCGGAACAGCAAGGGAATGGAGTGGCAAGGTCCCCAGGGAATACTGAAAGTGGACTTTGGGGCCAGGGCGTGGTAACCCAACAGACTGGACTGGAAAACGCTTCTAAGGGCCAACAAATGATCCTTGAACTAACTACAAGCTTTTCTTTTGTGAAGTGTTTTGTTTTGTTCTTTGTCAGTGGTTTGTTTTTG
The DNA here is from genome assembly GCF_050624435.1 of Tenrec ecaudatus. Taxonomy (NCBI): domain Eukaryota; kingdom Metazoa; phylum Chordata; class Mammalia; order Afrosoricida; family Tenrecidae; genus Tenrec; species Tenrec ecaudatus. The sequence continues at coordinate 22,194,164 of NC_134536.1, forward strand.
TTGTTTTGTTGTCTGGTTGTATACTGTTGCTTTGTTTTCCTCTGTCTTGTTTTCGTGCATGTTAGTGTCTCCACAGGTCTGTCTGAATAGGACAGGCTGGATGAACTATCTGGAGGAAAAACAATAGGACAGACAGTTCCGGGGGGACTTGGGGTGGGGGGGGGGGTAAGGGGGGTAAGGAAGTGGTGTTAATAAATACAGGGACAAGGGAACAACATGGGACCCAAAATGGTAGAGAGGTGGGAGTGGCAGGCCTGGTGGGGAACGATTAAGGGTAAGGTTGTGTAGAGAAGAGGTATAGCTGTAACCCAGGTGGTGACGGAGCATGGTAGTAGGGCAGGAGGAAAGTCAAGGGAGATGGAGCAAAGAGCTAGGAGTCAAAGGGCACTTATGGAGGTCTAGACAAAGACATGTACATGCAAATATATATATGAGGATGGGGAAAGAGATCTATGTGTCTATATTTATAGGTTAAGTATTAAGGTGGCGGAAGGACCTTGGGCCTCTACTCAAACACTCCCTCAATGCATGAATACTTTCTTTTATTAAATTGGAACTCTATGATGCTCACTCTCCCTACACAACTGCTGAAGCCAAAGTGGGTAGACAAGTTAATGTGGTGAAGAAAGCTGATGGTGCCCGGCTATCAAAAGAGATAGTGTCTGGGGTCTTAAAGGCTTGAAGATAAACAAGCGGCCATCTAGCTCAGAAACAACAAAGCCCACATGGAAGAACACACCAGCCTGAGTGAGCGAGTGATCCCAAAGGGATCAGTTATCAGGCATCAAAGAACAAAAAATCATATCATTGACTGCACACCTCCATGTGATAGGATCGCTGAAGACAAATGGGTGCATAAGCAAATGTGGCAAAGAAAGCTGATGGTGCCCGGCTATCAAAAGAGATAGTGTCTGGGGTCTTAAAAGCTTGGAGGTGAACAAGCGGCCATCTAGCTCAGAAGCAAAAAAGCCCACATGGAAGAAGTACACCTGCCAGTGCGATCACAAGGTGCCAAAGGGACCAGGTATAAGGCATCATGCAAAAAAAAAAAGATATATATGTGTGTAAATATATGTGTGTGTGTATATATATTTATATATATACCATATTGAATGAAGGGGGAAGTGCAGAGTGGAGACCCAAGGTCCAAGTGTCGGCCACTCATAGAGGGGTTTAGGAGAGGAGATGGGTCAGTCAGGGTGCAAGGTAATATCGATATAGAACACGACTTTCCCCCAGATCCTGGATGCTTCCTCCCCCCAACTACCATGATCCGAATTCTACCTTGCAGGACTGGATAGGGCAGAGGTTGTACACTGGTGCATATGGGGGCTGAAGGCACAGGGAATCCAGGGTGGATGATACCTTCAGGACCAAGGGTGTGAGGGGTGATGATGGGAGAGTGGACGTTGAGTGGTTTGGAAGGGGGAACTGATTACAAGGATCCACATGTGACCTCCTCCCTGGGAGATGGACCGCAGAGAAGGGGGGGGGGAAGGGAGACTCCAGATAGGGCAAGATATGACAAAATAACAATGTATAAATTACCAAGGGCACATGAGGGAGGGGGAAGCGGGGAGGGAGGGGAAAAAAAGAGGACCTGATGCAAAGGGCTTAGGTGGAGAGCAAATGCTTTGAGAATGATTGGGGCAGTGAATGTGCGGATGTGCTTTATACAATTGATATATGTATATGTATGGATTGTGATAAGAGTTGTATGAGCCCCTAATAAAATGTTTTTTTTAATGGAAAAGTGGGTGGGGGGCAACAGAATATGATGTAAGATATAGAAATAATAATCTATAACTTATCAAGGGTTCGTGAGGGAGGGCAGGCGGGGGATAGAGGGGGAAGAAATGGGTAGCTGATATCAGAGGCTCAAGTGGGAAGAGAATGCTTTGAAAATGATGATGGTGGCATATGTGCAAATGTGCTTGACACATTGGAGGAATGTATGGATTGTTATAAGATATGTAAGAGCCCCCAATAAAAAGTATTTTAAAAAACAAGTCACTACCATCAAGTTGATGCCAACTCATAGAGATCTTGTGGGACAGGGTATAAGTCCCACTATGAGTTTCCAAGACTATAACTCTTTACTGAAGTAGAAAGCCCTGTCTTTCCACAGAGGAGCAGCCCAACCGCTACACCACCAAGAGACAGTGTTGGGCATTGCAATTTCACGAAACGAAGGTACTGGTCCCAGTGAGGTATGGAGAAGGATTGTGATGTGTGTAACACATATGCAAACTCAAGTAGATGCGAACCCAAGTACACCAAAGATTTTATCTCCCAGATGTTTATAAATCTGGGTTGGCTTTCATAAGAGGGACTTTCTACTTCAAAGAACCATGTAAATGTAATTAGTAAAAAGTTCAATCTTTCATGACACATCACTTATTAACACAGAGTACCTTCTTTCTGCAGACATCTCTCACCATTGTGGCCACAAATGCCCCTTTTGCTCCTAATTCTTTATTCCTGGTGGTGTCGTTGTTAGGAATTGGGCTCCGAAGCACAAGTTCCACAATTTGAAAACATCAGTCACTCTGCACGTGAAAGATGGAGCTTTCTACTCCCACACAGAATTACAGTTTTGGAAACTCACAGGGGCAGTTCTCTTCTGTCCAAGAGGGTCCCTGTGAGGCAGCATCAACTCCATGGCAGTGAGTTTGGTTCTTTATCTCAGGCCTTGTCTCTCTCAGGCTAATCTCCGCTAGTCAACACAGCCAAGCCCCAGTCTCATGTGCTCCTTAGAGACCTTCAGAAATTCTTGATCTGCACTGGTTTCTGCCTTTCCTCACTACTTAAGAGCTGTGACATTTAAATCTACCCCCCCAAAAAAAGTCTGCATTGTCTTTGAATCACATAACCAAGAATAAAGACTCCATGTTTCTTGTGTTTATGAATCAGATCAAATTGTATTTTTCTAAATTGAAACAAACTTATGCACATAATAGATTCTCAATGAATGTGTGCTTTATGGAGAAATGGTGAAAGAAAGAGTGCTGAGAACAGGATGGCAGAAAGATGGCAGCATGCACAGGCACCCTGGGGTGATCGGTAAACTCTCAGAGGAAGGAACTTTTCTATGGATTCTGAATTCCTTTTCAAAATAATACTTGACTGCATTTGAAGAAGTTTGGTTCTCAAATTCTGACTCCAATTCAACTAGAGATTTCACTTTGAGCCGTGATTCAGTATCTATATTGGTATTTCTATTTTCTTTTCTCCTTGTGGGGATAATTACCTTGCAAGTGACTTGATGAGTCAAAGTTTTAATAGCACTTTGAAGAAGGGCCTAGATAAAGGTGCATCTTCACCGATGCAAATAATGGACAAATAACATGTTTTCTTATCTTTTAACTGCTGCCCGACTGTGTGGATACACAAGTGCCAATACCATCCACTAGCTAGTGTGTAAGCCTTTTATCACCGCAGCAAAACTGAAAATAGACACACTTATGTTATGAGATATATTTTTATAAAAACAATTTCAAATATGATTGCAAATTAGTTGAGCATTTTCTAGCTAAGTTTGTCTTTTGTGTGATTATTTTGTTTATTTTTATAAGCACCCATTTTAAACATCAATATATGCATCTAAAAAGACTAATAGCTACTCTTAAATTACTTCCTAGGGAAATGTTTAGTTCAAAAAACAAGATTCATAAAAAATAAAACAATAAAACTAGACTGATTATTAGAGCATAAAACATCAACCCTTCAAGCTGCAACATTTTTATGGCATGGAAATATCTACAAAAATTCTTTCACTTATCCACTCAGGTTCTTTCTGGTTTTCTCTCACAAACAAAAGAAGCAGAACAAATCTTCAAATCCTTTTACACATTTTCAGTGTTGGCAGTGGAATTTTTTCTATAGAGAATCTAAAAGGATATTATTCTTTGAATTGAACACTAAAAAACAAAGACTGATGTGAAACAAATCACCCAAAAGCAATAATAAAACCTTAGAGCTGGATGGATCTTCACCTGAAGATCATAACACATGGCCGAGTAAACTGAGGACCGAAAAGGACTGTACAGTAATAACCGGTCTCCAAACAATGCTTGCTAAGACACCTGATAATCCATTGCCATTCATTCCTTCAATAAACATTGAAAATCTACTGTGTGGCACATACCATACGAAGAGCAGGGACAAAGTAAAACCACGTGTTCAGACTAGATAAGCCCAGAGCTTTTAGGAAAGATGGGGTTGCAAACAGCTAATTTGCTAAATGACAGCATACAGAAAAAGAATGAGCAACTAATTTGGTCAAGGAGAATCAGGTAATCCTTCATGAAAAGACATCTGATCTGAGTCTTTTGGAGAATTTCACAAGTGAGAAAAGTTTGAAAGGGCAGTCAAAGAAATCATGGCATACACCATTGCACAAACATTCCTGCAAGGATTTGCTGACTGAAAGGAAACAATAAGGAGTATGTGATAACCAGGTGCACCTGAAGAAGGGATTTGTGCTCAAGTAGCAGATTGGGATCAGCCAAAGGAGCACCTTGTAAACCGAACAAAGAGAATTTAAACAAATCAAGACCACTTTGGGAGAATATCTCTTGAACAACAATCTGGAGCCTAGAAGAGCTAAGGACAAATCTGTAGACCGAATCACTGAAAAGAGAGTGAGTGGCCATTTTCTCTAAAAAGTCAGATTGTAAGTATTTTAAGCTTATAGCCTTATTATCTGTCACAATTACTCAGTTCTGCCTCAGTATAGCAAAATAAGTCATGGACAAATGTATAAACAAATGAACTTGGATGTATTCCAATAAAACTTTATTTATCAACATTGAAATTGCATTTCATGTATTTTTCAATTGTCATGAAATAACATTCTTTTGACTTTTTAAAACCATTATACAATGTGAAATTCTTCTTAGATCATAGAGTATATAAAATAGACAGCAGGTGATAATGAGACCTATAGTTTGAAAACCTATGATTGACAAGATCGCCAAGGTCATGCAAGCTCACAGACAACAGCGATGCTATGGTTGCCTGTGCCTGGTTTGTATATGTCATAAATTCATTGAAGGCAGGGTTAAGATCAGCCTGATTTCTTGTTGTAAAGTCATCATCCCTAGAATCATCAGAGGCTCAATAAACTATATAATCAAATGATTGCATTTCAAATTGGAAGAGTATGTAAAAAGTATATTTCATCACTTTTAGGAATATAGAAATCCATGTAGTGAAAGAAGGAAATGTTGGGATTTACCTCTACTCCCCTTTTCCTTTTTTTGAAACATATAATTTCATCCTTCCTAGTAACTAAAGCAACGTCTCCATTACAGCCTAGGTCTCATAGTTTCCCTTCCCCCAATGTCCTCCCTACACAATTGACACCTTCCTATGTCAATATGCTGAAGAAGAGTAAATATGGACATTATTTTTCTAACTTCCTCACTCTCTCTTTCACACATGCGCACACACACACACACACACACACACACACACACACAGAGAGAGAGAGAGAGAGAGAGAGAGAGAGAGAGAGAGAGAGAGAGAGCATAATCCACTCTTATTTAATCAAAGGAGGAGTATATGACTCCAGGCAAGGAAAATGATGTAACCAAATTCTGAGTTGGAAGAACACTGCATAGACCATACCAAACGGGTCAGAAAACAGCGTGAGATGCTATTCTGAAATCAGAAATGACATATATATCTTTCAGGTGCTAAATTTGGTCAGTTCATGAAGTCCATATCTTCTTATCATTGGTCAATAATTCAAGTGAAGGTAGTAAAAAGGCAAAACCGGGAGGCAGACTGAAAAAATAAGGAATAAAACAGGTACAAAAGTAGGTTGACACACACATGAAACTGAGGGTAGTGTGATCAAAAGGTAGAGACTGTAATCTAATATCAGATGCTTTCCAAGGACAGTATAATATCTGTGTGTATCACTATTAAACAATTATTTAATATGATCATTTATTTCAAAAACTTCAACAAGGTAGAAGTGATCTTGTTAGTAAATTAACTATTAAAGGTGAGTTGTGTGTGCAAAAGGCCCGTCCCTAAGACTTAGGTGCACAGCAGGACCTTCCTACATATCAAGGTGGATCTGGAAAACTGAAAAACTTCTGACAGCACCATGAAAACGGCTTCAAGCAAGAAGAAACAGCAGTTTTCTGCTCAGGGAGGGGCTACGGAGAGACCGCAGAGGAACAGGTGTGCGGGGCCTGCTGAAAGGAGAAAATGCCAACATGCATCCCAAGAAATGTACTTCCTCCCTCCAGGCCTCACAGTTAATGACAAGATAACAACCGTGCCCACTGAGAAATACAGAGCCTGCCATACACTTACAATAAATGGGGCAACAACAAAACCGAAATCCAGATCAACTACGGATAATATTAACTCAATTTCAGTTGACAGAAATACCAGCTCCCTGACACGAAGTCATGGCAACTCATATGGACCCTATTGGATAGAGAAGAATCTCTCTGTAGGGTTTCCAAGACTGTAAATCTATTACAAGAGCAGATTGCCACGTTTTTCTCCCATGGTGCAGCTAGTGGGTTCGAACTGTCAACCTTTCAGTCAGGAGCCAAGCATTTTAACCACAATGCCACCAAAACTCATTGACAGAAAAGGGGTTGTGCATTTCTTGGTGTAAACATTGTACATAATTATATCTCTACTGCTCATGTATATAAAATTAGGCTTTCAATAATAACTAGTCACTTTAATGAATGTGTTAAGTGATATAATATGTTAAGTGATATAATGAAAAGGGTTATATGTATGGAAATATGAGAAATGTTAGCAGCAACATGGAAATTAGAAGCCACACCAAAAAATAAAGAAGCCCCAAGAAACTCACTGTTAATGAGTCAATGCCAACTCACAGCAACCCTATAGGACAAGATACAGCTGCCTTAGCTGGACATTGGGCCTCTATTCAAGCATTCCCTCAACACAAGAACACTTTGTTCTACTAATCCAGCATTCTGAGATGCTCACCCTCCCAACATGATCGCTGAATACAAAGCAGGTGCATAAGCAAATGTGCTGAAGAAAGCTGACGGTGCCCGGCTATCAAAAGATATAGCATCTGGGATCTTAAAGACTTGAAGAGAAACAAGCGGCCATCTAGCTGAGAAGCAACAAAATCCACATGGGAGAAGCACACCAGCCTGTGTGATCATGAGTTGTCCATGGGATCAGGTATCAGGCATAAAAGAACCAGAGCAAAAAATCATAATGTGAATGAATGGGGGAGTGGAAGCCCAAAGTCAATCTGTAGGCAATTGGACATCCCCTTACAGAAGGGTTGTGGGGAGAAGACGGGCCAGTTACGGTGCAGTATAGCACCAGTGAAACATACAGTTTTCCTCTGATTCTTTAATGCTCCCTCCCCCCACCCACTATCATGACCCTAATTCTACCTTACAAATCTGGTTACACCAGAGCATGTATATGGGTATAGATAAGAGCTGGAAACACAGGGACTACAGGACAGATAAACTCCTCAGGACCAATAGTGAGGGTAGCCATACCAGGATGGGAAAGGGAAGGTAGGGGGAGAAAGGGGGAACTGATCACAATGACCTACTTATAACCCTCTCCCGGGGGATGGATAACAGATAAAGGGGTAAAGGGAAACATCAGACAATGTAAGACATGAAAAAATAATAATTTATAAGTTATCAAGGGTTCATGAGGGAGGGAGGGGAAGGGAGGGGGAAAATGAGGACTTGATACCAAGGATTCAAGTAGAAAGAATATGCTTTGAAAATAATGATGGAAACATATGTGCACATGTGATTGACACAGTGGATGGGATGGATGGATGGATTGTGCTAAGAGTTGTATGAACCCCCAATAAAATTATTTATAATAAAAAAAGAAAATGAGGAACACTTTAAATGAGATGAATTAATAATTCTTTTAAAGGTACAACTGCTTTTGTGGGATTCCAAGACTAACTATGGGCGTAGACTGCCTCACGTTTCTCCCACGGAGCCGTTGGTAGTTTCAAACTGCTGATCTTGCAGTTAGCCCAATTCGTAATGACCATGTCCTATGGCTTGTGGCTCCAAGAAACCAGAAATAAAGAATTCCTTTGGGGAGGGGTGAGTGATAGAAATTTATTTTCTATTGAGCCCTTGGTGTCAGCTTCTCTTCCCCTCACCCCCTCACTCATGTAACTTCCTGGGGAAGTACTTTGCAAAATTAAAGAACATTAAAAGGTAGCAGTTCCAAGAAGTTTTGGGGACCCCAAGAAGGATAAACACAAAGAAAATCACATCTGGACACTTCGAATTCAAAGGGAAAGGAACAATCTTACAGAAATCCAGAGAAAGTGCAGCAATATATACCGAGAAATAAAAGAATGACAGTAGACTTTTTATCGAGTGGAGGCAAACTATAACTCAATAAAACAATAATTTAAAAATACAAAACAAGCACAATCAACCTAAAATTCTTTAGCTAGGAAAAATATCTTTCATAAATGGAGGCAAAATAAAGGCTTATTCACCCAAAAAGAAAAAAACAGCTGAAATGATTCATCCTAGAAGACCTAAACTACAAGTAATGTTTGAAAAAGCTTTTCTGGAAGAATACCACATGGAAATTTGGATCTATGCAAAGGAGTCCATTAAGTATGCTGGAAATGGCAAAAAAATATGTGCAAATATAAATGGCACGTTTTAATCTTATTTAATTCTCTTTCATAGAAAACGGTCTAAAGAAAAAACATATCTATATCCTGATGGATTAGTGGTTAAGAGCTCAATAGTCTCTGTTTATAGAAAACAATAATTGGGTTAAATTATGGTTAATATAATGCAGCATCTATGGAGTAATTAAGATAAAGAATATATGCTACCTGAAAAATCAAGGGAAACAAATCTTTTCATCGCTGAGGATATCTTCTATAATTTATTAATGGATATAAAAATGGAAATGCCTTATTTATAACAATGAAAATTTATCACCAAAAGCAAAGGAACCGAATGGTTTAGTTACCTTAGGAAGCCTTATCTTGTCGTTGCTGACATCTTGTTGTTAGATGCTGTCAAGTGGCCCCATCATACAGTGATCTTGTATAAAACAGAGTGAAAGATTTCCCAGTCCTGCACCATGCTCACAATTGCTGTGTTTGACCCCCTTGTTGCATTCACTGAATTGATCCATCTCATTAAGGAACTTCTTTTGTAATTACCCTCTACTTAACAAGCATGGCATCCTTTTCCAGCAGTCAGTCTCTCCTGATGACATGTCCACAGTGAGACAAGGTCTGGTCACCCTCAATTAAAGGGGCATTCCAGCTCTTAATGGTCTAAAGGCAGTACACTCGGAGTGATTCTATAAGACAGAGTGCAAGTCTTCTTCCAAGACTGTTGTTACCTTAGGAAAACAGCTTTCTTTTAAATCTTTCTTTATTTAAACTGTAGACCATTACATAATTTTAAAGAAATCTTTAGTGCTTCTTAAAACCCTGCTCAGGAACCATTGCTCCAAGAGTCCTTAGAGAACTCTGAGGAGTATGTTTTTCAAAATCAAGTCTATGTTAGTCCAACCCAAGTGACAGGACAATCTTAGCAAACTGAATGACTTAGTGATGCTGAACTCTGTCTTCTCAAATACTTTTGAGATTTCTACTCAGAAACAAGTAACGCTTCAAAATGCAACAGTACTAGAAAGGTATAAAACCAACATAAAACAATATGGCCCTAGATGACTAATAATGTTTCATTAAGCATGTAAAAATTGATATGACACCTTAACAGTGGATCATGGCCAAAGAGAGAGAACGACGTTTTGATAGCAGGAGCAACATTTTTAGCTTTATTTTAGAGGTCCTTCCAGAAGGAACCTAATATGTTTGAAGGCAAAGAGGTATTACAAGGCAGTGAAAAACAGAATCGAGTACATTCTAACTCTTCGTGACTCCCCTGGAGAGAATACAGCTTCCCCATTGGATTTCCAATCCTTACAGAAGCAGACTGCCTCATCCTTCTGCCACAGGTAGATTTGAACCACTGACCTTGTTGCTTACTGTGCAATGCTTCACCAAAAGAGGGACTTACATCTGGGAATAAATTCAAGTTTAGTGCTGGTGTGGCTAAGAGAGTCCTCCATACTGTCCACTGCTTCCCCCAATTATTCTCCCTACATTATCAATCTGTTTTTGTTAGTTTGTTATTCATTGATTTCTTTTAAGGATTTCCAAATTTAAAAATTCACTAAGTCCTGGTAGCTAGATCCTGGATATGTAACACAAAGAGAGCAAACCTCCCTAAGGTAAAAAGGAGTTGCAGTGGGCTGACTATTTCCCCTGTGCATGTAATTTGGCTCCCTGCTTTGTTTTTGCCAATTACACTTTTCAGTGTCGAAACAGTCAGTTACAGGAAATAGCTTCTTGCTATATGTTGTTCATCATGACTGCTTCCTAGGTATTTTCAGATCTTAATTTTGAGGCAAGTCCTTATTGTAATTATTGATTTCACTTCAAAACTTAAAAATAAAAGCAGTATTATGCACTCACATGTCAGTCCTGCTTCCACATGATAAAAACTGTGTCATTTTCTAAACTTAAAAGGAAAAAAACAATGTTAATGATATTGCTAAATATTTCTATATATTTCAGTAAGAAGTGTTCAAATATTATCTTAGATATGGTTAGGAATAATACCAGAAACTCCAGAAGTCAATCCAATGAATAGGTACCAGCAAAATATTCATCTCTTCATTCCACAAATGTTAATTAAGGGCCGGTTTATTAAAACTTCTTAACCTCGGACACTGGTGTGAGGGTTTGCTGCTCGGAGCAGGTGCACCTATTTTGAGATTGTGCATTGAAAATGCATAAAGGAAGACATGGAGATGTTTGAGCAGATATCACTGTGCTGCTCTTGTAATCTCCTTCTCCCAGGTGTGTTGCCTTTATCATTTAAGCCCCAATCAATCATGAATTCATTCATTGTATACAAAGTTCTTCCTATTGGAAACAATGCGTTTAAGGGAAAGTGACCTCATTTAAATTTGCTGCACATTTCTTATAAATAAATTGATATTTCCCTTCAGATGATTTCTTGTCAGGTGTCAGAGAGAACAACCTCGCTACAATTGTGAGAGGCGAATGTCACTTTCTGGAAGACTCACTCTCGGTGACGTTCTCTTCAGTGTCCACGAGCTCACCAGGATGCTGCTAACTAAGAACTGTTGTTCTTCAAAATAACTACACAGAATTCCTTACCCACTTATGGAACATAGCCTTTGTGGTTGATATTGAGAGTCAATATAAAAATGAAATGTTCAAAAGCTGACTGAGCAAATTAAAGTTATGAGAATCCCATAATGTGAACATCGGTCTTTGCAGAGAATGGGCAGATTAAGTATAGGAGAAACCACTTCCTGGCTCTAATCCCTGATCCCTATTTGCTGTACAGGTGAATTAAACAAAGTCTTTTAGACTGGATTGCAAGAACAGTTGGTTGTTTTATTTCATTTATATGTTTTAAGGGGGAAAACATCAAAAATTAATCAGGACCAGTGGTGAGAGTGGCGATACTGGGAGAGTGGAGGGAAGGTAAGGGGAAAGGGGGAACAGATTACAAGGATCTACATATAACCTCTCCCTGGGGGAAGTGGGTGAAGGGAGACATCAGATGGTATAAGATATGACAAAATAATAATAATTTCTAAATTATCAAGCATTCATGGGGGAGGGGGGAATGTGAAGGGTGGGGGGAAATGAGGAGCTGATACCAAAGGCTTAGGTAGAGAGCAAATGTTTTGCGAATGATGATGGCAACAAATGTACAAATGTGCTTGACACAATGGATGGATGGATGGATTGTGATAAGAGTTGTACAAGCCCCCAATAAAATGATTTTAAAAAATTAAATTAGTCTCCCACATAGGTAACTAAATCAAAGGAATGATTCACTCATTTTAATTATAAATGTATAAGTTGTATGATTTTCTATATTCTGATTATTGCAATACATAGCTAATAACTTTTGAGTAAACTGATGATCTTTTATATTCCATTTTACTTTGAGGAAAAACTCAAAAGAAGCATATCCCTAGATTCTGAATTCTAATTTTTTTAAAATCTGTTCACAACATTGAACCAGTTACAAATCAGGTTATATTTCATTTTATTAAACTCACTAAATATGATAGATGACCATAGGCAGAATATACAAAACAAGCTTCCTTTCCTTCCTGCCCATGGAAGCTATCCCATTAGTCAAATTCCTTTATAGTCATAATTTTACTATAGTTGATTGTAAAATTATTCTCTGATTGAAGACTGGATCATTCCAGGAGGAAATAAAGTATTTCTTTATAGAGATTTCAGTAGTTTTGTTTCCCACAAGGTAAATAAGTATTTTCGATGTTATAATTCTCAGGCTAAATTTGTTAATATTTCCAAAACAAAACTGGTTTGAGGTTAGGTTTTTTTCTCTTTTCCCACAAAAGAATCATTAGACTGTATATCAAAGACTAAATGTGCACATTCAAAGGGAAAGGCCCCAGTCTTCCAGTAAATCTAGTCCCATTTGTTATTATTCTCAAAGTGCTTGTAAAATGGCATTTTCCCTTGCATGCTCCAGAGTGGTGAGACTGTGTGCATGTAGTTCAGCCCTGTTCGCAGGAGAAGCCCATTTCAGGAGAATGACATCCTGCTTGGCAAAGTGGAAAAAGAGGAGGTCCCTCAATAAGCTGGATTGACCCAGTGGTTCCAACAACGGGCCCAAACAGAACAATTGTGAGGATGGGCAGTGTTTCATTCTGTCATGCATGGAGTTGCTAAGAGTCAGAGTCTAATAATAACATGCTCAATACCTAAACCATATACATATAATTCTGGGCATAAATTGAAAAGCAAACCCATTTTTTGCTTTTCTCTGACCAGTGAACCCAATAATCTGCTCACCCAACAAGCACGATATTCTGAGTATGAAGTCCAGGAATGGACAGGTATAGGCTAATTGGAACTTAGGTCATGCTCATTTCACAAGGCCTCCTTTACTTCCTCTCTGAAGCCAGTCTTGCCTTTTTCTAGAGGCCCACCGTCAAATCATTAATCCAACTGAATACTCCTCACAAAAGAACTTGAGTGTTTGGGATTTTGTAGAATCATTGCTTACCAAATCTGTGTACGAGTTTCTCCCATTCCTGCAAGGTCCTACTGGTTTTATTGGCTGTTCCCAAACCACTCCCATGTTTACCAGCACCTCCTAATTAATAAAAACTCACTGCCATTGAGTCAATAATGCCTCATAATTACCCTAGATGTCAGGGTAGAACTACCAAATGTTTCTGGGAGGAGAAAGATCCATTTTTCTCCCGAGAAGCAGCCGGTGGTTTTGACCAAGAACCATGCCTATCTCATCCCAATGTGTAACCACGACACCAGCAGGACTCCTTCCTAAATATAATGGAAACGCTCAATTGCTATGTAAATATAAGTTGGAATCTATATTAATATTGTTACTAATCAATAACAATCCATATTTATTCAGTGCCAGTTAAACAGGGTAAGTCAAAAGCATTGCCATTAAGGTTCCAGCTCCTAACGACGTGGCTGTATTCCAAACCATGTCTCTGTGATCGGTGGAGGGCTGCAGATGAGTTCTCTCAGAAATGTGCTTGAGTCTCATCAGGGTATCTTAAAAATAAAAATTAAAAGGCAAATTAAAACAGTGATTTCTAAGTAGATCTGTTGGGTAAGTGAAATTCAAGGCAGAGGTCAGTTCATATGGCTATAGTGATTGTTGATTGGATTTCCCAGGGAATAATCTCGATAGATCTTAGAGAAGGTCAGAGGATAATCAGGGGAGTTATTCAGAAATGTTTTAAGAAAAACTGTAAATTCATTGGTGAGAAAAAAGGCCTGGAAAATTGTCAAACACACCCCACCCCCTTGTGATGCCTGCTCTTTCTTCTAGGGAAGCGGTATATCCTACGAGACTTTCATTAGGAAACCTTATCCCGTCAACCATACAACCCTGATATTACTCCTTCAGACTGATTTTTATTCCCTACAGTCTAAGAACGTTAAAAATAAAAAATAACTCAGGCAGTGTCCCTTGATCTTACTCCTTCAGATTGCTTTTTATTCCCTACAGTCTAAGAATGATAAAAATAAAAACCACGGGCAGTGTCCCTCAAGGGTATCCAAGCTGCTACTTTGACATGGTTCAAATCGATCAGCACCATTTCCTCAGGAAATTATTAGATAGAAACACCTAAATCAGAAGTATGGACATCTAGATGGGTAATGTGTCCAAATACAGTAGTTTCACACCTTGACTTTGTTTTGTTAATGAATTGAGGTTTCTATGATTTTGTAGAATTTTTCGTTTTACTTACTACTCATCTATGTCATAAATAAGGATGACCAGAGAATCGAAGCATTTGTGTTATGGTACCATGGCACTTAAAAATAACCGCAGTTGATGTTACATGTCAGGCACCTTTCTAAGGGATGGGGATACTAACTAAATTACACATTTAAAAATGCCTTGGAATTCTTTCAACCAGGGAGGAAGAGAGAATAAAGAGAAAGTGAATTATAACCTATGGCTGGCACAAGGGTACTCTGGAGGGGAGGATAACAGGTGAGGGAACAGGTGTGCAGTGTGAAGGCTACAGAATACACTGTAATTTTAAATCGGATAGTCTGACTTCATTGAGAAGGTGGCGTTTTAAGAAGATTTGAAGGAAATAAGGAAATCAACTTAAAGATTTTTTTTAAGTTGCCTTTGAGTGGACTCCTATGTGCACCTGAGTAGAACTTTATTACCAGTGTTTCCCCAAGTGGATGATACTGCCCCCTGCAGGGCACTGGAGTGGTCCAGGGCAGGGCTGCTAAAGCAGATGCTAGGAAGGTGGTGAGTAATTTTTTTTCTGGAACAGAGTGTGAGTAGGTCAAATAAGTCTGGAAACCTGTGCTCTATGGTGTCTTCAATAGCTGATGTCCTTCAAAGGAAATCACCATATCTTGATTCTGAGGTGCCTCTGGATGGAGTCCAGCATCCAACCTTTCAATTACCACATGTGTGCATTAACCAATGCACTACCCCGGCATTTCTGAAGAGAGACATTTTCTCAGCCGAGGAAATCTCCAGTGAAAGACCCTGTGGATTGAGTGTGTCTGGAGTGATTGAAGACACGTAAGACATCATTCTGTAGCACCTTGCAGACCACTGGGACATTTTAATGTTATGGTGAGAGAATGTCATTTTGAGAATAAAAATGGTATGGCTTGACTTATGATGCAAGAAGATTACCCTGGCTACTTCAGAAAAGCATGCCGGGAGGAGGTGAGAGTACAAGCAGTAAGTATAGTTAGGAGACTGCTACCGTATTCCAGACAAAGGGTAATGACGGCTTCCATTCTGAGAGATGCAAATGAAAACCATGAAGGGATAAACACCTCCTACCAGCATTGAGAGCAAAGTTTTAAAAAAAAATCAAAAACACAGAAAATAACTAATGCTGGAGAGGTCACAGTAAGATTAGAACCCTCTGACACTAGTAGTGGAAATGTAAAACTGTATAGCCACTCTAGAAAGCGGTATGGGATTTCCTCAAACAACTGGGAATAGAAACAGCATATGATTATTATCCACTGGTTCTTTAATATTTCCTAGCCTTACTCTTAAGGCTGTTATTTGTTTTACCTCATTAATCATGTTAGATTTGCCTATGTTCATTTGTATATTTAAGATTGTTTGGTACATGAAAGTCAAGGTAGCGAACCTGCAGAAATAGTAACAGGAGTAATGATTCTCTGAGAGCACAGGAAGGGAAGGGAGGTGATGGGGGCATGGGAAGCTGATAGCATGGATAATTGTGTAACTCCACTCGATGGGACTAAACAACAGAACTGAATGTGAATGGATATGTTGGATTGTGTAAGATATGTAATACTTCTACTTGGTATGTACATTAAGGAAGGAACCAAGGGCAAGTGTGTATACACACACACACACACATACACCTATGTATTTCCACATTTATCACTCCATTATTCATAACCTACCAAAATGGCCATCAGTGGAAACAATAGATAACATTGGTGCATACAGAGGGATGGAATAGTGCACATTGCTAAAGAGTAAAGGTGGAACTGTGAAAATCCTCACGGCAGGGATGGGCTTGGAAGACATTGTGCTGCCTGAAGTTAGTCAAACCACAAAAAGACAAGTATTGTAGGAGGCCACTGGTATTTAGAAAAAGAATAAGATAAAGGTTAGCATACCAAAAGAAGCAGATGTGATGGCTATCAGGGGAGGGAGGAGCAGAGAGGGATGAGGAAGTAAGAGGGTGGAGGGTGAGCCAGTGTTCACTTAAAGAGGGGGAAAATAACACCTGACAACGGCAGACTGGGAAAGAGGGGACAGGGAGGCAGGGCAAGCTATTGGGGTTGTTGATACGGTGTAAAATTATTAAATACAAAAACAATGATCTGATATGTAAACTTCCACTTAATTCACAATTAAAAGTGGGTGTGGGTTTGTTTTTTAAGGGAATGGTGGTTTTACTAGATAAACCAGTAGCTGTAGATGGAGTAAGAAATTGTCTGTCTCGGGATATAGCTTATGAGTAGAGTCTGTAGGGTTTTCTGGCGGAAGGAGAATAAGGTGAAGTGGGGCAGTGACTTACTTGATATGGCTCTTCTAGTTAGTCTGTAACTCCCACTAAACTACTGGATGGGATGGTGCAAACTGGTGTATTTTTTCTTTCCTGTTTTCTTAATTGGTCTGGTTAAAGAAGATGGAGAAAAACGGTGTTCAGATTATATGATTCCATTGTGAGTGATTGCTAGCAGGGCTCATTGTGATTGTAAAAACTTGGAACTCTAGCAAAGGAATTGGTTGGTTTTGCCATCCCGCTGGGTATGAAATGAACCACCTCAGAAGCAGGACGTGAGAGATGGCACTACTAGTAAGAAACAGGAGTCGGGAATGGACTGCACCCTTTGGGCCCTAACATGCCTGTGTGCTGAAGTTCCTGGGTCCGTGAGGCAGTTCCTGAACCAGAGACACAAAGAAGCAGTGGCAGAAGAGGTAAGAGCACCAAGAGCATGCGACAGAGCAGTACATTTCTAGGCCCAAGAGTGCGAAAGACAAGTGCCTTCAGGCCGAAGGTCTACCTGCAGCGTGGGGTGCCTTCAGGCACTTAAAGCGAAAAGGTTTGCTGACCATGTGGAGTAACTTCCCCCGTACTAGAGGAACTTTGTAACACTTCCCCTGTGTAGGGCTCAGACCACAGGACGTTGTGCCCGAGAGACCAAGGACCAGAGACAGGCACGCTGAGAAGAGGCATGCCAGATTGGAAAAACTCCAGACTGAGTATTTCTGATCTTAAAGTCTATGCTATTGACTTTCTTAATAAGCACAGTAATTGTGAGTATTGCCTGTGGCAGGTAGGGGCATGTCTGACCTCTACCTTCAAGGTAATGGCCTCGGGCTAATATTGGATTTGATTCTCAGTACAAGCCTGTGAAATCAAATAAGGTCAGGCACCATCCCTACTCCATTCCTTCAGGTAGAATATTTTCAAAAATCAAAGATGATTCTAAAATGTTTAGTTTGTCAAAATGTTGGAAATACGGAGTTGTCATCAGCTGACACAGACAAACTCAAACCAAGTTCATTGCCATCAAGCGAATTAGAATTCATAGTGACTCTTTAGGACAGGGTAGAGCCGTCTCTTTGGCTTTCTCAGACTTCAATCTTGAACAGATAGCTTCATCTTTCTCCACAGAACATCTGGTGGATTCAAACCAATGACTATATAAACAGAACACCTCTGATACTGCCATTCAACCATTCGACTTTAAAAGTCACCTTAGTATTGATAGGGAGTGACTTGAAGAGTCAATCAACTAGGAGTTTATGATCGAACTATCATATCATAAGGAGAATTATATACTTCGTTGAGATGTAACTTAGCCAGAAATCCTCCATAGTTGTGACCCTGAACTAAGCCCCTCTATCTTGTCCCACAGAATCCTCTGATAGAGTCCAGACTTCCTCCATCCCTGTGTTAAGGGCCAGGACCTGCATACCAGGTCTGTCTCCTTGAGATGTAAGGTTCCTAAGTAATGGAAGCTTTATAACACGAGATTTTTATTAAAACAAAACCTTGTTTCCCTCGCTTGTACCTGTCATTCTGAGGTTTGTGTCTGTCTGAAAGAACTTTTTCGCTCAGCCTGTGTACAAATGCAGTGAGAACAAAGGTGAGAGATAGGAGAGTGAGAGCCTGCAGGCAAAGCATGGAAAGATGCCAGCCAGATGGGTGGCGGGATATCTGGAGGGGAATCTCCACAGGCTGGGACGTCTCATCTTAAGCCTGCAGGCATCACACACCAAGGTTATCAAACCCAAGACTGTGTTGGATGAAAATCGCATAATTACTTCCCTGTCCATGCTCAGGCAAGGCCCAGCCGAGGGGAGAGAATGACCAGGTGTATGACTGGACCTGAAAAGGACGCAGGATTGGTCTATTCATAACCCAGAGATACGGGCAGGGCAGCACCCCATACCTGATAAAAACCCCTAGACCACCCTTCCTAATGCCGTGACCCTTTCATACCGTTCCTCATGTGGTGGGGATCCCCAACCATAACATTATTTTCATTGCTACTTTATAACTGTTATTTTGCTACTGTTATGAATCATAATGCAAATATCTGATATGCAGGATGTATTTTCATTGTTACAAATTGAACATCATTAAAGCATAGTGATTAATTACAAAAACAATATGTGATCATGTATGATGAAATATTTATTTCTAATTACAAATAAATGAAATTTTTGTCTTGAAGCATAGTGTAGCATGGGTGTCAGTCTTCATACCAGGTACTTATATGTGGGCGTATCTGCATGTGGGCGGACCCGCCTGGAGACAGATAGAGGAGCCATGTCTCGGTTCCTAAAACCATTGGAAATATGTTTTCCAACGGTCTTAGGTGATCCCCTTGAAAGGGTCATTCGACCCCCAAAGGGGTGGCGAACCACAGGTTGAGAACTGCTGACCTAGCCTAAGACAGTAGGCAAGAAAGATCACAAGAACATAGAAAAATCTAGAAAGTCGTACTCAACTGGTAAACTTTAAAAGTAACTTACCTGAGAGCCATAGAAGTTAAGTGAATTGCCCAGGATCATAAAGCTTTCTGGGACGAGAGATAAAACTAAAATTCACATCTCTTGATCCCAAGTTCTGTGCTTATTTTAGGGAGATTTTCTGAAGAACAGAAGGACTCAGTAATGCAGAAATGGTTGACTAGTTGGGAAGAGAGTTGCGTTGAAGGCAGGAATGGACATCAAACACCTGGAGAACTGAAGACATCGAATACAAAAATGTCCCAAGGACGCGATCACTCTTTCTCTTCTGAGAGTCAGAAAGCCATAGCAAAGTTACCAAGCAAAGAGTGACATGAGGACCGTCGCCTAGACGTTTTCTCCCACTCTCCTTGTCCATAGCCGCTGCTCTCCTATTATCTCTTTGAATTCTCTCTCCTAACCTGTCCTTGCCTTCACACGGCTCAGCCCACAATGAAGCTCTCACGTCTCACAGAATAAGACTATCAGGTAATTTCTTATCTTTACATCTAGAAAGAATTTAGATTTGTAGCCACATCCACTACCTGTTTCTAGTCTCAAAAGAACAATTATAAGGGAGGTGGGACCGAGACTAGCCCCTTCTCTGCATGCTTGTTATCTTCCTAGCACCAGGGCCTCCCTTGAGTTTCACCTCCTTTCTTTCTAGTAAGGAGCCCTAGTGGTGCAGTGGTTAAGCAGTGGGCTGTTAACTGCAAGGTCCACAGTTGAAAACCACCAGCCACTCTGTAGAAAGACAGAGCATTCTACTCCTGGAAAGTTTCTCTCAGAAACTCACAGGGGCAGTTCAACCTTATTCTATAGGGCCGCTGTGGCAGTGAGTTTTGTTTTTATTTGGTTTGTTTTTTGTTTTTTTACTTTCTAGTAAAGGAACCCTGGTGGCACTATGAGTTAAGCATTGGACTGCTCACCACAAAGTCATGGTTCAAACTTACTATTGCTAGTCTGGGTATTTTAGAGAAACAAATCCACAGAAACTCATGCATAAGAGAGAGTTTTATATAAAGGGTAAGTGCACATCAAGAAAAGATCCCAACCCAGTGCTGCCTAATCCCACAAGTCCAACATTAACCCATACGTCTGACACCAATCCACAAAGTCCTCCTCCATCTCACAAAACACACACAACAATGCCGACTGCAGGAGGAAAGCCGAATCAGTGAATGTGTAAGCATCTCAGCACTGGCAGGGGTCTCCACACGGCTGCTCCAGCACCCAGGACTACAGTGGGATAGATCCATGTAGCTTCCCCTTGGGGATGTCTTGTAGGAAGTGAGCCTTGCCAGCTGAAGCAGGGAACTGGCTAAGGCAGCTGCACACTGATCTGACCATCAGAAAGCAAGATACCTGAGAAGTAGAAAGGCGAGGCTCACTGAACCACTTATCTCTCCACCGTTCAAATTACCCCACATGTGTTTATCGGCCAGTTTGGCACAATAAACTTTAACTAACTCACTTACCAACCAAACCATGAAGAAAGGTGTGCTTATCTCCTTTGTAAGATTACAGCCTCAGAGAGCCTATGAGGTTTTGTTCTATAGAGTTGCTGGGTCGGCACTGACCAGATAGCAGTGGGCTGGCTTGATCTAATTTGGGTTCCTTCTAGTTTTCCTTGCGCTCCTTGGCGGTGTCAGGTGCAGTCGAGTAAGATACACAAAAAAGTAACTGAACATGTCTCCACGAACCCAAATTCTTCACTTTCTACTCCATCTCTTCTCAGTCAACATCAACTTTTAGATAGAACCCAACATTGAATGACCCCTTCCCTTCACCTAGGGCAACCACAATGCCCCTTAGCACTACACTTGAAACTCCTCAGGAACCAGTACTAATCTCCTAAAAGATCAATTGGGGGAATCTAAATTCTAGGATTACTTGACTTTTCTACAGTGTTTAACTGGTGATGTCTCTTTCATTGATAAAACTTTTATCCATTTGGTTTCTGTGGCATTATGCTTCATGGGTCTTCTGACGTACTAGCAGCCCACATCTTCTCAGTCTCATTTTGAGTTCATGTGCCTAAACTTTCTCTTGACATGGTGGTGCTCTCCAAGGTTTTGATCTGGACTCTAATCCCTCCATGCTGTACAAACTGCTCCTGAGTGAGGCCATCCTTTCCCTTGAGTTCAACTACCACCTCTGGACTCAGAAATCCCACCTCCGTCTTCATTCTCATGTTGCCATTCACTTATGTATTTAACTTATATAAATCAAGTATCCAAGATATACAGACACCTATCCTCTGACTCTCCACCTGGAACTCAACAAGACCTACACTCAAATGATTTTTTTCCAAATTGTAGCAGCTGATGTCTCCTTGCCTCTATGAATGACAACCGAATATTTAATTGTCCCAAGGTCTTACATATCTGAGTTTATGAACTTGCTAAACATTGAAAGTACCTTGGACTGCCAAAAGAACAAACAAATTTGTCTTGTAAGAAGTATATCCAGAGAGGGCAACGCATGGATAAGGGTGCTTTATGCAATTGATGTATGTATGGATTGTGATAAGAGTTGTATGAGCCCCATTAAAATGATTTTAAAAAGAAAAAGAAGTATAGCCAGAAAGCTCTTTTTGGGTAAGAATAGTGAGACTGCCTCATGTACTTCATACATATTGTCAGGAGAGACCAGTCTTTGGAGAAGGATATCATGCTTGGTAAAATGGTGGGAAGAGAAAAAGAGGAAGACTTTCAATGAGATGGATTAACACAGCGGCGGCACTGATGGGCTCCAAAAGAAGAACAATCGTGAGACTGGCACAGGAGACCGCAGTGCTTCATTCCACTTGAACATGGGGTCGCTATGAGTTGGAACTGACTCAATGGCACCTAAAAAAAACAACAAAAATTTCTAACACTTTCTCTGTCTTCTGAGTCTTTTTTATATCTTCCTTAGCATAATCAGATTGTATCATTTCCTTGATTAAAATTATATTATGACTTCCAAATTGATTGTGGAGCACATTTCAAATGCCTTTCACAGTATAAAATTCTTGCTATTCTCTTACCCTTATATCATTGGTAAGGATGCAATAATAAATATTAATGCTTAGAAAATTGGTACATTTAAACTATACTATTGTCAAACAATACTGAATATAGCATGGATTTCCTGAAGAACAAACAAACTGGCCTTAGAATATATACAACCTTAGGACATTAAAAACTTCAATTAATCTCTACCGTTTTTAAAATGCATGTCTGTATGCAAAATGACTGGAAACAGACGTTCATAAATATTCTATTCTACATAAGAAGATGCTCTTTTGTAATCAGTGTAATAATCACTGATGATTGGGATTTATCTAAATAGTTGACTAAAGATTTTATTTCTCCCAACATACCCATTATGAATACTTACCATTTAATGAAACACATTTATGCTTTCCAGGTTAATTTTAAGATGTCACATTAAACTAGAAATAAATTGAGCAAATATGCGCTCCTGTCAGTGCGGGAGAAAATAAGATATATTTAGAGCAACAAACCTACTTCACTAGTTTCTGATATATCAAGAAACCTTCCCACCCTTTCTCAAACAAAATATGCTAAACCTTCATCTATTTAAAATATTTGAAGCAGTTAAAACATTCAGACTATTTTCATATTATTTAGTTACAAATTTCTCCGAAATAAATATTTACCATATATTTATATATGATGATGGGGAAATAGACTTATATACATATATTTATTGGTTTAGTATTAAGGTAGCAGATGGACATTGGACCTCTACTCAAGTACTCCCTCAATGCAAGAGCACTTTGTTCTATTAACCTGGTATTCCATGATGCTCACCTTCCTTCCCAATATGATCACTGAAGACAAATGGGTACATAAGCAAATGTGTTGAAGAAAACTGATGGAGCCCGGCTATCAAAAGATATAGCATCTGGGATCTTCATGGCTTGAAGATTAACATGTGGCCATCTAGCTGAGAAGCAACAAAGCCCACATGGAAGAAGCACACCAGCCTGTATGATCACAAGGTGTCGATGGGATCAGGTATCAGGCATCAAAGACCCAGAACAAAAAATCATATTGTGAATGAGAGGGGTGCAGAGTGGAGAACCAAAGCCCATCTGTAGGCAACAGGACATCCCCTTACAGAAGGGTTGTGGGGAGGAGACAAGCCAGTTAGGGTGCAGTATAGTATGGATGAAATATACAACTTTCCTCTAGTTCTTTAATGCTTCCTCCCCACCCACTATCATGACCCCAATTCTACCTTACAAATCAGGCTAGACCAGAGAATGTACAGGGGTACAGATAAGAGCTGGAAATACAGGGAATCCAGGGCATATAAACCTCTCAGGATCAATATTGAGAGTAGCCATACCAGGAGGGGTAGGGGAACCCATCACAAGGATCTACCTATAACCCCTTCCCAGGGGGATGGACAATAGAAAAGTGGGTGAAGGGCAACATCAGTCAGTGTAAGATATGAAAAAATAATAATTTATAAGTTATCAAGGGTTCATGAGGGAGGGAGGGTGAGAGAGGAAGGGGGAAATGAGAAACTGATATCAGGGCTCAAGTAGAAAGAAAATGTTTTTTAAATGATGATGGCAACAAATGTCCTTGACACAATGGATGGATGGATGGATTGTGATAAGAGCTGTATGAGACCCAAATATAATGATTTTTAATGTAAATAAATATTTACCTTTGAAAGACTCAACATGCAATGAAATGGATAATCTAATTCAATGTCATCATAAATAATCATTTTTTAAAACATTTTATTAGGGACTCATACAACTCTTATCACAGTCCATACATATACATACATCAATTGTATAAAGCGCATCCATACATTCCCTATGACAAGGGCCAGTCAAAGTGTGAAAATTCCTCAAAGACCATTCTGGACTGCTTGATCTTTTTAGCTTTGGGGAACTCAGAGAAAGAAATTTGTTTGGGCGTTTTGAATAGAACTTTCTCTAATATTTTAAAAATGAGATAAATCTTTTCAATCCTTTAACTTCTGGAAAGACCTAGGCCTGAGCCTAGACCATCTTTTCATTCTACATTCCCTTCAAGTGACCTTATCCACTCTCATATTAATGCAATGTTTTTCAAAGTGTAACTCCAAGAACAGTAACATTAGCATCATCTGGCAACTCAGAAATGCATATGTGGTACATATTTGGGCCGGGTCCAGACTAGGCAGCTCCCATCTCCTCTCCAGCTCCTCAGGAGGATAGAACTTCAAGGCCCCCATTTCCAGCCTCTCAGGAGGATAAATGACCTATTGAAGTATGCATCTTCTGCCCCAGCATCCCAAAGAGCTTATCTCTCCAGCCCAAGGTTGTGCAGCCTCTGTCCCAGCACTCCGGGGAGTAGGTTGGCAAACAGCAAAGGCACTTCCCACGGATACATCCTGACTCAAGGTCCTGCAGCTGCAAGCAAAATATCTCCCTTCTTGTCGTCAATGTCTACCTCCCTAGCTGGGGCCCTAGATATCTCCCACCGCCTCACCAACAAGCTGCGATTTCCCTGACCCAGCTCAAGATACTCCTGTCCCTCTCTGCTCTCCCTTCCCTCCCGGGAGCTCTTTCCCTACCCTTAACCTCACATTCTTTGCCTCAATCCTATTTCCATTCTGTGTCTCAGTGTTGACCTCTCAGAATGAAATGAATATTTCTTTTATAACTTGCAGTCATTAAAGTTAGGTTTGTGTGTAAAGGTGTGTGCTCCTGTCCCTCTCTGCTCTCCCTTCCCTCCCGGGAGCTCTTTCCCTACCCTAGTAAAGCCGCTCTTAACCTTACGTTGTTTGTCTCAATCCTATTTCTGTTCTGTGTCTCAGTGTTGACCTCTCAGCCATCATCTTTGTAATTCCCACCAATGACCAGGTATGTGGAAATCTAACATGGGATTGGTCAATTTTGCCACACTATTGGGTTTAAAATGAGCCATCTCTGAAGCAGTAACAATGGATCTCACTACTATAAGATCCTCATATGACCCTCAAGGAGACAGGGGACTGTGAACCAAGCACATTGTGGAGGAGCAGTGGCACCAGAGACAGGAAACCAAGAGCACCAGACGTCCTGGCCCCTGGAGTGATTAAAACTGAGTGCCTTGGGGCAGGAGGCTGTCTTGTAGTGTCGTGCCTCCAAACACTTCATCAAAGGAGCGAGGTGTGCTGACCCACACGTGAGAGTAGTACCTGCTGAGACAGACATTTTTGGCAGAGTGGACTGCCCTCTGGCCACAGATCAGAAGACCGGAAGCACTAACGCATGCGGTGGCTCCTCTGTAGAGGGGAAGGGGCCACATGCATGTGAGCACAAGCACGTGAGAGAGGCGTGTCTGTGGACGTGGCTGAGAAGAGGCACTCCTGACTGGAAAATCAGTATCCTGAGCATGTCTGATCTGGAATTGTAGCCTGTTAACTTTCCCAATAAATCCATAATCAAGAGTGTTGTCTGTGAGCTGTGTGTGGTCAGTGCAATGTATTTTCAGAGCCAGCAGAAGAACACAGAGTGCTTGGGAGCTGGTTGCTGTCAGTATTTGTAAAGAAGTGGGAAGGTGGAGGTGTGTCTGACCTTTGATTCACAGGAACTCAAGCTTCTTATCCCCCCTTGTGAAATCAGAGATGGTCACAGGTTACCTTCAGGGCATTCTCACGGCATACTTTCCAGATCTCCTGAAATTCTGGAGGTGGGGTCTAGCAACTTGTCTTTCACAAATCCTCCCGGTGCTTTAATGCTTGACAAAGCTTAACCGCCCCCCCCCCCCCCGAATAATGATTCATTCTACCCTCATGAAATCATCAATCCATTTGAGATGCCACTGTGGAGATTTAAACAGCCCTTTACACTTAATGTGTCAACAAGAAGCTTTACCTTCCAAATCCTCCCCCTTTTCGTAAATGGTGCTAGCATTGGCTCCTTTCCCCATATCCTGGTCGAAATGACATCCTTGATCCCTTCCTTTTCCTCATGCCCCTACATCCAATCCAATACCCAACCCTGTTTCAGCTTCAGAATCTTCCCAGCCCCTCCACCATGTTGCCTTCGACTTAGTCTCTCTCGTCTCTTCCCGCCCCTCTCTAATCCATGCTCTACATGACACCTGGCATGCTATTTTAAATTAAAACCTAACTAATCATTTAAAACATTTTATATCAAAAGAACATAATTAATTCCTTAGAACATTATATTTATACGGGTGTGTTTTTTTTTGAAAAATTAAATTTACTTCCCTATCATGTTGAATAGCTTCCACTCACACCTCCAGATCCCTCTTCCTCTATCCTTAGGGTGATTTTTAATAAGAAAAAAAAAGACGAAGAAGGAGAGAAAAGTTTGAACAACATCAAAAAATTATAATACAAATCTGGTTAAAGAAGAGCCTCTTGCCCTTTTCAATCTATCACTTTCTGTATTTCTTCTGGGTTTTTCACTGTCCTAAAGACATTTAACCCTTTTAAGAACCCTGCAAATTATATAGTAGTAATTTTGGGGGGCGGGGTAGTCCACAAGCTAAGCAACTTGACCAAGGCCACACTATTAAATGGATGATCCAAAGACTTACATCCAGTAGATCAATGTATCCCAAAATGTTATTAGAATTTCAGGAGAAAAAGAGTTCCAAGATCAAATATCTAAGTAATACCTTGAAATCTTTGGTCTCAAATCTTGGCAGCTGGATGGGGACGCAGGTGTTTACATACCAATGGCTGGAGAATAATTAGTACAGTGACTTTCCTAAACAAAGATGACAGATAGAATCTAAGATGTGCAATTCATAGGGACCTGCAGTTTCTACATCTGTTCTAGAGAAACAATCATGAATATCTCCAGTAGATACACAAGAGTACCTGTTGAAGGAATATTTATAACCTAAATCTGCATCAGGAGTTAAAAAGCTAAATAAATTATGGAATACACATTTATAAGGACCCCTGGTAGAACAATGGTTAAATCACTCCACTGCTAGCAGGAAGGTCAGAGTTTGAACCCAGTAGCTCTCTGTGGGACAAAGATGTGACAGTTGGCTTCCATAAACATTACAGCCTTGGAAGCTTTGTGGAGCAGTTCTATTCAATCCTGTACAAAATGTGTCAGAATCCACTTGGTGGAAATGAGTTCAGTTTGGGAGATATGAAACATTTTGTAGTAATAAAATAAATATGATAAGAGTTCTCACTATTCTCCATTTGTCCCCTACCCCTAAAGATATTCTTTACTTCCTCTGCCCTTCACTGCTCCTTGATAGGATGATTCCTACAGCTTAAATCACATGGCCCCCATAAATACCCAGCTGCTAATTAGATAAACCAGAAGGAGGCACTGGCAGAAGACTGGAGGATAAGAATAGAGATAAATAGGACAATTTCTCACCTGTTCTCCCCCTGCTTGATATCTCTTTTCTGTCCATGAATGTATTTCTTTGGATAGTGCTCACAGGCCTCAGGCTATATTATTACTACCTATGTTCCCTTCAAAGGTGCCCTGGTGGTGTATGGGATTAGCATGGAGATGGTAAACAGCAAGGTCAGTGGTTCAAGTTTCCCTGTCATCCTTCAGAAGAAAGATGAGGCTCCCCATAAAGATATACAGTCTCAGAGACCCTTAACGGTTCTATCCTAGCCTATAAAGTTAAAATGGGTTGATACTGATTCCATGGCAGTAGGTTTGGGTTTGGGGGTGTCCTCTTCCAGCTAAAACTATTACTTGTTGCCCTGCTGCTGCTCCCTTGAGTGTTTTAGACTCCCTGGCTAGTTCCCTGCCTACTCCCCTTTGTGAATAGAGTCTACACTAAAATCTCTGGAGTTATTTCAGTGAGACTCTGGTTCATGCCGAAAATGTGGGTACGAATATAGAATTTTTTGTATTTATGTATATGTATCTAAAATATGGACCTCCAAAGTATGTTATGAAGTGATATTACAATTATTGTAAGAGCTTACAACATAAAAGAAAAACCACATGTTTTCCTAAGTGGATATGTGAATATAGAAAAAGATCTAGGAAGACAAAGAAATATACCTAAGTATTTGGAATGACACAGAGTTCTGGATTAGGAGATGAGACTGAAATGGCATCCAGGAGAGATTTTAATCTTACACATAAAATACCTCATTGCTAACCTGGAAGAAGAAAACATTTTAAATTTATCAGTTGCATTGGCTTTCAGCTCCTCAGGGTTCAGCAATAAATAGGGCACATTCATTGCCCCCAAGGAGCTTGCAATCTACCAGGGAGTGACAAATTAGCAAGGAGCCAATGATAGTACAGGATCAATGGGAGTGAAAAAAGAAATCTAAGCTACAGTGAAGGGGTTAGCCAAAACCAAGACAAGAAATTGACCGAATACCAATTGGAATGTGTCAACAAGCTGCTAAAGCATTGGAAACACTGTCATCTATGCCAGCAAATTTGGAAGACAGTTCCTTAGCCAACTGCCTGGACGGAATCCATATTTGTACCCAATCCAAAGAAAGATAACCCAACAGAAGCGCAAATTATAAAACCACATCAATTATTTTGCATGCCAGTAAAATTTTGCTGAAGATCATTCAGTATCAATTACAACAGTATATGGACATGGACAGATTCAGAAGAGATGGAACAGAGATATCATTGCTGATGGCCGATGGATCTTGGCTGAAAGCCAAGAACACCAGAAAGATGTTTATTTGTGTTTCATTGAGTACGCAAAGACATTCACCTGTGTGGATCCTAACAAACTATGGATAGCCTTGAGAAGAATGGAAATTCCCAAACACTTCATTATGTGCCTGCAGAACTTGTACATGGATCAGGAGTCAGTTGTATCAACAGAGCAAGGGAATACTTCACGGTTTAAAATCAGGAAAGGTGTGTGTCAGGGTTGTATCCTCTCACCATACTTGTTCAATCTGTATGCTGAGAGAATCATCAGAGAAGCTGGCTTATCTGAAGAAGGCAGCCTCTAGATGGGAGGAAAGCTTATTTATTTATTTTTTATACAGGGGAGAGCATGAACACAGTCCCCCACTACCACAAATTATGCGGTCGAGTTTCCCACCTTTGGGGAAATCGCAGGGGTCAGCACATCCGGAGTGCAATGGATCAGCCTCACCCTGGGAAAACCACCTTCGTGATCATGGGATATCACCTGCCAGGTAAGTATGGGAAGAAAGCTTCTTAACCACCTGCAATATATTAACACAACCTTGCTTGTTGAAATTGAAGAGGACGTGAAGCCATTGCTAATGAAGTTTAAGGATTGCGGTCTTCAACATGGATTATAACTTAACTAAAGAAAAAATAAATCCTCTCAAATGGACCAATAGGTAAGTAATATCATGAGAAATAGAAAAAAGATAGAAGTTGCCAAGGATTTTGTCTTGCGTGGACCCACGCTCCATGCTAATTGCCACAGCAGTCACGAGATCAAATGATGCAATACTTTGGATAAATGTGGTGTACAAGGCCTCTTTAAAGTTTTGAAAAGCAAGGATATTAGTTGGAGGACTCAGGTGCTCCTGTCCCAAGGCAGGGTATTTTTCATCACCGCATATGCATATGAAAGCTGTATGTAAGCAAGACTAGATAAGAACCAATGCATTTGAAATATGATGCTGGTGGACAACAGTGAAAGTACCATGGATTCCAAAAGAACAAACAAATCTCTCTTGAAAGAAGTACAGCCAGAATGCTTCTTAGAAATAAGGGTGGCGAGACTTGGTCTCACAGATTTTGGGCATTTATCAGGAGAGATCAGTCTCTGAAAAAGAACACCAAGCTTGGTAAAATAGAGGGGCGGCAAAAAAGAGGAAGGCCCTTGACAACACAGTTAATCAAGCTGCAACAATGGATTCAATCATATCAATTGTGAGCATAGCACTGTACCAGGCAGTGTTTCATTCTATCATATATAGAGTTGCTATGAATTGGAATGACTCAATTGCACCTAACAACAACAACAACAACAAAAACAACAACAATGCAGTCCAAAAATGTCATGGATAGGTGCCTACATGGAAAACTCTTGAGACCAGGAAGAGGGACCACAGTAACCCACACTGGATAGATCGAGGCAAGATAGTCTGAGTTCTAAAGGAGAGAGCAGCAATAAGATGGTTGGAATTGGGGATGGTGGTATAGACTGGAGGGACCGCATTATGACTAGAGAGTTTGCTGAGTAGAGAGAATGATGCTAGAGAAACTGCAAGGAGCCTAGTATAGTTTCAATATAGAATTCAGGAAGGATGGAGGAAGTCATGGTGATAAGAAAGGACTAATAGGCAGTACCCAGATCCAAAAATGGCTTACTTGTTGTGTCAGAAATGGATTTTAACATAAAAGAATTGGGGAGCTATTGAATAGCAGTGTTATAGTTCTTAGGGACTGTCAAGTCAGTTTTGACTTAGACTCTATGCACAACAGAATGAAACACTATGCCATCCTCACAATTGTTGTTATGTTTGATCCCACTGTCGTAGCCAGTGTCAATGCAACTTCTTGATGGTTGTCTTTTTTAACTGGAGGAAATAATGTTGAAATTATTTTAGAATGCTTTTCCCCCACTTTAAAATGGAGTGAGAGACATAAGAGTTGAGGCAAAGTGAACATTTAAGCTATTGAAGTTACCTAGTGGGAAGAAAATGATGACATGACCCAGAATGACAGTAAGGATGGAATTGCTTTGTTCAGAACTTGATGTTGACTAGAAATTGGAGATAGAGTTAAGGATGGAAAATGGAATAAAGCCAGAAACAACACGTTTTTCCTGACCCTGATATATGTTAAAAAAACAAACAAAACCAAACTCAATGCCATGTGTTGATTCTGACTCATAGCAAATTTATAGGATATGGTAGAACTTCCCCTGCGGATTTCTGAGACTATAAATCTTTATAGTGCTAGTGAAGAATATTGAAAGTAGCATAGATTTCTAAAAGAACAAACATATCTCTCTTGGGAGAAGTAGGGCCAGAATGATCCTTAGAAGAGAGGATGACAAGACTTCGTGGCACTTGCTTTGGACATGTTATCAAGAGAGACCAGTCCCTGGAGAAAGATGTCAGGCTTGGTAAAGTAGTTGGGCAGCAAAAAGAAGGAAGACTCTTGACCAGATGATTTGACACCGTGGCTGCAAAAATGGGCTCAAAAATAACAATTATGAGGTGTGGGAAATGGAGAACCTGGGTGAAAGCCTCAGTGACCTAATCTCTACACTTGTGACCACAGCGCTTGGAAGACCAGCTCCCGTGTTAAGAGGAAGACCACCACAGTTCTGGGCTAGGGATAACGCCAGACACACATTCTCCAGATAGAAAGAGCTTTCTTCACAACTGCCCTCCTTTATGAGGTTAACATCAAGCAGTCTTCCACAGGTGCCTGGCTCCCAGCTACTCAGCTAAAAGATGCTTATCTTTAAGAGCAGCCAGGTGCCCTTTGTCCCTATCACTCAAGGAGTCTACTACTCCTTTGTTTCTTAGCTGCCCCAGTTTCTCCTAAAGAACTCAGGGATATCCACTTTGCCCATTCAATTGTGTAGGTGCCTAATGGTAGGTAGCCTTGCACATTTCACTGCTATATAAACTCATTGTTACATAAACTCATTCTTATTCCAAAATGGACATTGGAGATGCGAACCCCTGTGCCCTGTCTTTTCCGTCTTCTCTGTTTTTCTGAATTGCACATGCCACCCTAAGGACCCGTTTGGCCGTGGGACTAGCTCCCACAATGAGGATGGTGAAGGACCAGACGTGGCTCCTCCTGTTTTCCACCTATTGTTGCTATAAGTCACAACCCACTTGATGGCCCCTACCAGCAACCTCTATGTGAGGAATAGTCTCTTCAACAAGCCTCAAAAAAAAAAAAACACTATTGCTGCCACCCACAATCAAATCAGAAAATGATGCCAACAAAGCCAACTCTTTCCTATAGCTTTATTCCATAACCCGTCAGGTTTCTGGGATGGTTTGCCTTGGTTCCTGCTTCTTAATGCTGAAAGAATTAATGCATCAGAGCACTGTTGTAATCCAAGCCACTTTTATGAGGGAAAGGGAAGTTTGGGGTAGGAGAGTCTCAGATAGTACATCCTATCTCCGGAAAGCATGCAAGGCTGCCTGGCGGGGGTGCGTGGGTAAGTTCGTGACTGAAAGTGGCCGCTTTGGGGGAGTGTGAAAAACCACATGGAAAAATGGCCTTTAAGCAGAGTCCACAGGGCCAAAAGAGTGCCTGAACTGAAAAAGGAAGGAAGACTTGCAAGGAAAGAGAGTGCACACACACGCAGGCGAGATGTGGCTTGCCCTCAGTCTGCTATTTATTCCTTCCTATCCCGACTGGCTGGGTGGGGGTGTGGTTGAGGGTGTTGGCGATCTTAGAGGCTGAGTTCAGGCACATGTGTGATGTAATGTCGCTGGTGCCTCGTGTGGGCGTGCCAAGTCCGCCTGGACTTAGGTGAGCTGGCCCTGAGCATACCTGGGTTTGGATTTCCCAGAGGTGTCTAATGTAGGCCTGATTTCTTCGCAACCCTTTATAGTGGCATGGCCGGCTAATTTTTGTTTCTCGTAGGCATTCAGCGGAGACAACTTCCTTTATCCCCAATCTTTCTACCTTTCAAACCTATAAATTTACTTGTAAACAAAGAGCAATTAAGATAAATGGCCCCGTAATATTTTCTGCTATTTCCACATCAATAAGTTGTAGCATCATTTTCTCAATATACCCTGATATAATTCAGGATAACACAAAATATTTATGGTTCCCAGTATATGCAAACCTTTTACATTGTTCAAAAAGATTTTTTAGTGCTGAATAAATCACCACTATTTTTTTCTTGGTCAGTGTGAAAATGAGTTTAATCATAGTCATTTATTAATTTAAAAGTATGAGACATTTTTTAAAAGCTGCCAGTTTAAAAAAATAAATTTAGACCATAATAAAATAACTTATGAAAAGAAAATCCATATGTAAGCTCATGTCTTCCAAGTGAAATTGTAGTCTAATACACTGTGTGAATAATTATTAGCTGATATAAAGAAAATGAATCACCATAGTATCGACCACATAATTTAGTCGGTAAGTGTGAAACATTAAGAAATTTAAAAGCAAACCATGGGACAATTAGGAAGGAGGGCAAAAAGTGACTCAATGTTTAGGGTGATGGAAAATTTAGGGAATGGTTAAGCATGAATGTTTAACAATATGATGAACATAGCATCAATGAACTGTACATTTGAAGCTTATTGAAATGCAAATATTGTTATATATATTCACTATAATAAATGCATATTATAAATATGAGGGGGTGTCCCCTAAAAATGGAAAAGCTCCGATAGGCAGAGATTTTGTAGTATGTATTATTCCTGCTAGACAAGCATCCAGCTACTTGCTCTGAGTTAGTGCACACAGTGGTATCACCTGGGAAGATTCTCTCTGGTCACAGAAAATTTTTTGTAAAAGCAGTTTCACTAGAACCTCATTTTTTTGTGATGGCCAATTTAAGAGAACAGCTACTCAACTGTGTGGCTGTAAAATTTAATTCCTTGCTCAAGAAAAATGCCATAGAAACTGTAGTGATATTGAAAATAGCTTACAAGGACAGCGCTATGGTAAAAACTCAAGTGTATGAGTGGTTTCCTCATTTCAAAAAAGGTGAGATGTCGATTGATGACAAACCTTGTTCTGGACGTCCGTCAACTTCCCGAATGGATGAAAATGTCAACTGCTAGTGCATTCAGAGTTTGTTCCACCGGGTCAGATTTTTAATCAAGCTTTCTATGTAGAGATTCTGAAAAGAGTGCATAGACGTGTGTGATCCGAAAAAGGCCATATTGGTGGCAGATTGAGGGTGGGGGGGGGGGTGTTGCCACCAAGACAAGGCGCCTGCTCTGTGCAGCCATCTCCATGTGCCAGTTTTTGGCAAAAGAACAGCATGCCTCTTTTGTCCCACACACATTACTCACCTGACCTTGCCCTGTGCCACTTCTTGTTGTTTCCATGAATGAAGAGGGACATGAAAGGACAATGATTTGATGACATAGAAGAGGTGAAAAAGAAAAGTTTGCCAGCCATTCAAAGAGATAAGTTTGAAAAACTTCCCCAAGAATGGAATCACAGATTTGACAAATGTATTAAGTGTAATGGAGAGTACTTTGAAGGTGATGAGGTTATTTGCAAAAAAAAAAAAATTAATACGCAGCTTTGAAAAAAAATTCTGTTTTTTGGGGGGGATGCCCCCTCATATATATAAAGAAATGTATTTAAACTATTTCATCTAATATATTAGTTCAGGACCCTGCTCGGTACAGTGGGATAAAGTGTTAGGCTACTAACCGAAAGGCAGGCAGTTAGAACCCACCAATGCTTTGAAGAACGAGGGTCACTGTCAGTCAACATTTTTATTTGGTTTATTGGCACAATGGTTTGGTGCTAGGCTACTAATTAAAAGGTTGGTGGCTTTCAATCCGCCCACGTCTTCGCCCATACAATGGATCTAACCAACAAAAGTTTCTGTTAAGGCCACCCAAATTCATGGTGACTGTCTAGGACAGAGTAGAGGTGCCCTGGCTGGTTGGGTCCAATAGTTGACCTCTGTGCTAAACCACGGAGCTGCAGGGCTCCTCCTGTAAAGATCTCAACCCAGGAAACCGATGGGTCTGTCTCACTCTGGCACATGAGGTCACTGTGAGTCAAAATTAGATGAGAACACCTAACAACCATGGTACACTATTGGCTTGAAGGCCATCTATTTGGAAACTCACTGCCATTGAGGCAATGCCGACTCATAACAATCCCATAGGATAGGGTAGAACTGCACTGTGAGTTTCCAAGACTGGAACTCTTTACGGGTATAGAAGTCCCCATATGTCTCTCACGGTGTGGCTGGTGGTTTTGTACTGCAGACCTTGCAGGTTGCAGCCCAACTGTAACCGTGACGCAAGTTCAAGTTATATTAGTAAGAGGCATTCTGCTGAATAGAATATTACATGCAAAGGCAATACAACTTTCAGTAGCATTCACCAGCCAAAACCCAATGACAAACTTTACAGGTGGCGTATGCACTTAATTCACTTATCACGCCATTTCTTCTGAGACCCATTATTCTGTGACCCCCTCTTAGTATTCATAAAACACAAAACTACATTTTCTGTAGTGACAAGGAACCTTCTGAGAAGCAAGCAAAGGGCTTCTGTAAACTAATTAGTAATTGAAATAGAAATATGGTTGCGTGTGCTCCATTTTTGTTTTTAATTGGCTTGCGTAAGAAATTCCGTATTAATCCCCTTTATGCACAATTAAAGTTTAAAAGAAAAATCAATCCAGAGACATAATGAAGTATGAAGCCCTTAGGAATTTCCAAGTAACTCACCATTTTATGTTCTTGTGCCAGTACATTAAATGCAATGTATATACTGTTTGATCGATTATAGCATATGAAAAGTGCATGGAGTCTGTGGGGTCAAAAGGGCCGAGGTTCTCATCCTTATTTTAAAGATGAGAAAAGGGACACCTAGAGCAGCTGACTGATTTGTCCAAGTCCTACAATCAGCAAAAAGGAAGAACAAGGACTAAACAGAATTACGTATTCTTGCCAAAGCTTCAAGTGAAAGAAACTCAGAAATAGGCTTGGCCTTCACAGCATCAACTCTTTTCTGAATACATACATGTGCAAGTGTTGTTTATAAACAACGTTTATAAGCCTGAAGATTGAAAACCTGAAGTTTATTACCTGAAGATTGAAAGAATCCAATATAGATCATTCTGAGTTTATCTTTATTTCCCTCTACTTCCTTCTCATAATAAAATAAAACCCATATTCATACCTAAAGGACGATCAAAAGTCAAATACATGACTATTTAACAGTTACAGCGACACTTGCCGGCACCAGGCATGGTGGAGTGAAATTTCTAAATGAGGTCCAATTCTCTGCAACGCCCACCAAATGACTGGGTGAGACTATGCAAATAGGGCACGTGTCACACTAAGAGAAGAGATTAGTCGGTTTTCATTACTAAGCCCTTGGCAGCAATCAAGACAGAAGCAGCGCTGTAAGAGAAACCCCCAAGGACCTTGGAAGAGCACACCCAAGATTGCTGTCTGAAATGGTGGCGCTGCCAAGATCCGATGCACCAGCGACTGTGACGTGGAGAGTCAGAGGAGGAGCACCAAGACTATGGGGTACTTTCCCCCCATCTGGCCTGAGACTATGAAGCGATGCAACAGAGTGAAAGGTGAGCAGGCTTCCTGGCCTATGGAGGCAAAAGCCATGAGACTATGTACTTAGAGATTGAGGACCGGAGAGAGATTGGCTACCACATGCCTGAGAGACTGAGAACCAGAGAGAGAGAGAGAGAGAGAGAGAGAGAGAGAGAGAGACAGACTTGGCTGCTGACTGAGGAGACCCATAACAGTAAGTATCATTGCCATTTACTGATCCTGACTTATGGTAACCCATTGACTGTGGATTGACACAGTGGTTAGCTGCAACAATGGGCTCAACCACAGAAATTGAATGGTTGTGAAGATGGTGCAGAAGAGCCAGCATTTCCTTCTGTTGTGCATAGGGTCGCCAAGGGTCGGAACTGACTTGCTGGCAACTATCAACAACAAACAGCATCAACTTCCCTAGTGAGCCTCCATAATAGTGAGTATTGTCTGTGAGTTCTGTGTGGTCATTGTATGAGTATCGAGTTCAGCATAGCTGTAGGGTGGCATGGGAGAAGCACTTGGTGTCAGAATAAGTGTGGCAGTTACATAATCTGTTGTCATTTTGAGACTTATGAGTGAAGGGGTGGAGTTTAGCCTGTCAATCAGGTCACAGTTTGATGACCTCATTTGTAGGCGCTAAGAAGATAAATAGCTCGTTGGAGGTGGGACACACGCTCCCTACACTAGTGCCCTGAGCTAGAGGAACCATGTGGAAACCCCTGCCTGCGCTCAGATGATTACACCACTGGATCCACAAGACTTCCCACCCACTGGCCTGTGATCATCCTTCATTTGGAGCCATTACATGTATTTTGTGACTGAAGAATTTATAGATTGGTATGGGACATGTGGGCTAACATCAGACTTAGGGACTTGATCTGGATTGGGCTGGGTTGTTTTTTCAATATTCAATTGCTCTTGTATATAAAGCTCTCTCTTATATACTTATGTCTATAAATTTTGCTTCTCTAGTCTACCCAGACTAACACAATAAGTAATGAAGAATGGAGTGTGGCGGCATGTCTGACTCTTGCCTCATGGCAACAGGGAAGCCCGGAGAGGTCAAATATGTCCACCTCTATCGCTCTTTAGTACACCAGGGTCTAATCAAAACTCAGCAAATGAAGTGTGGAACTGGATTTCCATGAAAGAATCGTGGGATATTCTAAGATACTAGGGCATGTGTAATACTAAAAGAGGGGATTAGTCAGTTGGCTACCGCATGGCTTGGAGACATATTCACCACACTCCTGCAGAGTGCAGGAGTGAACTCAGTACTATAGAACGTTGTCTTTTAGTCAGTCTGTGTCTGGTGTTTTCGACCTTTACACGATCTGTACATCTTTCCTCGATGGAGGTTTCTGTTCCAGTAACCACAAAGTCGAGAGAAGAGACTCAATTCAGTAACAAGGTCAGCTGAGTTGCAAATCTCAGCATTTATTTCTCACCTGGGTGCAGACAGGCTAAGGCAGAACCGTGTACCCACCCACGCTGAGGCTGTCACACGCATCAGCTCCGAGCTCAGGGACTAGTTACCCTTAGATACTATACAGAAATGAGGACTGGGTTTGCCCCTCTGGGGTAGAAAATACAAGCTGAGGTTTTCTTGATCGGTTGATGGCATGAAAGCCCCAGAGTCATTTTCAGTCCACACCATTCGTGGTTCGCTGATTCTCTTGTGGTCCTCACCATTCGTGGTTCGCTGGTTCTCTTGTGGTCCTCGTCACCATTCATGGTTCACTGGTTTCTGACAAAGGTACATTCTTTCCCATTTGTGCAGAACTTTTATAGGGTCAGCTTGGGGGCAAACATGGAGGAACTTTGGTTCATAGTAAACTCTATTAAGCTTTACAGTAATCAACTTAAAAAGAAAAGGACAGCAAAACAATACAGACCTTTCTATAGCTATTCATACTTTTAAGACCATTTTATTTTGAGAGTGAGGGTATTTTTCGATTAACATTATGCTAAAAATAGCCTCAACTGTGTCATAGCTTTGTCTATAACATTGTAGTTTCTTATTGCTAAAATATTCTTAAAATGAACCCAGTACACAATTGCCAGTTCAGTGGTTTAAGAGATGAATCCAAGTGTTTACATCAATTACAGATTTGCAGGGCTGAGGGCTGGGCATTAAAATCTCTGAAAAACCAAAGCCAATCATTCCAAGAATCTAAAATAGCTACACTTTCCAGCTAGGATAGAAAAATGAACATCCAACATGAAAAGAACTGCGGGATGGATCAGGCAATCACAAGCCTCTCCTCTCTTATTGGTGCTAACAGTTACTTGAAACTTAAAGTTTCTGCTTTCGCTATTATTGATGGTTCCTAGAGTCACAACTTCAACGTCAAACATGACAGTAGACCTAGAAGTGACTGCAGGTAACTGTTTTAGTCTTTTTAATATTTTTCCCTCTACAAAAAGTGCACCATTTGCACTAACACACACTGCTTGATCCTGTTGCCAGGAGTCATTCTACTTTCCTGCACGCACTCTTACATTGTCTCTTCTTTCTGGTCATCCTACAGCTTCAACCTTGAAGGTTAGTATCTTCCCATAGAAAGAAGGTAGAGGACTGGAGTAGAGACTGTCCGTGATTCTGTATCTTGTGGAATGCTACATTTCTTTGACTGTTCAGACACTATCCCTGCAAGCCACCTGTGAGGCACCAGTGTGGAATGCCCTATCTGAGGGAACTCCCAGTATTCCATTCCTCCCAGCTATCTTTCTCACTAGCATCGTGTCAATGCTGACTCATAACCATCCAGCTGTGGCTTTCCAAGCCTGTCTCTGTTTATGGCAGGTGTAAGCCGGGTTCCTCCCTCAGAGCTGCTGGTGATTTTGAATTGCCCACTATGTGGATTGCAGCCCAATACATAATTACCACACCACCAGGGCACCTAGGAAACATAAAAAGAAATGGTATGCAGCGTTAGCATACCAGAAAGAACCAGCAGATGTTTAGCCACTTCAAGAGGCAGAATGTTAT
This sequence comes from Tenrec ecaudatus, assembly GCF_050624435.1. Classification (NCBI taxonomy): domain Eukaryota; kingdom Metazoa; phylum Chordata; class Mammalia; order Afrosoricida; family Tenrecidae; genus Tenrec; species Tenrec ecaudatus. The sequence continues at coordinate 22,233,445 of NC_134536.1, forward strand.
CAAGAACTGATGGTATTGAATGAAGAAGGCCAAGCTGTGCTGGATAAAAACATTGATAAAAACAAAAACCTCTCAAACTCAAAGAACCTAATAGGATAAAGTAAACCTGCCACTGTGGGCTTTCTAGGTTAGAAAATCTCCACGTGAGCAAAAAGGCCTCATTTTTCTCCCATGGAGCAGGGCATGGTTTCAAACTGATGACATTGCAGTTAGCAGCCTAACTTGCAGCCCACAACACCAACAACAAATGACAAAATACCAATTGAAATCTTTCAACAGTCAGATGCAGTGTTGGAAGAACTCACTAGTTAATGCCAAGAAATTTGGAAGCCAGATACCTGGCTAACCAACTGGAAGAGATCGAGAAGTTTGTTCATTCCAATGAAAGGTGACCCAGCAGAATACTGAAATAACTGTAAAATTTTGCTGAAGATATTTCAAAAACCAGTTGCAGCAATCTGCTTACAGAGGGCTGCCAGAAATTCAGGCTGAGTTCAACAGAGGGTACAAAATGAGAGATATTGCTGATAACAGATGGCTCTTGGCTGAAAACAGAGACTAGCAGGAAGATACTGACTTGTCTTTTACTAACTATGCCAAGGCATTCAACTTTGTGGATCATAACTAAGGATAGCAACAGGAAATCCCAGAGCACGTCCTTGTGCTCATTTGGAACCTGTACACAGGCCATTAAACAAAACAAAGGACCACTACATAGTTTAATATCTGAAATGGTGTGTCAGCATTGTTTCCTTTCACCATACTTACTCAATATATATGCTGAGCAAATAACCTGAGCAGCCACACTAAACAAAGAGACGTGGGGTCAAGATTAGAGCTCAAAGACATCTAAGGTCAAGCCAACTCAGGGACGACCAAGGTTAGGCTACCATCTTGACTCTAGAGTCTGCCCATCTTGTTATATATGCGCCTTCTTGTCACATGTATGCCTCTAGTGCCTCTCCTTCCTATTGTGTGTATGCCCCTAGCTCGTCCCCCTCATGGTATACGTTTTGTACAACTCCTTCCTGTTAGTGTAAGTTTACCGTGCGTGGCTTGCTTGAGATGATGCAAACCTGTGAGAGAATAAAGTTCGGTCTCATTCTGGTTCAAGTCATCCTGGAAGTGGTGAGCCCTTGCATGCTGCATCTTATCTGATGTCTCTTTAATTTACCCCTCAATAACACAACCGCCCCTTCGACCCTTTAGGTTGTGGGGAGGCTGGTGCCCCACAGTAGGTGGGTTCAAATCACCTACCTTTTGGTTAGCAACCAAATGCTTAACCACTGCACCACCAGGGATCCTAGAAAAATGAATGCCTAAAAACACTCATTTGCAATTTACTTTTAAAATATTAACAAGGTACACCCAGTGCTAACTTTGAACTTCTACTTTAAAGACAATCTCTCAAAGCATCATTTACAACCTAAATGCTTCACGATCTATGGTAAATTTCTGGCCCAAGAAGGCTAGGTACTGCTCTGGACTCTCTCCGCCACTAAAACAAATAAACTCTTTTGAGGCAAAAATTACTGTGTTGTGAGATGGCACAGTTGGGTGTGAGTCCTCAGGTCTGAGTCCATGAGGCACACGCATTGAGTGCTTGCCGTTCTCTCGGTGTCATTGCCTCGGAGGCCCCAAGCTCCGGGTCCTGGAGGCTGACGAGTGCAAAGTTGGCTACGTCTCCCTCGACGAGGAAGGAGCTACCAGTCAGTGGAGGGAAGGGGAAGCACTAATATAGTGCAGAAGCAGCTTCAGCAGAACGCATGCAGTTGGTCTCTCGTGTTAAAACCTTTCCTTACATTTCACCTTGAACAAAAAAAAATTTTTTAAGTTTTTGAGGAGATAAGCTCCATTACCCGTGCTTAGTAAGTGACAGCTTTCTGCGAGCGATATAATAGACGCTTTTGCAGTTATTGTGTCTGACTTTTTATTAAAGGGACTTTAGACCAGCGGCTCTGGGGCGAGCATGGGCCGCTTTGAGGAAAGCCACGCCCATGTCTGCGTAGCCCTGCCTCGTCCGCCGTGCTTCCAGCCAATCTCGCGAGACTTCAGAGGCAGCCCTGGCTGGGCTTTAACTAGTGGACTTGCGCAGAAGGCACTTTTGAAGCTACTGCGCGCGGAGGGAGGCGTGGCGACCCCCGTCGTGCGCGTTCGCTTTGACCCCACGCTCCAGCGCGCGCCCGGCAGCTGGGAACTGTGGTTGCTGCTGGCTGCTGGGGGACCCCGGCCCACGCCAGCGTGCAGCGCGCCTTCTCGCCCCGAGGGAGTGCTCTGTGAATGGCGAGGGCGACGCCGGCAGCCGAGGAGGCCTTCGAGGGACCAGGTCGCCGGTGCTGAGGCCCAAGAGTCCTGGAGAGCCCGCCTTGGTAGGGTTGGAGATGGCGGGGTCAGGGGTCAGAGGTCCGGCGAGGAAGGCCGCACCGAAGGGAGGGCGCGGGGGGCGCCCCGGAGGCCGGAAGCTGAGGGGTCTGCGGGAGGCGCGGCGCGGTTACCCCCCCACCCCACCCCCGGAGCCGGTTTCCTCGTCGGACGCGCGGGCCCGCCCCTCGCCGCTGACCCCTCGCCGCGGGAGGCGGCTGCTCTGACCCTGGCTTGGGGGCTGCGGGGTTGTTTCTGTTCCAGGCGCCGCGCCGGAGCGTCCGAGCGTCGCGGTCGCGCTCCTCGGCCACGGGGGCGCTGGTCCGCCGGGCCTGCTTGGGCTCCCCGTCGCCCGCACGGCCGGGCAGCCTGTGGGAAGGGCACGCCGCGGACCTCCATTCGCCGGCACTGTCCCCTGTGGCCGGAAACAAAGCGAGCCGCCGCGCTGTTTGCTCGCGGTGGGGGTTGGGAGTGCAGTCGGAGGGGAGGCCCGGGCTTCCAGAGGACTCGGGTTCAAAGTTCTCAGGCCCCTGTGGACTCCTGTTCTTGACATTTCTCACCACCCTGTCACACAGCATTTCGACTCTGGCTCTCCCTAGGTTTCTCGGTGGAGACAAGGTGCCTGGTAATGATAATGACAATACTGCCATAATATGCAGTGTTAATAAGCTTCTATGCCTTCCCCCGCCCCAACTGGGCAGTTTCTACAAAGCAGAAATGCTAGTTTTTTTGGTGTTTTGCCACGTGTATTTAATGTAACTTGAAGCTTTAGCTAAGAAGGAGTAAAATTATGTCAACTTCCACGTGCGGTTCGCCAGGAGTCGGGACGACAGCAGCACAGCTGACAACAACATACACTGTTTTAATTATCCCAGAGGGTGTTGTGGGGATGGTGAGACTCCCACGAATCGAATGAACCCATGGTTTCTCAGCTGTTAACGGAAAGACTTCATTATTCCTGCTGGACGCAGAGAGAAGCGGTGGGAAAAGTGTCTGCTGGACTTCTGTTGTAGAACTTGGAAGCACTCGTGCATAGATAAGCTTGCAGACCAGGGGAAAAGAAATCGTTTTCTTTTGAGAGCCAGTATTGTGTGCCCTTTTTGTCTAGTGTGAAAAAACTGTGCCCCTAAAATTATTAAAACCATTCTCATTTGTGGAGGCCCTTTGTGAAGTTTATATGACAAGCAGTCTTTTTCAGAGCACAGTAGATGAAATGTAAGGACCTCTGGTGGCACTGTGGGCTGGCCATTGGGCTATTTACCGCAAGGTTAGTGGTTCAAGCCCACCAGCTACCTCTGGGGAGAAAGGTGAAGCTGTGAAGATTGACAGTCTCAGAAACCCCTTCTGTCGGAATCAACTCACTGACTGTTGGATCCGTGGTGGCACAATTGGTTAAAGCTAGTCTAGCCGCTAACCCAAGGCCCAGTGGATGGAACCCATCAATCAGCCTCTGATGGAGCAAGATGTAGCTCTTTGCTCCCATAAAGAGTACAGCCTCCAACCCTATGGGGCATTTCCAGCGGTGGTGAGATAGTGGGTTATGCATTGAGCTGTTAGGTGCATGGCACCTCTAAGGAGGCTTTCTGCTGCCGTAAAGATTTACAGCCTTGGAATCCCAAAGGCGCAGTTCTACTCTGTTCTATAAGCCAGACACATTGCCATGGAGTTTATTCCAACTCGGCAACCCTACAGGACAGGGTAACCCCACAGTAAAGCTGCCCTTATGGGTTTCCAAGAGTAACCCCCCCCCCATCCTCATTGTTATTCATGTGATTTCTTTTCCATTTTGACAAAAATAGACTCAAAACATTCACCAATGCAACAACTTCTACATGTATAATTCAGTGCTATTGATAGTCTTCATACTGTACGACCATTATTGTTATCCTTCTCCAAGTTGTTCCACCACCATTAAAATGAACTCAATGCAAAAACTTCTTCCTTCACCCATGGTAACCATAGGAGACTATAAGTCTTTCCTGGAGTAGAAAGCCTTCTGAGGAGTGGCTCATGGTTTGGAACTACTGACCTTGTGGATCTGTGCTACCACAGGGTCATTATTAATTGGACTTGACTCGATAGCAGTGAGTGTGGTTTTTGGAAGGTAGACATTGAAAGGAGTCCTGGTGCCGCAGATTAAACTTTGAGCTGCTTACAGAAAGCAGAAAGAAATGTGACCCTCTACTTCTGTAAAACCTTGGAAATCTTTGGGGGCAGTTCTTCCCTGTCCTGTAGGGTAGTGTGAATATGATTTCAATCAATGGCAGTGGATTTGATGTTGGCTTAAGGCATACATGGGTCCAGCAATGTGGCGTAATGTATATTCTTCGTTGCCCTTCATACATAAAGCCAGCGTAACCTTGAATTTGTTGTAGTCAGAATTTACCTATGTCTTTTAATGAACAGATAATAGGGGAGGGAAAGCTGAATTAAAGTTTATTTCATGCCTGCTTGTATTTCTTCATTGCTTAACATTTGTGTTTCTTTTTCTAGCCTTCTACCTTTGTTTTTTGTTAGATAGATATGTCACTTTTTCTCCCATTCTGGGCCAGCAGTAGTAAAGATTGGTGTCACGTTACCTGTAGCCTTCTAGAATGTGGCTAAAGGAGGCTTGTTCAGCAAAGAAATGTGAGTAGAGCATTATTCTGCCCCTAGAACAAGGGAAGGTGTTCAGGGCACTTGAGATCCTAGTTTCACCCTAGTGAGTCTGGCACTGACCTGGCCTGGCATTAAAAACACTGAGTAGGATATTCTCTCTGCCCGGCTTTCAAGTAGTTGACAATCAATTATGAACATAGTAGCACTTGGGACAAGGAGGAGAGGCCCCTAGCACCACTTGTCTGGTCATGGGAGACTTTCCAGACTAGATTAGAACAACAGGCAGAAGGGGGATATTGTAAGCAAAAGGCCCTTTACCTTTAGATACAAGACTGAGAGTGGTCCATGAGGAGACTGGCACATAATGTTTCTTCCAAACACACACTTGGGGCAGGAAGAGGAAGTGTAATCAACAACAAAACAAACTTGTGGCCTTCAAGGCCATCCAGTGGATTCTGACTCTAGCAACCCTGTTGGACAGAATTGCATTGCCTATGAATTTCCCAGACTCTTTAACTCTACAGGAGTAGAAAGCCTGGGCTTTCTCCTGCAGAGTAGCAGCCTAACACACAACCCACTTCTACACCAGGGCCCCTTCTTAAGAGAAGCAGTTGGAAAAAATTTGTTGTGTGCAGAGGAGTTAAGATCTAGTTGTCCATCGGGTTCCTAAGAGGGTAACCCTTGGTGGAAGCAGACTGTTAACAATGATCTGCAGCAGAACAACTGGTGGTTTTGAGCCACTGACTTTAAATTGACATCTGAGTGCCTAAACATTGTGCTACCCGGGATCCTTATGTATAATATTACGCATTTATATTTAACTAATCTTATACTGTTAGTGGTTACTTTATCGAACTGAACAAACCAGACAGAAGTGAATCAAAATCTCCTTTCTTGGGGGACTGCTGAGGAAACCACACTCATTTCTAAATAAAAGAAATGTTCTGACAGCCAGGAGCCATGGCAGATCTTAGGTCACAAAGTAATTTTACTTCAGTTTCTCAACAGTTTTTAGTAAGTTTGCATTTTCTATTTCTTGGGTCATTTATTTCTAGCGTTGTATTGGAGTAAAGCTATTTTTAATATGCTTATAGTTTTAACCTGGTATCTATAATTTTCTTTGTTTTTTTTTTTTTTTTTTCTTTTAAGTAGCTTTGTTAATGTTATCAACCCAGGTCTCATTGGACACAGCTGAGAAATGAAGATGGACTTGGGGACAGTAGAATGAGAAAGGTTTTCTCTGGTTGACCAAGCAAGGAGCTAGCTGGGGCTACAGCTTGCAGAGACCAAAACGATAGCTTACAATTGAAAATGCCAAGTCACATGGACGCCCAGCTTTAGTGCCATCTGGCATCAATGGCAATTTATGTTTTACTTCCGCCAGTTTCTGGAATTCAGTCAGTTTCTTCATTCATCAGGGTTGATGGGCTTTTCTTTCTTGGAGTACCTTTGAGGTTTTCCTATCGTTAACACACTTCACTTGCTCTATCTCAAAACTGTTGCTGTTGATTTTTCCATATAGGGCAGTATTCCTGTACACTTATTGGAAAGCTTCAGTGATTTGGGGAGATGTTCACTTGATCTTTATTGAGAAATTGATTTTAGTCCTGGCCTCAAAATAATTTTTCTATGGCACAAAAAGTGTCTTTAAAAAGAATAAAAGGTACTCTAATGAGACCAACTCAAGTATATTATGTAGAGAACTTTCTGTAGCCATACACTGGTAGCAGAGACTTTTTCAAACAAATTTTGTTTGAGATAAACCTGTGTGTATGACCTGAAATCCCAGTAACAATTTTTTTGACCAGCTGTAGGCTCTTCTAGAGTCTTCATTCTGTTCCCTTGATCTCTGTGTATACCCCACAATGTTCTGATTGCTTAGATGTAAGCCTTGGAATCAATGTAAATCTTACAACTTTATTCTTTCTTCAAATTGTTTCGATATAAATTATAGGATCAACTTTCTAGTTGCAAATCTACTAACCCCCCCACCCCCACCCTCCCAGAATACGATGGGTTGGGATTTTGAATAAGATAACTTCTATTCTAGAGGTCAATACCAAGGAAGGTAGCATCTCTTCAGTTATTTAGCTCTCCCTTAATTTCTGTATTCCCTCATTTCTCTGTTACTGGGAGCTTACATTTTACTTCTGCATGTTATAAACCCTATAATAAATACATCCTTGCCATTTTGTTGTTAAATAGTCCATTAAAACATTAAAATGTACTCAGTAACTTTAGTCATTAAAAAAAGTCACTCCCATTAAGACAACTGATTATGACTTAAACTGACCACCTTATAGAACAGGGTTTAGCTGACCTTGTGAGTTTCCCGTGCTGTAAATCTTTGTGGGAGCAGAAAGCCTCAGCTGTTTATCATGTGGTGACTGGTGAGATTAAACTTGTAACCCACTATACCAGTAGAAGTACCTTATAGGGTTTCCAGATTATAATCTGTATATGCAGATGAGCACATCTTTCTCCCACAGAGCAGGTGCTGGGTTTGAACCATCAACCTCTCTATTAGTAGGCCAGTGCTTAGCCACCGTATCACCAAACCAAAAATAAACTTGCTACCATCAAGTTGATTCCAGCTCGCAGTGATCCTAGAGAATAGGTTATAACTGCCCTTATGGGTTTCTGAAACTATAACTCTTTACTGCAGTAAAAGGCCTCATCTTTGTCCCACAGAGCCTGGTTGGTCATTTCCAACTGCTAGCCTTTCAGTTAGTAGCTCAGTGCCTAACCACTGCTCCACCTGGTCTCCTTATACATACATAATGTATTAATCAGCCTTAAAAATAAATGCAGTACTGATCCATTCATGCTACTGCATAAACTTTTAGAATGTTAGACAAAATGATTCCTTATTGTATGATTCCATTTATATCAAATGTTCAGAACTGGAGCATCTCTCAACACAGTGTGTTCGTTGTTGATGAGATAGGGTGGGGAAAATTTGGGAGGTAAAGCGTTTCTTCTAGAGGTGGTAAATATCCTGAAGTTAAAATCTGGTGATGTGTGATCATTGTGAATATGCTAAAAGTCACTCAATTTTGCATTATTTAGAATGGTTAAAATGTGAATTTTATAGTACTGGAACATTCTATTTTCATGTTTGAAAACATTCAAAAAAAGTCTTAGAGAAATTTTAATAGTTGAATGTCTTCCAAAGCAGCAGTTCTCAACCTGTGGTTTTCGACCCCTTTTAGGGTTGAATGGTCCTTTCACAGGAGTCGCCCTATTCATAACAGTAGCAAAATTACGGGAAGTAGCAACGAAAATAAATTTTATGGTTGAGGGGGGTCACCACAACAAGAACTATTAAAGGGTCACAGCTTAGGAAGGTTGGGAACCACTGTTCTAAAAGGATCTGAAATGGGAGAGAAAAAAATCTACCATTTTCATATTTTTTTCTTACTGATGCTTTTAAATCTGTTGAATAGATCAAAAATTTTGCCTGATAGCATTTTCTTCTTTCCTGAGGAGCTTCCTTGAATATTTAGAGTATAAGCCTAGATAATCAATTTGTTTATCTTTCGTTGGTCTGAAAATGACTCTTTTTTTGCTTTTTAACTTTTTATTGTGAATTAAGGTTTACCAAATAGATCAATTTTCGATGAAGCAATGTTTAACATTTTCTTTCACTTCGCTAATTGCGATCTCCCAGTGTAGCATCATTTATCCCACTTCTTCCCGGTGCTGTGTGCATGCTCCTCCTTTCCTAACTCTTCTGAACTTTTTTTTTTGAAAGACTGTTGTCCAAGTTTACAGTTCTAGGCTGAGATAAGTGGCTAAACTGGAGAAAGCATGAGGATGGAGAGATATCCTTGCTTTTTGACAAGTTATTGTGTGCCTTGCAGTGTTCAAGGATTTCTGCTGTTGTAAAGATTTCCAGCCACAGAAACCCAAAGGGACAAATGTGCGGCTCTATCTTACAGATTTGCTGTATGGCAGAATGACATTGGGTTTGGTTTCCCTGTATTTGTGTTTATATTTAAATTGACTGGATTTTGTGGAGCTCCTTGGATTTTGTGGATTTGTATTTTTATCAGCTTTAGAAAATTTGGTGGCATTTTTTTCAAAAAAGGAGCCCTCGTTATGCGTTGGCTAAGCACTCAGCTACCAACCCAAGGTCAGTAGTTTATACTCACCAGCCACGGCACCTAAGAAAGATGTTGCTTTTAGCTTACAGGAAAGATAACAACCCGGGAACCCTAGCGGGCAAGGTCTGCTTGTTTCTATGGGTCATTGTGAGCCAGAATCAAATTGAAAGCAACCATTTTGGATTTGGGATTATGTTTTCCAGAATTGGTTCATTCAAATACATTTTTGCTCTTGATAAAGAACAGAGTAGTTACAGGTTAAAGGAGCTGGGTGGCACTGTGGGCTAAGCGTTGGGCTGCTCCCTGCAGTGTTGGTAGTTCTAACCCACCAAGCCCATCCTCAGGAGAAGGAGGCCATCTGTTCCCATGAAGATTTACCAACTCGATGACTGGGTGGGAGATAGACTAGAGAGAGCTGGTAAAGATGGAAGCTTGTAGACGACTTCCTGTCCTCATTTTGTCATTGAGAAATTAGAGCACACATTATTGTCTATATTGTACTCAAGTAAATATCATGATTTGATTTATATTTCTCTTATATTCTCCCATCAAATACAGCAGAATGTGGACTACTTAGTGGGAATTCAGTAAATATCTGGGGGGGTTTCCATTCACAAGTTGAATGATTGACAACACTTCTGAAACTACTTGAAGTCAAAATTTAAGTGTTTGTGCATCACTATTTCTTTGTTGCTGTTTTTAAAATCATTTTATTGGGGGCTTGGAGATCTCTTATCACAATCCATCCATCCATCCATCCATCCATTGTGTCTAGCACATTTGTACATTTGTTGCCCTCATCATTCTCAAAACATTTTCTTTATACTGTAGCCCTTGGTATCAGCTTATTTCCCCCTCCTTCCCTCATGAACTCTTGATAATTTATAAATTATTATTTTTTCATGTCTTACACTGACCGATGTCCCCCTTTGCCTACTTTTCTGTTGTCTGTTCCCCTGGGAGGGGGTTATATGTAGACCATTGTGATCAGTTCTCCCTTTCTCCTCCCCATACCTTCCCCTTACCCTCTTGCTATCGTTACTCATTATTGGTCTTGAGAGGTTTATCTGTCCTGAATTCCCTGTGTTTTCAGCTCTTACCTATATCTGTGGACATGCTCTGGTCTAGCTGAATATGTAAGGTAGAATTGGGGTCGTGATAGTGAGGGAGAGGAAGCATTAAATAACTGGAGGAAAATTGTTTATGTTTCATTGTTGCTCTACTGAACCCTGACTGGCTTGTTTTTTCCTTGTGGCCCTTGTGGTCCAATTGTCTACAGATGGGCTTTGGGTCTCCACTTTGTACTCCCCTTCATTTGCATTAATAAGATTTTTTTGTTCTGGGTCTTTGATGCCTGATACATGATCTCATTGACACCTCATTATCACACAGGCTGGTGCGCTTCTTCCATGTGGACTTTGTTGGTTCACATTTAGATGGCTGCTTGTTTTATCTTCAAGCCTTTAAGACCCCAGATAGCCTTTAAGCCTTTAAGACCCCTTTTGATAGCTGGACACCATTAGCTTTCTTCACCACATTTTCTTATGCACCTGTTTTGTCTTCAGCGATTGTGTAGGGAAGGTGAGCATCACGGAATCCCAGATTATTAGAACAAAGTGTTCATGTGTTGTGGGAGTGCTTGAGTACAGGGCCAATGTCCATCTGCTACCTTAATACTTAACATATATATGTACATAGATCTATTTTCCTATCATATATAAATATATTTACATATGTACATGCCTGTATTTAGACCTCTATAAATGGCTTTTGCCTCCTAGTTCGTACCTCTATTTCCTTTTACTTTCCTCTTGTCCCACTATCATATTCAGCCTTTATTCAGGTTTCAGTAATTCTCGCTACATTGCCCTTGATCAAGCCCTACCAGGCATCCTACGCCCTCTTCGCCATCAATTTTAGATCACCTTTTCCCACCGAGCTAACGTTATTTTATTTCTTAAAAATCATTTGAAGCATTTAGTTCAAGATTTTATTTTACCTGGACTCAGGCTGGCCTTTCTGTGTTTACCATTTCCCAAAAGGCTGTCCTGCTAGATGGGGGCACAGCCCTAGGCGTACTGGTGGGAGGGGTAGGTGTTGTGCCCATCATACTTGTCGGTGGTGAGGCAGCTCAGCATGAAATAGCCCAGATCACGTTTGGAGATGCTGGCCTTGTTCATATAGGTCACTGAGTAGGCTCCAGTAAACAGTTGGTCCCCTATGTGGGGTGGCATCACAGGGACTTACTTCAGGCCTGACTCTAGCAACACCTTGTACATCCAGATGTGGTCACTGGTCACATCCTGCAGCATCACAGCCCCTTGGCTGGATCCCATAGCAGAAAGGCTAAGTTTCTGCCTGGACCTTCTCCTTGCCATAGCCTTCTTGACTGCCTATGACATCACTGTTCTGGGCGTCCTGGGGCATCACTGAGGTGGGATCCAGGACTGGGCTAGGTGAGTGCAGACCACACCCACTGACTCTTGCTTGGTCTCCTAGTGCACTGAGGCAGACCTGAGACTCCGTGCTCGAGGCTGCCTCCTACTGCCAAGCCTTGTCCTGGCAGACTCCCCTTGGGAACTGATTGGGTGTCAGGGAGAAAGAGCCCAGTACTCTTATTTTCTTTTAATACATAAGAAATACATTTGTACATTATTATTTTCTCCTTTTGAAAGTGAAAATATTATTTTCAGAGGGTTTTGAGAAATATAAAGGTCAAATGAAGTTCTGTTCAACTTTTGGGATTTTTAAACAAAAATGAAATTCTATAGTGATAGCTTGAGTTTGAGTTTAAATGCTGTTGAAATATTTAAGCATTTGTCTTTAAGAGATTTACCGTACTACTGTGCTGTTCGTTAAGTATTTTAAAATTTCATTCAATAAATTTCTGTGTTGAATTTACCAAAGACCAATAAGAACATTAGAATTTATTTGGTGCATGACCTATGGGCCATGTGTTCTTTAGCTGTATTTGACTTACTGTTTTCATTTTTAAGTTATCCACTACTTTATCTCCAGTTTTACTCTGACATTGCCATGAGTCAGAATTTACTCACCAGCAGCTGATCTGAAGACTGCAGATTATGTGTCTAGGTTTTGAGTTTATGCTGCATTTCTCATCTGTGAGCTGTTTAATACTAAAATCCTCTTGGAATTCTTACTGTTACATTTGTCTTCTAGAGTTCACATATACCAACCAAGGCCATAACAATGAGCAGCCGACGGAAGCGTGCTCCTCCTGTGAAGGTGGATGAAGAAAAGCAGCAACAGCTTCGTTGGAATATGCATGAAGACAGGAAGAACGAACCTCTCACTTTAAGTGATGACGAGCAGCCCTGCGTAGCTTCAGACTCTTCTTCTGCTCATTGCCTTTTCCTGGGTGATAGTCTAGAGGAAGAAGTGGCTCACAGAGTTAAGAAGAATTGTACAGGGTCAGTGAGCATTTCAAATTCACTGGATTCAGAAGAGACCATTGGTAGTCTCTCTCCGTTGTTGATGAAGTTGAATGTTGTGATTGCTCCCTATCACCTAGATGGTTCTTGGAAGGCCTTTCTAGGAGAATTAACTCTTCAGCTTCTTCCTGAACAGAGTTTGATCACAGGTTTTTCTGAAAGGAGTTTTACATTAATGAGTTCAGACTCCAGCAATCAGTTACTAGTCTGCCTTCATTCAGAATCTGGAGATATGGAAAAAGAAGAAAAAGGGCTAAGTGAACCGATTGGGTTTTGTGACAAGGGTATTCAGGTGGAATCATCCTTCAGTAATGAGCTGTTGGAAGATTTAGGGTGGCTGCAAAAGAAGAGAAGAATAAAACTGTACCAAAGACCAGAAGGAAATCATGCTATTAAGGTACGTAATTTTGATAATGTCCTTCAAGGTTCTTAAAATCACAGTCTGTTTTGAGGTATACTTCCAAGAGGTGCTGAGAAATCAATAAGCCCATCATTACTAAATTTTAAAAACTTTATTTGGAGTTTTCAAGAACTATAAAAATATAGTGATCATTTCCAATGTGGACTTTTTCATTAGAAGTTCTTCCTGGTTTCTTCCCTTTCCATCTGTGTTTTCAATAACTTACTTTGGTATTCAACAACTCTTGCTCTTTTTCTTTCAATCACTTAACCATTTCTTGTATCCAATCATGCAAGTGGAATTCTATTCATGACTGCCTACAGAATTAAGTTTAACTTCCTCATCTGAAAACAAGGCTCTCTTTGGAATGGCCTTTATCTACATCTTCAACCCATCCTTTATCAATCTACTTTATATATTAATTCCCACATTCCAAACTGATTGATTTCCTGCATATACCCTACTTTCTTTGTTTTACTCTCTTAAATCTCTTCTTCCTCGGTTGCTTCCTCCCTTTTCCTTGAGTAACTGGTGGTCATGTTTAAATATTGAGATCAAAGTTCACTTCAGGGAGATTTTCTTGAACTGAATGGCATTGGGTCCCTTCCCCATAATTCCAGATGTATGAATTTTTTTTTTTGCCTTGGTCACTTGTAGTTTCTTTACATATTAGACACTTCTTCACTGCTAGACTAGTAATTCTTTTACCGAAGAGCCTAGTGGTTCCTAGTACCCAAAGATTTTTTAACAAGTGAATGAATAAAGTTATCTTTTATTTCAGGCTCTACTGATCACTGGCCAAGCGACTTTATTTGTATTATCTCAGTGCTCAAATTTTAGTGTTTTTTTTTTTTGCGTGAAATTCAAATAGTACCCATTTTTCTTACATCATAGACATGTGTTGAGATTAGCAAGACAATGTAAGTAAATGTACATAGTAAATTATGAGGCAAGGTTGAAAATGAAAGGAAATTTTAAAATGTTACATTCACCTTTATCCAATTGAAAACACATTTCTTATAGATCTATTAATAAGCAATTATATCCATCAGCTGCCCTTTTTATAGTTTCAGAAATGACCAAAAATTTTAGAGGAATTAGATTGTAATTAATTTTTCTCTAGGCAATGAAAGTATATAAGCAAGAATTTTATCTCTATCAAATGTAAATGTTAAAAAAATGTGGCTTAGTGACTACAAGTATTATTTCATGACCTTACTTGCCTGTGTTCTCTCTCCCCCATTCTTAGACCAAGCCTTCACTTATTCTGACTTGTCTTTCTCCTTCCTCAATTTAGAAATCTTTATAATCATTTATTGCTGCTATAGGAAGGGGCTTCAACAAGAGGGAGGGAAACCTCCATTCGCTTATAATTCTGTTTTTCCACAAATTTTTGAAGATCTCTCATATTAAGCCATCTCATTCTAGGAGAAGTAAATAATAGATGGAAATAAATTTAAAAATTCAAATAAAATAAATAAATTAATTAAATCTCTGTACTCAGTCCAGTAGAATGCTGGTTGAAGTCTTGTTTTGTAAAAGAATGTGACAGTTTCAGTAATTGGCAAAGGGAATCAGGGAAAATAAGGATTTCCAGGCCTGACTACCTAAGAATCCCAGCATGTGCATCAGGATTATCTTGTGGAATCTGAATGTTTTAATACTCTGCACTGGTGATCCTGATGTTTATCAGATTTGAGAATCATTGAATTCATCCATGGAATTAGATATTCTTAGTTCGTTTCCCCAATTATTCCAGTTAGGAAAGTTGTTTTGCTCTAGCAGTTAAATGGTGTGTTATACATAGTAGGCATTTATATTTGTAGAGTGAATTTGTTACTGAAAAAGTATGTGAGGGAGATTTAGTAATATAAAGGAACTTTGTAGCGTAAAGGTTAGGTGCTCAGCTTGTAATTGAAAGTTGGCTCTTTGAACCTGCCAGTTTAAAGACTCAGAAGAAAGACCTGGCGAAATTCTGGAAAACTAGTAGGTCACCCTGTTCTGCCCTAAGGGACCATATAAGTTAGAATCTACCTGATGACACAATATTGTCAGTGTTCAATATCCGTGGGGGTGGGAAGCAGTGATGCCTATGTTACTTCAACACCACACGGACTAAATTGAAGGATGGAGAGAGTTTTAGCATGGCCCCAGCACAGGAATGAAATGCAAATTCATGAGTCATTTCCATATTAAAAGAAAAACAAAACAGTAATGCTAAGGTGTTTATTAGATCTTCATGAAGAATAGTATTTTCTAATAATTGGTGGGTTTATGTTGATTAATTCTTTATAGGTTGGAATTTATCTTTTGGAAACTGGCCTAACAAAACTAGACTTTATGAGTGATGCCAATTCAAGAATGAAAAAATTCAATCAACTCATGAAGAAAGTGATGGAAAAACTATACAATTTTGTTCCAGGTAATTTTTTTTTAATAAATCATTTTATTGGGGCTCATACAACCCTTATCACAATCCATACATGCATCAATTGAGTAAAGCACCCTTATACATTCGTTGTCCTCATCCTCAAAATTTGCCTTCGATTTGGGTTCCTGGAACCAGGTAATTTTTAATAACTTTAAAATAGTTATTACATAGAAGTTGGGAGGTGGTTTTTGTTTTGGTTTGTTTTTTTGTTTGTTTTTCCTGTTAACTCCAATGTGTAACAACCAGAAAAGTAGCTAGTAAAACTATAATGAAATTTTAACAGCTTCTATAAAATGGCCAGATTAAGCTCACTAATGTAATTTTTTCTTTATTTGATTTGTCTATGAAAATCACCTGAAAGTTGTTTGTGAGTCAATGAGTAGGTCACTATGTGGCATCTAAAAAGAGCCAAACGAATAGGAGAAAGAACAAATAACCATAAATGATTATAATGTCAGATAGATTATAATATTTACTGTCACCAAAGTATTAAAGTATTGTGTACACATGGAATTTTCATTCCAGCCTAGAGAAACAAAAGAAATTGCCACAGACTAAGTGATACTTTAACTATTTAATAAAATAAACTGTACATTTTCCAATCAGTGACGAATCAAGGACCAAGCATTCTAGGCAAAAAACACTGAGAAATGACCCAGAGTTGAGAGAGTACCTGATAGGTTTTGGAGCTAAAAATTACATGTTTATGAAAAGTAGATCAGATTTTTATGAGTGTATTTGCCATTGGGTCTGCAGATGTGTTGGAAGAGGATGAGGAAGATGCAGAGAATGAGCCAGAGGGACAAGACATTGATGAGCTTTATCACTTTGTGAAACAAATACATCACCAAGAGACACAGCCTGTCCAAGTGGATGTCCAGCATCCTGCATTGATGCCTGTGTTGAGACCCTACCAGAGAGACGCTGTCAATTGGATGCTCCAACAAGAGCATTTCAAAAGTACTCCGACCAATGGCAAGTATAAGATGGTCTCGGAAAAGGCAGGTTGGTTAGAGAGATGATACAAGAGAGCAGAGGGGAAACTGATCATTAAAATCATGCTGAAAAGATAGGTAAGATCAAATGGGTGTTGATATGACCAAGATTATTGTCTAAGGACTCTGAAAACTATTTTTGTGAGTTGAAAATAATTGCGAGTTTCCTCATCCATTAGGCTATTGCCTACAGTTTGACAAATTCATCAAATTGATTGTTTCTTCCAAAGTAAGGCTGCTGTGATTGGAACGATTAAATGCAAAGGATTTCTTTACATGCCTTTCCAGTTAGATTTGCTTTCGGAACCTGATCAAATTGGAACCATGCTAACCATCTGCATGAGACTTCACACAATTTGATGATGAGTATTGGTGACCAAATGCAAATGTACAAAGATAGAAGGCTTCCTTGTGGCTAATCTAATGTTCTAGATTTCTGTGCAATGTAAATGATAAAATATTATTATTACTTCTGGATTGGCGGTAGATTTATGGAAATCAGTTTGCTACGCCCCAAGACTATAAGTTCCCAAACTTACTTGGCCTATCACCCCCTCTTTCAGGAAAAAAGTTAATTAGTGCCCTTGGTAATTAAAAGTTTTTGTTCTATAGCCCATTGTCCAAGATAAAGTGGAGGTATTTGCTTTTGCAGTCCCTCTGGGTTATTCCAGCGCCCCCTAGGGGGTGGTGCCCACTTTGAGAAGTACTGATCTCAAGGTTCACATGATTTGAGACAATGAGGTATCAAGTCTTTCTCATTTCAACTATATGTATGGTTAGTGCTGTTATTTTTTGCAAGCTAGATTTTTTTCTCTTAAAATATGTTTTTTAATTATTAAGGCATAACTTACAGTAGAATACACAGATTTGATGAGTTTGTCAAACTGTAGCCAGAACCCCAATTATGACATAGAACTGCGCTGTCAAAAGGTGGCCATTAGTTTACACATAGAGCTTTTGAAACTTGAAATGTAATTACCCCTAACAATATGTGCCTGAAGTTTAATACTCACACCAGGTCTCAAACAGTTCAAGAAGAATGTACACATTTGGTTGTACTTAATGGAATAATTTTTTGGTTATATTGGACTAAATCAAAGATTAATTTTATCTATTTTCTTTCATTTGGCTTAATATGACTATTTTAAAGTGACTCACATATTTCTATCTGGCGATGCCAATACAGAGTGTTTTCCAATGCCCAGAAAGGTCATTGATGGCCCTTTGTAGTCAATTCCCCTACCTCACCCCTTTCAGAGAAAACCAGTGTCAGTTTAGTTTAGTTTTGTTTATTTGAAATGTTAATGAAACTGTACAATGTCTATTTTGTCTTGGGTGCCAAGGGGTTGGTTGCTCTGGTTTCTTTCAACATGAAATGAATTTTGAAATTCATATGTATTCGTGGTTTGTAATTATTTCATTCATTCAAGTAGATTTTGTTAGTAATAAGTCTCCACCTGTCATTTAGTATGTTCTGTCCTTTCTGGGTCCCATAAAATACAACTTTCTATCTTTCCAATTTTTCATTGTATACATGCTATGGATTTTGATTCTATATTCCTTTTTCATCTATGAATCTCTGAAGAAGGCAGCAAAAAGTTAAATACTGTTTAATTTATTAGTAGAGATATATTTTTTATATAGAAATTGGTTTAGACAAGTCAAGCTATGAAGAACGGTAGTGGAAGACTGTGTTTGAAGCAACCCAACTTTTGTTACAGTTTTAGGTACTTCTTCAGAATTATAAATCTCTTCTTACCTCTTCCAAACCCAGGTCTGCTTTGGATAAATGTGTTAGCCTACTAGAATATTGGCAGCATAATTTTAACACTGTATATGCTCGTGTATAAGCCGAATTTTTCTGCACATTTTTAATGCTGTTTTTGAGGTAAAATTAGGTGCCTCGGCCGATAATTCGTTCAGCTTATACTCGAGTATATACAGTACTTGACAGTAGTTTTTGAGGGTTTATAAAAGACAAGTACATTTCCTCTTTAGGGTAGGAGTCGGTTATCTTCTAGTAATTCACTGTAATTTGCTATTTCTTATTCTTCTGTCATATCGCTTGTTTATGTGGAAAGTGTGGAGCATAAGAAGCTAAAGAGCAGTCGGAGAGGAAAGGACCCGAGGGCTCCTTTGCCCCGTGCAGTTATCCCCAGGAAAATGAGGCAAATGCAAAAACTGGTTCTTATGGTTATGTTTTTCTTTAGAACATGCTTTGCACCTCCTATGGCGAGAAATTGTTACACCCGAGGGCTTGAAACTCTACTATAATCCATACACAGGCTGGTAAGGCCAATTTTCCTTTTGTACTTGTTTTAAAAAAATAAATAACATGAAAGGTTGTACCTTACTGCTTTTATCCATTATAGAATCTAAAGGGAAAATGCTAAATTAATAGGTGATTAGAATTTTTATAGATAGGGTAGAAATGGAATAAGTAGCACTTACCATTTTCCAGTAAATGACTGCAGGATAATAGACTTAAAACAGTTAAATCTCAGTATTTGAAATGAAATTATAATTCTAGGTAAAAATGTCACTTTGTTATGGGCTAGTTTTTACATTTTTTATTAAACTTGTCAATTTGTATTGCAAGCTCTGTGAACATAATTAATAAAACATAATAGTTATTTACTGCCCTTCTTATTTTTAAGAGAAATTCCTAAAGATCATAGAAAGTAGCACAGACATGTTCCCTTTTTTGTTTGTTTGTTTTGTTTTGTTTTGTTTTAAATCCTTTCATCGGGGGCTCATGCAACTCATCACAATCCACACATGCATCCATTGTACACTTGGATCCACTCAAGCACATTTGTACATTTGTTGCCCTTATCATTCTCAAAACATTTGCTTTCTACTTGAGCCCTTGGTATCAACTCCTCATTTTTCCCCTCTCTCCCTGCTCCCCACTCCCTCATGAACCTTTGATAATTTATAAATTATTTTGTCATATTTTACACCATCTGATGTCTCCCTTCACCCACTGTTCTGTTGTCCATCCCCCAGGGAGGAGGTTATATGTAGATCCTTGTAATCCGTTCCCCCTTTCTACCCATCTTCCCTTGACCCTCTGGTATCGCTGCTCTCACCACTGGTCCTGAAGGGATCATCAGTCCTGGATTCCCTGTGTTTCCAGTTCTTATCTGTACCAATGTAAATGCTCTGGTATAGCCGGATTTGTAAGGTAGAATTGGGATCATGATAATGGGGGACAGGAAGCATTTAAGAACTAGAGGAAAGTTGTATGTTTCGTCATTGCTAGCACTGCACCCTGACTGACTCGACTCCTCCCGCGACCCTTCTTTAAGGCAACAGACATGTTCCCTTTTAATGTGCTGTTATTAGTGTCCATCTAGTTGGCCTTGACCCAGAGTGACCCTGTGCACAACAGAGCAAAACACCAACCAAACACGCACTATCTTCATAATTGTTGGCTGTTCTGTTTGAGCCCACTGTTGCAGCTGGTGTGCAGTTACCTCTCTCCTGAGCTGTCGTTGTCACCGCCCCTCCACTTTACCAAGCATGATGTCCTTTTCCAGGGACTGCTCTCCTCTGATAAACAGCCAACGTACATATTTGTATGTTTGATCAATTTCAGACTGTGGCAATAGTAGGAGGAAGTATGGAAACTGAATTTTTCAGTTTCTTCATCTTTGGTTTTATTGGTTTGTGTATAAATTTGGATAGCAGTTGTATTGACTGGTCTTCATTATAGGCGTATAGATATTATAACACAGGCAGCATTGTCTGTCAAGATAGATCTTGAAATATTCTTTTTGTTGATGAATACACCATTCCTCTCCTATTTCTTATTCCCAGCTTAGCAAACCATGTGGTTATGACTCAAAATACCAAGACCAGTTCATTTCAGCCCAGTAATCCCTAGGATATTGATTTTTGTGAGTGTCATTTCATTTTTGGTGACTTCATGTAGTATCATACTTGGAGCTTTCCTGCTACTAATGGATATTTGCAGCAGTTTTCCCTTGTTCTGCGGTGTGTGCCCAGTCGGCAGCTCTTCCCTGTTCATATTTTGAGAGTTCCAACCTGAGGGGGCTCATCTTTTGGGACCACTATATATTATTCCAGTATCCCATCACTATTGGTAATGGTTTCGGTTGCTTACGTTTCAGCTGTGGACAGCATGCTTCTTCTAGTTTGTTGTTTGTCTGGAAGTTCCACTGAAAGCTGATCACCATCGGTGCCCCTACCGGTATTTCACTTCAGTTGCATAGTATCAATGTAGTAGTCGCCTTTTAAGGTAGAAGGGGATAGATGGTGGCTACTTACCAATAATACATTATTTCTACAGATTTAATTACCATTTCAGGCTGTTTTCTTGATTATCATGTGTCAGGGTTTGAATTGTTTCACCCTAAAATAATGTGATATAAAGAAACTGAAACGTTCATGCATTCCTTCTAGTTCTCTCTGAGAACAATAATTTGGAATATTACCTATTTTTCACATATAATGCACACTGTACTTCTTATGCCAAGACCCACCTCCCTCTTACATTATTTTCTTAGGCACGTTAGGTGCATTATATGTGTGTGGACACGATAGTCACATGGGTGCATTGCTTGTGGATATATTAGTAGTATGCTTTTTAATCTGTTTTCTGATGGGTTTTTCTTGTCTTTTCCTTTAGCATTATTCGTGAGTACCCAGTTCCTGGACCACAGTTGCCTGGTGGAATCTTAGCAGATGAGATGGGTCTTGGAAAGACAGTGGAGGTTTTGGCTCTGATTCTAACACATACGAGACAAGATGTCAGACAAGATGCTCTCACTCTTCCGGAGGTAGACGAAGCTCTGTGGGGCTTGGGGGAGCAAGGGCCATATGTTTTCAAAGAACAGCATATGTTGAACATTTGCTTGGCTTTTAAGAATACTTTGTGATTAATGATTTATATTACTTATTAGTTGACTAACTTGGCACATACTTAGGGCTTTTTGTGACCCAGCAGAATTTTTAAAAGTGACTTTGCCCAGCAACAAAGGATTTATGCAATCACTTAGCAGACATCCTCTGGCTTGCACAGAAATTTTGTTTTAGGAAAGTACTATTGCTTCCTCAAATGTTTTGTTGCTTTTACTAAAACTTAGACCAAATGTGTTACCATGGAGTCAGTTTGCACTCATGGCAGCCCCGGGTATTACTGTGTAGACCTGCTTTTGGTTGGGTGTTCTTGACTGTAATCTTGAAGCCAATTGCCAGGCTTTTCTTCTGTGGGATTGCTGAATGGATTCTAACCACCAACCATTAGGTAAATATTCAAATACAAGCTGCCACCCAGAGGCTTTTCTGCCACTTAATTATTCAAAAATCACTGCCACCAAGTCGCTGGAGGTTTCCAAGACTGTAACTTCACGGGAGTAGAAAGTCCTGTCTTTCTCCCCTGTCACTTAATATTGTCTCCGTATTACCATGAAAATTTTTTAGGCCTTTACTTTAAAAATTGCTACGAATCTCAGATATGTATATCTTAAAAGAGGGTATTTGGTAGTTAGATTGCTAGGTGAAACATATCTTAAGTCCTTACCCTAAAACATATAATTGTGTTTAAAAATATAAACTTTAGAGTTCACATATACACATGAAATCCTTAACTTAGGCAACTCTAGCTCAGAGCTCATCTTTCCTAATAAGGATATTGGAAATCATTGCATTAAATTCAGCAGAATGAGACTTTCCTGTGGCTTTGATTATCTCTATGGCTCAATCTGCTCACGGTTAGGACTGTGGGAACTTTTGTTAGGGTTGAGTTTGCAACATCAGCTTTTCAAATTTGAGTTGGAAGTAGAAACAGATGTCTTTTGTAGAAAAATGACTTGATAGTTTTTTTAGTCATTTTATTGGGGGCTCATTCAACTCATCACAATCCATACATCCATCCATTGTGTCAAGCACATTTGTACATTTGTTGCCATAATCATTCTCAAAATATTTGCTTTCTACTTGAGCCCTTGGTATCAGCTCCTCATTTTCCTGTCCCTCCCTGCCCCCGTCCCTCATGAACCCTTGATAATTTATAAATTATTATTTTGTCATTTCTTACTCTGTCCGATGTTTCCGTTCAGCCACTTTTTTGTTGTCCATATGTTGTTTATATGTAGATCCTTGTAATCATTCCCCCTTTGTACCCCACCTTCTCTCTACCCTCCCGGTATCACCACTCTCACCACTGGTTGGTCCTGAGGGGTTCATCTGTCCTGGATTGCCTGTGTTTCCAGTTCTTATCTGTACCAGTGTACATCCTCTGGTCTAGCCAGATTTGTAAGGTAGAATTGGGATCATGATAGTGGGTAAGGAGGAAGCATTTAGGAACTAGAAGAAAGTTATATGTTTCATCGTTGCTATAGTTCACCCTGACTGGCTCATCTCCTCCCTATAACCCTTCTGTAAGGGGATGTCCAGTTGCCTAGAGGTGGGCTTTGGGTCCCCACTCCGCACTCCCCTTCATTCACAGTGATTTGAATTTTTTTTGTTCTTTGATGTCTGATACCTGATTCCTTCAACACCTCATGATCACATATGCTGGTGTGCTTCTTCCATGTGGGCTTTGTTGCTTCTCAGCTAGATGGCTGCTTGTTTATCTTCAAACTTTTAAGACCCCAGACATTGTATCTTTTGTTAGCCGAGCACTATCAGCTTTCTTCTCATTTGCTTATGTGCCCTATCATTTTAACTATCAGTAACTTCCTGGGTTTTTCTGCTCACTAGCCACTAATTCTAAGTGGCTAATTTCAGTAGTATCAACTCAATGGGTTCTCTGTTTAAATAGGCTTTAAAAACTTCATTTGGGAAGTTCCAGAGTTGAGTAAATAATTCTAGAAGATATGACAATATGTGCCATTGTAGAGTAGTGGTGGGCTGTGAGGCCTGGGATAAGAAGTAACTGTGTACGAGTCACAGACCCGTCTACCCTTTCTTTTTGTGCACGTTTTGCATCTCTGTAATAACCATTTGAATGTTATTAAACAGTTGAGAATGCTGAAAGCAAAACACTGTAACTACTGAATGTTGTTTGCATCAGGGAAAAGTGGTGAATTATTTCATTCCATCACACAATTCTGGAGAAAAAGTGAAAAAACCCACAGAAACCCAGAATGTGGCCGTTGAACCCAAAGTAAAAGTCCAGTGCCCCCGTAAGTATGCCTTCTCTAAAGTAAATACTCGCTTCTGGTGATCTTTGTCTGACGCTTTTCAGTTGCCATGGAGAGATGGCTTGTAATTGTTAATGAATGACTGTTTTACAGACCTAGGTATGTGTAAGTGAATTTAATTGTAAATCATATTATTGTAACAAAAGAAAAGGTTTATTCTCTAGTTAACTGTTTCAAATTTTGCTATCAAAATGAATCCCTTCTTTGTGGTAGCTTATGCTTAGATAATTTAAAGATTTGGGTATTTGGGGTTTTGGTTTTTTTTTTGTTTTTTTCATTTAGAATAGTAGCAGATCAGCAGATTAGTATTTGTAATTCATCTTTGAATTATTTCCATTTCAATAGTTTAATTTCTGCTGGGTTGAGATCATCTTTTATGACATACTTTGCAAAATCACATTAAACAGAATCTACCTCTGAGAACCGTTTGACTCATTTTTTTCTTAATCTCAGACCCCAATATGCATTGATTATAATTAGCTGATAGTTGTATTCTTTTTATGTAGCCACACGTGTGATGATATTGACAGCTATGAAAGAATTGAACTGGAAAAAAGGCGTGTCCATTCTTTCCATCTATAAGTATGTCAGTTCTATATACAGATATGATGTTCAGCGGAATAGAAGTCTTCTGAAACGGATGCTGAAATGTCTGATTTACGAAGGGCTCGTTAAACAGATCAAAGGCCATGGTTTCTCTGGGACTTTTACACTGGGGAAGAATTATAAGGAAGAAGATATATGTGATAAAACAAGAAAGCAGGTAACCGCATTTATGAAGTACCTATATGTGATAACTTGTCCGGATAAATTGGCAGAATCTGCTTTGACACCGAAGCTTTTACAGTCTGAAGGTCATGAACAAGTTAGTAAACCAAATAGCTACTACTACAGGCATTTCCGACGATGAACGTTCCTAACTTAGGTTTGCTGCTTTCTGCAAATCATTCCATGTGAGTAGAGACTGTCATGATTAAGCATGCTGTAGAGTTTAAAGTGTCTGTTATGCTCATGCTGTGTTAAGCACTTAGAAAGTTTGTCCCGAATTTTAAAATATTTCAAATAGCATAAATTTGCTTAGTATTTTACGTAAAATTTGAATATTTTACGTAATTCTGTTCTTTCCTACATCATCATTTGGTTATAAAACTACTTCTGATAGAGTAATTTCTGTTTCCTTTTAGGAAAACAATTACAATATTTATAAAACTAAATCAAGGAAATAATGACAGGTCAAAATATGGACCTATCAGCTCAGCTACTCTAATAGAAATAGCAGGCAAAAAACATTTTCTCCAACATTTTACCCCTAGGCTACTCTGTGAGGATACAGAACACATGTTCATCCCATTGATTCAGTGTTAAGTGTCCTAACTCACATAACACTTTCAGGGAACAATCCCTTGCTTTCCCTATACCACCTCACCCCTACCCCACCCCCAACAATATTTGTTACCCTACTTTGGTATTTCTGTAACATCCTATACTTACATATGATAAGTTTCTATTATCATTGTCTATCCTGTTGCTTCTCTTTTCCAGTAAGCCCCTTTTAGACCAAGGGTCAAATAATACACAGGTATGCATTACTTAAGTCTACAGTATGTTCTGTGAAATAAGACATGTGATTTGGATGTTGTAAGAAACACATGGACGGTCACCAGTTAGTCCCTCGACTCTTAACACCACTGCTATACCAAAAGATTGAAAACCTTGTCTCTACTACTGCTGGCCCTGTGTGACCTTGGCCCAATCCCTGAGAGTTCTGGTTTGCCTCTTCCTGCCGTTCAGCTGGCATGGCAGCCACCTCACTTCTGGCTCACTTTTGCCCTCCCTTCCCTTCCTCCCTCCCTCCCTTTCCCATCCACTTTAAACCCCAAGCTAAACCCACAGCCCAACTCATAATGACCCTATAGTACAGAGTAGAAACTGCTCCTTTGGGTTTCTGAGACTAAATCTTTATAAGAGCAAGAAGCCTCACCTTTCTCCCATGGAGTGCCTGAGAGGCTCAAGCCACTACAGTGTTGTGAGCAGTTCAAGGCATAACCCACTATACCACCAAGAGTCCTCTTCACTTCATGGGCTGTACATTTTTCCAGTCCTTCCTACCCCTCCTCCTCACACTTATTCCTGCAGCCTCCAACCCAAGCATCATCACAGGGTGCTCAGGCCAAGTGGGTGAACATTCCATAGGGCAGTGTGTACAGCCTGCCTGGAGCCAGAGCTGTGGAACAGGCAGCCAAAGATGGGCACCAGCTCCCCCCATCACCCCCACCCACCCCCATCCTTCACCTCTGCCAACTTGGGACCTAAAGAACTGGTGAGAAGATTCGATCCTTTGCACATATGAAGTACACCTACTGCGCCCTTTTCTACAGTCAGAATTTCTGACCTCTGTTAGATCCTTTCAGACTGTGAATGTATATTCCAAAACATAATGGATGTGAGACAATGCATACGTGTATTTGTATCTGTTAGGCTGAAATCTTATGAATACGTGTAGATATATTTGGAAATTTAATTTCCCAACTTGCCTATACTAAAGTAATCAACAAATTATTTTCTTTAACAGGCAATATGGAGTCCAAGGAAAGTTCAGAAAGAACCCACAAAATCAGGAAACAAGGACACTGATTCTGAGTACTTGCCATCAGACACCTCTGATGATGATGATGGCCCTTATTATTATTATTATAAGCCGAGGAAAAATCGTAGTAAATTGAGGAAAAAGCCTATTCCATCCACTGAAATAGAAAACCAACAACCTAGCATCAATTCTGACTCACAAGGACACTGCCCAGCTGCCAGTGACATTGAAATTACTGATGCCACCATGTCTAAAAGCACATGTGTTTCTGAAGTCAAGCAAACACCTGAATCTCCAAAGCTTGCAAGCAGTGATCTGCCACATTGTGCTCCCGTGAGTCCCTCTAACGCCTCTGACTATCGCTTTGAGTGCATATGTGGGGAATTTGGCCACATCGACCGTAAGGCTCGTGTTCAGTGTCTGAAATGCCGCCTGTGGCAGCATGCAAAATGTGTGAACTACGAAGAAAAAGACCTGAAAATTAAACCCTTTTACTGCCCGCACTGCCTTGTTGCGATGGAGCCAGTGTCCACGCGGGCCACTCTGATCATCTCCCCAAGCTCCATCTGCCACCAGTGGGTGGACGAGATCAACAGACACGTGAAGTCGTCTTCTCTTCGCGTCTTGGTAAGGCATGTTTGGTTTTAGGAGGATTGTTGTTAACACTGACTAGATTGATGGATATCTCTCATTACACCTCTACACACATGCATCGAATTGCCACTTTAAGCCACACATTTCTTTTTATTAATAACTTATTTAAAAACGATTATACACTATTAGCTTATAAGTGAAACTCTGTGACACTATATGAAACTGTATATAACATTTGAGATATTTGAGTTCGTAAGGGTCACTTGGGTTGTTCAGTTTGACAATCTCTTTACATTTGATGCTTACTTTCTAAGAACTTTTTGACTGTGTTTGTAATGTTTTCCCGTTAGAATGTTTTCCTGTATGAAACTAATTTACTGGGATTAATATTCAATTTATATGCACATCTGATTGATGTGAACCCACAGAAATAGGTATACTTACCCAGAGAATTATGAGAGTGGGAGGCTTAGAAGGAAATGAATTTGGATATTTATTTGTCTCATTAAATGGATAAAAGTCAGCATAAATGCTAGGAAGTAAATGTAAATGATTTCTGTAATTTTTTTTGAGGAAATTGAAATATGTCAAAATGGTGCATCCCATAAACATAGTGTAAATAAGCCTTCCTCCAGTCTGATGCCACATTCTTCTTCATATAAACCAGCTTCTCTAAGTATGTTCTTTGCACACAGATTGAATCAGTATGGTGAGAAGATAACAACCCTGATACACACCTTTCCTGGTTTTAAACCAGGCGGTATTATCTTGTTCTGTTCTCACAACTGTCTTGATCCAAGTACAAATTCTGTGTGAGCACAATGAAGTGTTCTGGAATTCCATTCTCCTCAGAGTTACCCATTGCTTATTATGTATGACCCACAGAGTTGAATACATTCTTCGGAAAGCCCATGGTATTCCAGTTGTGGTAGTCCATGACATTCTAGTATTCTTTACGAACATCATTCAAAGGCATCAGTACTTTTTTGTGTCCCATATTTATTATCCGGCTTTCGAGTGCACCTGAGGTCATTGAAAATACCATCGCTGAGTTAAGCACACTTCAGTCTTCAAAGTGTTAGCTTGGCTCTAACACTTCAAAGATTTGCCCAGTGCAGTACACCAACTTGATTTTTCAACTGTTGCTTGTATGTGCTTTGATTATGGATCAACATAAAATGAAGACCTTGATGACTTCAATATTTTCTCCATAGATCATGTTATATAGCCCTGGTCAGGTAAGTGTTCGACTACCAACTGCAAGGTCAGCAAATCAAACCCACCAGCAGCTCTGAGGAAGAAAGACGTTGCTCTGTAAAGATTATATCCACCAGAACCCTTTATTGAGTGGCTCTCAGTCATCAGCCCAGCTTGTTGGTAGTAGGTTTATTTGTGTTTGGGCTTTATTATGATGTTGCTCATTGGTCTAATTGTAAGGATTATATTTTCTTTATGTTGACGTGTAATTCTTCCTGAAAGTTGTCTTCATCAGTAAGTGCTTCAAGTCCTCTTCACATTCACAATCTGCATATGATGTGGTGGTCTTCATACAGCCTAGCTTTTCATTCAGACTATTTGCTCAGCATACAGATTGAATAAATATGGTGAAAGGATACAACCTGATACACAGATTTCTGGATTTTAAACTATGCAGGCCTCAAATAAAACAAATTTGTCAGCATGGCCCACGAGCAGGCCTTGTTTAGTTCTGCTTGACTGACAGTTGCTGTCATTTGGAACTCATTGGACACCTAACAACAATAGCAGTATCCCCTTGTTCAATTTGAATGACTTGCCTGTTGGTCGATGTACAGGTTCCTCATAAGCACAAGTGAGTGTTCTATAATTCCCATTTCTTGAAATCTGTAGAATTTTTTTAGGCTCTAAACAGTCAAATGCCATTGCATAATATATAGAATACTGGTAAGCATCTTCTGGTATAATCTACTTTTAGCGGAGATCTATCTGACCTAGCAATTACATCTTTTGTTCCACATCTAATGAACTCAACTTGAATTTCTGACATTTCACTATTGATGGTGTTAGTACTACTGCAACCGTTTTGGAATTCTCTTCAGGTTTTTTGTTTGTTTTTTTTTCAAATTTTTGCATATGATATTCATTCAAAAACCAAACTTGCTGCCAAATTTACTCAAACTCATATCAACCGTATAAGACAGGGTAGAATTATCCCTGTGAATTTCTGAGACTGTGAACCTTTCTGGGAATAGAAAGCCTTATATTTCTTCTGATATTAATGGTATTGCTCAATAATTTTTACACTTTGGAACCACAAATCAGGAGCTCTTTTCTAGGGGAATAAATACATTTGGGGCTGAATCTTGCCTCTGAATTTTGAGCAAGTTACTTTACATTTATATGTGAGATAAGAATAATTATAACCATCTTGTTTTTGAAATGACAGTTAATGACACTGAACAACTACTCGAGTGCTTCAAGTCTTGATCCCGTGGTGCTTTACCCTTTTTATTTCAACCACTTGTTTATTTTTACTGAGAAAACTTCAATGTTCTTCCAGATTGACCTCAGCTTTTGGCGCCTCTGAATTTACCTCTCAACCTTAGAATTAATCATTCCTCAATAATAATGATGTGATTATGTATTGGCATTTACTTATGTTATAGCTCCTTTCACGTTTTGCTTATGCTATTAGTCTTCCACACTAACCTGTTTCTTTCTCCAGATGGATATAGTCTGTGTTTTCGAGTGTTGGGTGGTCCTAAGCAAATAGAAAGGATTCCTTAACTGAATAAATGAGGGTTCCATTTATCTCTGAAGACCATTTTATAAATTCCTATGTCTACACTGATTATTTACTAGGTATATCAAGGAGTGAAGAAGGATGGCTTCTTACAGCCTCACTTTTTGGCGGAACAAGATATCGTTATCATTACCTATGATGTCCTTCGTTCAGAACTAAACTATGTAGATATCCCACATAGCAACAGTGAGGATGGGCGTCGTCTACGTAAGCAGAAGCGCTATATGGCCATTCCCAGCCCTCTCGTAGCTGTGGAGTGGTGGAGGATCTGCCTTGATGAAGCTCAGATGGTTGAATGCCCTACTGTAAAAGTAAGAATTTTTGGAAAACATACTGAGGGAAGAAAGTGGGTGAAAAAACTAGGGGGAAATTTTCTTTAGGAAACTTAATCATTTCTTTACTATACAAGATAGCTGCAAAAGTTCATGGAAAAACTCCCTTCTCTTTTAATTCCATTATTCCTGAACGTTTGGAAACCCCCTTGCATAGTTCACATACACTATTGATATTGATCAAAAGTTTGCTGTTAAGCATTCTACATTTATATTTTTCTTAGGGTATGAACCCCTCTGAAATTATTTTTGTAATCTGTGCATCTTTGCTCTGTAGGCATTTATGCATTTAAATAAGGGTTTATATGTGATACAGATTAATGAAAATTGTTCAGCGACTTTTATAATGCTTTCTACTAACAAGAAAGCTTATCTTGAAGGCACTGATAGTTTTGGCCAGAGTTGATTTAGATCAAATTGTGACCAAAAAATACTACTTTATAGAATAGAATTTTGAGTCAACTTTCATTTTTTATATCTTTATTTTGTCCTCTCTGACCAGTCTGGAACCCAGTCTGAATTTTTGAATCATATAGTTGACATCTGAGGATTGGAGTGGTCTAGGGATGTATTAGGTTGGAACTGCCCCTCCTCTTCCTGGGGAGCAGGGCAGCCTCTAAGGAGAAGCACTGTACTAAAAGATGGTCTGTTAACCACGACACTAACCGTGAATGTGATAACTGTTACATACGAGCAGGCACTTCTCACTTGACATCTGGTCGTGTCCATTCTCCTGTGTCTTTTTTTAATCTTAATTTCTCTCATTTCATCAGGCTGCAGAAATGGCTCAGCGCTTGAGTGGGATTAATCGGTGGTGCATCAGTGGCACTCCAGTGCAGAGAGGATTGGAAGGTAATAAATAGATGGTTTCTTCCCAGATTGCAGGCCTATCAAAAGCTTTGTTTACATGGTTTACTGATGATATGTGTCTTTGCAGTTGCTTCCTACTAATTTCACGCATTTATCCTTTTAAATGAAATTCGGGTGATGTTTAGTTGGTGTGTGAGAACAAATGAAAGCGCAGTCTTGTTGCTTTACTGAACCATGATTGTGTCTACCGAAGCACTTTAGGTGTAGGTCAGAGTTGAAGCTAGAATTGTAAAGTGGTAGTTAGAAAAGGGGAAAAAAAACCTAAAGAAGGAAAAGAAAAATAGTTTCGATTAAACCACTGTATAAAAATAGAGTCCATAATACACTCTTTTTTTTTTTGGCCAGTCCCAGCCCCCACCCCCCCAACTCCATAATACACGTTTCATTGACTGTCTCTATATATATTATAGAACTATAGTTTTGCTGATTATAAAAGTTAGGAAGTATTAATAAGCCCAATAAAGTATAATATCACATCATATGTACCTGCTATTATTCCTTTAGCCATTCCATGTTTTTGAAATTTAGATGGTTTCAATTCCTTTCCTCCACCCACAGCTAATAATACTACCTGTGTTATTGCATTACTCCCATTCATATCACATTTTTCCGTAGTATAGACATTATATTTTAAAAGCTCTTAACTGGTAAATATTTAAAACTAAATGTTCAAGGACATGTTTTACATAATCAAATCTTGAAAAGCTGTCATTAACATATAGTTAAATTATACAATTGATAGATGGCAGTGGTAAATATTTTTCCTCAAAACTTAATATTCTTTCTTGAAATTCAGGTTTTCCTGTACTGTGTTTGTGTTCAGAAGGATAGCTTACTCTAGTAAAAGGAAAATAACTTCCAATACCGTGGCTTAAAAACAATATTTTTTGAGACTCGTACTTGGAGGACATTTTCTAGAACTTTATTAAATATATGTTCATATATTTGCATAATTGGAATAAGCTAGATGAAGATGAGTGTTGAAAGGGCACCATCAGTCTCCTTCAAAGGCCATGTTAAGACTAAGTGGTACCTGCTGGACTTTACATAGATTTTGGGGATGTGGAAAATGTTGACAGGTGTGTTTAGCGCTTGTCAACATTGAACAAAATTTTTCTTGGTTAATCAGAAGGAAAAAAACACGCAGTTTTATTGTATACCATAAGTGACACAGTGAAACTGTAGATATTTAAGATGTAAAATTTGAACATTTTGACATATAATTTGTTTATCTAGCTTATCTATCTGTCTATCTATCGAGAACTATTACAACAACCTAGATAATCACCTCCCAAGTTTCCATGTGCTTCCTGTCCATCTAAAGATGTACGCACTTTCCCAAAGTTCTTCGGTGTGTAAATCATCTTTTCCTCTTTACCTCTATGACTCTCTGATATCTTTATACTGAACCTTTCAGTTTATCTTTGTTTCCCTAGTTGCATCACTGGGAGTATTGTCCTGTTGTGATTTGCTACTTTGTATTTGGAAGTGGAATTCTCATTTTTCTTTTTGCCCTGGGCTAAGCTTTCTCAACCTTAGCCTTTTTGGCGTTTGGGCCTGATAATTCTTTATTGAGAGTGATTGGCCTTTGAATTATAGGGTGCTTAGCACCATCCTTGGCTTCTACCCCTGTAGGTGCCTGTTGTGACGACGAGGATGTCTCCAGACATTTCATAGATCTCCTGGGGGCAGAATCATATGCCTTCACTTCCACCCTGCTTGAGAACCACTGCTAGACTAAAAGCGATGAACCAGATTTGGTGATTTATTAATTTAGTAAATGTTTATTGTGCAAGAAAATGAGGCTAGAGTGTTATCAGTCATTAATTTGCCAGACTTTAGCATGTGTGTTAGTCTGGGTACTTTAGAGAAACAGAGCCACAGAAACTCATGTATAAGAGAGAGTTTTATATAAAGGCTAAGTGCACATCAAGAAAACATCCCGCTCTTTCCCATCTTGCAAGATGGCGGGTGAGAAGGCTGAGAAGCCAGACGCCAAGGAGAAGAAGCCGGAAGTCAAGAAAGCCGATGCCAGTGACCAAGTTAAGGCAAAGGGGCAAAAGCCCAAGAAGGGGAAGCCCCACTGCAGCCGAAACCCAGTCCTAGTCAGGAATCGGCCAGTATTCCCGCAAGGCCATGTACAAGAGGAAGTACTCGGCGGCCAAGTCCAGGGTTGAGAAGAAGGAGGAGAAGGTTCTGACTACTGTCACGAAGCCAGTCGGTGGTGACAAGAACGGCGGGACCAGAGTGGTGAAGCTGCGAAAAATGCCTAGGTATTACCCTACGGAAGACGTGCTGCGGAAGCTGCTGAGCCGCAGCAAGAAGCCCTTCAGCCAGCATGTCAGGAGACTGCGCGCCAGCATCACCCCAGGGACCGTGCTGATCATCCTCACAGCACCACCGAGGCAAGAGAGTGGTCTTCCTGAAGCATCTGGGCAGCAGCTTGCTGCGTGTGACTGGACCTCTCTCCCTCAATCGAGTTCCTCTGCGCAGAACACATCAGAAATTTGTCATCGCCACTTCTACTAAAGTTGACATCAGTGGTGTGAAAATCCCCAAGTATGTCACCGACGCCTACTTCAAGAAGAAGAAGCTGCCGAAGCCCAGACACCAAGAAGGCGAGATCTTTGACACTGAGAAAGAGAAATACAAGATCACGGATCAGCGCAAGGCTGATCAGAAAGCCGTGGACTCCCAAGTTTTGGCAAAAATCAAAGCTGTTCCCCAGCTTCAAGGCTACTTGCGTGCTACCTTCACTCACAAATGGAGTTCATCCTCACAAACTGGTGTTCTAGATTCTTGCAAAGAACTTAATTAAATAACCCAAATATGAAAAAAGAAAAGAAAACATCCCAACCCAGTGCTGCCCAAGCCCACTAGTCCAATATTAACCCATATGTCCGACACCAATCCACAAAGTCCTCCTCCCCCGTCTTACAAAACACTACACTATGATGTCAACTGCAGGAGGAAAGCCGAGTCAGAGAATGTGTAAGCATCTCAGTGCTGGCAAGGGTCTCCACAAGGCTGCTCCAGCACCCAGGGCTGCATCGGGTAGGTCTATGTGGCTTCTCCTTGGGGGTGGGATATCTTGCAGGAAGTCAGCCTTGCAAGCTGAAGCAGGGAACTGCTAAGGCAGCTGCATCCTGGTGCAACCATCACAAAGCAAGAGGCCCAAGAACTCAAAAGGCGAGGCTTACAGAGCCATTTATCCCTCCGCCCTTCAATTAACCCCACACATGCTTATCAGCCAGGTTGGCACAATAAACTAACTACCTCAGCCTGTTTCTGCACAAAGGCTAAAATAATGCCAGTCTGCTTGGAAAATCAGATAAGCAAGAACTGTGCTCAATTCCTCCTTCACTTCCTGCCATTGCTTGTCTCATTAATTAAATGACGAATTAGAAGACCCTGGTGGTGTTACCTCTTGGGCTGTTAATCGCAAGGTCAGCAGTTTGGAACCACCAACGCTGCTCCATGGGAGGACGACACAGCTTATGGTACAGTCTCGGAAATCCCCAAAGGCAGTTCCATTCTGTCTTACAGGGTTAGTATGAGTCAGAATTGATTCAATGGCAGAGGATTAGAGGGGTGTGG
Organism: Tenrec ecaudatus; assembly: GCF_050624435.1. Taxonomy (NCBI): domain Eukaryota; kingdom Metazoa; phylum Chordata; class Mammalia; order Afrosoricida; family Tenrecidae; genus Tenrec; species Tenrec ecaudatus. The sequence goes on from NC_134536.1 coordinate 22,267,722, forward strand.
CTATTGTTGTTAATTATAAGTACTACCATTAGCACAGTACCTGGTACATATTAGATAATCCATTAATGGAAGTTAATTATTTTTTTAAATAGTTTTATTGGTGTCTGTTATAGCTCTTATCACAATCCATACATACATCCATTGTGTCAAGAACATTTGTACATGTTGCCATCATCAATTTCTTTTTTAAAAATCATTTTATTGGGTGCTCGTACAACTCATATTAAAATTCATACATAAATCCATTGTGTCAGGTACATTTGATGCCATTTGATACTCCACTCTCTCTCCCTCCCCCTTCATTTGCTACTGTGTGCTCTGATCAGATGTGTCCCTCTCACTGAACTATAGCTTCGGTGCTGTCCTCTGAAGTGAATTCTTCTGGGGGGGGGGGGCATCATCATTTTCAGAACATTTTCTTTCTACTTGAGCCCTTGATATCAGCTCATTTTCCCCTCCCCCACCCTTCCTCTTATGAACCCTTGATAATTTATTATTATTATTTCCCCATATCTTACACCGACTGCTGTCCCTTTACCCACTTTTCTGTTGTCCATCCCCCTAGGAATGGATTTTATGTAGATCATTGTTATCAGTGCCCCCTTTCCCCACCTTCCTTTTATGCTCTTGATATCTCTATTTTAATTATTGGTCCTGAGGGGTTTATCTGTCATGGATTCCCTGTGTTTTCCAGCTCTTACCTGTACTCATGTGCATGCTCTGGTCTAGCTGGACTTGTAAGGTAGAATTGAGGTCATGATAGTGGGGGCAGGAAGCTTTAAAGAACTAGAGGAAAGTTGTATGTTTCATTGGTGCTATATTGCACCCTGACCTGGCTTGTCTCTTCCTATGACCCTTCTGTAAGGGGGTGTCCGATTGTCTACAAATGGGCTTTTGGTTTACATTCCACATTCCCCCTCATTCACATTGATAGGATTTTTTTGTTCTGGACCTTTGATGCATGATAACCTGATCCCATTGACACCTCATGATCACACAGGCTAATGTGCTTCTTCCAGTGAAAGTTATTTCAACCGTTGCTAGTATTGTTCTTATTTCATGTCCATTCATTTACTTGTACGTGTTTTAATGTAGTGATGCATATAACATCAGTCTTTGTGGGTGGCTCCTTTACTGGTTCATTTATTCCTTATAAAAAGATGTAAAGTGTCTTCAAAATGTTCATGGAAAAATTTTAATTCCATTCGTTCACAAACTTTTGAAGCTTCCTCATATTTGAGCCCATATTGCATGCATACTTTTATATTTCACTTTCCTTCCCACTAAATGTGGCATCCTAAACCGTTTTCACAGAGCTGATAATGTAGTGGTTCATCCTTCGGCTGCTAACGGCAAAGTCAAAAACCACCAGTTGCTCCATGGTAGGAAGATGAGGCTGCCAACTCCCTTCAAGAGCTGCACTCGGAAACCCTTAGGGGTGGTTCTCCCTGTCCTGTAGGGTTGCTATGAGTTAGAACCAACTTGAAGGCAATAAGTTGTTTCTGGTTTGTTTAGGTTTTGAGAAGCAGGTTTTTTACGTATTCAAATGTTAGAAAGGAAAATCACTTTATGAAGTTAATCATGATTTATTTCTGTTTGAGACATTTTCTGTTTATTTTGGCATGAGCTTCACTGTATGATAACAATCTCTATTTTTTATACCTGTCTTAATCTTATTTCTTGGAGGGGGATGTACTAGATCAAAGAATCTGAGGAACCAGAGAATGTTCTTCATGTTACCTATGTGCTCACAGTCCTCCTCCTGCTCCCTAGTTCAGTATGCTCATCTTTGTTAGCTTTAAAACACAGTACCATATGTCTCTCGCCTGGAAATTTTAGGCTTTTGAACCAAGGATAAATTTTGTGTAATGATTTTTTTAAACTACAGCATTCAAGAACCTAACACAGGATGTAGAGCAAGTACATAATAAATGTAAGTTTGTGATATATAATGTCTGCAAAAGTGACTATTCAACCCCTCTTTTAAAAATTATTACTTAAAAGTAGCATTTGTCATTCAGCCATGTATAAGTCAGTGGCATTAACTACATTGACCAAGTTGTGAACCCATCACTGCTCTCTGTTCTCAAATATTTCATCACCCTTCACAAAAACTCAACACACCTTAGGTGCCGTGTTTCCATTTCCCCCTTTTATCCTTTCTGATAGTCACTAATGATGCATTTGCCTATTCTACATGTGGACTTGGCATATCCAAAGGGTACTTGGCAGCATCCAAAGGAGCCATAGTGGTTAAAAGCACTTGACTGCTAACCAAATGGTTGACAATTTGAATACACCAGCCACTTGCTGGGTGAGTGGAAGGTAGGGGGAGATGTGGCAATCTGCTTCTGTAAAGATTTACATTCTTAGCAACCCTGTGGGACAGTTATACTCTGTCCTATAGGATCCTTAAGCTTTGAAATAGACTCCACAGGTGTGGTCAGTGGATGGGGATCTTACAGTATTTATTCTTTTGAGAAGCAACTAAAATTAATGGGTTTCTTCTTTTTTTTCAGATCTTTATGGGTTAGTGCTCTTTCTTGGAATTGATCCTTACTGTATAAGGCACTGGTGGGTCCGACTTCTGTACCATCCTTACTGCAAGAAGAATCCTCAGCCCCTCTACAGCTTTATTGCCAAGATACTATGGAGGTCTGCAAAGAAAGACGTGATTGACCAAGTCAGTAGGATGATTTTCCATTTACTAAGGATATCATAAAGCCGCAGAGTTGGAGTGGGAAGTTGTAATTTCAGTTGAAATCCTGTTTTTTTTCTCACTGCAGATTCAGATACCACCTCAGACGGAAGAAACTCACTGGCTCCACTTTGCTCCAGTGGAGAGGCATTTCTATCACCGCCAGCACGAGGTGTGCTGCCAGGATGCCGTGGCAAAGCTCAGGAAGATTTCCGACTGGGCTCTGAAGCTCAGCAGCCTGGACAGGCGGACGGTTACCTCCATCTTGTATCCACTGTTAAGACTCAGGCAGGCCTGCTGCCACCCCCAGGCTGTCCGAGGAGAGTTCTTGCCGCTCCAGAAAAGGTTTTAAAATCAGTTCCTTGTACTATTATTAACAGTAAAATCATAATTGAAGTAATCAAATCGTACGGCGTCCTCGATAGCCAAAAGTACAACTAGTATTCACTTAATACTGAAGCATAATTAAAACTGCACTACCTGTGCTCTTTAATAACAGTGATGCCTGGTCTGGTCTTTAGAATTGCTTCTGGACTAGAGATCTAGAGGATCTGAGTTACAGACTGAGTAGGCAGAAAAGCTTTCTACTCCTATTGAAAGGGTTATTTTGCTGAGCAAACCAACATTGGAAAGCTTAAGGGTTTTCTTTTTTTTTTTAACTTTAGTAAGATTCAAGTATTGAATCTTTGTTTTATTAAATTGTTTTATTGGAGAATTTAAAAATTAGTGTCTATCTATCCTTTTAAAAGTAATGAGTACATGGAGCCAAGGTGGTATAGTGGTTACTCATTGGGCTGCAATCGTGTGGTAGACAGTTCAAAGCCACCAGCAACTCCTCAGGAGAAAGACTGGGCTCTCTACTCCAATAAACCGTTATAATCTCATAAATCCATGAGGGTTGCTATGAGTCAGCATTGATTCGATTGTGATGAGTGAGATTAATGAGTACAAGAATGAAGAAAATGTTCTAAAATTTGTGATGTTGACCTTAAAACTCTTTTTAAGGTACTAAATATTGAGTTTTATGTCAATAAACTATAAATATTTTTAACACTGGTGGGGGGTCCTGGAGTGGTCCAGGAGGTGTTGCAAAAAGAGATTATATACTTTATCCTGTACTCAAGAAAAAACCAACAACTCACTGCGACCCTATAGAACAGGGTAGAACTGCGTCTGTGGCTTTGAGACTGTAATTCTTCACAGAAGTAGAAAGCTTCATATGTTAGCCTCATGGTTAGAAGCCCAAAACGTAACCCACTACGCCATTAGGGCTTCTTTGGGCTAGTGTACAAAAGTTTTTAATTTCCAGGGGGATTCAGAATAAATTTTACGCTGAAAGGGGAATTATAGGACAAATAGTTTTGGGGAACTATCACTTAGAGCAAAGAAAAAATTTTGTTAAACATTGGAAGATTCTTTAGCTTAGAAAGAATCATATAAACTTAAATGAATAGCATTTGACTAAGGTCTTAGTGCATTTCCATGAATGACTTGCTATCTTTGATCCTCCTCTGTTAGAAATGTCGAGTTTCTGCTTGGGAGTTGGTGAAAATATAAAGAATGCTATTGAACTTGATACAACAGGACATTTCAGTTACTGATATGACACCAAATGGCCACTTGCTAGTTATTATGTAGTGTGAATAACGCTTGTGTTTTCTTTATTTTCTATGCCCTCCTTAAGCAACATTTTACAGTGTTACTGCTCAGAGGGCTTAAAAATGTTAGACCCTCCTTTAAGGAGCCCTGGTGACACTTTTGGGAAAGCATTGGTTGCTACCCACAAGGCTGGTTGTTCAAACATGCAAGCTGCTGCTTGTAAGAAAGCTGAGTCTCTGCCCCCGTAAAGATTTACTAAGGTTTGAAAACTCATTGGCAGTAGAATTTGCCCAGCAGAAAATAAAGTAGCTATAAAACAAAAGGTGAACGTCATAGATTTAAACTTTACTCCTAAAACTTCCACAGGTGCCAAACTTGTGATGAATTTGAGTTAAGAAAAGACATGCTTAGGATGCAGATGAATTTTTTTTGTCGGTTATTTGATACATCTTACCACTAGTAATATGTGTACACAACACTCCATGTTGCCCTCTGTGATTTGCTGCTGTTCTCATTCTTAGAACTGCCCCTGTGGGTTTCTGAGACTAACTCTTTACTGGAATAGAAAGCCTCAGCTTTCTCCCATAAAGCAGTTACTGGTTTCAAGCTGCTGACCTCATGGCTAACGACCCAAAGCTTAACCCCTATACTACCAAGCCTCCTAATGTTTGTTTGCACACAGGAAATGTTAGCTGTTATGTGCCAGGCCCTAGAGTAACTACTTTTACATGCACTAAATTGTTTAGTCTTTTAAAAAAAACAAAACCTTCCAATCATACAGTTTTCCCCATTTGCAGTGGACAAAACTGAGCCTTGGAGAGGTGAATTCATTTGTTAAGGGTCACAGAATATGGCAGAGTTAAACTCAAATCCATATGCCTTGATGCCCAAGTAAGTATGCTGAGCTGGTCTAGCATACTGATCTAGTATGCTCCATGGCATCTCTTCTGTTTGCAGTGTTGTATGTAGATTTCTGTTCCTTTTCTGGGCCAGTTCCACAGACCTTGATGATTTCTACTTATATTTTTCTCAGTGATATTTTGAGAGCAGTGAGGGATCAGGACGCGTGTTGATGTCATCAGTATCAGGCAGCTATCACTTCCAGCACAGCAGGAAAGAGGTAGTTCCATTAGCATCATCATTCATAAGCATTTTACTTCATCGTTATGAAGAAGGAACAAAATAGAGCAGAAACAGAAATGTGTCTAATTCTGGCCTAACCCTCAGCCCCACCACAGGAAAATACTAAGTAGCCTGGGTAGTTAAACTTAATGTGCCTTTAAAATGCACCAGGAATAGATTAAAACTATTCTTTTGGGAACGGTGTTTCTGGAATATAATTACCTAGCAAATAAAAGAGGAAACGACTACTTATGATACTGAGTAAAATTATAGGGATAGTGGGGAAACACTTTTTGGATGTCTTCAAGACCACCTCAAGGTCATTAATTCCCTTGGGAAAGTCCTCTTCCTTTGATTTACTGCAAGGAAAAAATGCCAGGCACAACCAGTGGAGGGGAGAGGTACATGGAAAAAAGTCTGGGGAAATCCAAGCACAGGCGGCTCCTTTCAGTGGAGTCCCATAGTCATGGTTAATTCCTCAACTGTGACATGAGATTGCAGTATGTTTGAAATGTTTCCAACCAGGGAAGTGCATTAGAAATTCAATGCCATTTTTGGTGGGGACAGTATTAAAATTCTGAACTCCCAGAAAAAAAGTTGGAGTTCTACTGAAATTGTATTATTTGTACAAACACTGAGGCACAGCAAGCCACACTGACCAGTTCAGGGAATGACAGGAGCTTTCCCCATGGAGGTTTCCAGCCAAGGGCCAGTTTTAAAACAGGCCTTTTTAAAGGTAGCACACGGGACTGTTTTAACCCTTTTCCACTCATGCCCCTATATAGAGGCAGTCCTTTATAGGAATCGACTAAAATAAGTTATTTGTGGCAATCTTGTTTAATCTTCTACTTACTCCAAGACCAGATAGGAAACTGTATGCATTTGGATAAATAATAAAAAAAGGAAATATCATTTAATAACTAACTCCTCAGTGAACTGAAGAAATGGTGGGAATTATTAAAAGAAATTTTAATATCTGTCTTATCACCAAGCAACTTTAATCTTCTTTTACCCCTCCCCCCTTAAAGGTATATGTCTTTCTGTCTGTAGAAATAATCACGTAAACTGCACATTATAAATATTAAACCATTTATATTAGATTAAACTTTGAAATTTAGCAGTCTTATTAAGTGAGCTATTACGCTCATATGACTCTGCATTTCCCTCTAACTTTCTAGCAAGTCAGTTATACATTTTTGAGATAAGGTGTAATCTTTAACCACAAAAATGTCATGCTTATCACTGATTTGATGGCAATTATTGGTAGTCTGGTAATTTTTCTTTGTTAATGCCACCTGTGACGGAAAAAAAATCACATAACCAATATTTTGTTAATGGTTTTAAACATTTCTTCAGAATAAGTATTGCGATTATTTTTATTGCCACCCTCCAACTATGAAAAGTTTTTATTTTCCTTTATTATTCCATTTCTTGGTTCCCACATCAGGGGAACCATTAAATATTTTCCTCTAACATTAACACATTTTCTTTATCATTATGGTGACTATATATTTTTGATGGTTCATTCTGAAAACATTGAGTCATCTATGTCCACTGCTGTATTGTCTCAGGAATTGCTTTGTGGATCAGACTATGACATTGCACTTGACCTTTTTGTAGCACCTGTTATTAGCATGATACCCTTGTAGGTGCTATAAGAAATATAAGCAGGAATTCGATTTTGGTTCGGCTCTTATGCAGTTTACAGACAAGGGCAATAATAAGATTATAGATTTCTTGTAAAGCAAATGTGATCAATTTCACAAGAAATACATATAATACTGTTATGGATAATTAAAGTAGGAAACTCCTTTTAATTCATTAGTTAAGTCTTTTGCTGAAGTGTCGTTTGACATGATGCTTGGCAGAGCATCATTTTTTACAGGTAAAACAAATTTTAGTCTTAAGAGATTAAATAAGCAAGTATGATTAAGGTTCACATGCAGTCTTGCATTCTAATGTTCATAGTTTCTAATATGTCATACTGCACTTGAGGAAGAGTTGGTTTCTTGTTTCATTCTAGAACACACTGAAGTAGAGAGATGTTTAAGAATGAACAGTGGGGGGGAAATTTTTTTAAAAGAATGAATAGTGGAACTAGAAGATTGCTTGCTTGCTAAAGAAGAAGTGGTAATAACCAGTTAGATGATTGTTGTAAAAACAGAGGTGAAAATAATAAAAATTTATAAATTATCAAGGATGCATGAGGGTGGGGGAAGGAGGGGGAAAATGAGCTGATACCAAGGGCTCAAGTAGAAGGAAAATGTTTTGAAAATGATGGTGACAACAAATTACAAATGTGCTTGACACAGTGGATGGATGATGATAAGAGTTGCGCAAGCCCCCAATAAAATGATTTTTAAAAGGAAAAACTGAAAAACACAATCAGGAAGAAAAAAAAACAGACAAAGGGTATTTCCCAGGGGTTCTTCCTTTTCTAGGACTAACGCTGGGGAGACCGCAGGTGGTCTTAGAAGTCATGAGGCTGGCTACCAGTCCCACCTACCCTCTTCCTGACAGCGTAACCTGCTGCAAGTTACTTGAAAGCGAGCTCATCTTCACCTTCAGTTGAGAAAAAAACAAAACTGAGATGAAGAGAAGGGGCAGAGTCTTTGGGCAGTCTCATGCGTTCTGTCCCTCTTACTGCTAGCACACTCAGGATGTTCTTCCCAGTGTGAACCATCTGTGTTTTCTTTTAGCACCATGACGATGGAAGAGCTGCTGACATCCTTGCAGAAGAAATGTGGGACTGAATGTGAAGAAGCACATCGGCAGCTCGTCTGTGCCCTCAATGGCTTAGCAGGCATCCACATCATTAAAGGTAGACGGTGATTGCTTGGTTATCTCTGGTTCTTCTATGTGCTCTGTGAGGAAGGTTTATTATAGTAAAAATTAAAAATCTTCCCTCAAAGGTGCTCTCACACATCCCTGATAGCAATGCATGTTGGTTCCTTTTATTGGACAGCTGCGCTGTCTGCTCAGAACATTTCACAAACCTTACCATGTCACCTGGGCTTTGACCAAATTCTCTCTGGGGAGCCTCTCTCAGGGATGCCAGGGTATGAGTAGCATCCTAAATGCTCATTCTTGGCTGAGGCATTTTGAACGTCTAGACATAGAAGAATGTTTAAATTTTGACACATTGAAAACTAGAAAATGCAAACAATAGTGACATAAAACAGACCGCTGATTGCACAAGGACAGTGGAGTGAGAGGCAGGAATGGAGTAATGACTTTTAAAGGCATCCTAGAATCATAAAGGTGACAGATAAGTTCATGATCTTGATTGTGATGGTTTCATGGTGGATACATATGTCAGAACTTAAATTACATAAATAAGTGTGTGGAATTTATTTTAGTCACTTGTAATTCATTCAAAAAAACCAAACTTACTACCACCAAATCAAATCTGACTCAGCAAACCTATAGGACAGAGTAGAACTGCCCCCTTTGGATTTCCAAGACTGAATCTTTGTGGGAATAACAGGCCTCATCTTGCTGTAAAACAGCTGGTGGTTTTGAACAGCTGACCTTGAGGTTAGCAGCCCAAATAAACACTGCTCTAAAAAGGTAAGTTGTAAGACTGTAGAATTATCTCATGCTTGAATGAAGAAATTGCACGTGTGAGAGAGAGACATTGAAATTGGATAAAAGAAGGTGCTAGGTCATATTGTCTTATCTGCTTATGGTAGAATTGTGATTGCTTTTTCTTTACTCTGGTATTTTTTTTATATTCTGTAGTTTTTCACCAATAATGGTAGGATATTTATAATAATAAGAGAACAGAGTTAGTGTAACAACTATACAAAAAAACTCTGTAAGTAGTCATAAATGACCTCTCTTCCAGCAAAATCTAACTGAAAACAGTTCTTCTGAATAGCACCAAAAATTTGGAGGTTGTAGCTTGCCTGGGAAAAACTGTCAACTAACAAATAATTATCCCCAGTGAAATGAATTCTTGTATTTGACAGAAATGAGTTCTAATGTTTTATTATTATGAGGTTTTTTTTTAAAGTAGCTTTCTATTACCATATTTATTTTATTCGATCCATTTCCATGTACTCTGCTTACTTTTATAGTCAACTGGGGGCTAGCTCAGAGCTGCTAGCTTTGTGTTAGAACCATCCATCCTTGCAGAAATTTATTCTATACTTTCTCTATGATTCTGATAACCTTGCTGCCCATATAAAGTCAAGAGTCAATTTTAAGTTTAATAAGTCATTAAATGATTTTTTTAGCAAAGACTTTTATCACTGAAGTTTGAATTTACATTAGGAGACTGTAATAGATCTGTACCTTGTATGCCATGATAATTCTTGGGCACTTTCCTATTTGTTGGGCTTCAAGCCATATGGTCAGCAGTTTGAAAACACAAGCAGCTTTCCTTTCCTGGAGAAAGACTGGGCTTTCTACTCCCGTAAACAGTTAGAGTATTGGAAACCAACAGGGGGTTGCTATGAGTCAGCATTGACTTGGTGAGTTTGGTTTTGGAGTTTTTCTTGCAGTAGTGAAGAAATTACTGTGATAGATATATTAAAAGCAATTTAAAAAAAACTCTTAAGGTTCTAGTGTAGATCATTGAATTTTATTCTTTGTATAATGAGTAAAACTTTTTTTGAGTAAAACTTTAAAATCATGTAAATAAATGTTTTATAATGGTGAAATAATATCTATTAAGCATTTTTATTTTTTATATACAAGCAATTCTATATTCATGTTTCATAGAATCTGTAGAGTGGTTATCTTTTGTAGTGTTAGAATTGGAAAGGCATTTGATGATAAATGCCAGTTCCTTCAGTCGTTCTGCAAAGCTCCTAATGCATCAGTTTTGTTGGGTGCACAGATTGTAAAGAGAATTTACCACTATTTTCATGAACTTTATAAGACTTAAAAGAAATCAATTGCCCAGAGAAATTGTATGAGGAGATATTTTAAGCTTTTTTGGACTGTGTTTCCTGCCTTAATTTACTAGCTCTTCAGGGAAAGAGCAAGAATTAGAAAGTATCTGTTATTGTCCTGGCTACTTGATTAGTGTGATGACTTAGAAAGACTCTCAGAAGCAGAGTAGAAGGAACTCTAAATGCGAATTCAAAAAGATGGGGGACCCTGATCTATTGTAGTTCTTATTGTGAACTTGACTATATGATTCAAGGTTTCTGAACCAGAGTTTTCTCCCTCAAAGTATCATTCTTAGTGTGAAGGGAAAGTGGAAATGCTTTGAAAATTATTATCTATAACTACAAGAAAAAATGGGCATATTACTGTATATTCCTGATACACTAGTCAAACATAGCACATGTAACTTCTTTGTGAGCAAATCTTCTCTAAAGTATTCCCTAAAAAGTATTCAATTTGTTAGCAGTGTTTACAAGTTTGCATCTTCTCTCATGAGCCTTAATCATTTCCATCATTTTCACCGCTTCCTCTACTGCTGAGTGTGCCCTCTGGCTGCTCAACTTCAGCTGCCTGCACAGTCCTAGTGAAGGACTGCACAGACAGCCCTGCAGCAGAGCCTCCAAAATGAAAGACACTGCTTCAGGCTTCTCTTCACCTCATTGGGGAAAATTAGGAAATTAGTATCATACTTGTTTCTCAAAGTCCTGAATTAATGGAGGGGAATAATTGCAGTTGAAAACTATAGAGTAATTAACCGTCATAAGTGAGAAATACTATGCATAATAATGAGATCTATTTTTAAATATATAAATTATAAATGTAAAATAGGAATTTAAAAGTATTTTAAGGCCATTAAAATTCAACGTCATAGCTGAAAAGTGATCTTTTTGTGTTTTATATGTTACATAATGCTCATGTAATGTATTTGATATAATTCTCATAATTGCCCAATTATTGACGTATCATTCCTATTTTTCATGGAAAAACAACTTTAAAAAGCCTAGTTACTTTTTTCAAGATGACAGCTAACAAGTAAAGAGTAATGAATTTGCCCTTGATCTTTTGGCTTCACATGAAGGAAGTATTTTATTTCTTTTTATTATGATACCATCTGCTTTTTTTTAAATCAAATAGGCATTTATAAAACACGGTATGCTATTTATAAGAGATGGGAACTCACTCTTAAGTGGAGTAGTATATACCTTGTAGATAATGAAAATTACTAACTGCATTTTTCCCATGTTGTTATGACTCCAGAGTTTGGACAGTGAGTTCATTCTTCACGTGGCCTTTTCTCGTGTCTTCTTTTCAAATTTATTTTCACCATGTCCCTGCTGTGGAATTACTCATGATGGGAGGGGCTTGGGCAAAAGGTTATGCATCATTCATTTCCAAAGACTGTAGGGTCAGTGTCGTTGAATATCAGGAAGTGCATCAGAGCTCTTTGAATCCGTGCCACAGTCGCTGACTGGCTGCAGTCTGGGGACCTATCCATACCAGAGCGCCTTTACAAAAGGATATGCCCCTCTGACAGGGTGTGCCCCATTCCAATGTGGAGATCAGACTGCTGGTGGAAATCTGATTTCTGGAAGGAATCAAAAATTCTTTCCAAGCACCAGAAATATTTGCTTCAGTTTAAGTTCCTCATGAACTGTAGCATCAAACACAGATATTCTGATTTTGAATGCCTTGTTTTCTGTAGATATTTATGGAGAAAAACAACTTGATGATATGGAATCCCCAGCACTTTGTTAACTTGGAAATACTAGTGCCATCAAGTGGCTTAAGAAGGGGAATTCCCAAATTTGGCTTAGACTTACATAACTTATTAGATGTGCACATGTTGTAGAGTTGTTCTCTTTCCCCCCTCAGAGAACAGGTCTTTTTTAGCAAACATTAAAAAGAAAAATAAAGGATAATCTAGGATAGTAATTCAAACTCAGCTGCTTATATTCTAATTTAGTTATTATACCTTCCTTAAAAGGGATGGTAATAATAGAGAATAATTTTAAATTGGCCTATATACTCCAAACTAACTGCCATCAAGTTGATTTAGACTCATAGTAACCCTATGAGATAGGGTAGAACTGCCCCTATGGGTTTCCGTGACTATAAATTTTTATGGGAATAAAAAGCCTCATCTTTCTCCCTGGGAGAAGCTTGTGGTTTCGAACTGCTAACTTTGTGGCTAGCTGCCCAATGAGTAACCTACTTGACGTGGTCACAAAGGATAGTATAAATTCTAATAGAATCCATGTAACTTTTGAAAAGCTTGAATCAAAAATCTTCAAAATTAAACAGAAACAACTAATTGTGCAACTGACACCTAGTGTTACTCTTGTATTATAATATTTTATTATTATGAAAATAATCTTCCTCAGGAAAGTGAGTGGAATCTGGCTGACTATAAAGAACTGTGAAAATATGTGTTTTAGGAAGTTTTCTTTTAGTAGCTGCTAGAACTAGATTGAAAGCAACAGCATGAAAAATGTGTGTAAGATGATCGGGAAGCATTGCCCTCAGCAAGCTGACACTAAAATATCTGTGCACCTTTTGTGTCTGTGTTTCATGATTTTGCTACAATTACAGTATATTTTTCACTGTGTATGTGTCTAGCATTTCAGTTTTTCTCCAGGCAGCAAATAGATTAGCCTCTTATGTTATCCAAGGTCAGTATATTAACAAATGAACACAGCTAGGTGCTAATAAAACTTTATTCTTAGACACTGAAATTCCAATTTCATAACATTTTTTTACAGATCACAAAATATTTTTCTACTTAAATTCTTGCCCCTTCCCCCAAACATTTAAAAATATTGCACCATTCCTAGCTTGTTGGATAGATAAGAACAGATGGTGACTAGATTGGTCCTATATGCCATAGATTGCTAACATGTGCTTTAATTGGTACCTTTGAATAATTTTGAATAGCTGTTTTTGAGTGAGCTGTGAGTGAAGAAACAATATAAGATGCACGCATCTCAGACTTGTGATTTTTATGTCCAGAAATGTACAAAATAATGATTTAGATTTTTATGTAGCACTCTGAATGCACATAATTTGATGTCTAATACCAAGGAAAGCTATACCAACTGAAGAGAATATTATTTTACTAAATGTTTAGTGTTGTGTCTTAAAGATTTGTATATGCATGTCTTTAGTGACCCTAAATCTGTAATTTCAGACCTCATAAAGGCCACTTTTTCTTTTTTCAAAAAAAAAAAAGGGTATAGTGAGTTGTGAACATTAAGTTACAGTTTATAGTGGTATACCCATCTAATAGAGAGTAGATGGCATTCAGAGCTAAACACCTGCCTGACTCTTGGCTATGAAATGCGCTGACCCCTTCAGGTGAGCACGCCTCGGCAGCTGACCTGTACAGAGAGGTGCTGCGCTCCTCGGAGGAACACAAAGGAAAACTCAAAACGGACTCACTGCAAGTAAGTGCAAACTAAACAACTTCAAGTCAGTGTTTTAATTGATTGCGACCAAATACCGTTTCTAAATATTTAGGAGGACAAATTGTCCAATTGAGCTGAATCCTCATCTTTGGGGATAAAGTTTGTGATTTAGCCCGTTTAATGACTGCAAAAGGTGATGTGTATGTATTTGCTCAAACGGTTCGAAATCACAAGTGTGTCTTTGTTCAGGACAGTATTGGTCACAAATTGACAAGATAAAATTATAAAGCCAACCGTATAAAAATAAAAGCATTTATACGTCAAAACATGAGTCAGTTTTACCACTTTTGCATCCGAATATCAACATATTTAGTCACATGGTTATTACCAAAAGAAGAAAATGAATTATATATCCAGCAATGGTACTAAATACAGAAGTAAAATAAAGTGAAGAGCTAAGGAAAATAATTAGAAATTAAAAGCAATAAAATCTAACAACTCATATTTAGAGCTAATTTAGAGGGTTTTAGATATTTGAAATATGATATCATATATACTTGAATATGAGCCTACCCAAATATCAGTCGAGACACCTAATTTTACCACAAAAATTACATTAAAAATGTGGTGAAAAAACTCAGCCTATAGACAAGTATATACCGTACTTAATTTCCTTCCCTATCTTGGTGTGTAGTCCAGTGATTCTTAGACACAATGCTATAGTTAAACAAAGACCATTTGCCATATATACTCAAGTACAAGCCGAGCTTTTCAGCACATTTTTAATGCAGTTTTTGTGGTTAAATTAGGTGCCTCAGCAGATATTTCGATTGCCTTATACTCAAGTATATATGGTATTCATTAATTTTGGCAAGCTTAGTTTTGTATTCCAAGTGAGGCTTTTTGTTTACTATTTATATTGCCAGTCTTTGGGACCCACATATTCACATTGCCCCACTTTAGATTAGGGAATCAGATAGAGGAAGGGAGAGGATTCAAATGTACGTGTACTTAAGTTCTGCCTGGATAAGGGTTACAGAAGGCAGATCCTAGGCCTGAAACTCATGAGAGGAGAACGTAACGTGCAAAAGAAACAAAGGTAGATTCGTGAGTAAGAAGATAGATAAGTCCAGTGTCCCTGGTTTCAAACCATTCAAGAGTAAAGAGTAAGCAGCCAGTCTGGTTCGTGCTTCTGAGTCACGGTACCCCATTTTCTGAAAACACGATCTGTTGAATGTTCTGACCAGGCTATCCAGTCTGTTCTGTTGGAAGAAAAACAGGTAAGGTGGTAGACAGAGACTTCGAAGAAGTACAGTCACCGTGCTCCTTAGAAGCAGAGAGGGTACAACTTTGCCTCACTTACATTGGACATGTTACCAGGAGAGATCTGTGCCCTGAGAAGGCCATCATGCTTGGTAGTGGATGAAGAGGGATAGCAAAGGAGAGGAAGACCTTTGACAAGATCGATTGGTACAGTTGCTGCAACGATGGTGTGTTAGTCCAGGTTGTCTAGAGAAACAAATTCATAGACACTCGTGTGTATAAGAAAGCGCTTTATATAAAAGAGCAATTCTACATTTAAAAAATTACCTGCCCAGTCCAGATAAGTCCATAAGTCTGATATTAGCCCACATGTCTGGTGCTACTCCATAAATTCCTCTTTAGACCCACGCAGCCATGCAATGATACCTAATGCAGGAATATCACAGGCCAGTGGGTGGAAAGTCTTGTAGCTCCTGTGGCAGTGGAAGTATTCAGCACGGGGGGGGGGGGGGGGGGGGGGGGAGGAGTCTCCACGTGGCTCCTCTAGCTCCAGGGCATGTGGCTTATCAACAGGAATGTGAAGCAGAGAGTGTGCCCCGCCTCCAGGGAGGAATAAAGGAAATCCAGAATCCTCAGAAGGCCATGCCCACACAGAGGTCTCATTGACTATCATCTTATTGACAGGCTCCAGGAGTCCTCAAACTTTTTAAACAGGGGGCCAGTTCACTGTCCCTCAGACCCGTTGGAGGGCCGGGCTATAGTTTTTAAAAAAAACGGAACAAATTCCTATGCACACTGTACATATTTTGAAGTGGAAAAAAAACAAACTGCAAAAATCACCTGGTGGGCCAGATAAATATCCTTGGCGGGCTGCATGTGGCCCACGGGCCGCAGTTTGAGAACCCTGGGCTAGACTCTACCCTTTCACTCAAATTGACAGATTATGTAACTGTCACAGATGGATTCAGACATAACAGCAATTGCGTTTTTGTTTTTGCTATCAAATATATTAGTAGTATTGATTTTGTTTATGAGCCCATATTGAAAAAAACTAGGACATTTGAAGTGACCTTTCAATGCATCATCTTTGAACAAAATAAACTTTTACAAGACTTCAAATCACTGACATTGACTCAGATCTAACCAAAAAAAGCCCTTTCTTGATCATAATTTAGTCTTGATGATCTCCCTAAATAAGAAATTAAATTAACAATGAGAAACAAATTACTTTTACTTTTATTTCTTCTCGTAGCCCTTGACTCCAGAAACTCAAAAGACCCAAGTTCACGACAGTTGAATCAATTCTGACTCTTAATGAAACTATAGGACAGAGTAGAACTTCCCCTATAGATTTCTGAGGCTGTAAATCTTTATGGGAGCAGAACGCCTCATCTTTCTCTGGAGGAGCAGCTAGTGGGCTTGAACCACCAACCTGTGGTTGGCAGCCCAACATGTAACCCACTATGCCACCAGGGTTTCTTGATTCCAGAAACTACTATTGAGTTGATGCTGACTCATAGCCACCATATAGAATAGGGTAGAATTGCCCCGATGGGTTTCCAAGACACTGCGGGAGTAAAAAGCCTTGTCTGTCTCCAGTGGATCAGCTAGTTTCACAATTCTGACCTTTCAGTTAGTGACCCAACATGTAACCACTACACCATCAGGGTGACTTTGACTCCAGAAGGAACCTCTGATAATCTAAAGATTTAGTACCACAGTGGGAAGTTTCTGTTTCAGAGATAGAGGACGTAACCCCCTTTCACCCAGTTCTACCCCATTTTTCAACTCCTCCCTTTTCAGCCCTTAAACCCGGCAGGACCAGGTCACAGTCCTGTCTATTTAATTTATGACCCTCATTTTTATGATAATTGATGAGCTTAGACACTTCCCAAGAGAGACAGAATCAAGCTTGTGGTGTCAGCCTTTCTACTTCACTGGAATGATGTGACTTAGTCATGGTTGTCTAGATATAGGCAGATGCTTGTAAAACAAAGAAATCAATCAATTTTGCATATTCTACCAAATGCATAGCTATACTTCATAAGACTATATAATTAATTGAAGAATGTTCATGCCATTATGAATTAATACCTATGCTGTAAAACAGGATTCCATTTTCCCCTGAAAGCAATCTGTTCCTAACTTGTGTTGGAACAAAAGTTGGGTTCGGTGATCTGGTCTTAAGGTAACACTACTGCTTTGCATGCCATAGTAATAGTAGGGTCTCCCTTCAGAGTCAGTGCATTGGCTGTTATAATTATTGCCTTCTCTTGTGTGTGTAGAGACTTCATGCTACCCACAACTTAATGGAACTGTTAGTAGCCAAGCACCCAGGGATACCTCCTACCTTGCGAGATGGCAGACTTGAGGAAGAGGTAATTACTATATTTTTTTCTTCTGTCTCCAAAGTTTGTGGGGTTTCTTTTTAGATTTTATTCTCCCTGTAATTGTTATTTTCCAGTGTATGTGCTTAAATAAATGTAAGCTTGTTTTCCTGCTGCCTTAACTGTTCTAAGCTTTCCCATGGTGCTTTGGGTGGCGAAGAATGGTAATACTGTATTTTATCTGCTTTTCTAGTTCAATGCATACAACTCTTGTTGCTGTTTATTGTAGATGGTAGCTAAACATACAGAATGTACATAAATAAATGTATAGGAGATCATGCTGATCTTGCAGCAGATCTACAAAAGATGTCACTTAGTGGAAAAATCAAATATTGTACTTGCTCCTTTCTTGTGTATTATTTAAAGCTGTAAATAAGCTTAAGTTTATCGTAGTATTTCTTGTGTCCTCTCGTAGATTTTCCCTCTGCATTAAATTTTGGTCCCCATTGAGAAGAGTGATACGTATTATTTCACTAGAAATTATTAATAGCTCTGCTAATTCTTACTTAGATGTTTGCCTTTTTTGTCAGTTGCCATTGAGTTGGCTCTGATTCATAGTGATCACTTTCATAACAAAGTAAAATGTTTCCCAGTCCTGTGTCTTTCTCCAGTGGCCAGTCCCTTCTAATGACATGTCCAAAGTAAGAGAGTGGAAATCGCAGACAACATTCTGTGATCCATTGAGTTGTTGAATTGCTATACTATATTCTAGTTTCTCTTTAACCTGATCAAAACAAACAAAAAATCCATGCCTACTGAGACAATTCTGACTCATAGCTAACCCAGTAAGGAATAGAAATCCTCATCTTCCTCCCATTTTTTAAAAATACTTTTATTGGAGGCTCCGACATGTCTTATCACAATCCATACATTCATCCATTATGTCAAGCACATCAGTATATATGATACCATCATCATTTTTAAAGCATTTTCTTTCTACTTGAGTCCTTGATATCAGCTCATTTTCCCCTTCCCTTCCCCACCGCCCTTCCTCATGAACCCTTGATAAGTTATAGATTTATTATTTTCATATCGTATGTCATTCTCTGTCCCCCTTTACCCACTTTTCTGTTGTTCGTCTCCCTGGGAGGGGGTTATATGTTGATTCTGATGATCGAGTCTCCCTTTCTCCCCCCACCTTCCCCTTAGCCTCCTGATAGTTCTATTCTCTTTGTTGCCCCTGAGGGGTTTATCTCTCCTGGATTCCCTGTGTTGCAAGCTCCTATCTGTAGCAGTGTGCATGTTCTGGTTTAATCTGATTTGTAAGGTAGAACTGCAGTCATCAGAGGGGGGGGAAGGAAGCATTAAGGAACTAGAGGAAAGTTGTGTGTTTCATCAGTGCCATACTTCACCCTGACTGGTTCATCTCTTCCTTGTTACCCTTCTGTGAGGGGATATCCAATTGTCTACAGATGCGCCTTGGGTCTCCACTTCACGTCCCCCACCCCTCCTATTCACATTGGGTATGATTTTGTTCTGGGTCTTAGATGTCTGATACATGATACCATCTACGCCTCATGATTACACAGGTTGGTGTGCTTCTTCCATGTGGCCTTTGTTGCTTCTGAGCTAGATGGCCGCTTGTTTATCTTCAAGCCTTTAAGACCCCAGACGCTATATCTTTTGATAGCTGGGCACCATCATCTTTCTTTGCCACATTTGCTTATGTACCCACTTTGTCTTCAGCTATCATGTCAGAAACATGAACATCAAAAATGCCTGATTGTTAGCGTGTTCTTATGTTGAGGAAGTACTTGGGTCGAGGCCCACCTGCAACTTTAATTCTTAACATATAAGTACATAGATCTGTTCCCCTCTTGTTGTATATAAATATATTTACATGTGTCCATGCCTGTATTTAGACCTCTGTAAATGTCCTTTGCCTCCTGGTTCTGGAAAAAAAAGAGAGAGATAGAAAATGAACACAACTGTGCTAACTGAAATTGACTGGCAGGAAATAGAAAAGAGAGAAAAAAATGAGTAAAGAGATAGCTGATCCCTGATCACCTGAACACAGGGCTAGAGGGATTTAAACCCTGTCCCAAGGTGGCAGGTGAGTGTGCCCTTTTGGTGTAGGGTCCCATGGGTGTTGGGCAGAATTCCCCTCGTCAGCAAGCTCACCGTGGAGGCCAGGCGGAGGTTTCCTCAGCAGCATGGAGTGCTGGAGAGGGCTGCCGTAGCTGCCCTGTGCAGGGTGCAGTATTCCCACAGAGGGAAGGCTAGCGTCCCCCTGCTGTTTAGGCAGAGGGTAGTGTCCCGGAAGCCAGCAGAGACGTGTGAAAGGAAAGAGATGTTGAGAAGAATAAAAAGGAAAATGAAGCTTGGCTCACTGATACCGACTTCAGTGGGAAAAAGAGAAGAAAAAAAATAAAAAGTAAGGAAGCTAGCTGAGCCCTGATTGCCTGACAGTGGAGCTGGAGTTGTTCCAACCCTGCCTCAAGGTGGTGGGGTGGTGTGTCCGTTTGGTGTAGGATCCTACAGATGCTGGGCGGCATACCCTCATAGTAGTTGCTGCAGCGGTGTGGAGCCCTGGAGATGACTGATGTCTGCAGCACTGCAGCAGGTTGGGGGGAGTTCCCTCAGACATATGTAGTGCCCCAGGATAGGCAGGGGATCCCCCAGCCATTCGAAGGACAGGCAGGACCTCCCAGCTGCATGTAGGACCACTGAAGGCGGACAGTAGCTCCCACCCTTGGACTTAGGGAGTTGTCCTAGCTTGTTCCAAGACTACTGATGCCCCAATATCTCAGAGAACTAATGGGGGTTTTTTTCCTGGCCAACTGGAATGGACTTAAATTAAATTGGCCCCCTGGCTGTGGGCTCTGCGATTGTGCTCAGTGAAATTATTCTGAGACTGATGTGCGCTCCAGAGGCTCTTTGTAGTTAGCTCTGGCTTCCTTATTATGTTCTTGTCTGCTAAAGGACTGTTGGGCAGGTTTATCTTGGAGTTAAACAATGAGCCTGGGATTTGCAGTTTTCACCGAGATAAATGTTTTTTCTCTTTTTTTTATATTGGGCTTGTGGGGTGCCCTGATTTCAGGGCTGTCATGCTGACCCCAGGGGAGGCGATCTAGCTTATTAGGTTGTTTTCTTCTCATCCACTGGAACTGAATTTGCCCCCCAGGCTATGGCTACCTGCTTATTTGCCACACTGCAATCTGACTCAGGTAAATTTCCTGATGTCTTTTCAATTATGGCTACCTGCACCAACGCCGACCCCTAGGCTACAAGAGCAAGGTAGATAACAACAGCACAGGGAGCTCTGGTGCAGGGTCTTGTGATTCGCTTTCAGAGGTTCTCTTCGAGTCTGGGATTATGACCGACTTTAAACAGAGCCTGTGGTTATCGCTGCTCACTGCGCGACTAGGGCACTGGCAGGGGCTTGATCCCGAGCCTGCAAGCCCAGCACAATAAACCTAGAGCATTTCAGTATGTTCTCGGTTCACTTTTTGAGTGAAAATTTTAAAAAGTGGGATTCTGGGTCAAACCCTAGTACCCTAATTCTAATTTTAAAACTCAGTCTCCCAGCCTCGTTCTCCTTAATTTTCTGGTCTGACAGCAGGATCTCCAGGCAGGTAAATCTACCTGGACATCATCTTCGTCTTCCCTTTCATTTTTGACATGGAAGTGCCACTAAAGCCTGTCCACGATGGGTGGAAATGCTGGTATTTAAAATACCAGTAGCATGGCGTCTAGTATGTAGCAACCACACAGTCACCACAATATGACAAACTGACATAGATAGATGGTGGAAATCAAAAGAATAGATAGGAGGGGGAAAAAGAATAAATATGTTTGAAACATACTGAACCTCTAGGTGGAATCTTTATTGGAATCAACAAGATTTTAAAAACTTTATGACATAGTCTGCATTGAAAACTTCCAGTACTCAGGTAGACATTAAATATTGGAAATTTTAAATGGAAGTTTCTTCCTGGTGCAAGTGTCCAAACCTTGCATTTAATTAGCCACTCTATGTGAGTACATTCAGTGACAGAAAGACAGACAGCCCAGTTTGTTGTTAATCAGCACTACTGACCAGATAATAACAGTCAAAGGATTTTTAATAGAAATTAATTGGAAGATTGTGACAGAGGGGAAATGAGGTGGAGGATTCAGACTGTAGATGTATTTCTAAGAGACACGTTATAACTTTTGCTTAATTCTTATAGAATGTGAAACCTCAGTAATTAGAAATGAAACAAATCTTAAGGATGGTCTACTTTAGCCACTTCATTTTGCAAATAAAGTAATAGGAGTCAAAGGAAGTGAAATGGGAAACCAAAGAAATGTGTCTATTCAGCTGAATCATATGAAGTTACCATTTTGTGAGTTAAAAATGGTGTCAATTATTGGCAGTTCACATGGTCTCCCTCACTGCTAAGTGGAGGTATCAAGATATTGAGTAATGTTTCCATGTCCTTCCCCATAACTGTCCTATGTATTTCCTGATCCCTTCTCTTTGTACAAAAGGTAGTTTGCAAGACCCAGTTGAGTATTTCCATTTAATGGGAGAAAAATGAACTTTCATAGACCTTCTAATAAGAGTCTGCAAAACAGTAGAAAATAAAAGTTTCTTTAATTCTGTATAGAGTAAAAATATTATTTCTACTCTAAACTCTTTTCATTGTTGCCTTAGAGAAGAACTTTTAATTTCATGTTTGACAATAGAGTCTCAAGTAAAAAATTGTAAGAAGTTATTCCGACTAAAACAATTTCTCAAGGGTGGTCCTGCTTTAATACATAATATTTGCTTCAAAATTGCTCGATTTTTGCCCCTGCTTTTTTCGAATTAAAGTGTTAGCTAGGGGATAGGTAAACTTTATGGGATTTTTAAGTTTTGGTCTCTTCAGCATAAATATTTCAGGAATGTTTGTATGACTTTCTGTGCACAATAAACTTGAGTTTTATGTTTATATCAAGTTAGGGAACTATAAAATTTAAAACAATCACATTGGTTTTGAAACATTATTCTAAATTATTTTCTAGGCTTTGAGTGAAAGTGATATTTTCCTATTTCAACACAGGCCAAACAGCTACGAGAGCATTACATGAGCAAGTGTAACTCGGAAGTGGCCGAAGCCCAGCAAGCTCTGCAGCCTGTGCAGCAGAGTATACGTGAGCTCCAAAGAAAGGTGTGTCCTGTGACGACACTCTTTCTACTGCATTTGTCTGCAGATGTCATTCTGGTTTGGGTTTAGGAGGAAACTTGAATTTCTTTGAATTGTCTTTTATCATGGAAGTCATCCATAGTTGAGTGCCTGGCCCACATTAAAAGTAAAAGCTTGATTTGCTGTTAACCATGTTTGCAGACTGAATGAACAAACAAGCATTGATAAATGACAAGAAAGTCATATCTCAATAACTTTATGTAGATATGAAGTTATCCTCTTATTTTCAAGGTATAATAAGCCATCTTTTGAACAATGTAAAGGCTTCCAGAATATCTTTGTGATCTTACATGTATCTTTTTCTCAAAATCTTTCCTTCTAAAGATGTTAAAACATTAGACCCATAACTACTTTTCTTTTAAAATACCATTTCTAAAATTCCTCCTTTATGAAATCAATTGCAGCTTCTAAAGCAGTGGTTCTCAACCTTCCTAATGCCACAACCCTTTAATACAGTTCCTCATGTTGTCTTGACCCCCCAACCATAAAATTATTTTCGTTGCTATTCCATAACTGTAATTTTGCTACTGTTATTAATCAGGCGAACCCTGTGAAAGGACCTGGGGGTCCTTTGACCCCCAAAGAGGTCGTGACACACAGGTTGAGAACCACTATAAAGAGAAGGCTGCAAAGTATACTTTTACTTTTTCCATTTTTTAGAATTACTGCACCTTTTAATTCCTATAATTTATTAATTGAATGGTGTGGGGTATAATTTTCTTAATAGATAATTTGTTTAGTAGACTCTAGTTCAGTTTGTCAAGGGTGTGAAGGGAGGCTTTTCTTATGCTGAGAAAGAGGCCCATTACCTCTTCAAATACAAAGAGTGAGTCCTGGAGTTTTATTGTGTAGTGTAGCTTTGTTTTACATATTTACACAATAAACTCGCATTCAGCCAGAGAGGTCAGGAAGCAGGTGTTCTCTTTAATTAGTTATACAAGAGAGGTAATCTCCTCTTCTAGTATACTTATTCTCTTTTTTGGTTATAAACTCTTTGAAAACATTTATTCCACTGGGTTTTTTCACATCACCATTTCTGCTAATGCACTGTGTTAGATAGGGTTCTCTAGAGAACAAAATGAGGACACTTATGATTATATATACATATGAGGAAAGGTTTATACAGAAAGAAGGTATATAACAGCTAATTTGTCCCCACAGCAGTACAGAGGGCTCAGTTCCATTTTCTTATGTGAAACAGTTAATATCCTGGAAGTCCTTCAACTCAAGAAGGTTGCTGGGTCCACAGTCAGGGAAGCAGACATCTGAGTCTTACCTAGAGCAATGCAGGCAGTCCAGCCACAGGGAGAAAACAGCAGGGTGTGTCACCAACAGCAAATCAAGAACTTAGTGAAGCAGGCCTAGATGGGATATCAAACTCAAGCAGTGCAAGACAACAGGATCTTACATCATCAAGCTCAAGCAATGTATATACCAGCGACATGGCGAAGCAGGTCTTGAAGGAGCCTCAAGTTCTAACAACACAATCCCTGGATTGGCTGTCCCACAGGTAGTGTAACTCACAGGTTGAGGCAGAGAATTAACTGAAGCAGCTGCACACTGGTCTGATCACCAGAGAGCAAGAGAGAGGGGGCCGAGGCTTGCCGAGCCATTTATCTCATTGCCCTCCAATCAAACTGTGTCCTTATTAATCACAAATATTCCTATTGGCCAGGTTGGCACAATAAACCTACCTATCACGTGCACATAAAAAATATATGGATACATATTTATTAATCAACTGATGTTCTCTTTCTACAGATTCGTTCTAATTCTCCTTGGTGGCTTAATGTAATCCACAGAGCAATAGAATGTGCTTTTGAAGAGGAGCTTGTTCAGCGAGTGCGAAATGAAATAACCAGCAACTACAAGCAACAAACTGGCAAGCTCTCGATGTCAGAGAAGTAAGAATTGTATAAAATAGAGTGGTCACTCCAGATTCAAATCATTTGGTATTAAGAGATACACTTAAATATACTGTATTATGGTTTGGAGCATCTGGATTTTGCTGAATACTATAGCATATATCAAAGAAACAAAATAGTTACAAGCTTAAAAGAGTGAGCTTTTCTCTCTAAGCCATTTCAAAATACTCTTGTTAGTACTTTTAAAAAAAAATCTGCTTAAAGTATTTGTGTGTGTGTTTGGTGGACATATCCAGAGCCAGTTTTAAGTGAGGATTTAAAATGTGCTCTCGCTATTGACACAAAGCATTCATGCTTCCTGCGGTGCCCTGTTTCCCGAAGAGTTGAGTGGCATTGTGCCACAGTGGCCAGGCTTACTGTCGCAGTATTATTTATGTCTGTTCTCCCCAACTTCCTCATCTACACTCAGGGATTAATGTTGGTTTTCAGTGAGAGATTTAATACGAGAACACGTTGAAAATGTTTTTGAATGCTTTACCTTTTTTATTTGAAAAATGTTTCTAAGCTAAAACCATAAAAAGGACATGCCACATTTCCATGTGTCCATATACATATGTATCCAAATACACTTGATGGTTATAATAAAATATATCCAAGAGTATTTAGACACATATGTGTAATTATATGTTTTGCCCACACAGAGAGCAGACTTCTCAATTCCTGAGGTATTCACTATGTGGTGCTGTTAAGTCTAAGACTATGGAGTCATTTTTGATAGGATTCATTATTTAGTTTTTAAACGATATCCCAATTTGTTTTAATCGCATTGTGGAATCAGCTATGAAACCAGTTAAAATTATTTTTAAATTTGTTGTTGTTACTATTGGAGTAGAACATGCATATAACAAAAATTTGCCACTTTACACCCTTTTAAATATAAAATTGAGTTACATTAAGTACATTGGCCATGTTGTACAGCCATCACCACTGTCAGTATCCAAAGCTTTGCACCACCCCAAACTTAAACAGTAACTCCCCATACTGCCATCTCAGCCTCTGGTGGTCAGGAGGAAACCTTGGACTATGTTTTTACCTCTTCTAGATGTTTCATGTAAGTACAATCCTGCCATGTTTTGTTTCTTAAATCACACAAAAACTACTTAAAGGTGTGAATTCCATTAATGGAATTAAAACACATCTCTAATTGTATATTGTGAGGTCACAAGTCTATACAAGGGCTATGAAAGGACCAATAAAATATAAAATGTACTGTTCGTTAAACTTTTTTTTTTTTTCAAAATCAGTAGACAAAATAGAAAACAAAAAGTTTCAAATATTTAAGGGTGAGTATATTGAATACCTGTGTATATAAGTTTTCTTGTAACATTACATCCAAATTCAGAGACCATCTCATTGTCTGATTTTGAATGGCATTGATCTATCATAAACCAAACTTTTAATGTTTGCTTAATGACTGTTGGGAAAAGCTGGTGGCTTAGTGATTTGGCAAATTAATGTTTTAGAGTTCTTGCTTAGAATATTACCTACCATTAGCGTGGTATATAAGAATTACTTTTCTGTTGTTAAATTATTTTTACTTACTTTCCTGTTGTTAAATTATTTTTATTAGTATTATTTTAAAGGACTTACCGGAGATCTTTAAATGTGTCATTTTTATCAGATAAGAGCACTTCTTTCCCTTTGTCACAAAGCTAACACTTGAAGACCATGTTAAATGTCTAATAAATAAGTTAGAAATAAAAATAGCTTTTTTGTGAATACTATTAATACCTGATCTAGTTTTGTTCCAGTACCTATGCAAATGCCTTTTCACACAAAAAAACAAAGTGCCAGTTGTGACTTAATAGCATCTGATAGGATATAGCATCCCGACAGGGTAGAGTAAATGTGTTCCTGTGGGTTTCTTCGACTGTAAATCTTTGCAGCAGCAGGAAGCTGCTTCTTTCTCCCATGAGTGGCTGCTGGATTCAAACTGCTGACCTTCCAGTTGGCAGCCCAGTGTATAACCCACTATGCCACCAGAGCTCCTTCACAAATCCATTTAGAAAGTATTTATTAAAAAAGAAGAAGAAAGTTTTTATTAAGCAGCTTTTGTATTAAGCAGTTTTTGTGTACCTTGTACATGTGTAAAAATAAGATGGATAAGGCTTAATCGTTACATTCAAAAAGTTAGTGTAAATAAGACAGGACCTGCGAATAATTTAAGAAAGAAATATTTTTGTGTTTGTGCATACTTACAAATATGTCTACACATGGAATATAATAACTGTTCAGATGAATGATAATGTCCATGAACTCCATGGACAGATAAGAAACATAGATTCGTCTTTGGAATTATTGGGGAAGATAAGCAAGAAGAAGGGCACTTTGTAACTTAAAATTTGGAGGAGGGCATATGGCATTTTAGGAAGGAGGTAGCGTTGGTTGAATTATCTTATTTAGTTCAGCTTCATCTATAAAGTAGACAGATCAGTAGCTACTAAAATTGTGTAGGCGAAATTATGGCTAAGTTTCTAGCCAAATAAGTTTCAGAAACTAGTAAATGCTTAAATAAAATATGTGCCGATAGCTCTTCCTTATAACAGGTAATCTCACTCTAGCTTTATTTTTTTCTCCTGTCTTATTTTTTGTCTTTATATGTTGCATTATACATGCACTTCTCCTGTATAGTAAGGCTCTCCAGAGGACATCTCTCCAAAGGCAGCATTAAAAAGGAAGAATGTGGCAAACCCGTCTTTGAGAGACATCTGAGATATGGACAGAGAAACACTCACAGATTGTGCATATTCATTTTCAGTTCTTAAGGATTGTTCTTGTTAGGTGCCATTGAGTAGGCTCCGATGTATAGCAACCCTATGCACAACAGAACGAAACAGTGCATGATCCAGTGCTGTCCTCACACTTGTTCCTATCTATGCCTGAGCCCATTGATGCAGCCACCGTGTCAGTCCATCTTGTTGAGGGCCATCCAGTTTTGTAGCAGAAACCCCATTTTTATGCCTTAACACTAGTAAGTACCAATGGAATATACCCTGAAGGAAAACTCAAGTTCAACTGAATAAAATGTTGCATGCAGTTTTTATAGCTTTTCCTATCGCAACTCAGTTTAAGAAAATTGACCTACGGCTTCTTTCTTTGTGGTATGTGCGGTGCTGCTTCTGGGTGTCAGGTTCCATGACTGCAGAGGTCTTCAGTTTTTACTTACTACACAAATGGAAGAACTAAATAAATTCCAAAAACTTGTCAGGGAGGCTGTGAAAAACCTCGAAGGGCCTCCATCTCGTGATGTTATTGAATCTGCAACAATCTGCCACCTCCGTCCGACTAGACTTCCCCTCAACTGGTAGGTAATATAAGGATTCAACAATAAAATGTCATTATTCCTACATATTTTTTTCTACGAGAAGAAACATTTGCTCACATAAATCATTTTCATTTGAATTCAGACAAATAAAAAGATGTATTATTAATCAAACTTTTTTTAAAAAAGAACTCTCAGTGACCATATGCTGGAAAACTTTTTTTTAAATCTCCCTTAAAATTGTCTGTATGGTGAATAAAAAGTGAAATGCATAATACTAAGGCTTTCTTAAAAATTACTTAATTGCCGCTTATACTTGTATTTCTTTGATAATCTCTTCCAGCTGTGTCTTTTGTAAAGCTGATGAATTGTTCACAGAGTATGAATCGAAGCTCTTTTCCCAAACGTAAGTTTTCTATTTAATTTTTTTTCCCTTCAGGCAAATTTTTATGCAACTTGTTATTTTGATCATAAAAATAACATTTTTCTCCCAGTAGTCTGTCTGTATTTTTCAGTCAACACAATAAGAAAGCCTTTGGGATTAGCCAGTTTCACATGCCCAGTGTTCCATCATTCACAGCACTGCACTCTTTTCTTGGCTACTGAGTTTGATCATGCATTGCAATGACCGCACAAGTCACACACAATATTCCTGTTTAAAGAGTTTATTACGGAAGCTACCAGTTTGCAGTACACACGAGAATGCTTGGGATACAGTTCATCAGGACAAGTCACAAAGTTCTTTCAAGTTGTAAACACAGGGCCATGTACTCTGCTATAAGCCTCAACCCAGAGGCATTCAGCTCAAGCTCAATCAACCCAGCTCCCCAAAGCAACTGCCGAGAGGCACCCCACTCCATTAAGCCACCACTTGAAGGCACTCCAGCTTTGTAAATCAGCAAGTCCAGCTCCCCCAATTAAATGCCCAAAGGCACTCCACAAGCCAGCCTCCTGCCCCAAAGCACTCAGCTGTACTTGCTCTATGGGCTGTGAAGTCCACTGCTGTTTCATGTTCTGGCTCCTGCTTCTGCTCCTCTGTTGTCATAGCTGTCTTCTAGATCCAAGAGGTTCATTGTGTAGAGATCTCAGGGTGCAGAGGATGTGCTCTACCCTTGGCTTTTGGTGGTGGTGAGATCACCTCGCCAGCTTCTCCGAGGGCTCAATTTTTTAGCCAGCAGGCTGGCAATCACAATGAATCCTGTTAGCAGTTACAACTGACTCCTGTCGGTTTTTCCCTCTTCTTACCCGGACCCATACAGAAAAAGGTTGTTTGATGGATGTTATAGACACTTTGGCTAGTGAATTAAATGATTCACTGCCCCTGCACCAAGTCATTTCATTTTTGTGGATATAAAATAAAATGCCCATAGATATGGTGAGTATACTATAAAATTATTAGCTCTCATTATTAATACTCTTTCTCTAACACATTTGAAGTCTTCATCTGTGTATTGGGGACTAAACTGCATACACGATCATAATTACCCTTATTTAATAAACATGTAAATTGAAGAAAGCCTGCATTCTGATTCCTTCAAAAAGAAGGGATTAACAGAATATCTTAGGTTGTATTGTTTTGTATGTTTCTTTGTTTGGATGACTGTTGGGTTATGCTTTGTTCCAATTCTCAGAATGAGATTGGAGTCAGAATGTGAAGCCATTCTTATATTATGCCAGATTTCTCTCAAAAAACACTGGGCAAATTTTTTAGCCATCAGCATTTTCAGAGTAGTTGTAGTTTTCCTAAAGAAAACTACAGGCATTGCCTTCTAAACAAGGCATTGAAAAGTTGTTGTTGAGACTCATTGACAATGCCTTGCTGTTTGACTTTGTCATCATCACTCAAGACGGTGCTTGCTGTCCACTGCTGTTCCCTGCCTTCAGAGTACAAGGCCAGACTGCAATATTTGAGGAGATGATAGAGGATGAAGAAGGACTGGTAGATGATCGCGTCCCTACCACCAGCCGGGGTCTGTGGGCAACCAGTGAGACAGAGCGCTCTATGAAAGCTGTCCTGTCCTTTGCAAAAGCGCATCGGTTTGATGCTGAACTCATTGATGAGGGAAGCGTTTTAATGGACCTCTTTGAAGCATGGAAGAAGGAGTATAAGGTAGGTCAGGGAAAGGAAAGAAATGTTTTCTTTTGTTTATACTTTCTTTGGTTTGTAATTCCAACATTTTAAATCATCTAAAATTCTTGCTATTTAAAACAGGTTAAAAATTTTATCCAGAAAGACTAGATAGGTTGTCTATAATATCAGTTCATGGGTTTGATAAATTGTGTATGAAACTTATAAAGTGGACCTTACCAATCCCTAATAATTTTTTCCTAGCATTACAATTCTGAATGCAAAGAACATTGACACAGTTCATTATAGCAAACCATAAGAAAAGATAAATACTGTACGCAATGCCAAATTACACATGAGTTTTTGGGGTTTTGTTTCCTATTTTGCTTCATTTGGCCAGTGCCCTATCTCAGAGGAATGTACATTGAGCCTTTTCTTTCATAACTGCAGACTAATCCCTTTCACAGTAGTAAAGATGCAGGAACTACAGTGACATATACCATCAGAGATGCATCTCGGAAACATGTTGCTGAAGGAAGCATGTCAAAAAGTGTACACGGATGGATATTGTAGCTTAGGAACTTCAGAACTACGTATAACCAAATTGTTAATGAGACATATGTATAACTGCGATGAAAGTATAAAGTGATAAGGAGAGAGATCGATCACCCCCTTGTTGGGGACTGAAAGGGTATATATGCGGCAAAATAATAATTAAAGACACTCATTGCCACTGAGTAGATTCTGACTCATGGGGACACCAGGGACTTTCAGATGAATCAACAATGTGCTTAAATTGGATGATTTGTATTCATTTGTTTCTTCCTGTGTTTCTTTAGCTATATATACATTATTTTGAGTATGCAAAGTATTTATACCTATAGCTATATATTAAAGGAAACAAAGATTCTACCCATCTAATAATGACTTATTAAAGATGTTTGATTCCATCTAGAAATCTTTGGATATTCCATTTGAACGAATCTGAAGAAGCACTACTCCATAATATCTTATGGATATTGCCTCTCTTCCTAAAAGTGGTCAGAGAATTGCCTGCCCCTTAGACCTTGATGTGCAAGTGTGTATGTCTTGAAACCTCATGGAAGAGTTTATAACATACTGTAGTGGTGTAAACCAGTTTTAATTAACTTCTTTACCACTCGCTGCCTTTGTCTGCTCTGTCCCTGCAGTTGCTTCATGAATATTGGATGGTTCTGAGGAATCGGGTGTCTGCTGTTGATGAACTTGCAATGGCTACAGACCGACTACGAGTGCGCCATCCTAACGAGCCAAAGCC
Organism: Tenrec ecaudatus; assembly: GCF_050624435.1. Classification (NCBI taxonomy): domain Eukaryota; kingdom Metazoa; phylum Chordata; class Mammalia; order Afrosoricida; family Tenrecidae; genus Tenrec; species Tenrec ecaudatus. Next base: position 22,298,811 of record NC_134536.1, read on the forward strand.
CAATCCCCCTGTTCTTCATATCATTGAGCCACACGAGGTAGTTTGCAAGTAGATAAGAGGAAAATGCACAGAAATAGAGATGCGAAAATGCAAGGCCCATAGAAGTGGGCATTGATGCCTTCTACAAGTATGGATAGAGGGTTAAGCTATGTGAAAATGCTGTTTTTAATCGGTCAAAAATGGCCAGGGGTGAGCAACCTCAGACCTAATACATGCTTTTAGCATTTTATTCTTGGTATATTTTGTTTATTTGCCTCTCTCCACATTGAACTTGTACATAGTGATGAGTACTCTAGGCCAATGCCTGCAGATGTTTTTGGACATAGGTCTCAGCATTATCAGAACTAGGAAAAAAATCTTCCTTGAGAACAAGCAAAACCTCTTTCAGCATGTGGTTTCCTTTGCTGAACAAATGACCAATGACCCTCTAGTAAATCCCTCTTTATATTTCAGCATTGAAAAATAACTCTCCCCTAATTTATTTCTTGTTAGAAGTACTTTTTCCTCAATTTTTAAAAATGTGTGTGCTTGATTGTTTTAAATCTTCTTCCTCTTTTCATAAAGCTGAGGTACCTAATCTTTAAAAAAACAACCTTGGAAATAATCCTTATTTACCCTCTTAACTTTCTAAAATAGGACATCTTTATAAGTTTTTCTCTTATTTAAGTACTCCTCTTTAATCTGGTGCTAGTACCATTGGCAGGTGGACAAGAAAAGTCTTTTCTGGATTGGATGAAATCACTTTGGACAAAGCAACAAATCATCTATTGATTTTCATTCTATAGATATATTTGTGAAATTGGTACACAAGTAAAATTTGCGTTGCTTCTATTAGACAAAGTAAATAGGGAAAGTTCCTTTGTAAAAGCATTCTACACTGAATTAGGTCTTCCAAGAGACAAAGTCCATTTGATATTTAGTGATACCTCAGTGGTCAAATGGTTCCAAGCGCGAACTCTCTACTACTCAAACAGCAAAGTTCGGTGGGGGGACATCTGTCCACAGACCATATAAGAGGGAATTTTCACATATAAGTGAGGAAGACCTGTGTATACTTAATATAATTTTACGATTTATCCCACCACTTGTCTGCTGGTTGTCTGTGGTGGCTTATGTGTTGCTTTGATGCTGGAAGATACTATTTGTGGGAAGACAAAGGAGAAGTCCAATATCAGCAGCTAAAACTAGATTAGGGGCCGCCTGGAACAGACCGTTAAGTGCTCATATGTAAGTTCAGGTTAAAGTTGAAGAAAATTAAAACAAGTCCACAAGAGTCAAAACATGACCTTGAATCTTTCCCACCAAAATTTCTAGAACATCTCAGGAACACATTTATTTCATTGGACACTAATGACAGAAGACCCGATAGGCTGTGGGAAGACATCAAGGCAATCATTCTTGAAGAAAGCAAATGGTTATTAAAAGAAAAGGAAGGAAAGAAGAAATCAAAGTAGATGTCAGAAGAGACTGAAACTTGCTATTAATTGTAGAGTAGCTAAAGCAAAGGGAAGAAAGAATGAAGTCAAGGGACTGAGTAGACCATTTCAAAGAAGATAAAGCCAGCTAGTATAATGATAGAAAACCAAAAAGAAAGAACATGCTCAGCATAGCTCTTAAACTACAAGACCTCTAAAAACAATAAGCCTCGAATTAGAATTTTGACTCTAGATAGGCAAAATATGGAATGTTGCAGGAAGTCTGAAGAGAAGATACTAAGAACACATAGTCATTGTGCCAGAAAGAACTAGTCCACCATTTCAGAAGGTAGTAAGAATCAGTGATGCCGAAGGAAGTTCAAATAGCAGCGAATAACAGCCAAAAACAAAACTCCAGGATTGAAGGAATACCCATGGAAATGTTCTAGAAAGTTGAAGAAGCACTGAAAGCACTCACTCCTCTATGAGAGGAAATTTGGAAAAGAGCTACCTGGTCAACTGGCTAGAAGAGATCCATATTTGTGTACATTCCAAAGAAAGCTGACCCTACAGTATGCTCAGACTTTAGAATGATGCCATTGATAATTGACACAGGTAAAATTTGTTTAAGATTATCCAACAGTTGTATTCGTACATTGACAGGGAGCTAGCTAGCTGCCTGAGGTTCAAGCTGGATTTAGAAGAGGAAAACGAGATCTCATTGCTGATGTCAGATGGATCTTGGCTCAAAGCAGTGAATACCAGAAAGATGTTTACTTGTGTTCATTCACTGTTAAGGCATTTGACTGTATGAACCATAATAAAATGTGAGTAACCTTGAGATAGTGAGACTTTATTGTGCTTATGATGAACTTCAACCGGGACCAAGAGGTAGTTGTACGAACAAAACAAGGGAATGCTGCAGGGTTTAAAATCAGGAAAAGTGTGGCTGAGGGTTATCTCCTCTCGCCATACTTGTTTAGTGTGAATGTGGAACAAATCTTCAGAGAAGTTGGATTATATGAAGAAGTGTTCAGCATCAGGAGTGGAGGAAGACAATAAAAATATTGCCATATAAGGATGACACACTTTGATTGCTGAAAGTGAAGAGAAATTGAAGTCCTTCCCGTTGAAGATCAAGGACTGTAGCCTTCTGGTTTACAACTCAATGTCAGGAAGACCCGAATCCTTACAACTTGACCAGCAGGTATCATCATGATCCATGTTGAAGTTGTCTTGCTTGGATCCGCAATCAGTGCTAATGGAAGCAGCAGTCAGAAGATCCAAATCTGCTTAAGACCTCTTGTTGAAGAGCAAGGATGTTAATTTGCGGGTTCAGGTGGACCTGACCCAAGCCTTGATATTCTCCATGCCTCATGTGCATGTGAAAGATGGACACTGAATCAGGAGAACCACAGAAGAATAGATGCGTTTGAACTGTGCTGGGGAAAAGTATTGAAAGTACCATGGACTGCGAAGAGGACAAACAGCTCCAGAGTATCCCTTAGAGCCAGTGACGGCAAGATTTCCTCTTAACATGCTTTGGATACTTTGTGAGGAGAGACCAGGACATGGAGAAGGACTTCATGTTTGGTAAAGAGGAAGACCCTCCACCAGAGGGATGGACACAGTGGCTGCATCAGTGAGTTCAGGCATAGGAACAATTGTCAGGATGGTGTAGAACTGGGCAGTGTTTCATTGTTATGCATAGGGTCTCTGTGGGTCAGAGCCGACTCAATGGCACCTAATAGCATCAATAACAGCTATCTTTTTGGGGAAGAATAAGAGCTTTATTTTATTTATTTTTAGGTTGAACAGAATCGCATAAAGCTACTAAATGATAAAGCTGTTGCTACATCACAGCTACAGAAAAAACTTGGGCAGCTTCTTTACCTAATGAATTTGGAGAAGGTAATTGTCTTTAAATAATGCTACTTTTTTCCATATTGTGTGATCATTCATTACTGTAGTGATGCCTTCTATTAAATATAATAGCTTCATAGTCTAATTATATGAGTTACACTAGCTAAATCTACCTTAACTCCAAAGATCACAAAAGAACATTAGGGAGACTATGTAAGTTACACGGGTAATATAAAAAATATATATTAAAACAGTACAGTATAGACGGACCACTTCAAAGCCTTTAATGATGGAATTATTACAGCATGCTTGTGGGTACAGATTGTGAAATATATGTATACGTATTCATTCAAATGTAGGTACTTTTAAATTTATTATTTAAAACTGTAAGATATACTTGGGACGCTACTAATTCAAAATACCTAGGAAGGAATTGCTGTGATTATTTAATGTAAATCACAACATATTCTCTGAGTTTCTACTGGGAACAATTCTGCGGTAATGAATTGATGGATTATTGATTAATATAAATCTTTATTAAAAGATTGATAGTTTGCCAATTGGCAAAACACTTTACCAGATCAAAATGTATTAGATGCTTTTGCATAGGGCAGGTTTTTCTAGTTAGACTATATTTAAGTAAGATGTTGCATTTTAGGCATCCCCAAATTAAAAGTTGTACATTCATTACAGGAAAAATAATCATGATTAAGAAGATAGGCTCGTGACCAGATAGCCTAAGTTTAACTCATGATAGGTCTACCTTGGGGAATTTATGAATTAATATATGTTGTTTTTACCTGTACTAAATGTCCAGCTCTTCAAAAGGTGGCCTTCACGAGATGAGGAAAGGGTGCTGGGAAGAAGCCTGTATGAATGAGGAGTCGCCTCTGTAAATAAATGCTGCCTTTCCCAAGTCTCTTCTCATGCGGTTCAAGAACTTGGGTGGTGCAGAACTCTAAAGTTTTTCCCACAGTTATAGAAATGTTTTATTTCAAAATTCCAAACAATTAAAAAAATAATAATATCTAGCAAATCCAGCCTGGAAATAAATTTAGGATGGTTTAGTTAGACCAGTTTGCTTTTAAATATAACTTTGATAAACTATAATACTATTCTATTTCTTGTGTGCTCCTTGAATAAGAAAACAGCCTCACTGCAATCGAGTCAATTCTGACTCAGAGTGGCTCCATCGGTTAGTGGATAGTTAAGTGTCTGTGTGTTTCTGAGACTAATTCTATATAGGAGTAGAAAGTCTTTTCTCTCCTCCTTGATTAAACGTTATTTATAAATCACAGAACTAATAGTAATAGGTAATATACACAAATTATTAGGCCACCTAAATTTTAGGCTGTTTATATTGAGATTACCAAAAATTTATTTCTATAAATTACTTACAAAATATGTATGAAACAAAATAGGAAATTTAACTAATATATTTCTTCTTCTTTTTTTATATAGTCTCAAGAGAAAACGCCAGGAGGTATTAATCCAGAACCTTGTCCAATCTGTGCAAGACAGCTGGGAAAACAGGTAAAATGATAATATACATCACACTCATCTATAAAACTTTTTTAAGTATTCAGAGGTTTCTACCTACACTCCCTCTTTCAGTTGTCTCTTCCTTTGTGTGCCAGGAAGACGGTTGCTCTCTAGTGGCCTGCCAATGATACAAATCTCCCACATCAGACTCTTGAAACTTTCAAGAGGAAGAACTTTGGCAGGAATTTTTCCTTTTAACGTTTTATTGTGAATTAGGCTTACGTGCAGATCATCAGTTTTGCATTCAACAATTCATACATGCTTTCTTTCAACTCATCAATTGCAATCCCCTCAATATACCTTTTCTTATCCCATTTCTTTTGTGTACTGTTTCCATTCCTAAGCTTCTGAACTTTGTTCTTATGATCTTAACTCATCAATTATTCTAATAAGGGATTGAAGTCTTTTCCAGACAAGAAGGGTGACTAAGGCCATAGCCTTAGGGGTCCCACCATTCTGGACAGCCAGTAAGCCTGCTCTCTGAATTGTGTTTCACACTTTTCCCCCTTCATGTTTTTTTCCAACTCCATTGAAAACCTTCTAATGCGATCCTTTTCAGAGCAATAAGTAGTTGTCCCGAAGGACCATCTAGTTCTTATAGCATCAGGGTTATAGAGACTTGTGTCCTCCATGAGTCTATTGGATTGATTGTTTTCCTGTCTTTCAGTTGTCATCATTATTCTTTCCTCCAAAGGGGGAGCAAGCAATAGTTGCACCGAGATGGCTGCTCATGAGCTTTTTTAAGACTCTAGTCTTAAAATTAGTCATCTCAGCAAATTAGGGTGTGAAAGGAGCATTGTCTTTGTGAACTACAGTATACCAATTGACCTTGCTCCCCCAAACTGTATTCCTGATCCCCCAAGTCCAGCAACTCAACTTTCAGGGTGTTTTGTTATATCTAAGGTTTTCATAACAGTGCCCAATGTGTGCTCTTGCAAACCTCCCTTATTGTTTATATTGCCATCCCCTTCACCAAGATTAACACTTTATCCTCTCACCTGTGACTTACCCTCTGTACCTTCCCCTCCCACTAGCAAGTGTTTCTTTTCGTTTAAAAGCCTTTTCTTGACATCTTATAATAGTAGTTTCATACATATTTGTCCTTTTGTGACCAATTTCACTCAACAGGTTTATCTAGGTTTATCCATGTTAGGAGGTATTTCTCAAAGCTATTGTCTTTCTTTAATATGTACCAAACTTTATTTCTCCATCCGTCCACTCTGGGTGTTTAGGTTGTTTCCATGGCTGTGCTACTGTTAATAGTGCTGTGGTGAATACGTTATTAGGAGCCATCCAATCAGTTCTGACGGATAGAGACCCTGTGCACAGCAGAACACAGCAAGCACTGCCTGGTTCTGCACCATCCTCACAATCATTCTTAAGTATGAGTCCCTTGGTGCAGCCACTGGGTCAATCTACCCTGGTGAGGGCCTTCTTCTTTTTCACTCCCCTCTACTTTACCAAGTATGATGTCCTTTTCCAGGAATCAGTCTCTCCTGAGAACATGTCCGAAGTGTGAGAGATGAAGTCTTACCATCTTGCTTCTAGGGAGCATATCACTGTTGTTCTTTTAAGACAGGTTTGTTCTTTTGGCAATCCATGGTACTTTCAACATTCTCCACCAGCGCCATAATTCAAATGCATTGATTCTTCGGTCTTCCTTATCCAATTTTAACGTGCATATGAGGCCAGTGACAATACCATGGCTTGGGTGAAGTGCACTTTAGTCCTCAAAGTAATCTTCCTGCTTTTCAACACTGTAAAGAGGTCTTGAGCAGCAGATTTACAAAATGCATTAGTCCAGCAGTTCTCAACCTGTGGGTCGCGGTGCCTTTGGGGATCAAACTACCATCTCACCAGGTTGCCCGATTCATAACAGTAGCAAAATTACAATTATGAAGTAGCAATGAAAAGAATTTTCTGGTTGGGGGTTTGTCACAACATGCACTGTATTAAAGGGTCATGGCATTGGGAAGGTTGAGAGCCACTGCATTAGTCTTTTGAGCTCTTACCTCCTGCTCCCATGAGCACTGATTGTAATCCAAGCAAGACGGAACCCTTGACAACTTCAGTTTATCTTGACATTAATACCTATTGGTGCCGTTGTGAGGATTTGGGTGTTTTCTTTACATTAAGTTGTAATCCACACTGAAGGCTATATTCTTTGATGCTCATCAGCAAGTCATCTGCATATCAGTTTGTTAAAAAGCCGTCTTCCAGTCCTGATACTGTATTCCTCTTCATATAATGCAGCTTCTATGATTTGCTCAGCATATCGATTGACTGAGTATAGTAAGGATACAACCTCGATGCACACCTTTCTTGGTTTTCATATGAATACGGTGTGCATATGTCTATTAGTGTCTCGGCTCTTAGTTCTCTAGGCTGTATAGAAAGATTACTGAGTCATGATAGTTATATTGCCAACTTTTTGAGAAGATACCATACTGCTTTCCATAGTGGTTGCACTGTTTTACAGCCCAGCAGGGTTTGAGCGTTCAGTCTCTACTCTTACTACCATTTGTTGTTTTGTTTTGTTTTTAACTTTGTTATTAATTGGGATGATTCGCAAATGACTAAAGGTCACAAGCATTTCTTTATATGCTTATTGGTTTCCTGCATGCCTTCTTGGATAAAGTATCTGTTTATGACCCTACTTATTTTTTAATTGGATAACTTGCCTTTTTCTTATAGAAATGTTGGAGGTTTTTTTAAATTAAAAAAAAATCTCACTGCCAAAAATGTTTCCCAAAATGTCATTACCAAAAATGTTTTCCTAATCTATGGCTTTTCTTCTTACACTTTTGGTAAAATCTTTTGATATACCCGTGTGTCTGATTTTTAGGAGGTCCCCACTCTTCCATTTTCTTGTGCTATCTGGGTAGCATATTTTTCCCATGTATTAGGGCGTGAAAGATTGTCCAGATTTTTAAATTTATGATCTTTATATATCTAGATTTTACATTTAGGCCTTTGATCCATTTTGAGTATTTTTATATAGGGTGATAGTCCTGTTCTTTGCAAATGGATGACGTTTTGCTAGCATCATTTGTTAAGAAAGCTCCCTCTTCCCTACCTAATGTATTTGCATTTCATTTTGTTGTCAAAGATCAGCTGTCCTTAAGTAGGTGGTTTTACCTCTGACTTCTCAATTCTGTTTCATTGGCCCAATAGCTCTTATTATACTCATGGTCGACTGTGATGCCTGTGTAGTAGATTGTTGTTGATCTTTATTTAGGAGTGTGTTGACTTACTTAAGTGTTCTCTGTTTTCTCTGGGTTCTAATATCCATTTCAAAGGCTATTTGGAACTCATAGACAAATTCATGATTAAAGGGATTATTATGGAAGTTAACTAGTTTTTATGCCAGCGAAAAATGTTCAGGATAGTTGTGTATCAGGACACATGTTACAAAGTTCTTCCAAGTCTGCTAGTAAATGCCCAAAGTGACATACCACTCCACTGTAAGCCTTAAAAACTAGAAGGCATTCAGCTCAAGTCCCACGGGCCAGCAAACCCAGCCTCTTTGAATTGGGTGCCCAAAGGATCCGCTCTCTGCAAGCCAACCTTCCTCACAACAGCACTCAGCTTTCCTTTCCTCAGCTTTTGCCAACTCTCGAGGTTGGGAAGTCCACCACTGATCGATGCTCCGGCTCCTAGTTCTACTGCTGCTGCTTCTCCTCCTCTGACAGCATAGCAGTCTTCTGGAGCCAGGAGGTTCACTGTGTAGATATCTCAGGTTCAGAGAGCTGCACTCTACCCCCGGCTCTTGCTGATAATGAGAGCCTTTCTCTTGCTTCTCAAAGGGCTTATTTTATATGCAGCAGGTGACACACTAGGAATCCTGTTTGGACTTATTCACAGGTGAATCCTATCAATACCTACACACAAACATTCCAAAGAGAGAGAGGTCATTTGTTGGGAAGACATTGGCTGGAAGAGCTACATTAATTAATTCACTATTTCTTCAAGTAATGGTTTACTTATCCAGTGTCTCTTTTCAACATAAAATTAGTGATTAGTTTTTCCATCTCTTTGGAAATGATGTTGGAACCTGAATTGGAATTGTATCATATTTGTATATCGTTTTGGGTAGCATTAACAATTTCACTATGTAAAGTCTTCCTATTTGTGATAATGGTGTATTCTTTCATTCATATATGTCTCTTGATTTTCCTATGGTAATATTTTGTGATTTTCTTTTCACAAGTTTTTGATTCTCTGCTTAGATTTATTTGTAAGCATTTCACATTTTAATTGGCTGTTGTAAATGGTATCCTTTTCCTGATTTCCTTTTCAGAGCTCTCTTTGTTCACCTAGGGAATCCAACTGAGTTTTGTATGCTGACGCTGTACCCTGCCAGTTTCATGAATCTTTGAATTAGTCCCAGCAGTTTTCTTGTAAAATTTTTGGGATTGTCTATATTTATGACTTTATCAACTGCAGTAAATTTTTACCTCCTTGCCAATTTGGGTGCCTTTAATTTCCCTTCCTTATATCTCTGGCTAAGACTTTGCCTTGGCAGTAAGTTATTTAACGTGGTTCTCTAGCCAAAGTCTAACTCCCACCAAACGACCTTTGGTCTGTAAGAAAGTTGGGGAAGTTACTAATAGAATTCACTTGTAAGTAATTGTGAACAAGAATCCTTCCTGCTACATAAAAAATATGAGCCCTCTGAGAAGCAGGTAGTATGATCTCATCACTGACAAGAGCCAGGAGGAGAGTGTGTCCTCTGACCCCAGCATCTGGCTTACCCCTGACTTTGACTTTAGGACTGAATTACACTCACCACCACTTGAGACGTTTCCTCAACTTCCCTGAGTTCTGTGAAACACTGCTTTGATTCACAGAACCCACAGGCGAGGGGATATACTCAAGGGAGGAGTGGGGGGAGGGTGGAGCCAGACTGTCATCTTGCAAGAGCTGGTCTTTTGGGACTTCTTCAATCTCCAACTTTTTGCAACTAGCTCAGTATTATTACAAAAGAAATTAACACAGACTACCATCATCATACTGAGTAGTAGTATTATGAGACACATCCTTATCTTGTTCCAGTCCTCAGAGAGAATGTCTTCAGTTTCTCCTCTTTGAAAGTCACATTGGCCTTTTGTTTTGTACATATGCCCCTTAGGGAGTTCCCTTCGAGTCCTGTGCTGAGTGTTTATCAGGAATGACTGTTGAATTTTGTCAAGTACCTTTTCTGCGTCGTATGATCTGACTTGTGTTGCATAGTTTTTCTAATATTCTACCAACATTGCAAACCTCACATGAATCCTAGTTGGTCATGGTGTATTACTTTTCGGATATACTCGTGGATTTTGTTGAGAATTTATGCTATATGTACTTTAGAGATATCAGCATATAATTTTTAATTTTTACTGTAGTCTACATGATTTTGGTATGAGGGTTATGCTTGCTTCATAAAATTAATTCCAGAGTTTTCAATCCTTTTCTATAATCTGGAATAGTGAGTGCAATTGGTGTCTGCTTTTATCTGAATGTCTGGTATAATTCAACAATAAAGCTCCTCTGGGCCCAGGCTTGTTCAGAATGTTTTGATAACCTGACCAATTCTTTAGTTGTGGATCTGTTGAAGGTTTTCTGCTTCTCTGTTAGTATAGGTAGTTAGTGTATTTCTAGACATTTTGTTCAGTCTTTCTAGGTTTTCAAGGCTGTTGGAATATAGTTCTTCGTAATTTTCTATTACTGTCCTTTTTATTTCAGTTGGTTTTGTTCTGACATCACCCTTCATTTCTTACTTGCAAGATGTTATTTTCATCTGTTTTTCCTTGGTTATATTTGCTGGTGGTTTGCTTTAGCTTCCAAGATTTGTGGAGAAGAGATTTCAGAGGACACTATTTGGTAACAGATTTTAAAAGGATAGATGTTACATTGGCAACTGAACAGGGAATAAGGTACTCATACTAGTAACTCTTGACAAAAGTTGTGATGTAAGTGGAAAGGATTGAATGTCTTTTTCTGTTTGTAATGAGATTCATGTGTGACAAATTCTTTTGTAAAATTAATACCAACTAGTTCCAAGAGTTGGAGATGGAAGAATCTCAAATCTCCAGCTCTTCCAAGATGCTAGCCTGCTCCATATTTCCCCTACTCCTGCCTTGAGTATATTCTCTTATATTTCTGTGTTCTGCGAATTGCAGCCCTATCCCACAGAACTCATGAAAGTTTGAGGAAATGTCTCACGTGGCAGTAGGTGCTGTTCAGTCCAAATCCAAAGGTCAGGCAAGGTGGAGGAAAGGACACACTACTCCTGGCTCTGCCAGTGAAGAGATGACACCCACAGCTTCTCAGTGGGCTCGTTTTTTATGCAACAGAAAGGCATTGCAAAAACATTTGTTCACAATTACTCACAGGAGAATTCTATTAGTATCTTCCCCCACCTTCTTACCACACCCATGTTGCAGAGAAAGATCATTTGGTAGGAGTTGTAATATCAGTGGCAATCAACTTAACATATAACTCTTCACCCAAATTTAATATTCTCCACCCCTAGACTGAATTGTGTGTGTGTGTGTAGTGTAGTGTTTATATATATGCAGGTGTATAGTTTTTTGTTATTTAGGCAAATATGACCCAGGGTCTCTGGTCGGATGTTTCCAGTAGGCACTGGCCAGCCGCCTATTAACTTTAATCCACCAGGTTTCTCTCCAGGCCACACCAGAAGCAGCTTTTCTTCTCTCAGCTATAGGATATCATTGTTTACATGCATTACAAGTAACAGTAGCCAAGACAACCACCAAGGAAAGAAATCACACCTGTCCTATTCCTGTTCATTAGCAGATAATACCCTCCAAACTGGAACTACAGCAACAGGCATATGAAATCCAGAATTATATCACATAAGGGATTAATGCCAGAGGGAGTAGAACTCACATGTACCTGAAGTTCTTCCACATAAATTATTTCATTTACTACTTTTGTACCTAGGAGTTCTTCTTCAGGTTGTAATAAGAGTAATAACATGATTTTTCTAACTGTACAGGCTCCTAGATGCTTTCAATCCTTTCCTCTATATCTTTCCTTCTCCTTGCCTTTCCTCCTGATTGAGGTAAACTGTATGAAGTACCTCATCTGAACTGGCTAATCCCCTGGCGGCCTTGCCATTTCTCTGTCTTATGTTTGGATGGCTTCAATCAGCTTCTGGTCACTTTGGAGGCACTGGTGCTGGAGCCAGCTGTCTCTTTGGTATCTTGATGGTGAAGGTTGGTAGACCTCTGTTGCTGCTCATCCTCTTTCTTAGGAGCTCCTCTGAGCCACGAAAGTCCCCTTAAGCAGAAGACGTAACCTTCATGTCTAGTGGCTTTAGAGGCACATAATGTATGGATTTGTCCTTATCGGTGTTATACAGAATTGCTATTAGAACAGGGTTTGAATTTCATTATAGCCTTCACTGCTGCAGGCTCTGGCTTGACAGTAGAGCTGCAACCAGAAACCACCTGGAGTGGCATGGCAGTCCCAGTGATTGTTGGGACAGCAATTTCACACACCTCACGCTTCTCTTCCCTTTGTATGAGTTCTTGTTCAAAAAGCTTCTGTAAAAAGGACTTCATGTGATCCAAGCCACACACTGTCTTTCTATACAAAACCAATATATTGAGTACTGTTGTCTACATAACATTACCTCCAAATCAGTGTCCTTAACCCCTCTACTGTATCTGGTGTTATAATAGTGAAGGAACAATTGCATTTTTCTGAAATGCTTTAATGAGAACCCCAACTTCCTGTAAAGTAATGGTGACCAACAGGCATGCTCACTGTTAAGGAACGAAGACCTGAAGACCAGGAGAGTTTATTCTGTGCAGCCTCTAAAAACAAAGCTGAAAGGACAACTTGGCTTTGATGATTTAAATAGTAGTGTCATGAAATATTGTGGAGGGGAAATTGTCCTCTTCGTGTATTCACATATTGAAAGATATCCGATTTACATCTCACTGCGGCCTGTTGTGTTGTTTTCTTTCTCAGTGGGCAGTGCTGACCTGTGGACACTGTTTCTGTAACGAGTGCACTTCTATTATTATCGAACAATACAGCGTGGGGTCCCACAGAAGCTCCATCAAATGTGCTATATGCCGACAGACGACATCTCACAAAGAAATCTCCTATGTCTTCACCTCAGAGAGAATAGATCAGGAAGAAGACATCCCTGTGAAGGTAAAGCGGGTGAAGAATATCGTGAAATGTAGTTGTAGCCATGTAGTAGGAATCAGTGACTGGCAAATGAGGGCGATGAAAATCAGAAGAGGGAGCAGCCCATGAACATGTACTAACCGCTGTCGCCCACAGTTAGACTGCTTGCAAGCCTCAGCGTGACCAGCTGCTTTCTCATTTGTGGGGAGGAACTGGAGAGAGCTTTTTTGTGTGTTTGTGTGTATAAAAAAACAGGTTTATATATAAGAGCAATTGAATACTGAGAAAACATCCCAGTCCAGATCAAGTCCATAAGTCTGACATTAGCTCATAATTCCAATACCAATGTATAAAGTCCTCTTCAGACTCACGGAACACATCCAATGTTGCTGAATGCAGGAAGCTCAGAGGCCAGTGGGTGCAAAGTCCTGTGGATCCAGTGCCAGTAGAACCATCTCAGCATTGGCATGGGTTTCCACATGGCTCCTTCAGTTACCAGGGCACGGGGTCTGTCAGTGTCGTGCCATGTGTCTTGTCAGTAGAGCGTCTCTCAGGGAGTGAGCCCAGAGAGTGTCTCCTGCCTCCAAGGAAGAAATATAAGAATTCCCAGAATCCTCATGGAAAGGCCATACCCACACAGAGGTCTCATTGGCTATACAGGATTGACACACTAGATGCCATTCCCTCACTCGTAATCCTCCTCTCAAATTGACAACAGATTACATAGCTACCACAAATACTGCAAACCTCTGAGCAATGGGTAGAGTATTATGTAGGATGTTCATTCTTTTGGCTTAGTTTTTAAAACTAGACTCTGTCTTGGAAGTGATGCTTTTGGAATTTCCCCATCTTTCATACATTTTACGTTTACTCTTGTCATCATTTGTTAACCTCAACCCTTTTTTATAAATCATTTTATTGGGGGATTGTACAGTTCTTATCACAATCCACATATACATCCATTGTGTCAAGCATATTTGTACGTTTGCTGCCATCATCATTTTCTTTCTGCTTGAGCCCTTGGTATCAGCTCCTCATTTTACCTCCTTCCTTTGCCACCCTCCCTCACAAATCCTTGATAATTTATAAATTATTATTCTTTTTCCATGTTTTATACTGTCCCTTTTTACCCACTTTTCTCCTTTTACCCACTTTTCTGTTGTCCATCCCCCAGGGAGGGGGTTATATGTAGATGATTGTGATTGGTTCCTCCTTTCTCCCCCCACCTTTCCCTTACCCTCCTGGTGTCACTACTCTCATTATTGGCCCTGAGTGGTTTATCTGTCCTGGATTCCCTGTGTTTCCAGCTCTTATCTGTGCCAGTGTACATCCTCTGGTGTAGCTGGATTTGTGAGGTAGAATTGGGATCATGATAGTGGGGAGGAGGAAGCACTAAAGAACTAGAGGAAAGTTGTATGTTTCATCAGTGCTATACTGAACCCTGACTGGCTCTTCTCTTTCCCATGATCCTTCTGTAAGGGGATGTCCAGTTGCCTACAGATGGGCTTTGGGTCTCTACTCCCCCCCTCCCCTCATTCACAATGATAGGATTTTTGTTCTGGGTATTTGATGCCTGATACCTGACCCTATCGACACCTCATGATCACACAGGCTGGTGTGCTTCTTCCATGTGGGCTTTGTTGATTCTCAGCTAGATGGTCGCTTGTTTACCTTCAAGCTTTTAAGACCCCAGATGCTATAACTTTTGATAGCTGGGCACGATCAGCTTTCTTCACATTTGCTTATGCACCCACTTTGTCTTCAGCGATCATGTCGGCAAGGTGAGCATCATGGAATGCCGGGTTAAGAGAACAAATTGTTCTTGCATTGAGTAAGTACTTGAGTGGAGGTCCAATGTCAATCTGCTGCCTTAATACTAAACCTGTAAATATATGCATGTAGATCTATTTCCCCACCATCCTATGTAAATATATTTACATGTGTACGTGCCTGTATTTAGACCTCTGTAACTACCCTTTGCCTCCTAGTTCTTTCCTCTATTTCCTTTTACTTTCCTCTTGTCCCATTGTCATGCTTAGCCTTCATTTGGTTTTCAGTAATTTCTCTCCATTACATTGCCCTTGCTGAATCCCTACCAGGTCTCTCACACCCTCCTTAACACTAATTTTGGATCCCTTCTTGCTCCCTTGTCCCTGGGTTGATAAACACCACCTCCCCTTCTCCCACCTCTCCTTCTCCCATGTCCCCCTGGAACTATCAGTCCCATTAGTTTCTCCTCCAGACTGTTTCTCCAGGTAGATCTGCAGAGATAATGATATGCTCCATTATATATGCACAATATAACAAGACAATGCAACAAAAGAGAATAGAGCAATGAGAACAAAAAAGAAAACCAATGACCCTGAAAAGAAAAATTTATAAGTTTTAAAAAGAAAGAAAAAACTGTACATAGATCAGGGTTTGATTTTTGGCCTGTAGGCATGTTCTCCAGTCAAGTCCGATGGGGTGCCAAGCTCTGACCCCAAAGTCTATCCTTTGCACTCCCGACACTTGAGTCTCCAGTGTTGTCCCCTGTAGGACCATGGGTCAGGGAGGGACGTCGTATCTCTTAGTGGGATCAGCCATCTGGTCCACTCTGTGCATTGGCTGTTTGGAGCGGGCATATCCTCCTCCAGACCTGGTGGGCCAGGGTGTGCTCCACTCTCTTCTTCCCCATTCATTTGCTCCCAGAGAAAGCTTCTTCAAATGCAGCTGAGGCACAAAGTTGCATCTTACATTTCTAGTTCCTTATTATCTTCTGCAGTGTTTTCTATCCACTACAACTAGCCAAAACTCTGGTTAAATTAGCAATTTATTTTTTAAAAGCTTTCCTCTTGAAAATAAACAAGCGGTCATCTAGCTGAGAAGCAACAAATCCACATGGAAGAAGCACACCAGTTTGAGTGATCATGAGGTGTCAATGGGATCGGGTATCAGGCATCAAAGACCCAGAACAAAAAATCTTATAATTGTGAATGACGGGGAGGGCGGAGTAGAGACAAAATGCATCTGTAGACAATTGGACGTCCCTTACAGAAGGGTCACAAGGAAGAGACAAGCCAGTCAGGGTTCAGTATACCACTGATGAAACGTAACTTTTCTCAAGTTTTTTAATACTTCCACCATCCCCAATATTATGACCCCAATTCTACCTTACAAATCCAGCTAGACCAGAGGATGTACACTAATACAGATAAGAGCTCAAAACACAGGAATTTCAGGACAGATAAACCCCTCAGGACCAATAATGTGAATAGCCATACCATGAGGCTAAGGGGAATGTGGGGGGATAACTGGGGAAACTGATCACAATGATCTACATATAACTTCCTCACCAGGTGACAGACAAAAGAAAAGTGGGTGAAGGGAGGCAGTGGTAGCTGTAAGACATGAAAAATCATTTATAAATTAACAACGGTTCGTGAGGGAGGGATGGTGGGGGTTAGGGGGGTACTGAATTGATACCAAGCCTCTAGTAGAAAGATAGTGTTTTGAAAATGATGATGGCAACAAATGTGCTTGACACAATGAATGTTTGTATGGATTGTGATAGGGCTGTAAGAGCCCCCAATAAAATTATTTTTTTAAGGGGGCACCTAAAAACAAAAATCTTTACCTCCTTTTACCCAGTTGTGGATAACAGACAATGAAGATGTGCCTAACCACATTGCAGGGGGAAAAATAGGTTGGTTACTGAAGTTAGTAAAACTTTGTTGAAAGAGCAGGCATTTTGGGGATAGTGGTGTTAGGCTCCTAACTACAAGGTAGGTCTGCAGCTTGAAGGGGAAAAGAGGAGGCTTTCTATTCCCACCCATAAAGCTTCATAGTCCCGAAACCCTGCAGTGCGGTTCTGCCCTGTCCTTTAGGGTCAATGTGAGTCGGAATTGACTCGATAGCAGGGAGTTTGATTAGGTCTTAGGGTTGCAAGGAGACAGTGAGCATTAAAACTTCATAGGTACAGACAGCTAAAACTTAGCTTTTTCTTCATTTCCTATATGCCATTCAGAATTTCAAGATCAATGTAATCTGAGATGCAAACAGAATCTGGACTTGGACGTTCTACTAAAGAGTGGGAGTAGTGAGAGTGACTCCTCTCTTTCTCTCTCTCTCCATATATATATATATATATATATACACACACACACATTCATTTGTCATATTTAACTAAACGTAATATTGACTATTAAGCTATAAAACTGTTGACAAATAATTGGCTATTATATGTACAATAGTTAATTATGTAATTGCTGCTCACACGCACACAGTTATTTGAGACAAACCTGAAAACATCTGTCATATTACAGTGTAGTGTGTTAGAATCTAAAGAACCCCAAAGCTATCATCGATATATCTATTCATTCATTACCTATATATTTATTAACATATTAATTGCTAAGCAATATGCTGGAACTCAATGACAGTATAATTTAGAAGTAAAGTAGACCTGGCTGCTGTGCTCATGAATTGCATTGTCGGTGGTAGGAGGGTGAGAGCTGGAAGCACAGTGTGTTAATCCAGGTTGACTAGAGAAACAAATCCAGAGCCACTCGTGCAAGAGAGAGCTTTATATCAAAGAGCAATTGTACATTAAGACATCCCAGTCCAGATTAAGTTCATAAGTCCGATATTACCCTGTCGATCTAGTCCATAAATTCCTCTTTTCGACTCACACAGCCATGCAATGACCCCAGGTTCCGGTAGGTCACACACTAGTGGGTAGAAAGTTTTGTGGCTCTACTAGCGGTGGAAGCATCTCAGCGCTGCCGTGGGTCTCCACATGGCTCCTCAAGCTTCAGGGCTCTGGCTCTATCGGTGTAGCTCCTTGTGGTTTGACATCAGGAATGTCTCACAGGGAGAGAGTGGGCCTGGCCTCCAGTGAGCTATTTTTCTCCATCACACCTCCAAATGAGGTCATCAAGCTGCTACCTGATTGACAGGCTAGACGCCACCCTCTCACAAGTAGATAGGAGATTATGTAACTGTCACACACATGGTCAGTCTTGGCACCTTTGAGGGGGAGGGATAGTAAAGCAAATATCTAAAGAAAGCATGAGTGAATTAGCCAAAGTAGGGAGAAAGGAGGAGTGATCTAGATGAAGGCCCAGACAGAAAAAAATATAATACATGTACCAGTAAAGACCTGAGCTTAGACAAGAAAGAACTCAAGTAGGACTGAGTGGCTTCCCAGTAGAAAGCAAGGAGGCTGGGTAATGAAGTGAGTCTGGAGACCCAAGAATGACCAGATGTTGAAGGACTGAGGGGATGTTTGAAAATTTTCTTACCGGATAAGCAAAAAGCCACTAAATGGAACACACCATGATCTGACTTTGATTTTAAAGGAATCCTTTTGCTCTTTGTGCATTCTGCCGAATTTTTCTGTAAACCTAAAACTTAAAAATGAGGTGTACTTTTAAAAATTAAAACCATTCCCCTTTGCATGTGGAAAATAAACAGCAGAAATACAAATATAGGGGCTTGGGACAGTCTGAGGCTACTACAGATGTCATGATAGCTTTGATTAGCTTGGTGGCAGTGGAGAAGGAAAGAAGTGATTAAATGTGAGGAACATGGCGAGTGAAGTTGATTATCAAGATAGAGTGTTGGAGGGTTTGGTGAAGAATCAGATTTCATACATGACCTCCTGATTTCTGATATGGAAACCTAGTAGATAATGATACGATAAACGATAAATAATATGTAATAGTGTTATTATAAACTGACATGAAATAGAAATACATTTAGATATATTCCAGATGCATACAACATCCGAGTAGCTTTACCCAGCACACAGATAAATATGTGGTGGTGGTGGTGCTCTGCGATTCAGAGTCTCTGGCATAAGTGATCATTGAAGCCATGAGAATCAATGAGGCTACTTCAGCAAAGAGATAGAGAAGCTGGTGTCAAATCAAGACCTTCAGAACTCCAAAACGTTTAAAGGTTGGATAATGAGGAAGAAGTTAGAAAAGCAGACTGGGAAGCAACAACCAGAGACATGTATAATCCAGGAGAGAACGCTTTCAGGAGAGGCCTCACGAAGGAGACTGATTTAATAGGAGGCAAGTACCAGCTATGTGGTGCTGGAGGTGGTGTAACAGTGAAGACTGATTTGGCTATTGGAGGTCATTGACTGCAGAAGGAGCTGGCAGTCATTGTGTACAGACAGGGCCTGGGAAAGGAACAGGAAGCGAATAAATAGGAAATTAATTATTTCATCAAGATTTATAACCTGGAGGCTATATAAAGTACAGGTAGACTTTTTGGTTTTATTTTGATTTTTGTTTTGTTGGTTGATTTAAGTAAAAGATTCTTGAGTGTCTAATCTTCCGTAAAGAAGAATAAAGTAAAGATCCAGGAGAAAGATAAAGGGCATGGAAAGTATCCATAGAGAAGTGTGCTGCCCAAGCCCACAAGTCCAACATTAACCCCTATGTCCAACACCAATCCACAAAGTCCTCCTCCATCTTACAAAACACACGCAGTGATGCCAACTGCAGGAGGAAACGTGTAAGCATCTCAGTGCTGGCAGGGGCCTCTACCCGGCTGCTCTAGCACCCAGGGCTGCATCGGGGTAGGTCCGTGTAGCTGCTCAGGGATGTGTTGCAGGAAGTGAACCTTGCCAGCTGAAGCAGGGACCCGGCTAAGGCAGCTGCACCTTGGTGCGACCATCAGAAAGCAAGAGACCTTAGAACTAGAAAGAGGAGGCTCCCTGAGCCATTTATCCCTCTGCCCTTCAATTAACCCCACATGTGTTTATCAGCCAGGTTGGCACAATAATCTTTATCTCAGTGAATAAGCAGGAGGGAACTGCATGGGAATAACAAAATCAGCAGAGATGTTATGAGAGACTCGAGACCTAAGAGGTCCTCTCACCCTGTTCCTGAGCTATATCTGAACTCCCTGGTTGAGCATATATTTTTAAAGTAAATGCCATGGAGTTAACTGAGGGGAGGCAGATGATCCCTGGAGCTGACCAGCCCTGAGGCAGTTACCTGAGAGGAGTTCTTTCCCTTGCTCATCACACAAAGACTGCTTTCCTTTTCCACTGCCACTGTCTCCTTCCTTCTCATCCAAACAGTCTTTCTTTCTTTCTGGGCTTTCTCCTCAGTCTCTTCCCCTGGCCTCAGGCATCCCAAGAGCCACATAGGGCATTTTTGGCTGCCAAGAGGCTCCTTCCTGGCTCTCCAACAAGCGCATTCATCACAGTACAAGGAGCCAGTCTAAGAAAAAACTGCTGTGTCAGGTGCAATGCAGTGAGCATTAGGAAGTGATTGCTTTGGCTACCAATAAACAGCACGGCCTCTACGAAACTGAGTCACTGTGCTCATCAAACCCAAGCACCTGTTCAGTTCATGACAGCTTCCCTAGACACCCAGGACAGAGATCAGGACTGGCAACGTTTGCTGTCATGCCGGGGCAGGGATGTCGGTGTTCTGGTACTGTGTGTTGTGCTCTTCCCATCTTTTCTTGGGTATGGGTAAGCACCTGCGAGGAAATATTATTACAGGATTTACTAACGTTCATTGCCCTTTTGTCATAGTTCATGTATGCTCATACTTCCTTCTTGTTAAACATTTGACTAGATATTGTGCCTATTCCGCACACAGGCTTTATCCTGCCTCCACATTTTCACGTTGCTTCTTGTCGCGTTTGTTTTGTTTCTCACTGCCTCTTTTGTCACTTTTCCTGTCTGCCACCTCTGACGTTGTATCCTATCACCTTTTCTGCCTTCTGTCATGTCTGCCGTACCGTCTGCCACTCTTTCATGGAAACAGCTACTTTTTCCTGAGTAGCCTTGCCTGTCTCGTGCCCCTGAAACTTCCCCAATATCCCTTCACTTGGGGTTGAGAAAAGTGATCATGTATAGCATATAGATGACTCAATGTGAGTTACTAAGGCATGATTTCAAATTTTAAAATATTAGTTCAAACTATTCCTCATCCGAGAATTTTTCTTTTTGTAAAATCATTAGCCAGTTCACCTCTGTTTTATAATAAACATTCTGAAAAGTGATCATTAGATTCATTGAAGTTGCACATTAATCTGAAATGTTTTTCACTCTTGTGTTCATGTCAAGACTCAGCATATAATAGATCATATTTATTCAATTGGCTAATCTGTAGATTAAACATATTTGGAAGACATGAAAAGAGTATTAAGTAGATGCTGTTCGATGCCATTGAGTCATATCTAACATAGCGACCCATGCAACACAGAACAAAACACTGCCCTGCCCTGTGCCGTCCTCACAATTGTCCCTGTACTTGAACCCATTGCTGCAGCCCCTGGGTCTGCCATCTCGTTCAGGGCCTTCCTCTTTTTCAGATGCTGATTTTCCAGTGCTCTGAAAGCACTTTACAAAGTTCTTTGCGCAACAGAATTAAAATATAGTAGAATTTTTCCATGAACTTTTTGAAGCTCCTACATATTTTTGGAATTAGAATTTTCAGAATGTAAGAAACCCTGCTGATGGACTATCAGAATAAAATGCCTATGGGGTCACAGATCTTCCCTTCAGTGGGTGCATTTTAACTCAAACAAATAAAACATTTAGGACTACGTCTACCCCAGTGGCTGTGTGACAGTATTCCTAAGTGACCCTTGGAACGTACTGGGCATTTCACAAAGTAAACAAAATTCCCCTTGCAAGTTCTAACAACTGCCAGACATTTTGGATGGTAAAGTAGACCGCCTGGCAGAACATACACCCACATGGCATGTTCCCTGTGTCCCAAGTTTGGCTTAGTTTCATACAAAGCACTTTAGCGAGTGGAACCATAACCCCTTTAATGAGAGAACTTTCTTGTCATAAAACGCTTCTGTCCCAGAGAAATTACATGATTCGATATGAATAGAGCAACAGCAAAACCCTTCACCGTCCAAACACACACAACACACACACACACACACACACAGTTGCCTTTTCCACTCCTGCTTTAGGAGATCTAATCGCCAGGTGACCCCTTTTTAAAAAATGTTTTTTTCAAACCCCTCCTTTGTAAGTTTTGACTTATATATAGAACCTGTGTCAGAAATCTGGACCACTTTTAACAAAAAAATCTATTGATAAGCATTTTATAAAACTAGAGGCGAAAAACCAACATTTTTTCTACATTTAAACACTCAGGAAAGCCTAGTATTATAATGTGGAGTTCTGTGTAGAATCCTATTGTTTGCTTTCTCTCTGACTGCGTAATTAACTCCAAATGTGGCTTGTGAAGTCTATCTCAAACTTCCTAAATGGGATTAAATAAATATCTGGGTAGAGAAAAAGTGTTTTTGAAATTCTGTCTGAATTTTTAAAGTGTTAAATAATTTAGTAAATGTAATCCACAGTGATTTTTATTTAAGGATAGCTAAATATATAAAATACTTGAATACATGAATAATAGCTAAGTAATTTTAGGTAATATTCCTCATATTACCTAAATATTAATGATCTAATGTTAGGTTAATTTAGAAATGCGATTGTGTATTTTTGTTAGGAAATCTCATGAATAAATGTAATGACATAAAAGTAATGTACTCACTGGTCTAAGTAACATTTGTATTCAAAAGTGTTGATAAGCATGATTGCCATAAAACTCAAAAACATCAAACTTCCTGTCGTCACGTTGATGCCAACTCATCTCTGCTCTATAGGACAAGGAAGAACTGCGCCTGTGAGTTTTCAAGACTGTTTACCTCTTTACAGCAGCGGTTCGCAACCTATGAGGGCGACGCCTTTGGGAGGGTCGAACAGCCATTTCACAGGGGTCTCCCAATTTATCACAGAAAAACTACAGTTATGAAGTAGCAACAAAAATAATTTTATGGTTGGAGGAGTCACCGCAACACGAGGAACTGGATTAGGAAGGTTGAGAACCACTGCTTTACAGGAATAGAAAGCCCCGTCTTTTGCCCTCAGGACAGCTGGTGGTTTCAGTCTGTCAACACTGCCAACTAATCACAGCCCAATGCATAACCACTATGCCACCAGGGCTTGCAGTAAATTAAATGTGCAGTAGAGAAAAAGGACTTTACATTATCATTATGGAAAGCATCGCCTTTGTGGAGTATAAACTTCATTAAGCTATGGAGAGGAAGTAGTACATGAAGCTGGGGCTTTGCTTTCTCCCCCACATCTCCAACATCTACAGTCATGGTTAGCACACAACAGCAGGCACTCTAGAAGTAGATGCTTCCATGGGATCCTGTAAGAATCTTTGGCTCCGAATGAAATGCTTAGCTTTTTTGTAACTGTTGGGTTAGCCTATCTCTTTGACACAATTATGCCAGAAGGGTTTTTTAAAGGGCAGCATAGTATCTGTACAGCCTGGTGCAGTTGTAAACCTTCCCACAGCCAAAGCAAAGTTCTCAGTGAGCTAGACTTAAGTAACAGCATGTAAATGTTTAACACACCGATACCGCTTTCTTTAAATATTCCTACTTTGTAAGACAAAATTAATAACTGCTAAATTGTATCTGTCACTACCAATGTGAGTTTTTAGCATGGTGAACAGGTGCAGACAAAAATAAAACAATGTTAACAGATCTTTTACTCAGCTTAAAACTATTAAAGACAGCACAGGCACATTGAAGTTAGCAGTATTTCAAACAGACAAATCCTGGAAGTTAGAAAATATGAAGATAGGAAATTGTTTTCTACAAAGATAATGGTAATGAGAAACAATACTCAATTAATTTGCATGTTTTAAACCATGAAGGAAATAAAGAAAAATCTATTATATAACACCAGATCTAGTCCCAGTTGGTTTAGTCATTTTAGTGATTAGAAAACTTTACTGGAAAGGAAAAAATATAATAAGGAAATTTGTGTAAATGTGTATTCCTTAAACTGATGTTCCTTAAATGTTTTCAAAAAATCCCTAATCTCAAGACCTTTGATTTTATGTATTTAATTGACTAGAAATAAAAATGTTCTATGTGCCATTTCAAAAGTTAGTGGCCCACCTCTGGTGAAGCTGAACTCGGCCTCGGGCAGAGGGCCCAGATCAGACACCATTTAGCCTGTGAGTAGTAAGAGGCCCTGCAGATAACAGTAGTGGGCAGTGGTAGGGAAAGACCAAATTCAGAGGGCCAGTGAATTCCCTGGTGGTAAACACAATACTGACTGTACGACTGAAGTAAGGCATTATTAAGGCTCAGGGAACCAACCAGGCCTCGCAACCACCCCCTTAAGACACATACCCAGAGCTGTCGGAATAAGTGTAGTCAATGAAAGTGTTTGTAATAGCAAAGTATAATAAACTCAACCTCGATGAATATCAGTAAGCAAATGCTTAGTAAATTATGGTATATAATATAGAATACTATGCAACCATTAGAATGAGATAAACAGAAAACCTTATGTGAAACTTCACTGACATAATATTGTTAAATGGATGGGGGCTTTGAAAAACATTTTTTTTAATTGGTGGCATGTGTGTTCATTTTTGCGTAGGCTTTTAAGTGCACAGCAAAATTTAGAGTAAGTGCCAACTTTTTGACAGATAAAAGCTGTTTTTTTTGTTGTTTGGGTTTTGGGGTAGGGTTTTTACCCTCTATGGTCTCCTCATGTGAATTAGTCTGGGTAAACTAGAGAAACAAAATTCATAGACACTCATATTTTATAAGAGAGTTTCATATAAAAGGTAAGTGTACATTAAGAAAGCTTCCTAACCCAGTCCAGTCCAAGCCCATAAATCTGACGTTAGCCCATATGTCCAACACCCATCTACAAAGTCCTCTTCAAACTCACAAAACACATGCAGTGACAGCGAGTGCAGGAGGAAAGCCAAGTCAGTGAACCTGTAAGCATCTCAGCGCTGGCAGGGGTCTCCACACGGCTGCTCCAGCACCCAGCGCTGCATTGGGATAGGTCCATGTGGCTTCTCGGGGATTTCTTGCAGGAAGTGAACCTTGCCAACTGAAGCAGGGAACTAGCTAAGGCAGCTGCACCGTCGTGCAACCATCGGAAAACAAGAGACCTGAGAACTAGAAAGGCGAGGCTCACAGAGTCATTTATCTCTCTGCCCTTCAACTAATCCCACATGTGTTCACTGGCCATGTTGTCACAATAAAATTTAACTAATTGCATCATGTAAAAGTGATATATGGCAATGCTCCTGTGAGACCATCCTTGGTTGTTGTTTTTTTTTTTTTTTTGCATTAAATCTGCCCGCATCCTGGTCCAATCTAGGATATTACAGTGTTCATATTTACTGTCTCAGAAAGTTAATGCTTACTGTTTGATGGGCAGTGCCCTGAGTACTTGATGATGCCTTTTGTTATTCAGTTATCAGCAACTTTTTGCAATAGATGTAATAATCATCTCTGCTTGACAGATGGGGAAGCAAAGCTTAGTAAGTTAAAACTTGCAATAAGAATTAGAATGGTTAGAACTTATATTACTAGTGAACTGCAGAAAAGCAATTTAACCTCAGTCTGCCTCGCTCAGAGCCCATGTGTGCAATCACCACCCCAGAACAACTCTCAGAGCCTTCGTGAAGTTGGCAAAGACACTTGCTGTTTTCTCATTTTCTTAATTTCTCGCTTCTTATTTTCTCCTCATTTTCATAATCTCATGATGGAAATAGTTATGGAAGATGCACAACGTGCTTTTTAAGTGTCTCTCTAATTCTGTGTAATTCGACCTTAGAACCCAAATGGCTGTCCTCTACCCCGCTTTCATCATTCTTTGTAGTACTCTTGTGAGAAGAAAGGCCTCCTCCTTGGTCAGATCCTTCCCGATTGCTTGCGTTGGAGTTTTGATTCCTTTCTAATACCAGCATACCTGAGTGTGAGGCTAAGTGAAGAGCATTTTTTAGTATAAATTCTGTTCATCTGTGATAACATTTTGCATCTGCTTCACCAATATCACAGAGTAATGTCACTGCAGTCAGTGATAGACTTTCTGTGTAAATTCTTTGGCTTCTACCAACAAACTAAAGAAAATGCCTAAAATCCAAATAAGAGAGGTAAATACTATATGCATATGTTAATTTGTTGTGATACACAATTTTTATTATAAGAAATATCGCATGACACAGGGAATCCAGGACAGATAAACCCCTCAGGACCAATAATGAGAGGGGAAGGGGAAGGTGGGGTAGAAAGGAAGAACCGATCACATTAATCTACATGTAGCCCCCTCCCTGGAGGACAGACAACAGAAAAGTGGGTAAAGGGAGACGTCGGACAGTGACAAAATAATAATTCACAAATTATCAAGGGTTCGTGGGGGGCGGCAGGGCAGGAGGGGAAAAATGAGCTGATAGCAGGGGTCAAGTAGAAAGCAAATGTTTTGAGATGGTAACAGATTTACAAATGTGCTCACAATGGATAGATGTATGGATTGTGATAAGAGTTGTACGAGCCCCCAGTAAAAATGATTTTTAAAAGAAGGGTTTCATGTTGGTTTTCCTTCCCATTGTTGATCAGACTTTATTTGTAGTGATGGTTTTCTTCTTTGTGTTTAAAGGGCAGCCATTCTACAAAAGTGGAAGCTGTGGTTAGAACTCTGATGAGAATCCAGCGTAGAGATCCAGGGGCTAAAGCGCTCGTTTTTTCAACGGTATAAGCCACATTTCACCCTCAATGTTAACTCAGACCAGTTTTCTCTCTCATGAGTTTATATCGATTTGTATGAGATAGTCAATTTCTTTGCCATAATAGATTTAGACTTAGAATTACTATTAGATTATTACTCATTAAATTATGTCCATGCCCATAGGATAGAATTATTTTTAGAGAAATTTAATGATAATTCATGTCTGTACTTTATTTAGGAATGTTTACTCCTTTTTATGGAGTTCTGCTTATCCAGTGGTGAGAGCAGTACTAACCGACAGGTTATAAATTCAGACTCAGTAGCTATTCTTCAAGCAAGAAGCAGTGATGGCCTGCCTCGAGAGTTAAACCTTCTGGGAAGCCCTCTGGGCATTTCCACTCTTGGCATGGAGTCGAAATCGACTCGACAACACGCTTCTCACTTTAAACATGGAAACCTGTAACCTTGAAATTAAATTAAAGCATTCGAGTGAATAAGGTAGTAAAAATTCTTTACCTTAAATTTGGAAAGATAAGTGACCATACCTATTGAATACTTAATTTTTTTGTTTTGTTAATTATGTCTTCTATAGTTAAATGTTTAAAGAATCTCGCATCTTTCATCTATACTTAAGCCATCATTTGATACCATTATTTCAAGGTAGAGCTATCGAATGTTGGTAGTGCTGAATATGAGGATTTGGTGTTTCTTTGGATTATTTAACACTAAACTACAAAAGTTATTTTAATTTTGCCCCTTTACAGATCCTCTTTGTGAAAGCATTGTATAAATATTTGTTTTATTTGTTTTAGTGGCAAGATGTATTGGATATTATTTCAAAAGCTCTTACTGACAACAACATGGAATTTGCACAAATCAGTCGCATTAAGACATTTCAGGTACGTATATCAGGAAAATTTAATTTGTGTTATTTGGATTAGATTCAGCCACATGTTAATTATTAATTATCTTGCCTTTCTACCCTTTTTTAATCATATAAATCACATTAGCAAAGTTTTAATTCTTAATTCATGAATTACAAAATTAACCTTTAAAGGCAAAGTAGAGAAACTACTAATTTTTTCTGTAGCAACACCAGAGTATCTTAAGATCTTCTGGTTTCCCCCAATAAAATGATTTAAAAATATATATCTGGTTTGAAACTCTTCGTTATTATGGGAAACCGTTGTGTATGATACCTCCCTTGAATGGGCCCAAGGCCTTACGTGTCCCAAGGATTAGGTTCTCAATGTACTATAAAGGTGAACCGAATAAAGTCCCAATCGCCCTCGTATACTCAGAACATTCCCAGATGCACGCTCCGAGGACATGCAAAGAAAAGACAACCAACTGCAAATGTAGCCGATTTTGTCTCTGCTCACACTCACTCTGGCACAGTGGTTCTCAGCCTTCCTAACGCCGCGACCCTTTAATATAGCCCCTCATGTTGCGGTGACCCGCCAACCATCAAATTGTTTTCAATGCTACTTCATAACTGTAATTTTGCTACTATTTCATATTGTAAACACCTGATATGCAGGATGTATTAGACGACCCCTGCGAAAGGATCATTGGACTCCCAAAGGGGTGGCGACCCACAGATTGAGAACCGCTGCCCTAGCACATTATTTCTCCTCTAAGCTAGTGTGATTGAATTTGCATCCATCATGTGTATAATCTTGCGAATCCGCTATATATGATAAAGAAAAAGTGAGCATATGTGATATTTTCCTTGTTATTAAAGATAAACAACATGTTTATATTTTCTAAAATTGACCATTTTGCATTTCATACTTACATTTAATTGACCCAGCTAAAATTAAAATGTACCTTTCTTTTTTAGGAGAATCTTTCCGCATTTAAGCATGATCCCCAAATCAATATCTTGCTGCTGCCCCTGCACACGGGTTCTAATGGACTAACAATCATTGAGGCAACTCATGTTCTCTTGGTGGAGCCCATACTGAACCCCGCCCATGAGCTGCAGGCCATAGGGAGGGTGCACCGAATCGGACAGACCAAGTAAGAGCTGAAATGAAATGAGGGTCGGTCGTGCTTGCTTCAGGTTTCTCAGGAACTCGTCTAATTATGGTTTTCACAGCCTGTTCATTTTTAATTACTTAATTATGAAATGTGTGGAGTTATGGCAAAGCAGTAATTGAGAGTTTCAGCTCTCCTGCCACCAGATGGGAAACCCTAAAATTCACCTAGAGCTTTGTCTTCCTTCTTATTTGCTTCACAAAATAAGCCTTCCCTCTTTCAAAACGGCCATGATGGCATCATCAAATAAGGTCTGTTATAATACGTGAGATGGTTGTGTAATGAAAGGGATCCATCATGATTTTATTAGGAATTTGTTTATAGTGTATTTCATGCTTGAGTGAAAATAACTATCTCCTTGATAAGTTCTTACTGAAGAGATAAGCCTAAGGTTAAACAGTAAGAGGTAACTAGATTTAGGAGAGGGTGGAAGCAAACCTAACTTCAAAATGTTGGATATTACGTTTGATAAAACTTCCCAGATATGTTCCATCCTGGAAGTTAAATTATATGAAGTTATATGAAGTTAAACTATATATTTTTAAAATGCTGTCATAATGAGCATTTATTAAACAAATATTAATTGTGCATATACTGAACATCCAAATTGAATAAGACATAAACCTCCTCCCACAAGAAAGTGACTGTGCAGTAGAGAGGGGAAGGGTCTGAAAACATTGCGGTGGAGTGTGCACAAGTCAGGTTGCTGCCGTAGCTGAAAAGAAAGCAGTGGGGAGTCCCGTGTGTCCTAGAGAATGAACGAAGGCTTGAGTCTTGAGGAAAGCGTGCGCTCGAGGACAAAGACAAGCTGCATGCGTGAAAACACAAGAGGTCCTAAATAGATACCTCTTAGGACTTTAAGAAGTTTGGATTTATGGGTGCAAAGTATAAGGAAAGATGAATGCCTTGTCTACCACTTAAGAAGTTCTGATCCTTCTATAAGCAATAGCCAGGAGACCAAATAAAATTTTGAACAGGACAGAGAGACATGGTCATCAAAGGAATTCTTAACAGAATATGGCAAAGCAATGAAATAAATACATGGGGGTTCTCAGGTACTACCAGATGTCAGGTAAAATGGCTTATATCTTGGTTTTGTTCTTTTAAAAAAAAGTTGACTTCTTGTTCTACCAGTTTTTTCTAAACACAAACAACTTGCCACAAGTTTATGTTGGCAAGTCATAATCATCCTATATTTCGCTAGTAAACAGGTTTTTCTACTCTCTCAGGTCGTATCACCCAATGCCCCCATCTTGCAACCGAACTACATGCCTCTTTCATTTCATGTTTATGAATCATCTTCTGTGTGCCAGGCATTGCCCTGGATTCTTGAGGTGTCCTGAGAGCGCGAGAGCCTTTGTGTATAAAAACTGGCTGTTAGGAAGGCAGGTAGTAAACCGGGAACAGAATATATTAGATGCTAGAAAAACAGATCAGGGTTAGAGGACTAAGTAAGAATGCAGGGAGATGAGTAGAAAGACTTTAATTGCAAAGGAAATATTTGAGCAAAGACTTAAAAGAGGCGAGAAACCTAGTTATAAAAACACCTTGGAGAAGAATGCTCAGTCATTATATCCAGTGTAAAGAGTTCAGGAGATGGCCTAGTATGCTTGCAAGATGGCGGACCAGGTCAGAGTTGGACTTGCTAGAGGGAAGAAGAATAGGAGATGAACTCAGCTTAGGAGAAGCAGATTTTAAAGGGCCTAAGAAGCCAAGACTCCCTGGGGTGCAGTGGTTAGCACTCAGTGGTTAAACAAAAGACTGTGAGTTCAGACCCACCAGGTCCTTAGGGGAAAGATGTGACAGTCTGCTCCTGTAACCCGTCACCGCCTTGGAGAGCCTTTGGGGCAGTTCTGTCCTGACCAATAGGATCGCTCTGAACTGGAGTGCATTTG
Organism: Tenrec ecaudatus; assembly: GCF_050624435.1. Taxonomy (NCBI): domain Eukaryota; kingdom Metazoa; phylum Chordata; class Mammalia; order Afrosoricida; family Tenrecidae; genus Tenrec; species Tenrec ecaudatus. Next base: position 22,329,245 of record NC_134536.1, read on the forward strand.
AAGGCCGGGAGTCAGGTCTGTTTGTTTAGAGTCTCACCGTGAGGACCTTGGTCTTACTCTGAAATGGGGTAGACGAGAGAGAAACCATGGTTTTGACATGGACAACTAGACGGTAAAGTAGCCATCAGCAGCCATAGGAACGACTAGAGGATGGAGTTGTGGTGACGGAAGAAAAGTTTAGATAGAAATTTGAGATGTTTATTAGACATCTGAACGGATTGTTATACAGTTGAAGAAGCAAGGCTAGAGTTGAAAAAGGGAAGTGGAGTGGGGAAAGCTGGAGATGCACATTTGGAGACCAACATAGATGATAGTGTTTTAACGTCATGAGAGAATATGTCAAAGATGGTTGGCTCGGGAGGAAGAAAAGGAACCCACAAAGTCAAAGCTCAGAGTAAATTAGACAGCGTTAAGAGAGGTGGCTACTAGGGAAGTGGCTCAAGAAGTATGGTAATCCTATGATAAATCCTAAGCCAGTTTCTCTGGAGGCAGTGGCCTGCTTGGAATGTAAGAATAGGATTGTGTGGATTTATTTAGTTACTAATACATTCCACATAACAAGAAGTAACTTGTCCAATACCCCTAACTTGTAAAACATAGTGGCAGGTTTCAAACACAGACAAAGCTCACACTCCATGCTTTAACCACAACACACTGGCATGGACAACTATTTTTGAGGAATTTCGCTTCAGAGAGGAACACAGAGTGGGATTTAGATGGGGGGAGGGGTATTTGTTAATTGTTTTGTTAATTACCCACCCATACTGTAGCCACAGGCATTATTAAAATACAAGTTAGGCATAAAGCTCTCTGATGTCTTCCCATGGGAGACCAATTAAAATCCAGATTCCTGGCCCTGTCCTACAAGACCCCATATGACTTGGCTCCTGCCCGCCTGCCCTCTGCCTCTCACTACATGTGCCTCTCCCACACCAGGCTTCCTCTTGTCCCAGGGACATTTAAGCTTCTCCCAAGCACCTCCTATGCGCCGAGGGGCCTTGCATTTATTTGCTGTTTCTTCTGCCTGCATACTCTTATTTTCCCACATCTTTTCTTAGCAGCCTCATTTCCATCATGACTTGCTCCACTCAGAAGCCTGCCTCTTCAGGAAGCTTTTTCTACTTGGAATAGTCTTGTTTCTGCACATTGTTTATTGGTTGTCTCCCTCATACATAGGTTAGTTCATTGAGATCAAGTGCTTTGTTTTAGTCCCTGCTGAACTCCCAACACTTGGATTAGTACTTGCTAAGAGTGGGCACCAACTGACTGTTGATTCTAGCCGCCAGACTGTTTACACATAATATTGTGAAACCTGTTTGGAACTAATTGAAGGTGTTTATAAACTTTTCGTTTGTTATGTGCCTTCTAGACCTACTATTGTGCACAGATTCTTAATTAAAGCAACAATAGAAGAAAGAATGCAAACCATGCTGGAAACTGCTGGGAGGAGGTAGGTTTCCTCTTCTACAAATTGGTGGAGAAAGGCTTCCTGGTAGATAACAATGTGTTTGTTTTTTGGAGCATCTTTACTCTCTCCCAGCCCCCAGTTTTATCATTTTGGACCATCTTCACTTAAATGATGACTCGGTCAACCAAAGATAAAAGCACCGAGCCTACGAAATGCATTCTGTGAACCTTTTACCGGCTCAGTTTTATTCTTATTTCCCCTGTCTACATTTGACCAATGATTATGTCTAGATTTTTGTGTGTAAAATTTAAACTCTCTTACATGTCTTTGCCCCATTGGGTCACTTTTTACATGATTTTTGTCTGAGCCTCAGCCTGTCATGAATGTGTGAAACAATACTTGTATTCATCGATATGCGTGTGCAAAGAAGATTGAGACTTAGAGCTCAGCTGATAACAGGCCGTAATTCCAAAAGGCAGAACAGGAACACAAAGACCAAAACAGCCTTAATTTAACAAATTTACATTGGAACCATAAACTTCTAAATTTGTTGTCAGTATTCTCTTGTTTAAAGCCTGTGTAAAAAATATAGCCCGGTGTGTCACTGCATCCTGTGCACTCGGTGTGGTTATAAGAGACCCACGGGGCACATTATGGACTTAGAAAGGATGGTGTCCACTGAGATTGTTTGCCCAGTAGAAAACATGGCTGTGTTGTTGTTGTTTCCATTTATAACAGACCTGAGTGATTATCTTAAATTGCTAACTAAAATAGTAATTTGAAGAACGGTTGAAAATCTTTTGTAAGTAAGAGCATTAACAGTGGTTGGCAGGATCTCGGCTTTCTTTGTTTTATTAATTATCCAGGGGGGTGGAATTTCATGATGGAGCCTGTACATTATTTTTGATGAAATGTAGTAATAGTATCATCACCTCCTTCCTTCTGCGAATATCCAGTGACCTAGTTACAGAGACTTAGAAACAAACGAGTGTGCAGACTTGTGTTATTACAAACGTATTAATCGACTGCTGGGTTTCTTTCTGGCGCTGTCTTCTGGGGAAACCTGCAGTCACACGAGCTCATCGGCAAAGCATTCCGAGACCTCCGTCTTGACCGTGGCTGATCTGGCAGACCTGTTCACAAAAGAAACTGAAGACCTTGACTGACGTGCACTGGATTCGATCCAGGCTTTCATGGAGTCATAAACTTCCATGGCTTGCTGAGCAAAGTTATAAGGAAAAGCTCTATTCCAGTAGATGTCAGCAAACACTGTCATTGAGCACATTTGTTCCTCTCATTACACAGTGGCCTAGTCGTCTAGAGCCTTGTTCAATAGATCTCTTAAAGGTTTTTCATGTTCCACTCTCTAATAAAACATTTACTTTTCTTCCAAAGAATATACCTGATGCAGCGAGGGAACGGAGAGAGGTCGTGTGTACCTTTCTTTAGATCAGATCAGCCTTATAAAGAGTTGGAATACAAAGAAAGTAAACTCATCTACTGTTATATGACCTCACATACAGGCCTATTTTAAGAAGGGCCTTTCAGTATCTTTAGCACATAATTCACCAGTAGCTTATGTGTGTTAAATAGACAATGAATTACCTTAACGCTTAATTATTTGAGTAGATTTAGACTGTAACTCCATGAATAGTAAGTAACTTTATAATACAACTCCTGACAAGAAATGTTAGGCAAGTATTTCTTTTCTCTGGATCTTATTATTAAAAATCAAAATATTGGAAACATCCAATTTTCATTATGTATTGTCATACCACTGTAAACTTTGAACTCTGAATAGCATTTCTAAGTATATTAGCTTTTAAAGTATAATTTTATCTTAACATTGTTTAAACTGCTATGTCTGCAGTTAAAGTACCCAGGTTACTAAAAACATCCATTCTTAAGAAATCCATTCATAAATTTGCCTTTAAGTAGAATTTGTAGCTAAATCTGAAAAGGTGCATATGTTCTTATTTAGCCTGCCTTCAAGAAAAGATTGGAAACCATTTCAATGGTTTTAAAGTTGCATATGGATTAAAGTGAAGGCACATTTGCATATTCTTAGAGGCCACGTACAAGTCATCCTTAAGGTGGATGTTTGTAACTCGACAATGTACTGTACTCTTCATTGTTCATAAGTTTTTACTTAGCTTAAGATTGACACATCTGTAAATAACACATTTTTATGGTTTTAAGTCTTACCATTATGACATGGAAATATGGCAGGGTTTATTATTATTGAGCTGGTGTCTTTCCTCTTCCTGGTTCATGGGTAACTATCCTTCGTAACCACTTGTATTTAACGTTATGAGAGAGGAGTCTTTTCTCCCAGGTGAACTTCCCATGACGAGTAGTATTTGATGTTTAGAGCAAGAGAATGCTGTGGTCACACAAGAAGTCATTGGAAATGTTAATCACAGAGTGTTTCTTCTTCTGTGAAGAATTCGTGGACTTGGAGATTTCCATAAGGAGTAGCTTGTATCCTTCACAGTTTTGTGTGATGCAAATGTCTTTTCTGTTTGTGTCTTTGATCTTCCAGAGTTTTAATTAACCTTCAGGACTCGATAGCTCCTCTTTAGCTGCCCAGAAAATTGTAAGAGAAATATGCCCTGGGTCTTACTTGTCCAAGAGCCTTTGGTGCTTAGTTGTCACGGTGCATTCTCTCTAAGTCTAAAGGGTGACTTAATTCCGCTGAAGAAAACAAACACATGTTTCTGGTGCTTATTTTTCAGTTGAGAGAGATGCATGGGTTCTTTTATATGAAATTGCATATACATATTATTTTTATAGCTCTTTACATATTTTTAAGAGCTTGCCTGTACGTCCACCTGCTTAATTTTCCCAACAGGCCTGTGAGATGGATATTATTAATGTCGTCCCTCTTTTAAAGGTAACTGAGTTTCCAAAACTTTGAGAGACTTGAAAGTAAACATAGGAGCTCTTGGTTCCTTGATTTCAAGCCTCCTGTTCTGTTACTAAATTAAGTCATGCTTGACAGTAAGGAGGCCGTAGATACAACGTAATGATGACACGGTCCACACATTTGTTTTGTTTTGTTTTTTCAAAATATTCTTTCTTGAAAAAAAATTTAGGGAAAACCATTTGATATACTTGAATTTTGTAAAGCAAAGAGAAATGTGCTTACTGTATTTTTTAAAAACTTCTCATTTCTATAAGGCATCAAACATTTTAATGGAAATTAAAATTCAGGGGATTTATGTAAGTTCTGAGCATGGGACTTATGGTTTTCCTTTCAAATTTCCTAACAAAGAATGTCACAATTGCTTACACCATGAGAGCTCACAATTTATCTCTCTGTTACTTCTTCAAGGAGTGCTAGTAGCACAGTGGTCAAAGCTCAAGACTGACAACCAAAAAGTCAGTAGTACAAAGCCCCTGGCAGTTTGAATCCACTAGCTGGTCTGTAGGAGAAAGACTGGGCAGCTGCTTCCATACGGCGGCGGCACAGCCTTGGTTACCTGATGGGGCAGGTCAGCTCTGTCCAACAGGCTCGCTGTGCATCAGAAGGGGCCAGCTGGATGGCAGTTGGTTTTTGTTTATTTCTTGAAAATAGTTGTAACAGTTCTTGTAAACAGTTGTTCAAAACAAAGATCTAATCCTTACAACTTCTTGGCAGCAAGCAAAGGACTTTTGTTTGCTTCCCATGCCTTTTTATATGCTCTGCTGTGTTAGCATGCTTATAAATAGTTGCTTGCTAACAAATGCATGGTATACTAATCAACAGTAAGGAAAAATGATAGCCCTAATCCTGAGAAGACATTCCCAATGTTTGGAGATCTAGGGAACCGTTCTGTATTAAATGACTCCAGGTGAGCATAGTAGCAATGAAAGGATGATCTATATGAAATGTAAAATACATCTGTCTATCTCCAAGCCCCTCTCTCCAAACGCTGTTGCCTTTGCTCTCTCTGTAGTGCAGCTTTAACTTTTCTCTTTGCAGGATTAGCAAAAAGACCCATGGTGTCTTTTAGAGATTGGCCCCTTCTATCTCACACTGATAACAATAAACCAAACAATAATAAGAAGCTAAAAAGTCTTGCTCATTCCACATGTAATTACAATTACTGGGCAAAAAATTACCAAATATTTGTCAAAAGATATAGAAATTGAATGTAGCAGTACAAGATTAGACATCAACTCAAGCTACTATGAGAAGTGAACAAAAAAATTCTCCTCTAAATCTTTGCCTGACCTATTTTAATAGTTCTTCCAAGGTCTCGGGTGGTTGAGCTTTTGGTATTGTTTTGTTTTATTGTGCATTGGGTGGGTGAAGGTACACAGGACAATCCGTTTTCCATTCGACAGTTCATACACAGTCTGTTGCATGCCATGAATCACAGTCCTTGCAATGTAACCAGAGTCATCCCACTTCTACCCTGTGTTCTCAGTATTCGTCACACCTTCTCTCTTACCCTTCCTGCCCTCTCAATTTTGTCCACGGGCAAAATGGTTGATTGTTCTAATGGATGCTTGCCTCCCTACTGTCCATCTTTTCACTTTCCTAAAATTTTGCTGGACAAAACTCCACAATAATATACTATTCATAATTTTTATTGCTGTCTTATCAATTTTAAAAAACTAGTACAGTACCAGCAGTGCATTTTTAAGCCTGCCTACTGTAATTGTATGGTCTTCAATACTATTTCTGTACATTAGGGACAGTGAGCCATGTTTTTAATAAAGGTATGCTTGTAAGAATTTCCATGTACCTGTGTCACAGGAATGCCTATAAAGTCGCAGGGTTAAGATGGGCCCCCGCAAGCCTTCCTGCAACTGAAGGAAGGCAATGTGAGTAATTGATAATTCCAAGAGAAAGATAAGGCTCACTGTAGAGGTGTGCTGTTGCCTCTGACTTCCTAGGACAGATGGTAACAACTCCAGGAAGTAGTGGAAAAACTGAATCTGAGAGCTTGGCACAGCCCAGAGTTGCTGCCTCCCATCTTCCCCCACCTCAATGACGGCCATCCAGGCTTGCATGTCTTCTATTTGAGAGCAAAGCCCCTGCACTAGGACTTGGCATCCTCTTCTACCGTGGAGCAGAAGTCACTTTCCAAGTATTCTTGTTCCAGTGAAACCAAATCCTGCTGCAGCTGATCCTTTCTTCTCTGCAAAATGGAAGTCAAATGTAAATGATCTCCATTGTATGATGATCGTATTTATAGGGGACCTCTGTTTATATTAACTTTTTCTTTATGCCTGTCAGTCCATCTCTTCCATCTTTTCTCAGACTGCTGCTTCTCCAAACTCCTTCATTTGCTTTGTCTCTGTTTAAGACTATACACCCCTTACCATGCCATTGGAGGAATAATGTCTAAGGATACGTTTTCAGTCGGGCAATTTCCAGATCTGTTGTTTACATGCCAGCATATTTCTGATCGCTAACGTACAGCCCTTCTAGTGCCTTAAGCTAGCAAATATTTGTCCCCCGGTTTCCTTAGAAATTGTGTTTCTCCTTTTCCACTTACTTAGAGCGAATCTGCTGAGATTGTCTGAGTTTGGTTGCTTTCAGGACTGTTTAGTTTGTATTTACTGCATTCCTAATTTTGTACTCAAGACCGTCTAGTCCCACTCATCCCCTGTGTTCTCGCAGCTTTCCATAACCAAACCATGGCTGGGCCAGGGCTCTTCCAGAGCCTGCCTGAAACTTTCCATTAACTAGATGAGAACATTATTGCCTGTTGATCATGTTGGATGTCTTATCTTTGGAGCTTCACAGAATGTCTTCCTTGGTAAATGCAAATCTCTGTTTGAAAAAAGGAATGTATTTTAGTATCTGCTCTTGCTTTATTGTATCAGAATGTTTCTAAAATTATGACACTTAAAACTAATAAAGAATCAGTGTGGAATATTCTATTAAAACTTCTTTAATGATATTTACTTTTTAAACCCTCTATTGATGATCCGATTTCTGCTGCTTTTTATTGTTATTTGATGCCACTGCACCCATTTTCGATACAGAGTACTCCAAGTGACCGCCTAGCTCTGCCCGGGGCAAGTTTCTAAGTCATCGTCTTTGTGGAAGCAGGGCTCACAGCTTTTGCCCAGACAGTACTAGCCATTAGGTGGGTTCTAATGGCCCAGTTCTTAACCATGGTACCGTGAGGCCTGCTAGCCCATCACAGTCGCGCTCAGCTGGTCAGAGGCGTGGCCATGGCAAGGCAGGATGCACACCATTTGACACAGCATTCCGTCTAGTCCTCGCCAGAAACTTGATGCCTAAAGGGAATGCCACTCCACTGTAAGCCTCCACCAGGAGACAAGTGCCCAACTTAAGTGCCCGGAAGCACTGCACTCAGAAGAGCCTCAACCTGAAGGCACTCTGCGCCACCTCCACACATCAGCAAGCCCACTCCCCCAATTAAGTGCCCAGAGGCACCCTGCTCCACAATCCAGCCTCCTGTCCAAAAGCATTCACTTTGTTGATTGTAAGACCCACCACTCATTCCTGATTCTGCTAGTATCTTGCGTTCCACAGTACATGCTCCGGTCCTGGCACTGGCTGACAGTGGGGTTCCTCTCCTGCTTCTCAGAGGGCTCATTTTATATCCAACAGGATGGCAATGAAAATGTAGCCAATAATCAATTCCTTCTCGGTGAATCCTATCAGCATCTTTTCTCAATTACCCAGACACATCAGGAAAAAGGTCGTTTGTTGGCAGTTACAGATGCATAAAGTAATCCATTGCCCCTACAGGCCCTAATAAAGAACTTCCTAAAATGTTTTTATTTTCATTTGTGTAATATGAATTCTCAGAATAAGTTAATCTCTTAGGAAAGTAAACTGCAGCTCAAAGATGAGAGTCCGTTGTTAGGTGCCATCAAGCTGGTTCCACCCATCGCGGCCCTGTGCGCAGCAGAGCGGAACTGCCCATCCTGCACCGTCCACAGTGCCTCCTCCACCGGAGCCCATTGCAGCCACTGGGACAGTAAACTGCAATGAGAGCCGCCTTCCTGTTTGCTACCCTTCCATTTAGCAAACCTAATGGCCTTCTCCAGGGGCTGATTTCTCCTGACAACATGTCCAAAGTGTGTGAGGCGATGAGAGCCTAGTAGATTGACTTCATTCACTTGGAAGCATGCACAGTACGGAGTCGCTGAATCTGAAAGCGAACATAAAAGCAAATGGCACAAGAGCACAGGCAGTTCTTGTGAAGACGTGCTGCTGTTAGATTGTGGTCTGTACTACCCCTGCGTGCCCTATAGAGTTTCCCAGGCAACCAATCATCTGTTCAGAGCAGGTTCGGCAGGTTTTTCTCCCATCAAGCTGCTGACGGCGTTCAAGCAGCTTCACCCTATTTTATTTACCCTTGTATTTCATTCGTAAATATTGAAAGAAAGCATCCAAAGGTATGACATGATTATTTGGGGAGTTCCTTGTTAAACGAGTTTCCATGATCTAGCAGTTCCACTAAGATATCTGTTCACATAAAATGCTGCTCATGAATGTTCATGACAGCATTCCTCATAAATGAGTGAATAATGCTCACTTCCAGGAAGAGGAACAAACCTGCCTATCACAAAATAAAGAGATAAGTAAAATGTGGTATATCCAGACAAATACTTTTTTTAACATTTTATTAGGGACTCATACAACTCATCACAATCCATATATACATCAATTACGTAAAGCGCGTCTGTACATTCTTTGCTTTCATCATTTTCAAAGCATTTGCTCTTCACTTAAGCCCTTTGCATCAAGTCCTCTCTCTTCCCTTCCCTCCCCGCTCCCCCTCCCTCAGGAGCCCTTGATAATTTATAAATTATTATTTTGTCATATCTTGCCCTGTCTGATGTCTCCCTTCACCCCCTTTTGTCCATCCCCCAAGGAGGAGGTCACATGTAGATCCTTGTAATCGGTTCCCCCTTTCCAACCCACTCACCCTCTACTCTCCCAGTATCGCCCCTCACACCCCTGGTTCTGAAGGCCAGACAAATCTCCAGTCATAAAAAGGAACAAGGTACTGATATATGCTAGGACATGAACCCTGAAAACATTTCACCATATGAAGTTAAACAAAAGACCAGCTATTGGGTGCTTCCATTTATCTGAAATGGCCAGAACAGAAAGATTAACCACTGCCTAGGTTGGGGAATATGACTGCTGTGGGCATGAGGTTTCTCTTTGGGATGCTGAAAATGTTCTAAATTTAGATTGCAATATTTGCAAATTTCTATGAAGAGCCTCACGATGTTTCCTGTCTTTGAGCCAGCTGTCGTGGCCCCTGCTCCCATCTATCACATTAAGGATCTTCTCATTTACACTGACACCTTTCCTTACCAAGCATATGTCCATCTCAAGGAACTGGCCCCTACTAGTAACCAAAGTACCTGAGACAAGTCTCAACAGCCTTGCCTTTAAGGAGAATCCAGGCTGTAAATCTACCAAATAGATTCATTCAGCCTGCTCAGTCTTCTGAAAGACTACGGCAGATTCGTAGCTCATCACAGCGCAGGCATACATCTTTTCCAGTGTTCTGTATACGTAGGAGGCAACAGACAATATAGCGTGGATCACACATAGCTCAGTCTTTGAAGTGGCATCTTAACTCAACATTTTAAAGAGGACTTTTGTAGATTTATCCTTTGATTTGACTGCTGCTTCCATAGGCACTGATTGTTGGTCCCAATAAAATGAAATTTCTGATGACTTCTCTGTCCATTGGTCCAGCTGTTAGAATTTTTGTTTTCTTTAAATTGAGCTTTATTCCATACTGAAGTTCAAGTCCAATCTACCTGAGTAAGTGCTTCAAGTTTTCTTTGCTTTCAGCAACCAAGATTGCGTCATCTGCATATCTCAGATGATTATTGTGTTCTAGAATTCCCATTCTCAAATTTACCCAGTTTGCTATGATTCACATAGTCGAATGCTTTTGAATAGTTAATAAAGCACAAATAAACATCTTTCTGATATCCTCACCTTTCAGCCAAGATCCTTCGGACATCAGTAATGATATTCCTCACTCTTTGTCTTCTTATGAACCTGACATTAATTTATAGTAATTCCTGGTCAATGTTTTCTGCAACCGTTTTAAAATAATTTTCAACAAAATTTTACTTGCATGTGATGATAATAATTTCTACATTCTTGTGAATCACCTTCCCTTGGAATAGGCACAGATAGGACTCTTCCAGTCAGTTGATCATAAATTTGTCTTCTGCGGTTTTTGGCATAGAGTATTGAGTACCTCCAGCATTACTTCCATTTGTTGAAATATTTCATTGATGTTCTGTCAATTCCTTGAGCTATGGTTTTCACCAATGCCTTCAATGAAGCTTGATTTCTTCCTGTAATATCATCATAGATTCTTGATCATATATTACCCCCTGCAATGGTTGAAAGTCGTCTAATTCTTTTTTGGTATAGTGACAGTGTATTCTATCTTTTGATGTTCATCAGTCATTATTTTGCTCATTGGATCCTTCAATATGGCAACTTGAGGCTGGAATTTTTTCTTCAATTTCTTTCAGCTTTGGAAATGCTGAGCGTGTTTCTCCCTTCGGGGTTTTAACTCCAGGTTCTGCACATCCTTTCAATAGAATGCTTTACTTCGTTTCCTTGAGCTTCCCTTTGACACCTTCTGTCCAGCTTTTTTATGTATATTTCTTACTGCTTTTCTTACTGCTCTGCATTTCTAAAGCAAGGTTCACAGTCATTCATTTTGCTCTTTCTTGCCTGTCTTTTACATGACCTTTTACTCTTCATGTGAATGTTCTTGATGCTATACTGCAATTTATCTCTGGTCATTGGTGTTCAGTGCATCAAAAATATTCCTGAGATGCCCTCTGAATTCAAGTTGGAGATACTCAGTGTCCTATTTGGGCTCTCGTACTTGTTTTCCTTTTCTTCAGCTTCAACTTAGCAGAGACCCCAAACCCATCTGTAGCCAATTCAATAGGACATCTCCTCAGAGAAGGGCCACAAGGAAGTTATGAGTCAACTAGGGTGCAGTATAGCACTGATCAAACAATATTCCTCTGGTTCTTTGAGGCTTACACACACACCCCTCCACTATCATGACCCCGACTCTACCTTTCAGTTCTGGGTAGACCGGAGCATGTACACTTACAGAAGAGCTCAGGACGTATGTAATCCAGGTAAGATAAACTCCGCATGAACAGGAATGCGGGTAGTGGAAAAATAAGGCAGTAAGGGGGAACCAATTGAAATGATCGATGCATAACACACACCCCCACCCCACCCTGAAGGGGACAAACAACAGAAACATGGGTGAAGTGAGACAGCAGATACTGTAAAATCAGGGGGAAAAATTATCAAGGGTGGGAGGGTGGCAGAAGGAGGGACAAAAGAGCTGATGATACCAAGGGCTCAAATAGAAAATAAATGTTTAGAAAATGATGGCAACATATGTACAAATATACTTGATACAATTGATGTATGGATTGATATAAGAGGTATAAAAGCCCCCAATAAAATGTGATCTTTTAAAAAAAATTCTTGATTATCACCAATTAATGGTCAGTTTCACAATTGTCCACTGACCTTGTTCTGCCTGGTGACATAGAGCTTCTGCATCATCTCTCACCGAGGTATCCCACCTGATGTCCTGCGTACTCCATTTGGCCAAGTTCAGCTGTACAGCGTTTATGTTGTTGGAAAATAGTGTTTGCCATCAATAAGTTCCTGGGCTTGTAAAGTTCTATCATGCAATCTTCAGCTTTGTTTCGATCATGAATGCCATATTTTACAACTATCCTTCCTTTTTGTCGCTAAGCTTTCCAATCCAATCACCAGTAATTGCTGATGCATCTTGATTGCCTGTCCGATTAATTTTAGCCTGCAAGTTGGTAGAACTGTTCGATTCTTCATCAGTGCTTGGTGCATAAGTTTTAATAATAGTCTTTTCAACTGATCTCTCTTTGGGTTTGTATAGATATTGGCCTATCCCTGACAGCATTGTACTTTAGGATGGATCTTGAATTTATACATCTCCTCTTCCATGCACTTTAATTTTACCTTTGACATCTCATGTGAGGCTGCATGTTACAACTCCGTAGCTCTAATCTCCACATGCATTTTAATTTTCAAGGCAATACAGCTGAGTTTTTCATAGTACACAATTCCTTACAATTCAATGAGTGTTTATTAATAATGAGCCTTACTGCATGATATAAATGTTCACTAATTCCATTCTGAGTGTGTTAGTCTGGGTACATTAGAGAAATCCACAGAAACTCATGTATAAGAGAGAGTTTTATATTAAGGGTAAGTGCACGTCAAGAAAACATCCCAACCCAGTGCGGCCCAAGCCCACAAGTCCAACATTAGCCTATTAACCCATAAGTCCGACAGCAATCCAAAAAGTCCTCCTCCATCTCACAAAACACACGCAATGATGCCGACTGCAGGTGGAAAGCTAAATCAGTGAGTGTAAGCATCTCAGCGCCGGCAGGCATCTTCACACGGCTGCTGCAGCACCCAGTGCTGCATTGGGGTAGGTCCATGTGGCTTCTTAGGGTTGTCTTGCAGGAAATGAGCCTTGGCCAGCTGAAGCAGGGAACTGACTAACACAGCTGCACCCTGGTCTGACCATCACAAAGAAGAGACCCGAGAACTAGAAAGGTGAGGCTCACTGAGCCATTTATCTCGCTGTCCCTCAATTAACCCCACGTGTTTATCGACCAGGTTGGCACAATAAGCTTTAACTCTCTCAGTGAGATTTGTGACTCTTAAGTAGTTGGTGGTAGCACTAAAGCACATCACAACCAGCATTTCTTCTGACATCGGGGGAGATGTCTTCTGGACTCTCAATGGTGGAATTTTGAAATTCTATAAGGACTTTCTGTGCAAGGTGTATTCAAAAGATAGAATTAAAAGAGTGGCAAAAAAAAAACCCAACAAAAATAAAATGAGAGTGGCATTTCCCCACAACCTTTTTGAAGCCCCCTCATTCTCGTTCTGAGATTCTTGTTCAAGAGTTCTCTCTTTTCAAAGTCCCCTATCAAAGAAAGTCCCACTTCAAGATCTTTATTTAAATTTTCTTCACCAGGGGAGTTACTTAATTTCAACATCTGTAAGTTTGTATTCTAAAGAGAAAGCAAGAACGTAAGGTAGGCGAAAAGAAAAGACAAAGAGCACTCATGGACACGTCACCTTTCCTTTACAGGTGTTTGCATCAGATCTTGAAGGGCCTTACGTGCCTAGGAAGCGTACCCCCCAATTCAGGAAATTCCTGTATCATTGGTTCTCAAACTATAGCAATATAGCCTGATTCAGAATTACCTGGAAGCCCTGTGAAAACCCAGCTCGCTGTCCACACACCCAGGAGTCTCTGGGTGAGACCAGTAGGTCTGGATGAGAGCTAATCAAGTCCCCAGATGCTGTGGATGCTACTGGGACGAGGACCACAGTGTGAAAGCCACTGTGCTCTGTGGTTACCATGTTGCTGAGCGCCATGGGTGGCTCAAGTAGCTAAGCAGTCAACTGCTCACCAAAAGACGTGGGAATCGGCTTCAGAGAAAAGAGTTCCTGAAAACCCTGCTCATCACAGCGCCCTTCTGACACACAGGGAGTCAAAAGGAATCGGAATCCACTCAGTCCACTCTGCCAGCAGCTGGTCATCATACCAGAAGGGAAAGTCTCCCATGGTGGGTGACCCTGACAGGTTGCGAAGACTTTGGAGTGATCAGATTTTACAATGTGATGTCTACATATCTTAAAGCTGTATGATGCCACATGATACAGAAAAAGACAAGCCGCCACCCACCCCAAAGCGTTCAGCACATTGATCTCTCATTGCTACCGCCAAATGAAATAAGTACATTTCAAAGTGTGTAGGGAAACAACCGACTTTAAACACGGGGTAAAAAGAAGAGTCAGACAAGCAGCACAGGTCTGAGACGGACACACCTGCAATGGAAATGCCAGCTTCCCCTGAGAAATGCTGGTGTGTGATTGTTAGTTCAGTTATGCCAGGGGGAGGAAATATATCAAAGCCTTCACAGCCCACGAGGAAGGGTGACATTGGATCTGTAGACACAGTTGAAAGATGGAAAATGAGCTATAGCTGAGCCATTTTGCCTCAAGTTTGGAGTGAAGATTGGCTCTTCGATGCACCTGGTACTGGGATTGGATTCTGGTGGAAATTCACAGAGAGGTTTTCGTTTTGCTTTTCTCATAAAGAACTCCCCAGCCTTATTAATTTAGATATATCTCAAATATATTAATGTGAGGTTTCTTTGCTTCTCGTTGAATAGATCAGTGGTTCTCAACCTGCGGGTTGCAACCCCATTGGGGGTCGAATGACCCTTTCACAGAGGGTGTCTAAGACCATCGGAAAACACATTACAATTTACATTATGATTCATAACAGTAGCAAATTACAGTTATGAAGTAGCAATGAAAATAATTTATGGTTGGGGGTCACCACAACATGAGGAGCTGTATGAAAGGGTTGAGGCGTTAGGAAAGTTGAGAACCACTGGTATAAATCTTCTAAGGATGCAGAGTGGGTGGCCAAGAGGTTAGTGGTTTGAGCCCATTAACAGCTCTGCAGGAGCAAACACCTGACACTGCTTCCATAAAGGGCAGAGCCTAGGAAGCTTTATGAGGCAGTCTACTCTGTCTTGCCGGGGGCCTCTGAGTCAGAAGGAACATGATGGCCATGGATGGATACGCTGTAAGGAAAGGTCAGTATGCGTCGTTCCCTCCTCAGATGCTGGCGCTTTTCTCACTTCAGCAGGGGGCCCTCCAAGGTGCACATCTGTTACAGTCAACCAATGACATCTACTTTACACGTGCTTAAATATTCCAAATCAGTTTATGGCTTGGTAGTAACAGGAATAGTTATTGATCTATAAATCGACTGAATCAATAGTTTTAGTGGCTTAACACAGACGGTCCCAAACTTCTCTGGCCTACCAGAAAATTAAAAATTACCACTCCCTTGACAATTAAAAATTTGTGTACTCTCGGCCAGTGTTTTTTAAAAAGGTTGTAAAATCACCACTGTCTTTGGGCAGGGAAATAAATGGGGCTTTCTGCTCCATAAAGAGTCACAGCCTGGGAACTCCCCGGCTTCACTTCTAGCCCGGGCTATAGAGTTGCTATGAGATGGCCTCACCTTGAAGGCAGTGAGTTTGGTTTTTTGGTTTGGTCTTCCGGCCATACACACAATCATTCTCGGGCTGGCTGCTCCACTGTCCTCTGCCAGCCTGCAGAGGGGAAAGCGAGGCTTACCAAAGGACGCTCCTTCAGACAGAAACAGCACCAGAAGCACTCAGAATCAAGAAGAATGGGGAACCATCCCAACTGCAGATTTAAAAGATCTATTCATATGAGTTTATATATGTATGTGTGTATATCTACATACAGCTTGGGAAACCATATAGGATAGTTCTACTCTGTCCCATGTGGTCATTATAAGTTAAAATCCATTCAACAGCACCTGACAACAATAGCTGTATCACAGCGTCTAACAAAATAATCATGTAGCCAGTTAAAAATATAACACCAGAACACAAACAGTACATGCTAAGAAGACACTTGAATTATTGTAATGAAAGATATTATAGATTCTAAATAACAAGTCGCCCTCAGATATAAAAATCAAAAAGTTGGGTTTTATCAGTTGATGATCCTAGTTCTTAGCGACTACGCTATAGGACAGGCTAATGACCGCTGTGGATTTCCAACACTAACTCTTTCCAGGAGCAGAAAGCCTCCTTTGCTCCTGTGGAGCAGCTGGTGGTTTCAAGCTACTGACCTTGCCGTTAACATTGTCAGCGCTCCACCCCAAGATTTAGTTGATAGTAATTTATTTATATCTCTCATGATTTCTTCCTGTCAGGAATTTGGCATTGACCGGCTCAGGCACAGGGGCCTGGGATCTCTCAGAAGGCTTTTCTTCTGTGAGCTGGAAAGGCAATCAACTGAAATCTTGACTGGGACATTCTCTGTAATTTTATTTTGACTTGTAATTATCTACCTAGCTCAGTAACCATGTCCATTTCATAAAGGCAAGGCTCTGTCTGTGTTTTATTTGTGCCTAACATTTAGAACCTTTCTTGTCAGATATATATTCTTCAATAAATATTTATTGAATGGCTGATGTCATGTTTGAAATTTCTCTTCACTCAAAAACCAACATTTTAAATTTGTGTTTTTTAATTAATAAAAGAACATCGTCTCAGGAAATAAATATGAGCATCATGACTTAGTAATCATCCCCGGTTGCCACAAGCAATTTACAAATGATGACAAAAGGTTCTTATAGAGACACTATAAGCTGAAGTCAACTCAATGGTAGTGAGTTTTGGGTGGGGGCTACTAACCTAAAGGTTGCCATTTCAAATCCACCTAGAAGGGCCTGATCATCTGCAAACCCTATGGAGAAGTTCTACTCTGTGACAGTCAGTAGGGAATGATTTAAAAAGAATAAAAACAGACTATCCTGATACAAGATATCTAACTTTCCCATAAAAATAACTCTTGACAGTGTGTTGGGCTGGGTTCTCTATAGCAGCAACAGATAGAGTCAGTCTATGGATCAGATGTTAACGCTGGAGGTTTCTCCTCAGTCATCTTCAAGGGCTAGTGAATAGGGTAAGCAAGAACACCACAGACCGCAGTGGTGGATGAATCTGACGTCTGCAGATCAAGTGCTTGACATGCAAATGAGTTCAAGCTCTCAAGTCAGGCTCCCATATCTGCAGGTGAAAGATGGCAGGCTGTTGGCTTAAGTCCAAAGAATTGGAGGTCTGAAAACCAGATGTAGGATCTAGGCCCGGCAGGAAAGCAAGCAAACTTTCCATAGCATCTATGATTGTAGGGAAGAGGTCAGTCACCCTGTGAAAGCCTCCTTCCAAGGGCTGTCACTTGAGAAAGTGAGTTGCATTCCACTATAATCTTGTAAATACTTGCCTGCTTACAGCCGATTCCATCAGGAAAGTGATTATATTACATTAGATTATCACATGGGGGGTTACTAGGCCTCAACTGCCAAACCACTGAGAATCCTGGCGCAGCCAAGTTGACACAATTCTAACATCATAGACCGTTTATTTTATCTGTTGATGTTTGTTCCAAGAATATTTCAAAAACTCACTCTAAAGGACAATTTTTTTAAAAGCAGACTTGCTTTTTATATGATCCTGATGGCCTAAGTTGTAACTCCTGCTTCAGCTTTGTATCGCACTTACTGGATAAGAAACTAGAATAAGAAGATATGAAAATCATGACTCTTCTAAACAGATTATTACCTTTGTACTCTTTATTTGAGTATATTCTGGAGTACAAATAATAGTTGATGTATGTCATTCTGCCTTAATTTTATGCTAACACAGATAACTTTTTACCCTGACTGAAAACTGGTGATCTTACTCAAAACTCAGACCTAAATTCACTGCCATGGTGTCAATTCTGACTCCTGGCAACCCTATAGGACTGGGTGGGATTGCCCCTCTGGGCTTGTGAGACTGTAATTCATTCTCTCTCTCTCTCTCGTTTTGTTTTTAACAGTTTTCTTGGCACTCCATCCACACATCAGATAATGAAGCAGTTCCACCATATCAAGAAGAGCAAGAAGAGTTGCACAATCTTTACCACAATCGATTTCCGAACATTTTTCCCTCTGTACTCATTATTATTCCTGTTTTCCATTTTGGCAAAAGTTTACACAACAAAACATTCACCAATTCAACAACTTCACTGAATATATAATTCAGTGCCGTTGATGATACTCTTCCTGTTACACACCTTCATTGTTATCCGTCTCCGAAGTTTCCAGCACCATGAAAATGAACTCAATGCCCCTAAGGGAAAAACAAAAGCAAAGCTCTTCCTCCTTCACCCATGGTAAGCACAGGTCAAGTTTGGTCTCTTACTTTTTGTTTTCGTAATGTTCTTGACACACTGTTCACATACCATAGACTTCCATAGTTGAACTGCTTCTAAAAAGAGTTGTGTGTACATCATTGCCATTAGCTCTAATGCTCCATCTTCCCTCCTGCAGCCCCTGATCGATCATTGAGACGAACTCGTTACTAGAGTAGAAAGTCTCATCTTTCTCTCAAGGAGCAGCTGGTGGTTTTGAAATGCTGACTTTGCAGTTAGCAGCCCCATGTGTAACCACCATGCCACTAGGGCTCCTGATCTGATTGGAACTCCTACTTAAAAATAAAGTTTAACAAAAGTGTTTCTACCTAAGTGATCTTATTCTTCCTTTAAAAAAATAACTTGTGGAGATAGAGCGATTTAAATGTAAACTTATGAGTTTATCACATGGGTGATGGGATCAAAGTTTTGAACTTTGAGCTTTAGTTCATTTTGTGTACAGAAATGTAGAAAATTATGTTGGCAATGCTTTTGCCTTTATTATTATTGCTGCTGCTATTCTACAAGAGAGTTTTGGGTGTTTGTTGTTGTTTTTGTTGCAGTATCTGTACTAGTGTCCTCTGCATGCTGAAACAAGCTGCAGAAATTTAATCTCTTAAAATTCTGATGGTCAGATGTTCAAAATCAATGTTCTTGGCCCATAAACTCCATCTGGAGGCTCTAGGGGAGACAGTTCCTTCCTTGCGTGTCCCAGCTTCTGTCAGCTGCTGATGTTGCCTTCTCCTCTCCTGTCTGTGTGAAATCCCCTCCTTTCTCTCCCTTAGAAATATACTTGTGAGTGCCTGTAAGTGCTCCCCTAATGAATTCAGCTGGTTATGCTTTGGGCTATTAACCACAAGGTCACCTGTTCGAAACCACCAACCACTCTTAATGAGAAAGATGAGGCTTTCTACTCCTGTAAAGGGTTACAGTCTTGGTAACAGACAAGGGCAATTGGACTCTAACCAAGAGAGTTACGATGTGTCAGTATTGACTCACAGCTGTGAGATAAATCCAGGATAATCTTCCCATCTCAAGATGCTTAACTTAGTCACATTGGCAAAGACTCTTGGTCTTTGTACAATAATAGTTACATATTTCAAGAAGTAGAACCTGGTATGTATCTTAGGGGTCACTATTCATCCTCCTACTGTACTTAATGGGGAGATCAGTGTAGATGGCTCACTCAGCAATGGGAAGTCATCTTCTTCTGAAGCTTGAGTGAGTAATGTTTAACGAAGAAAATGTTTCATGTGCGTGATTATTGTGCGGTCACAAATGGGTGATGACTGAAAAAGGAAACTAAGCATTCTGAGACCCATCTTCTTTCTTATAGTAACTTCAAGTTTGAGTTTGGGGCTCCTATGTGAAAGTTTCAGGCCATAATTCCTTGGAATCGAAACAAGTATTTTCGATGTAATACAGAGGGTACAGATCCAGCGCCAGGCGCTGCCATCTTTAACTGTTCTGACAAAGCATTATATTCAGCGGGAGGGTTTGCATGCCAAAATTCTGCCCTCCCCCCTGCCTACCCTCCCCCTCAGCGAGCATGGGCAGAGATGGCAAATGATGAGTCACTGGATATTAGACAAGCTAACGGGTATGTGGGTGGCGAAGCCACTTTTAACCTCTGCATCTCTGGTGGCAAAGTGCCCTGATAGGAAGAGAGAGCTCCTAGGGCCTTCTTTTACCCTTCTCTTTCACAGGAATGGGGAACCAGGGTCCCGATTCCAGACTCTCATCAGCATCTCATCAGAGTTCTGCGCCTCAGCCTCTTCTAAGACGCCCACTTTCCAGGGAGGTCAGAGGTTGCTAGCTCGTACGCTGCAGATAATGTCTGAAAATCACAGCAATGCCTCCTGTTAGCCTTGAATAAGGACAACCAGAGAAGAGAGGAGGCATTTGAGCGACGATGTTGGCAAAGAGTGTTGAAAGTACCGGAGGCTGCTAGAGGAACACGCAAATCTGTCTTGGAGGAAGTGTAGTCAGAATGCTCCTTCGAAGCAAGGATGGCGAGACCTTGCCTCATGTACTTTAGACATGTTATCAGGTGAGGCCAAGGTAAAGGATATCTTGCTTGGTAAAAGAGAAGGTGAGCAAACAAGGGAAGCCCATGGTGATAGGTTGGTTTATTGTGCCAACCTGGCCAGTAAGAACATGTGGGGTTAATAAGGTCGTAGTTTGACTGGAAGGCAAAGAGATAAATGGCGCGGCAAGCCCCACCTCTCTCTCTTGCTCTCTGGTGACCGGACCAGCATGCGGCTGCCTTAGCTAGTTCTCTGCCTCGATTTCTGAGTTACACTACCTGTGGGACACGCAACCCGTGCATCGTGTTGCTAGAGCTTGAGGTTCCATTGAGAGCTGCTTTACCATGCTGCTGGTATATACATCACTTGAACTTGGGTTGTCAGATACTGTCGTCTGGCTGATTGTTGGTGACCCACCCTGCTGTTTGCTGCCGGTAACCAGACTGCCTGCACTGCTCTACACAAGACTCAGCTGTCTGCTTCCTTGACCTTGGACCCAGCAGCCCACGTGAGTTGAAGGACTTCCAGTATATTAACTGTTCCACAGAAGTGAGTTGAACTGAGCCCTCTGTACTGCTATATATATATATATATATATATATATATATATATATATATATATATATATATATATATATACATACATATATAAACATACATATACATATATAAACAAAACCAGGACACTTATGATTATGTATATGAAGACTATATTGTATATATTATAATCACATTATATAATATATAATCATAAGTGTCCTGGTTTTATTTATGATTATATAGATAATATATATAATATTTATGTAATCATAAGTGTCCTGGTTTTGTTTATCTAGAAAACCCTGTCTAGCACACCCCTCAATGAGATGGATTGCCGTAGTGACTGCAACAATGGGCCCAAACTTAATAGTTGTGAGGCTCGCCATGACAAGGCAAGGTTTTCTCCATTGTACATGTGATCACTATGAGTTGGATCTAACTGGATGGCACTTAGCGGCAACAACCT
Organism: Tenrec ecaudatus; assembly: GCF_050624435.1. NCBI lineage: Eukaryota > Metazoa > Chordata > Mammalia > Afrosoricida > Tenrecidae > Tenrec > Tenrec ecaudatus. The sequence continues at coordinate 22,350,541 of NC_134536.1, forward strand.
CTTGGTCCCTTGTGGTTTAGTGGTACTGAGTTGACTGCATTGCTTTTGACTCATAGCAATAGCATGTGACAGAGTAGAACTTCCCCACAGAGTCTCTCAATGGCGGCAGATGGTTAGTTTTTTCTCCACAGCGTCGCCGAGCACCTTCGAACCACCAACCTGTCCATTCAGTAGTCTGGCATTTTATAGTAAAGAGCACTTTGCTAAGCAGACTCTCTTTCCCGTGGATCAGGAACACCAAAGCAGATACAACACATCCTCAGCCCTCGGGGATGACATCAATCCGGTTTGTTAAAACTCATTGAATCTCTGAAACTCAGAGATGAAAGTGAGGGGGGCCTCGTTATCTCCTTTTCCCAACCGAGGAAGCTGAGTTTGATAGTTTTCTAGAAAAGAGTAAAGTCATAACTCTCATGCATACAGAAAAATGAACACGTGTTAAGCACGTTGTTGAACTTGTGCACTGAAGGCACCGAGCAGACGTGTGACTGGCTCAAAGAAGTCAAAAATCACGAGTTTGTACGGTGCGGATGAACGTTGAGATGAGTCCATTGGAAGCAGGGACAAAGCTGCTTTCTCCTCCCCTCCTTAGTGGAAGGAAAGGGACCCTGAGTGGCACAGCGGCTAGGCAGCTGGCTGCTAGACAGAGTGGGCTTTTGAACTCCACCAGCCGCTTCATGAGCGAGACGAGACAGATCGCAGCCCTGGGAACCCACAGAGCTGCTCTGCGCTGTCCTCTGGCTGGGCTCTGGGTCAGAATTAATTGACTTGATGGCAACAAGATGGTCTTGTTCTGTTTTACTTTTTTCATTTTTGTTGTTGTTGGGGATTTGGGGTGGGGGGAGAGTTAGTCCATAAAATGTGTATCAAACAGGACAGACATTGCATGCCTATCAGTTACATACAGCACACAGAATTTGAATACATCTCCCATAGATCCAGAATCAAATATCTAAAGGAATGGTATACAGCCCCCTCATGGGTTTCCTTTGAAGCACTTGGTTTTTCTCTACATAAAGTTCAGTGTAAAACACTACCCGGATATGAATCTTAACGCTCATGGTGCAAAATTCAGAGGTTGTTCCATTTCACTCCACTGTCCCAGCTTCTGAGAAAGGCACTCCTGACGTCTTGGTTTGGTGAAATGCAGTTGTTCAAAATAAATTACACATGAGAACATAAAAGGTAAACTGGCTGGAGAGTCCCTGCTATCCGCACTAAGTCCTGCTTAGCCCTCAAATGCTCGTGACGCAGCCAAGGAGCTAAGATGAAGCTGACCTCTCGGGGAGACTGCCCAGCCTCCTCCCCAGACAGGGCACGGCTCCTGAAAGGCAGCCAGCCCTGGAACCTGGTTACATGCCCGCCATTTCCACTGTGGGTGGAATAAGAGCTTGCATTGGAAGGAAAGGTAACCATCTGCTTCTAAACCCAACAGAAGGGTGTGAGTGGGCCTACAGGTGCCCGGGCTGAACTCCAACAGGCGCTTCAGCTGGGAACCGGGAGGGTTGTGCCTGGGGGAAGACGACTTGAGCTCAGGTTGACATTAGTGTTTTCCTGAAACGTGAGTGTATGCTCCGAGTGTTTCACAGGAGAAAGAAAGAGAGAGAGAGAGAGAGAGAGAGAGAGAGAGAGAGAGAGAGAGAGAGAGAGAGAGAGAGAGAGAGAGAGAGAGAGAAAGAAAGAAAGAAAGAAAGAAAGAAAGAGCGAGCATGAGTGTGTGCCTGCTTGATTTTATTTGGCGATCTGGACTTACTGGGCTATAAAAAGGAGTTCAATGAGAAAAAAATAGTGTCATTAACAAGTTTGCCACCATCAGTGTCCTTTAAAAAAAAAGTGGCAACTGCCAAAGAAACAAATAATCAGTTCAGTGTAGTTGGCCCCAGAAATGTGGAGATCATCAAACCTTGGTCCCTTTATTCTTTAGTTCAGAAGGAATGCCATGTCTAGTTCTCTTCGGGCCTTGTCTTCATTCCCCAAGCCTTTTCAAATCTTGTTCTTAGGCGAACGAGCTTCAAAACACCATTTCTACCTCTGCACCAGAGAGCAAGATACTTTCCAAGAGATCTTGGCAGGGTTGGGGTTCGGTTTGTGGTTTTGTTAAAAAAAAAAAAAAAAAAGCAAAACAAAACAACTCCCATTTCTGTCAGATTTTTTTTTTTCACTTTAAAAGATGTTTGGTATACATGAAATGAAAACCTTGGCTATAACGTCGATGTCCACTCAGAGTGGCCCTGAAGGACTGGGCAGAACTGCTCCATGTGATTTTGAAAACTGGAGATTTTGGGGAGCCCACAGACTCATTTTTCTCCCATGGAGCAGCTGATGGGTTTGAACTGCCCACCTGGTGGTTAGCAGCCCAGTGGTTAACACACTGTGCCATAGTAGACATCCCTGTGGAATAAATGTGGAGATGCCCAAATGTCGGTGCAAAGCAGAGTCGGGGTGGGTAATAAGGTAAGGAATAAAGAGACGAGCCTGTCACTGATCATCCTAAGGGATTCGTTTCCAGTTACGGTCACAGACAGGGAGAGAACGGGCAATCCATTTATCAACAAGATGAAAGGATCAATTCCGGAACAGCCGTACTGGCAGGGCACACTGCACTTTCAACTTTCAAACGCTCCTGTGGCTAGATACCAGATACATACATGCACACGACAGAAGATTTTAATAAAACTGGCAACAATGTCTCGAAAATACATCATGAATAAACTGTACATTTCAATATCATGTATCCTCTGGCTGTTGGTGTTGGTCTGACAACGAGCCACTTCATAAATCATCAAAGGCAGCAAGCAGCCACAGCCAGAAGATGCGCATGTCAGGGTTATCTTTCTAAAAATACTCTGATCATGTCATCTTGACTTGCTCCTCCCTGACATTGCCAATGCCCTTTATGAACTCGCCCAGCCGGACATGCCCAGTCTGGTCTCCACCACTTTCTGCTCACAGCACTTGGAGCTCAGTCAACACCTCCCTGCCGCCGCATAAGCCTTTCTCTTTTCCTCGAGTGCTTGCCTTTCCTGCCTGTCTTTTTAAAGACAGGGGCTACTGTGCAGTGTCAGCCCATCCTGCCATGTTCATCCCAGTCACTTAAAATAGCTGTTGCTTACTGAAGGCGCTGTACAACCCGGGACGTATATTAGAATGCATGTCTCTGAATGATCTGAGCAGTCAACATTCTCAGTTAACCTACTCGGCTGTTCACCCAAAGATTGGAAGTTTGAGTCCAGCTAGAAGTGTTTCCGTGCAGCGTGAACCCCTTCCTTCAGCACCATTGGTTCTTACTCATCGACTGCCCCCTGAAATGGTGGGATGACTAGTTCCTTTTGGTGCAGTGACTCTGTGTATTCCGTCCATCTTCTCTTGATGCCTCCTGCGTCATGCAATGTTTTGACCATAGAATCTTTCAATGTTGCAGCTCGAGGCCTGAAAGTTTTTCTTGAGTTCTTTCAGTTTCATATCTGCTGAGCGTATTCTTCCCTTTAGCTTTTCCCATCTGAGTCTTTGCACATTTCATTTTAATATGTGGCTTTGTCTTGTCAGGAGGGACTAGTCCTCGGAGGAGGACATCGTGCTCAGTAAATAGAGGGGCAGCAAAAGAGAGGAAGATCCTCCAGGAGATCATTGACACTGTGCTACCACAATGGGCTCAAGACAGGAACAATGGTGAGGATGGCCCAGCCTGGGATGGTGTTCCGTTCTGTTGTGTGGAAGGTCACTCTGGGTGGGAACTGACTTGATGGAGTCTAACCACAACAGCAGAGGTGCTTCAGAAGAAAGAGCTGCATGTCATAGGAATAAGTGGGATTTGTCCTGGCAGTTGACTAAATAGTATTGTCTGGTTCTTTTGTGCAAAACTGAGCAGATGAGGTGTCTCTCTCTCTCTCTCTCTCTCTCTCTCTCTCTCTCTCTCTCTCTCTCTCTCTCTCTTTCTTAACAATGCAAGGTCACACAAGAAATTCTTGTGTATGTATGTGCTTTCTCAATCACCTGAAAGAAATCTAGGATTCTGCTTCATGGATTAATATCTGCTCTCCTGTGGCTCCACATTAATTCAAAAGGGAAATGTGCTTATGGTGGAAAGACATGAATGAATGAGATGGAGCTGTAGCGGTTGATGTGTTGGCCTGCTAATAGCAAGGTCAGTACTTCAAACCCACCAGCTACTGTGTGGGAGCAAGAGGAGACCGTCTTCTCCTGCAAAGACTTGCAGTCTTTATTTATAGAGAGCTAGGGAGCGGCTCTACTCTGCAGGGTCACTATCCATCAGAATTGACTTGATGGCAGTAGTTTGCTTTCAGTTTTATGCTTAGATTGATCAAAAGAAGAACCCCAATTCATCTTCTAATGAAGAATCCCCCAAATTCCTTTGCATCTTGAAAACCAAGCTAGGACATACCCAACGTTTGACTCCATCAACCGTCCTAAGGAAATATAGATTGGACTTGATGGTCAACCACAATGATAACACCAATGGCATTACAAATCCTAAAGCAAAGTAAGAGTCACTGTGCTTACCAAGTTGAATATTGGTCTTAAAGTGTTGGAACTCCTCTTTTGAAATTAACTTTAGAGATTGTTAAGCCTCTGTCAATACGCCCTTCATTGTTTTACAGCCAGTTCTTAGCATTTTATTGAACAGAAACAAAAATTGAGATATCCACATTCATATTGCTAAAAAATTAATTCCAAATAATATTAAACTATTTTTAAAGCCACATCCCTCCTCAAAGAACCAACACCTGTCCCATTTATTGAACCCAAGAGCCTATAAATAGATATTGTCAAATGACATCACCTTGAGAATTATGAGTTCTCAAAACCAGTGAAGGGAGGGTATGGGAAGACTGGTAGGGAGTAACCATGGGCAAGGTAACTGAGAGGAATTACTGAAACCAGAATGAAGGCTTAACATGGTAGTGGGACAGGAGGAAAGCGTAAGAAAATAGAGGAAAGGAGTAGGAGGCAAAGGGCATACAGAGAAGCCTGAATACAGACATGTACATATGTAAATATATTTATGATTATGGGGGAAATAGACTTATGTGCATATATTTATAGCTTTAGTAGTAGGGTAGCAGATGGACATTGGACTTCCTCACGCACATTCCCTTAATACAAGAGCACCTTGCTCAGCTAAACGGTCATTTCATGATACCCACCTTCCCGACATGATCGCTGAAGACAGACATGTGCATAAGCAAACGTGGTGAAGAAAGCTGATGGTACCCAGCTATAAAAATATATAGCATCTGGGGTCTTAAAGGCTTGAAGGCATCAAACAGCCATCTAGCTCGGAAGCAACAAAACCCACAGAGGAGAAGCACACAAGCCTATGTGAACACGAGGTATTGAAAGGATCAGGTAGCAGATACCAAAGAACAAAAAACATCAGTGTGTGATCAATCACCTTCTCCACATAAATGCTGAAGACGAAGGTGTGCATAAGTAAGTGTGGTGAAGAAAGCTGATGGTGCCGGGCAGTGTTAGATAAGATAAAATAATAATTTATAAATTATTAAAGGTTCATTAGGGAGGGGGAAGCAGGGAGGGATGGTGAGGGGGGAAAGGAAAATGAGGAGCTGATTCCAAGAATCCAAGCGGAAGGCGAATTTTGAGAATGATGAGGGCAATTAATGTCTAAGTGTGCTTTACATAATTGATGTATGTATGGATTGTGATAAAGTTGTATGAGCCCCAATAAAATGTTTAAAAAAAAAAAAGAATGATGAGTTCTAAGACAGACCAGGGCATAACATTCCACATGCTGACCAGACAAAGTACTGAAAGACTGAAGGTCAAAATGAGAGACTAGAGAAAGAGCACAGGAGTCTGGGTGCTCTCTTGCCTCTGTCGTGTTGGTAAAGTCTCTCATACTCTCTGGGCCTCAGTTTCCTCATCAGCATCTGAGGTAGTTAGTTTATTGTGCCAACCTTGCCGATAAACACATGTGGGGTTAATTGAAGGGCTGAGGGTAAATGGCTTGGTAAACCTTGCCTTTCTAGTTCTCGGGTCTCTTGCTTTGTGATGGTTGGACCAGGGTGCAGCTGCCTTAGCAGTCCCCTGCTTCAGCTGGCAAGGGTCATTTCCTGCAAGACATCCCCAAGGAGAAGCCACATGGACCTATCTCACTGCAGCCCTGGGTGCTGGAGCAGCCGTGTGGAGACCCCTGCCAGCACTGAGATGCTTATACATTCACTGATTTGGCTTTCCTCCTGCAGTCTGCATCATAGTGTATTTTGTGAGATGGAGGAGGATTTTGTGGATTGGTGTTGGACATACGAGTTAATTTGGACTTATATGTGTCATCCACATATTGCGGGTTGTTAATAAACCTGCCTCTAATCCTGATACAGCATTATGCTTCATAAAATTCAGCTTCTCTGAGGATTTGCTCAGCATACAGATTGAAAAAGGATAGCGAGAAGAAGCAACCCCGGTGCACACCTTTCCTGATTTTAAACCATGCAGTATCCCCATGTCCTGGTTAAACAACTGTCACACATTCCACATGAGCACAATGAAGTGTTCTGGAATCCCATTCTTCTCAAGGATGTCCAGAGGTTGGTATGATTCCCACAGGCTAATGCTTGGCCTAGTCAGTAAAACACAAGCAAACGTATTTCTGGTATTCTCTGCTGTCAAACCAGTCTTAGAACATGTTTGGTTTTAAGTCTTACAGAAGCAATTATTACCACAGTAGATATAAGAGCTGCCTGTTGGATTAAAAGCTGGAGTTCTTTGAAGCATGACAAAAACAAAAGCAAACCACTGCCATCAAGTTGATTCTGACTCATGTGACTCTCTATAGGGTTTTCAGGGCTGTACATCTTTATGGGAGCTGAGAAGTACATCTTTCTCCCAAGGAACAGTTGGTGAGTTTGAACCACTGACCTTGTAGTCTGATGCACATGAGGGTGAACAAATGGCTCTTCTCATACATTCTCAGCCTCTCAAACAGGTGTTGTTGGGTGCCTGCATCACTTTCAACTCATAAAAACCACCCATTGTTGTGAAGTTGATTTCAACACCCTTTTTTCATGGGAGCAGTTTGTTGGTCTTTCTCCACACGGAGTGCCGAACAATGGAGTGAGTCAAAACCGGGAACCTTTGGGTTCGGTCCAGTACTGAACCACTGCACTGACAGGGCTCCTGCTCTCTCTCTCTCTCTCTCTCTCTCTCTCTCTCTCTCTCTCTCTCTCTCTCTCTCTCTCTCTCTCTCTCTCTCTCTCGGCAATTCCCCTTCAACCCACCTGGTGCGATACCGCTCCTTCAGAAGTAATTTCAGTCTCCAGGATTACAACAGAAACCTTAGTTGTTAATTCCCCTCCTGCTTTCAGTCATCAACTCTTTAAATAACTTTAGCTTACTTAACTACTCAGAACCTGCAGCTTCAGAAACATTACCTCAACGTGGGGAGCTTTTCAGTTCCTCAGGCAATCGACAGTAGGGTTCCCTTTTCAACTCGGGAAGACACTTGATTGCTCTAGTCCAGCGATTCTCAACCTGTGGGTTGTGACCCCTTTGGGGGTCGCACGACCCTTTCACAGGGGTGGCCTACGACCATTGGAAAACACATATTTCCAATGGTCTTAGAACCGAGACATCGCTCCTCTATCCGTCTCCAGGCAGGTCCGCCTACATGCAGATACGCCCACATATGAGTACCCGGCACGAAGACTGTTACTAGGCTACACCACGCTTCAAGACAACATTTCATTTATTTGTCATTAGAAATAAATATTTCACAATATATGATTATATAGTGCTTGTGATTAATCACTATGCTTTAATTATATTCAAATTGTAACAATAAAAATACATCTTGCATCAGATATTTACATTATGACCCATAATAGTAGCAAAATAACAGTTATGAAGTAGCAGTGAAAGTAATTTTATGGTTGGTGGTCACCACACCACGAGGAACTGTATAACAGGGTTGTGGCATGAGGAAGATTGAGAATCACTGCTCTAGTCAATATGGTCCATTTGAAGACATATGATATTAATTCTGGAAATCCAACATTAAGCTTTTCATTTCACATTCATTCATTCTTTTCCATTGCTTCCTCCCCCAATGGCCATTGAGTTCATTCTGACCCCTGGTGAACTCCTGTGTGTCCATGTGGAAATGTTCTCCATAGAGTGTGGTGAGTGGTGACCAGCCGGTGATCACCAGCCCCTCTGCATGGGTTGTTATTACCCAAGCCCTTAAGCATTGGCACCACCGGGGCCGCCTAATTACAGCTTTCCTTGCCACTGAGTGGATTCTGACTCATCACAAACCTACAGGACAGAGTAGACCTTCCTCCAGGGGGTTCTAAAAGGAATCCTGATGGAAGTGGACTATTACATCCTCACACAGAGTGCATGTCTGGTGTAGGGAAAGCTTGGAGTTTTAATAGTCCAGTGCTTAACCACTGCGCCACCAGGGCTTCTCAGTTAAAGTTTAGCTCTATAGTAATCCAACTTGAAAAGCACTGATGCAGTCTTCTCATTATATACCAGTATTGAACTAGGCACCATCCTGCTAGCAAAGGTAACTAACAAGAAAATAAATAACTATGAAGGATTTGTGCTAAGAGCTGTAATGAAAGAGTACAGGGATGATGAAAGCAGGCAGTAATCTGGAATATGAATAATGAGTGAGGCTAGGCCACTTGGGGCATGGCTTATGCCAGGTCTGGGTTACCTAATACTCAAGGTATGCACAGGAAGGCATTAACAAGATAGTGATGCTGGTTGCTCACAGCAAAGACCCATCAATGCCAAGCAGATAGGACACCAGGAAAGGTGAGTTCTACAGTGGAAAGGAACTGGCAGAGTGCTCACTAAAACTGGTAACAGCTCCATTGCATGAGAATATGCTGGTTGAAAATGAAGTTCATACAGGGTCACAAGGACACCCCTGCTCAAGGTTGCTCAAGCCAGGAGATCACCACCACTCCAAACCTTTCGTTGACATCATCGCCTGCCATCCCTCCGGTGTAATTTAAACTCATTATCTCATTCAGTTACTTGGGAGTATACGATTTCTCTCTAACAAGTGCTGAGGGTGGGCTGGCAAATGTAACTCTTGCTACATTCACCAAATATGCAACTGGACCCAAAGGAATGGCTATTGGACAAGGGTCGACTATATTTATAGATCAACAGGTCTATGATCCATTTTGAGAGAACCATCTTGTCCAGGCTCATGTACATCTTGGTGATCCAGGAGTTCCAGCCAGGAGAGCCAGGGGTGTTCTTTGCCATAGGTCATGGTAAAAAACTAATGGGGATTCAAGTTCCCTCCCTGGGACTTAAATCCCCATTGGTTGTTTACCAGGACGTATGAATCAGTCTCCTACTGCAGTGATTTACTCAAGTGGCTTTTCAACTGCATCGCATTTATGTATGGTTATGTCCTGAGTCTTGTAAACAATAATTTATAAATATATCATGCATTTGGCAAGCACAGGGATATAATGTAGCATACATTTAACATAATATGAACATGGGTCATAATTTAATATATTTTCTAAAGATGGAATATTAATATTTAACATGAAAAGCTTCTCATTTAAACATCAGATGAGTTTTGTCGTTATTGCCTCTTGCGTGGAACACAGTTGATTGACATTATACATGCTAAGGACACAATGTTCAATGTTTATTTATTGTGCAAAATGTTTCTGTTTTGCAACAATATTTTGACTCATGGTAACTTTATATACTACAAGACAAAACACTGCCCAATCCTGGGCTACTCTTAACATTGCTGCTCTGTGGGAGCTACTGTTACGGCCACTGTCTCCATCTATCTCCTTCAAGGTCATCCTCTTTTTCACTGCTCTCTACCAGGGACTGGTCTCTCTGCATAACATGTGCAACACATATGTGATGGATTTTTGCCCTCCACACTTCTAAGAAATATTCTGGTTGTACATCTTTCAAGACCGATCTGTTTGTTCTGTTGGCAGTCCATGGTACTTTAATATTCTTAACCAGTGCTATCATTCTACTGCATCAGTTCGTTGCCGGTCTTCTTTACTCATGTCAAGCTTCCACACGTATCTGAGGTGAGTGAAAATACTGACTTGGGTCAGGTGCACGATAGTCCTCAAAGTGACATCGTTGCTCTTCAGCATTTAAGGTGGTCTTATAAAGCAGATTGACCCAATGCAAAATGTCTTGTGATTGCTTGACTGATGCGTTGATTGATTCCATGAAGTGTTGATTGTGGATCAAAGTAAAATGAAATTCTTGAAAATTTCAGTCTTTTTTCCGTTTACCAGGATATTGTCTATTGGTCCAGTTGGATGGAATTTTGCTTTCTTTCCATTGAGTTTCAAACTATATTGAAGATTACGGTCTTTTATTTTCATCAGGAAGTGCTTGAAGCAAGACTTTCAGCAAAGGAGGCCTGTTGGCATAGTGGGTTACTCACTGGGCTGCTAACTACAAGGTCTGCAGTCCAAAACCACCCTTTGCTTCATGGGAGGCTTTTGTTCCTGTAAAGGTTTCCAACCTCAGAAACCTAGAGCGGCAGTTTTACCTGTCTACGAGGGATGCTAGGAGACAGAATGGACTCAACAGCAGTCTGTGTGCTTTTGAGGGTTTTTTTTACCTTCGCTTAGAAAAGGTGTATCATTTGCATAACACAGACCAATAAGCCTTCTTTCAGAAAATATTCTATAATTTTAATTATTAGATAACTCTTCTCAATAAGATTGAACTATTGGATCATATGATATGTGGATGAAGTGCCAATAAAACTGTCCTTAAAAGTAAGCCGCCACCCAGGGTGCAGGGTAGCAACGATGAAACATATAACTTTCCTCTAATTCTTAAATACTTCCTCCCCCGTGGCACGCCCCCCCCTATCATGATCCTAATTCTACCTTTAAAAACTGGCTAGACCAGAGGATGTACATAGATACAGATAGCAACTGGAAATACAGGGAATCCAGGACAGATGACTCCTCTAGGACCAGTGGTGAGAGTGGTGATGCCTGGAGGGTAGAGAGAATGTGGGGTAGAAAGGGGGAACTGATTACAAGAATCTATGTATAGCCTCCTCCCTGGGGGAGAGACAGCAGAGAAGAAGGCAGGGGGAGATGTCAGACAGTGTAATAAATGACAAAATAATAATAATTTATGAATGATGAAGGGTTCATGAGGTAGGGGGAGTGGGGAGGGATGGGGAAAATGAGCAGCAGCTATTAAGGGCTCAAGTAGAAAGCAAATGTTTTGAGAATGATGATGGTAACAAATGTACATAAGTTCTTGACACAATGGATGTATGTATGGATTGTGATAAGAATTGTACGAGCTTCGGGTGTTTTCGTCTCATCATCATGCTCTATTCTGTCTTCTCAAGCTGCTATTTGAAACATTCTCTTTGGCTCTTTTATTTGATCATACCTTCCATCACGGTTAAGAGCAAATTTCAGAGTCTCTTTTGATATCCGTTTTGGTCTTTGCTTTCTTTTGTAGATATATATTCAATGACCTTTTGTTTCCTTATGTATGGTATGCCCGATGTTAATCCACAATTTGTCAGGTCTTCCACCCTTAGTGTGAAATGTGTCAAATCTGTTCTTCACATTTTCTCTAAATTCAAGTGGTATATACTCAAGGCCACATTTCAGCTCTCGTGGATTAACTGTAATTTTTTTTCTTCAACTTCACCTTAAATGTATATATAACCAATTGATGGTCTGTTCTACAGTCAGCTCCTGGAATCATTTTGGCTGCTGCTATTGAGCTGCTTCATCATGACTTCCCACAGATGTAGTCAACTTGATTTCTGTGTATTTCATTTGACCAAGTCCAGGTGTATAGAAGCTGTTCACGTTGCTGGAGGAAAAAAATGTATTTTCACTGGAGTCACTTATCTTGTCTATCATGCAATCTCCAGCTTTGTTTCTATAATCATGGCTATATTTCTCAACTGTTGCCCCTCTTTGTTTCTAAATTTCACATTCTAATCACCAATAGTTATCAATACATCTTGATTTCCTGTTTGATCATTTTTAGACTGAAGAAGTTGATAAAATTCTTCAACTTATTCATCAATAGTTTTATTGCTTAGTGTTTTAATTTCCTTCAACTTCAGCCTGAACTTGGAATGACTAATACATATGAACAATAGTCATATTAACAGCACTTCGGTAGATGTATAGATATTATCCTATTACAAATAGCACTGTACTTCAAGATAGATCTCGAGTCTATATGAGGCATATACATATGTAAATATATGTATGAGGAAGTGGAAATAGATCTGTGTGTATATATTTATAGGTTTAGTATTGAGGTAGCAGATGGATATTGGGGCTCCACTCAAGTACTTCCTCAATGCAAGAATACTTTGTTCTATTAAACTGGCATTCCATGATGCTCACCTTCCCGACACAGTCACTGAAGACAAAACGTGTGCATAAGCAAATGTGGTGAAGAAAGCTGATGGTGCCCAGCTACATCAAAAGATATAGTGTCTGGGATCTTAAAGGCTTAAAGGTAAAAAGGCGCCATCTAGCTCAGAAGCAACAAAGCCCACATGGAAGAAGCACACTGTGCGATCATGAGATGTCGAAGGGATCAGGTATCAGGCATCATCAGAACAAAAAATCATATCATTGTGAATGAGGGGGGGAGTATGGAGTAGATACCCAAAGCCCATTTGTAGGCCACTGGACATCCCCTTACAGAAAGGTCTCAGGGAGGAGACAAGCCAGTCAGGGTGTAGTGTAGCAACAATGAAACATACAACTTTCCTCTAGTTCCTAAACGCTTCCTCCCTCCCTGCTATCATGATCCCAATTCTACCTTACAAATACGGCTAGACCGAGGATGTACACTGGTACAGATAGGAACTGGAAACATAGGGAATGCAGGGTGGATGATCCCTTCAGGACCAGTGGTGAGAGTGGAGATACCGGAGGATGGAGGGAGGGTACGGTTGAAGGGGGAACCGATTACAAGGATCTACATATAACCTCTTTCCTGGGGGATGGACAAAAGAAAAATGGGTGAAAGGAGACATCAGACAGTGTAAGATATGACATAATAATAATTTATAATTCAAGGGTTTATGAGGGAGGTAGGAGTGGGGAGGGAGGGAGAAAATGAGGAGCTGATGCCAGGGGCTTTAGTGGAGAGCAGATGTTTTGAGAATGATGAGGGTAATGAATGTACAGATGTGCCTTACACAATTGATGTACATATGGATTGTGATAAGAGTTGTATGAGCCCCTAATAAAATGATTTAAAACATATATAGACCTTGAAATGTTTTTGATCATTAATGGAATGTCATTTCTCTTCACTTTGTCTTTCCTGATATACTAAATCATATAATTAATGACAGAGTAGACCATAAAATTGTCAGACTCAAATGGCCACTACCAGTTGATTTCAGCTCACTAGTGCCTAGAATATTGATCTTTATTCATTCCACTACACGAACATGATTGATAAGATTTTAAAAGTTCAACTCACATAGATTGTATGTCATCAGATTTAAAGCAAAAATATGGTTCTTAATTCATCAACTGGAAACACAAATTAAGGGAGAACATAAACACTGGCAAGCTATTTTGCAGTACATTGTTGCTGTCCTGATAACAATCATTGAATTTGGGATATCTTTTTGAGGAAGAATTGAAGTGTTTAGAGCTCTACCAAAAATACTTATGTATAATATCTAATTTGTATGATTTATATTTATATTATTATACAATATTATACTATGAATGAACAATAAAAATTATATCCAAATTATGCAATATATTGTATAATTATATAATATACAAGCTATATTATATACTTTATATATAAGTTAATATTTATGATATGTATATTATATATCAGCTTGGGGCTTATTTGAACTTGTTGCACAGTTTGACTGAGATTAAGCAAGTCTTATCTCAGCGTCTCGTAACACAGGAAAGAGAAACTCATCACTCATGACTAAAGCAACACAAGAAGAATTAATATACTTCCTTAAGTGACAAAGTTCCCCCTATTTTCAGTGAAAAAAAGTATAGCTTGCTATTTTAGTTTGTCTGTAGATTCCACTCCTGATCTTTCCTATACAGATCTCAGTATTATTTTAAGATGCATATCTCAAATAGAAAAGCCTGGCCAGCAGTTTATCATATTTACCAGCCTAAAAATTCTTACCAGTGAAGAAACTGCAAATCCCTTCCCTGCTCATAAGGAGCCTTGGCAGCACCGAGGCAAGCAGTTCAAATCACTCGGGGTCCCTATGGAGGAAGATGAGACTGTGTCAGCAAAGATTTACAAATCGTATATAGGGTCACTGTGTGTCTGCCATGGCTTGATTGGTTCTCTTACAAAAGAACCAAGTTTACAGATTTAGGAAGATAATTTTACTCGGCAGGCATATATGAAAGGAATTTGGGTGGTACTGTGAGTTGGGTGTCAGTGTTTCACATCTACCAGCATTTGCTGAAGAACAATGAGGTTGTCATCTCTTATAAAGATTTATAGTCTCAGAAACCTTATATGAAATTGATCTGATGGCAGAGGATCTTGGAATTTTTTATGCATGCATATATTGAAGGATCCCTGGTGATGCTGTGGGTTATGTGCTAGGTTTCTCATAGCAAGGTTGGCGGTTCAAACCCACCAGGTACTTGGAGGTGGGATGATGAGGCTCTCTGTTCCCATAAAGATGGACAGTCTTGAAAACCCCAGGAGAAGTTCTACTCTGTCCTATAGAGTTACTATCAGTTGAGATCCACTCCATGTCAGTAGGTTGGGTTTTGGTATATATGGTTCCATAACAGAAGATAAAACACAATGTATATTTCCCGATGTTGAAATTGTTTTACATTTGTTCCTAACATTAATGATCAGAAAATGCACAACAGAATGCTCCTTTTTGTCCCCAAAGAGACTCCAAAACTCTGAGTGTACAACTGTGATTCAAGAAATATTCGATTCATTGCCCTTTGCATAATGAAAGTAGCTATTGTTCAACTGCTTCATTGGTACAGAACTTGAAGAAGTAGTAGACACAGAGATTTGAAAGAAATATTTTATTATAATATGTCAGAAATGAAATTCTATCTAAAATACCGGAATTTGTTGTAATAATGTTTCTTTTATTTATTAGTTTGGATTTAATACATATAACATATCATTCTGTATTTTAATCACATCAAATAGAATTTCCAAACATTCTTTTTCTACGTGGATTCCTTGACATCGTCTCCATTTTCCACCCCACCACCTCTGTACTGCTGAACCTCTGTACCCCTTATTCTACTTGCTGTCTCTATAGGTTCATCAATCCTGGGTTTCATATACCGAAAAATGGAAAAGCATATAACACAGCTTCATGAGGGCAGCCTCTACTGACATAAAACCTGTGAGTTAGACTACTATGAACAAACAAAAACCAAATCAAACAATACAAACCAAAAATACAGAAAATTTTGGAAACCAGTTCAAGTCCAGTCTGCATCATAGTGGAGGAATCTACTGACAAAGTTCTAACTGCTCAGGTGAGATTTATGCCTTTGATTTTTTTAAAGTCATTTTATTGGGGGCTCTTACCGCTCTTATAACATCCCATACATCAATTGTATTAAGCATATTTGTACATATATTGCCATCATCATTTCCAAAACATTTTCTACTTGAGCCCTTGGTGTCAGCTCCTCTTTTTTTGACCCCTCCTTCCCTAACTTCCCCACCCTGCCTCTGATCTTCTATCCTCGTCTCTCCCCAGCACTCTGTTTAGTGACCACTTTCCTCCCAAAGCTGAATTTATAATAGGCAGAGTTCTCCGGAGGTTTATTTCCTGTGTGGCTCCACAAATTAATCTAGGGCTCCCACTGTCACCCATCACTTTCTGCAAACCAGAGTCTCACAATTTAGGCTCTGATACTGATCCCTGCTTTAACTTCAAATTATATGAATTCCATCCTTCGGAGACTGATGATGGGGTGCTTCTTCCAATGTGGACTTAGTCGACATTTGTGTTAGTCTGGGTACTTTAGAGAAACAAATCCACCGAAACTCATGTATAAGAGAGAGTTTTATATAAAGGCTAAGTGCACATCAAGAAAATATCCCAACCCAGAGCTGCCCAAGCCCACAAGTCCAACATTATCTCATATGGCAGACACCAATCCACAAAGTCCTCCTCCATCTCACAAAACACACACTATGATGCTGACTGCAGGAGGAAAGCTGAGTCAGTGAACGTGTAAACATCTCAGCACTGGCAGGGGTCTCCACACGGCTTCTTCTGCATCCAGGGCTGCATTGGGGTAGATCCATGTGGCTTCTCCTCAGGGATGTCTTGCAGGAAGTGAGCCTTGCCAGCTGAAGCAGGGAATTCTCTAAAGCAACTGTACCCTGGTCTGACCATCAGAAAGCAAGAGACCCAAGAACTAGAAAGGTGAGGCTCACTGAGCCTCCACCCTTCAATTAACCCCACATGTGTTTATTGGCCAGGTTGGCACAATAAACGAACTACCTCAATCCATCCCTTGCCAACCTGACCCCTGTACATATTTCTTTAGTTTCATGATTGAAATTAAGTAAACCTACAACTTAATCCTAAAATCCTCTGAATATGTTCCCCCACCTATGAAAGTTTGTAAGCCAACCACTTCATGTCTTTATCGCCCCCAATTTTGAGTATCCAATTTATATACTGACAATTACAAACCTCGCTTTTGCAATTGATCATGTGGTCATAATTGATAGGTAGAACTACCTTCTTCTACTACCCATTCTGTATTGCCTTTGCCCTCAGCAAGCACCTCAGTTGGCTGTGGTTTTTTTCCTGGTGGGGTGACCCAGACCTTCATTTCTGAGGGGTCTGGGTCATTATATGTCCTGTCAGGATTGGGTTGCTGTAACTTGCCATTTATTTTAATCACAGTGCCTGGTAGCACTGAGTCGACCTATGGGGTCTCCTGGATTCCAGACGTATTCTTCTTCACCTCCATTATGTTAGTTGATTGTGCCAACCTGGCTGATAAACTAACCACCTCAACATCTCTCTTAGATGGCTACTTGTTTGGAGACAGCCTTTAAGATCCCAGATGCTATTATATCTGATAGCTAGGCACCATCTAAATCCTTTGCCACACTTTGTTATAGCACCCGTATCTTCTGTGTTTCCTTCCTGAGGGCAAGTATATTACAGGAGGGCCATGATGTAAAAATGAATTGTTCCTAAGTTGAAGCTAGGATTTAGTGAAAACCCAAAACCCATTCCTGGATTTATCATTTTGTTTGTTTATTTGTTTTCTTTTAATATCATGTGAGTTGGGAGATAATACCTATGTCATATCATTCCATACTTCAAACACCATCTAAGATTTTCTTTTATGACATATTTTCATTTGTTCATGTATAAATTGTAGCATTTATTATGAAAAAACAGCATACACTGACTCATTTTTTAGTTACTGTAGAATGTGAAAAATGTTCGTTTTGTAGGAAATGTGGTGTATAGTAAAAAACCCATAGCACACAACAGCCACTAAAAACTTTATAATCCAGTTTCCATCTCATTCCAATAAAATAACATACACCACTTTTGCATTCAATCACTAATATCACAGTTGGGCTTTAAAAGGAGCTACATCATGAATAGTTAAGACACACATAGAGACACACTCACACACATATGCATGTGCGTACACACACACACAACTCGCATAGCCCATTTGAGTGTGTGAGCAAGCAGAGAAGGCGATGCCGCAGGTTATCAGTGGTTAGTATATGGAGAAAACATCCCAACCCAGTCCACATCAAGTTAATGACTCCGATATTAGCCCATATGTCCAATAGTAGTCCATAAATTCCTCTTTAGACTCACACAGCACATGCAATGATGCCAAATGCAGGAATATCCTAGATCTTGTGGATCAAGTGGCAGTGGAAGCATCTCAGTGCTGGCGTGGGTCTCCACGTGTCTTAAGCTCTCCATGTGTCTCAACAGCAGGAAAGGGAAGGCAGAGAGAGTGAGTGTCTCACCTCTAGGGAGAAAGACAGGAGTTCCCAGAATCCTGAGGAAAAGGCGTGCCCACACAGAGTTATCAATGGCTATGACCTAATTGACAGGCCAGATTCCACCTGTGTTAGTCTGGGTAGACTAGAGAAACAAATTTATAAAGACGCAGGTGTGTATAAGAAAGAGGTTTATATACAAAAGCAATTGAATATTGAGAAAACATCCCAGCCCAGTCCAGATCAAGTCCATTAATCCAATATTAGCCCATTATGTCTGATACCAATCTCATATGCAATGATGCTGAATATAGGAATATCACAGGCCAGAGGGTTATAAGTCTTGTAGATCCAGAGGCATTATAAGCATCTCAGTGCTGGCAGAGGTCTTCATGTGGCTTCTCCAGGTCCAGAGTTCTGGCTGCATCAGGATAGGTCCAGGTGGCTTCTCCTAAGGGATGTCTCACAGGGAGTAAGCAGAGAGAGTGTGTGTCTTCGGTTTCCAAGAAGGAAATACAGGTGTTCCCAGAATTCTCAGGAAGAAGCCATGCCCCTACAGAGGCCTCATTGGCTATATCTTGATTGACAAGCCAGACTCCACCCCTTTACCCATAATCCTCTCATATTGACACCAGATTATGTAACTACCACACTGCCCTTTGCTCAAATTGACAGGAGATTACGTAACTGCCAGAGTAGAGAAGGGGACGCCACAGGTTATCAGTAGTTAGGACACTCACATATCTTAAAGTGACTCTGGATGATGGGTGAGAATGCTAGATCAGAATAAAGAGTACTTACAAAGCTTTTTAAGCAATGGAGATCAGATGGTATTTGGAGTTTGGGGTGAGGGGTTGGGGAGAATGAAAGAATGATGATTGTAAGACTGGAGAGGCCATTAGGACCAGATCATGAAGAAAGGACATGTTTAATGAGTCTACATTCCAAATGACTTAAATATGGTAATGCCATATAATTTCGACAGCAGCATGTTGTTGGATGTAGTAACGTAGGAATTGTTATTGTCCTTCTCTTACAAGAGAAACTGAGATTCAAGGAGAAGGAGCATGTTTTCCCTCGTTGAATAAATACAGCTGTGTTCTGTTGCTGAGACTGCCGCTATACTAAAATATGAGGTGGCTGGGGAAGAATGTGGGTAGCAGGTGTGCTTTTGCCTTTCGTTGTGCAGATCACAAGTCTCCCCTAAGCCATAGACTTCACACCCTTCTGTATCACCCATTAGGAAACCCGTCGACCCAGGGCTCATGTCGAATTTAAGCCTGAGACTGATTCTCCAAGGGTCCTTGGCAGAAATAAAAAGTGACTCATGTGACAGAATTAGGATGCTGGGATTCTTGCTTCTATTTTTAAGGGTATTCGATCTGAAGAATTCAAGTTATTAATGACAAACTTCATGGGACAGTTAACTGAGCGAGAATGACAAACCAAAATTTCCCTGAAGTGTAAGTTGTACCATTACCAACAACTTGGCTCTGTTGGAACAAAGCTTGAGTAACAAATGAGTAAGTAGTGTGGTGACCAGCTGTGCCTCTCCATTTGAATGACTTGTGACCAAGTATGACAAATGCTAAAGTAAATCCACATAAAAGAGAAGATTTTTTAAACTAGCTTATTTTTAATTGCATTATTGGTCTTTCCACCACCACCACCCAAACCATTTTATTAGGAGCCAATCCAGACATCTACCATTCTATAGTTCAATCACATCAAGCAGTATGTACAAATGCTACCAAAATCTGTTTCAAAACAGTTTCTTCTTCCTTGAACTCCTTGATATCACCTCTCCCTTACCCCTCTATCCCTCCCCCCCAAAGAGACTTAAAATGATATAAAATTGATCCTTGGAATCCACCTGGGACTTAGCATTGATTGTTCATTTGCCCACAGCAGCCTGGGTCAGCCACCATGTGGTAATACTGGCACGCATCTGTCCATTTTCCTGGTGTGCTAGCTTGCTTCTTGCTGTGACACTGGATTTTTCCAATATTTCACTGATATTTCCAGTACAGCAAGGTAACCTATGTTGGACAGCTTTCAATGAGCTTTTAGATTAAAGCAGAGTAGGAGGAAGAATCTGATGATCTACTCTTGAAAAAAAAATAGCCACTGAAACCTTACGGATAGCAGAGGAATATTGTGTGATGTCATGTAGGACGATGAACCCCTTAGATTCTAAGAGACTCAAAGTATGAGCGAGGAAGAGCTGCTTCCTCAAAGGCAAGTTAACCCCAATGACATGGACGGAGCAAAGCGTTTGGAACCTTCATTCATGTGGGGAAAGCTCCAATTGGGGAAAACACCTATTCATCCACAGAACGTGGAATGTATCAGCTAGGCACCTAGGAAAACGGAAGTCATCAGGACTGCAATGGAACTGTCAGTCCCGTTGTGTTTCCTCCAGCTTGGTCATCCAGCCTATCTTATTTAGACAGACCTGCGGAGATAATAACATGCACAAAAACAAGACAGAGTGAAACCAAGCAACAATACACAACAAAACAACAGCAATAAGCCATTGACAAAGAATAAAACAAAACTCAACAAGAAAGAAAAGCTTATAGTTAGTTCAAGGATCATTTGTTGGCCTTTAGGAGTGTTTTCCAGTTCAGTCTGTTGGGGTAACATGCCCTGGCCCCAAAGTCCACCTTCAGCATTCCCTGGGGACCGGCTGCTCCATTCCCTTGCTATTCCGCTGCACTCCCCCAGTGCTTTGCCTCAGTGTGGTGGGATCAGGTCGGGTGTAATTCCCACACTGTGTCTCCAGTGCTGTCCCCTGCAGGACCATGGGTCAGTGAGGGATGTCATGTCTCATAGTGGGGCTGGCCATGTGGTCCTCTCTGGACTGTCTGCTCTAATTGGGGTCATCGTGTTCAGGGCCTGGTGGGCTAGGATGTGCTCTACTCTCTCCTACTCCCCCTTCATCTGCTCCCATGTCTCTGATCAGATATGTCCCTCTCCTGGAGCTGTAGATTCAATGCTATCCTTTGAAATAAATTCTTCTGGGGGAAAGGGCAGGCATTCACTTAGTATTTGATACTGAGGCCAGTTTCAGGGGAAATGGGATATGGGGAGGTGGGAGGTAAGGAATGGTGTTAACAAACCCAGGGACAAGGGAACAACAAGTGATCCAAATTGGTAGTGAGGTAGGTGTGGCAGGTCTGGTAGGGCATGATCAAGGGTAATGTAATGAAGAGGTATTGCTGAAACCCAGGTGGGGACTGAACATGATAGTTGGACGGGAGGAAAGTCAAGGGAAATAGAGGAAAGAGCTTGGAGGCAAAGGGCATTTATAGAAGTCTAGACAAAGACATGTACATATGCAAATATATATATGAGAATGGGCAAATAGATCTATGTGCCTATATTTATAGGTTTAGTATTAATGTGGCAGAAGGACATTGGGCCTCTACTCAAGCACTCCCTCAATGCAAGAATACTTTCTTCTATTAAATTGGCATTCTATGATGCTCACCCTGCCGACACAACCACTGAAGACAAAGCGAGCAAATAAGCAAATGTGGTGAAGAAAGCTGATGGTGCCTGACTATCAAAAGATATAGCATCTAGGGTCTTGAAGGCTTGAAGATAAACAAGCGGTCATCTAGCTCAGAAGCAACAAAGCCCACATGAAGGAACACACCAGCCTATGTGATCACATGGTTCCGAAGGGATAAGTTATCAGGCATCAAAGAACAAAACATCATATCACTGGATGCACCCTTCCATGATATGATAGCTGAGGACAAACAGGTGCATAAGCAAATGTGGCAAAGAAAGCTGATGGTGCCTGGCTATCAAAAGAGATAGCATCTGGGGTCTTAAAGGCTTGAAGGTGAACAAGCAGCCATCTAGCTCAGAAGCAACAAAGCCCACATGGAAGAAGCACACCAGCCAGTGCAATCATGAGGTGTGGAAGGGATCAGGTATAAGGCATCGTCATATATATATATATATATATATATATATATATAAAAAATAGTGAATGAAGGGGGAAGTTCAGAGTGGAGACCCAAAGCCCATTTGTCAGCCACTGGAGATCCCCTTGCAAATGGGTCTAGGGGAGGAGATGAGTCAATCAGGGTGCAATGTAGCATCAATGAAGAATACAGCTTTCTTCTAGTTCCTAAATGCTTCCTTCTACCACCCCACCCCACCCCCGACTATCATGATCCGAATTCTACCTTGCAAGTCAGGCTAGATCAGAGGATGTACACTGGTGCAGATAGGAGCTGGAGGCACAGGGAATCCAGGGTGGATGATACCTTCAGGACCAGGGGTGTGAGTGGGGCGACACTGGGAGGGTAGAGGGAGAGTGGGTTGGAAAGAGGGAACCAAGTACAAGGATCTACATGTGACCTCCTCCCTGGGGGATGGACAACAGAAAAGGAGATGAAGGGAGACATCAGATAGGGCAAGATATGACAAAATAATAATTTATAAATTATCAAGGGCTCATGAGGAAGGGGGGAGCAGGGAGTAGGGTGGGGAAGAGGACCTGATGCCAAGGGCTTAAGTGGAGAGCAAATGCCTTGAAAATGATTAGGGCAAAGAATGTACGGATGTGCTTTATGCAATTGATGTATATATATGTATGGATTGTGATAAGAGTTTTATGAGCCCCTAATAAAACATTTAAAATAAAAGCAAAATAAAAAGACTGCAATGAAGTGCATAAAGGTCAATACCTGAGGGATGAGTGAACTGAAATGAACTAGTCCTGACCATTTTGAACGGAAAATCATATGGTCTGCTATGTCAGGAATGAGAAATTGAGGAGGAATGGTGTATACTATCAAAAAGAACATTTCAAGATCTATCCTAAAATACAATGTTGTCAATGATAGGATAATATCCATACACAAGGAAGTCCAGTTAATACAACTATTATTCAAATTTATGCACCAGTGTATAAAACTAGTGATGAAAAACCTGAAGAATTCTACTAGTTTTTTCATTCTGAAATTGATTAAACATCCATTCAAGAGAAATTGTTCATTACTGATGATTGGAATGTGAAAGTTAGAAACAAAGAACAGGGATCAATAGTTGGAAAATAAAGGCCCTGGAGATAGTTGACACCAAAGACTTCATGACAGTTTTTTTTTCAAGACTAATTACTTATTCATTGCAAATAACTTATTCATTCTCAATTACATAACAACTGCCATAGACATGAAGTCACTCGTCTGAATGCACAAAAATAAAGTTGGCCACATCTTTTGAAAGAGATGATGGATTGAACAATTCAATTGTAATTATGTGCCGATAAAACAATTAGGGGGGAAAAGAGAGATGAAGGAGAAGCAGAATTGCTCATCATTTTCTCACAGGAAAGCTCAATTTGAAGCTGAAAAAAATAAAGACAAATCTGCAAAAGCTGAAGTATGAGTTTAAGTGTATATCATTATGATAGTAAGTTTATGTCAACTTGAGGATTCATAAGTGTAAAGGTGGAGTCCAACCTGCCAATAAGGTCAAAACCTGCTGCTATCTCCTTGGGGGTATGGCCTCTTGTACGGAAGACCCTATGACTGACTCTCTCTCTCTCTCTCTCTCTCTCTCTCTCTCTCTCTCTCTCTCTCCCTCCCTCCCTCCCTCCCTCCCTTCCTCCCCCCCTCCTCTCTCCCTCTCTCTGCCTTCGCCCTCCTGCTTGTTGGCCAACTCGAGAGCTTTTGGAGTCCTGCCATATTTCCACTGACCTTGGATCCACACAACGCTGCACCCACCAGCCTGTGCTCATTCTCCTGCACTCTACATTGTTGCATGTGGCTGTGTGAGTCTGAAGAGGGACTTATGAACTCCTATCAGACTATGTACTTGAGTTGGACTGGATTGGGATGTTTTCTTGATATATAATTACTTCTTCATATAATGCTCTTTCTTATGCATATATGAATGTCACTGGATTTGTTTCACTAGTTAACCCAGCCTAACACACCCACTTCAATTTATAGACCATCTCAACAACAGATTTTATATATTGAACACTGAAAATTAGATGAGTTTTGAGATAATATCAAGTTTGAAATTGTCACAAGGATTTTGTGTTAGGCTGAGTTGCTAAAGAAGCAAAACTAGTAACTCATGTGTGTGTGTATATATGTGTGTGTGTGTGTGTATGTGTATGAATGAGAGAAATCCATGTCAACAAAGTGGCTCAAACAGTTGTAGCTGTGTGTGAGTTCAGGCTCTGTCAGTTTCTAAGTCCATGGGTCTGATGGTAATCTGAAGACTTCTCCTAACTCCAACAGCTGTAGGGGCAGACAAATCCAAGATTGGCAGGGGGACTATAGGATAGTCGTGGTAGAAATGGATTAATCCAAGGTTATCAGGTTAAACCTGTGACAGATTGGAATGGATGACAGGTTCGTAGGGCAGATGACAGCCCTCCAATTACTCTCCCAGGATTGGCAGGCAATATAGCAAGCTGTTGGCTTAAGTCCAAAGAACCAGAGGTAGATGAGCCAGATGCAGGATCCAGAACCAGCTGAAAGTACGCAAAGCTTTTCCACAGCATCCACTTATACAGAAAGTGGGCCATATTCTTGGGGAAATTTCATTTCAATTGAATGCATCAGGACTGTGACCTGAGTCAGGTTATTGCCTTCTATCCTAGTCTTTCTATAACTGCTTGACTGCTCCCAGCAGATCCCATTATGAAGCAGATTATATTATGTTAGTTCATAGAATGGGAGGTTACTAGGCCTTAACTGTCAGACCACTGGGAATCGTGGCTCAGCCAAATGGACACAAAAAAATGTAACTATCATGGATTTCATTTTACTGGGGTCTACCACCAATGCCCATGGAAGCAGCAGTCAAGAAGTCAAATGACGTGTTGCATTGGGGAAATGTGCTACAAAAGACTTCACTAAAGGGCAAAGCGGTCCCTTTGAGGTCTAAGGTGTGCCTGACTCAGCCTTGGTATCTCCGATTATCTTGCAAGCATTCACAAGCTGTAGACTAGATAAGGAAGACCAGAGAATGGATTACTTTGTATTTTGTTATTGGGGAGAAATATTGCAAGTATCATGGAGTATCAGTAGAAAAATCTGTCAAAGAAGAAGATGATGATGATGAAGAAGAAGAAGAAGAAGAATCTATCTCAGAGGAAGTACAGCAAGAATGTGGTTAGGTGTCATTGTGTCAGTTCCAACCCATAGCAGCCCTATGCACAACCCCACAAAACACTGCCCAGTCCTGCACCATGCTCACAATTGCTCCTTTATCTGAGGTCCCTGTTTCAGCCACTGTGTCAACCCATCTCCTTGAAGGCCTTCTTTTTTCACTGCTCCTCCACTTTGCCAGGCATGACAGCCTTCTCCAGGGGCTGGTCTCACGGGACAACACATCCCCCTCTGAGAAAACACTCCTCCTCAGTTACATTTCCAGTGCCCTCGGATGTAAGGAGCCTATCCTCCACCAGCACAATCTCAGAACACTCTTTTGTTTCTATTCATTAGGCCTTCGGTATCTGACAATGTTTCAAAGTTCTGTATATGGTTTTCAGTGGCTTCTTCATCTGAAGTGGGGAGCCAAGCCCTTCTGTGTTGTCTGTTCTTAGTCTGGAAATGCCATTGAAACCTGCTCTCTTGAAGAAATTAGACTTGTCTCATGTACTTTGGCCATGTTATTAGATGGGACCAGTCCCTGTAGAGGAGCGTCATGGTTGGTGAATTAGAGGTCCAGTGAACAAGACCATGTTTAACAAAATTTACTGACACAGTGGTTGCAACAATGGACTCAAATTTAACAACAGTTGTGAGGATGGTACAGGACCACTCCGGGGCTCCTTCTGTTGTGTTGCTGCTCTGAGTCAGCACGGGTTTGATGACTTCTCAAAACATACATTAGCACCTCGTCTGCAGTGTGAAAATTACCAAAAGAGAAAATTGCTCTGAACAGATTTCAGTGGAAATTAATTAGCTGATGTCATTGGCAGAGAAACCAAATCAAATAAGACGAGAACAAGCATTTCTGAAAGACCAATCTTGCTCTGAATTTTACACCTGTGACATATGTCCAAAATCCACTTGTTCGTGGCTGGAAATTCCTAGGACCCCTGCCAAGCTTCTTTACATGAGATACTTTTAGTAAGACGGTGACAAGCATCTTTATACATAGCTTAGAAAAAGCTCTCTGCCCCACTACTGCTAACGACATAGATGCTTACTCTTAATTTGTTCTTTTGCCAACGTGGGTGCGCGGAGGCAGGTAGAAGCAGGGGCGGGAGGAGGACCGAGGAGAGACCGTAAAGACGGGAACAGCCAATATGTTACGTCAGACCTTTAGGGACAAAACAACCACCACAAAGGAATTTGCGAAAATGGGCACAGTGTCAGACTATAAACAAGACGCCATCCTGAGGCAGATGGTCTCAAAGGCACATTACAAGTTAAACAATCCCCACGCAGTCACAACTGCGAAAGAGACCAAGACCGAAAAAGAAACAGATTTGGGTCCTTCTGTTGGGGAAGGCAGAAATCCCCAGTGTCTGTGGGTCTCAATTTCTCAACCTGAGTTTGATTCTGTGCTGTGGAGTTTCAGTGGTGAAATTTTTGCCCTCCCTGGGAGAGACAAGGTTCAATGCCCAGTCAGTGCTCCTCCTGAGTCACCGCCATCCTCTTGTGAGTGGAGGCCTGAGTGTTGCTATGGTACTGTCACTCTGGATTGCTTCATTGTAAAATATTCCAGAAGATGTTCGGGGCTGGGCCTTTGTAAATGCAGATCACCAGGCATTTCTAGATACTTCTGGATGAGTTTAAACACCCAACCTTTCCAGTTCACCATTTATTTAAAATGCTCCCTCGGGGTCAGGGTCAGGATAAATAAATAAATAAACAAACAAATAAATAAATAAAAATGCTCCCAGTGTGAATGAAAAAATTATTGTTCTACAAATATCCTGTTTCTAGATGTATGTGCCATATGTTAACATATAAGCTACACAAAAGCTCACTGATAATAAAATATTATCAGAATTGCAATTAATCAAGAATTAAATAATTACTGTTCCATTCCATTATTTCATCAGTTCTAGATTCCTATTTAATCTGTCTGCCTATCCCCCCCCTCAGTCCACTAAGGGGGGTGGAGGGCACCCTGGTGCACAAAGAGGGTAAATTTGATTATAGCTGTTGTTAGGTGCTGCCAAGTCCATTTCCACAAACACCGTGTGTTAGATAGACCAGGTTGACTAGAGAAACAAATCCAGTGACACTCATGTATGTATAAGAAAGAGCTGTACACCTTCCTGACATGATCGCTGAAGACAAAACAGGTACGTAAGCAAATATGGGGAAGAAAGCTGATGGTGCCTGGCTATTAAAAGATATACTGCCTGGGGTCTTAAAGATTTGAAGTTAAACAAGCGGCCAGCTAACAGAGAAGCAACAAAGCCCACATGTAAGAAGCACACTAGCATATGTGATCATGAGGTGTCAATGGGATAAGGTATCAGGCATCAGAAGACCCCCCCAAATCATGTCAATGCAAATGAAGGGGGTTGGGATGGAGACCCAAAGCTCATCTGTAGACAATTGGACATCCCCTCACAGAAGGGTCACAAGGAAGGGACGAGTCAGCCAGGATACAATACAATATAGCACTGAAGAAACACACATTTTCTAAGTCTTTAATGCTTCCTCCCCACCACACACACTATCATGTCCCCGGTCCTGCCTTACAAATCCAGCTAGACTGGAGCATTTACACTGGTACAGATAAGAGTTCTCAACACATGGAACCCAGGACAGATAAACCTCTCAGGAACAATAATGGGTGTCATGATACCATGAGGGTAGGGAGAAGTGGGGGGGGGGGGAGGAAAAGGGGGAACTGATAGCAATGATTGACATATAACATCCCCCATTCCCCATGAGGGGGGAATACAATAGAAATGTGGTGAAGGGAGAGAGCAGATGGTGTAAGATATGAAAATAATAAAAATTTATAATTTATCAGGGTTCACCAAG
Source organism: Tenrec ecaudatus (assembly GCF_050624435.1). Lineage (NCBI taxonomy): Eukaryota > Metazoa > Chordata > Mammalia > Afrosoricida > Tenrecidae > Tenrec > Tenrec ecaudatus. The sequence goes on from NC_134536.1 coordinate 22,378,527, forward strand.
GGAGAGAGGGTTGGGGAGGGAGGGGAAATGAGGAGCTGATACCAAGGTCTCAAGTAGAAAGAAAATATTTTGAAAATGATGATGGCAGCATATGTACAAATATGCTTGACACAACGGATGGATGAATTGTTATAAGAGCTGTATGAGGAGCACCCAATAAAATGATTTATTAAAAAAAGAAAGCGCTTTATATTGAGAAATAATTATACGTCAAACAAACGTACCCACCCTAGTCCAGATCAAATCCCTAAGTCCGATACAACTCCGTAAGTCCGATATTACTCCATAAATCCCTCTTCAAACTCACACAGTTACAAGCAATGATGTTGAGTGCAGGAGGATCACAGGCTGGCGCGTTGAAAGTCTTGTGGATCTAATGGCAGTGGAAACATCTCAGCCCTGGCCTAGGTCTCCACATGACTCCTCCAACTCTCAGAGTGTCTCAAAAGCAGGAATATGAGCCAGAGAGAAGGAGACCAGACTCCAAAGAGCCACTTATCTCAGTAGCCCTCCAATCAAGCTGCCACCTAATTGACAGGCTAACTTCTGCACGCATGTTCCTACGGGAACCATGTTGGCACACAAAAACACTATCACACAACAACCCCATGCGACAGAGTAGAACTGCTCCCTAGGCTTTCTAGACTATAATCTTTATGGGAGCAAATCACCAAATATTTCTTCCCAAGATCTGTTGGGTCAGTTTGAACCACCAATCTTTTGATTAGTTGCCCAGTGCGTAACCATTGCAACACTAGATCTGCTTGAGGCTGTGAAGGTGGTAAAGTCTTATATCAACAAGAAGAGCTGGGAGAATATCCCTCCCTGGGAACACACCAACCAAAATCAAACCCCACTGCTCTCCACTTGCTTCTGGCTGATAGATACCTATAGGAGAGAGTTGAGCTGCCCCTACCGATTTCTGAGACTAAATCTTGGTGGGAGCAGAGAAACTCATCTGTCTCCTGAGAAGCAACTGGTGTGTTAAATCACCAAACTTCTGAGGTTAATAGGCTGAGGTGTAACCCACTACACAACACGGCACCTTATTTCGGAACAAGGAGGGCATTGAAAAAGTGATGAACAAGGAGGGTGGGTAAGAAGAGACAAAAAAGTAAAAGTGGCCTTTTCCTGGTTTTGCGACTGCCAGCGTGGCCCCAGTAGAAGTGGACGCGTGCGTTGCCTTGGAATCTAAGCCACCAACCAGCCATCATATCCAGGACTCTGTTCTCCCTGTATTCTCCATCCTGCTTCCTCTGTTTGTTTTATTTAGAAAAGAATTGAAATGCAACTGCGAAGGCCCAGAGAGAAGACTATAGGGCTGACAACAACCCAACACATGATGCCCCTCACTGGAGCCTATCGAGAGAGAGAACAACATGGGGACACTCAGTGGGGCGTGGGTCTGGTCTGAACACTCCACAGTGGGCAAACCAAGAAGGGAACATAACAGATCCGCAACGGGAGCAGAGCAAAGCCACAAAGCCCCTGAGGAGCCCCAAAATAGACTTCAGGCTGGGAGTGGCTGCTCTCGGAATTCCCCCAGGACCAGTGGGGAGATAGTCATAAAGGTCAGTGGACAGACCTGGAAGTATGTGTGCATGTCTGTTTGTTTTTGGCTACTTATTATCTTTTCCCCCCTTTTCTCTTTTTATTCAATCTTTTATTTTCTTTTTGCTTATTCTCTGTTATTGTTGGTTTGCCTGCTTATATAAGATAGGCATGGGAAGCAAGCTAAAGGAGAAAGAAATGGAACCGATGGGTTCCAGAGGGACTTAGGGGGAGAAGGAGGTGGAGGAAGGGAATGGAAAGCAAACAATGCCATAGACAGGGGAAAAACTGGGAATTAAAACCAGCAACGAGGAGGATATAGAGATTCCTGGGGGTGTTGAGGCAACAGCAATCTAGCGGAGAGGAATTACTAAGAGGTAGAAGTAGGGCGAGTGTGATGGTGGGACAGGAGGAAGGTAAAAGGAAATAGAGGAATGATCTAGGAATCAAAGATATGGATAGCAATATTAGCATAGGTGTGTACATGTGTAAATGCATTAATTTATAATGCATAATAGAGGTATTGGCTTATGTACATATATTTATATGGAAATTCATGAGTTAATGGTGTATGCTCATTTCCTCCCTCGATGCAAGAACACTTTGTTCTAACAATCTACGATTCTGTAATGCTCACCCTCCCAGCACAGTCACTGGAGACAAAATGGGTGCCCAAGCAAATGTGGTAAAGAAAGTGGATGGTGCCTAGCTAACCCCCTCCCAAGCTGATGGACAAAAGAAAAGTGGGTGAAGGAAAACATCGGTTAGTGTAAGACACGAAAAAAAATTATAAATCATCAAGGGTTCAGGAGGGAGGGGGGAAATGAGAAGCTGATACCAAGGGTTCAAGTACAAAGAAAATGTTTTGAGAATGATGGTGGCAACAAATGTACAAATATACTTGACACAGTGGATAAATGTATGGAATGTGATGAGTTGTACGAGCCCCCAATAAAGTGATTATGGGACATCCCCTCACAGAAAGGTCACAAAGAAATTATGAGTCAACCAGGGTACAATATAGCACCAAAGAAACATACAATATTCCTCTGATTCCTTGAGCCTTCCTCATCCCCCACTATCATGACCCCAATCCTGCCTTCCACTGTGGGATACACTGGAGCATGTGCCCAGGTACAGATAAGAGAGAAGAGCTCATAAATCATGGATTCTAGGAACAGGAATGGGAGTAACAATACCAGAAGGGTAGGGAGAAGGTGGATAGAAGAGGGGAGGAAGAAGGAGCCGATCACAATGATCAACACCTAACCACCCTACCCCACCCAAGGGGGGTACAAACAACAGAAACCATGGGGGAAGGGAAACAGTGGTTAGTGTAAGATATGAAAATAATTTATAATTTATCAAGGGGTCATAAGGGTAAGAGGATGGGGAGGGGGAAAAAGAGGAGCTGATACCAAGGACTCAATAGAAGTAAATGTCCCCTCCCCCCAGAAGAATTTGTTTCAAAGGACGACATTGATTCTGCAGCTCTGGGAGAGGGACATATCTGATCAGAGTACACGGGAGCAGACGAAGGGGCAGGAGGAGAGAGTGGAACATAGCCTGACCCATCAGGCCATGAGGATGATGTTTCTGATTAGAGCAGCCAGTCCACAGAGAGGACAACATGGCTGGCCCCACTATGAGACATGATGCCCCTCAGTGACCAAGGGCGCTACAGGGGACAGCACCGGAGACACAGTGTGGGAATTGCACCTGACCTGATCCCACCACACCAAGGCAAAGCAATGGGGGAGTGCAGCGGAACAGCAAGGGAATGGAGTGGCAAGGTCCCCAGGGAATGCTGAAAGTGGACTTTGGGGCCAGGGCGTGGTGCACCAACAGACTGGACTGGAAAACACTCCTAAAGGCCAACAAATGATCCTTGACTAACTACAAAAAATAAAAAAAGAAGTAAATGTTTAGAAAATAATGATAGCAACATATGTACAAATATGCTTGATACAATTGATGCATGAATTGTTATAAGACCTGTAAGAGCCCCAATAAAATGACCTTTTAATTAAAAAAATAGAATTGAAATGTAAGTATGTAGACGAGAGTGGTGGGGAATAGATTCATGAGAGATGGGATGAGGATCATACCAACGGATCTATTCTGATGTCTAAATAGCAGCAGTGTCCTCGCAACTCAAGCCAAACCATGACAACTCCTAGAATCGTAGGCATAGCTCAGACTTCAGCGAGGGGAAAGCAGGAAATTAATAGGCACTCATTAGCATTATTAAATTAATATATACTCTACAGTGAAAGTCAGGGTACTTAAAATTAGAAACAATTCCTGCTTTTAAATATACAACTTCCCTTGGGGTTTAATATATTATCGAGTAACACTATATAAGAGCCAATCAGTCAGAGAGGTATACTCATTAAAGATATGCAGTTCCTCGAATCAAATGAGAGAGAACAGATCTCTGTCCCAGTGAGCAGTCCTGCAAAGGGGGGGGGGTCCAAAGAGGGAATGCATTCAGCTGCTAACAGATATTGAGACCACTGATCTCGCCATCTCGCCAGAGGTGCCTCAGAAGACTGGCTGGGTGATCTACTTCCAAAAAAAAAAAAAATCATTCCTTGAAAACCTCATAGGATCAGGTCCTCTTTTATTTTTCTCTCCCTCCCTGCTCCCCCCTCCCTCATGAGCCCTTGATAATTTATAGATTATTATTTTGTCATATCTTGCAAGAGGACCTGATGCAAAGGGCTTAAGTGGAGAGCAAATGCTTTGAAAATGATTAGGGCAAAGAATGTGCAGATGTGCTTTATACAATTGATGTATGTATATGGATGGATTGTGATAAGAGTTGTATGAGCCTCTAATAAAATGTTTAAAAAAAAAAAAGAAAGAAAACCTCATGGGAGCACAGTTTTGTTTTGTTTTGTTTTAACATTTTATTAGGGGCTCATACAACTCTTATCACAATCCACACATATACATACATCAGTTGTATAAAGCACATCTGTACATTCTTTGCCCTCATCATTTTCAAGGCATTTGCTCTCCACTTAAGCCCTTTGCATCAGGTACTCTTTTTTTCCCCTCCCTCCCCGCTCCCCCCTCCCTCATGAGCCCTTTATAATTTATAGATTGTTATTTTGTCATATCTTGCCCTATCCGGAGTCTCCCTTCACCCCCTTCTCTGTTGTCCGTCTCCCAGGGAGGAGGTCACATGCAGATCCTTGTAATCGGTTCCCCCTATCCAACCCACTCACCCTCTACTCTCCCAGTATCGCCCCTCACACCCCTGGTCCCGAAGGTATCATCCACCCTGGATTCCCTGTGTCTCCAGCTCCCATATGCACCAGTGTACAACCTCTGCTCTATCCAGCCCTGCAAGGTAGAATTCGGATCCTCGTAGTTGGGGGTAGGAAGCCTCCAGGATCTGGGGGAAAGCTGTATTTTTCATCGGTACTACATCACACCCTGACTGACTCATCTCCTCCCCTAAGCCCCTCTGTGAGGGGATCTCCAGCGGCCGACAAATGGGCTTTGGGTCCCACTCTGCACTTCCCCCTTCATTCACTATGGTATATATATATATTTTTGGGATGATGCCTTATACCTGGTCCCTTTGGCTCCTCATGATCGCACAAGCTAGTGCGCTTCTTCCATGTGGGCTTTGTCGCTTCTGAGCTAGATGGCCACTTGTTCACCTTCAAGCCTTTAAGACCCCAGACACTATCTCTTTTGATAGCCGGGCACCATCGGTTTTCTTCGCCACATTTGCTTATGCACCCATTTGTCTTCAGCGATTGTATCATGGAGGTGTGCAGCCAATGATAAGATTTTTTAGTTTTTGATGCCTGATAACTGATCCCTTCGGGACCACGTGATCACACAGTCTGATGTGTTCTTCCATGTGGGGTTTGTTGCTTCTGAGCTAGATGGCCACTTGTTTATCTTCAAGCCTTTAAGACCCCAGACACTATCTCTTTTGATAGCCGGGCACCATCAGCTTTCTTCACCACATTTACTTGTTCACCCACTTTGGCTTCAGCAGTTGTGTCGGGAGTGTGAGCATTGTAGAGTGCCAATTTAATAAAAGAAAGTATTCATGCATTGAGGGAGTGCTTGAGTAGAGGCCCAAGGTCCTTCCGCCACCTTAATACTAAACCTATAAATATAGACACATAGATCTATTTCCCCATCCTCATATATATCTTTGCATGTACATGTCTTTGTCTAGATCTCTATAAATGCCCTTTGACTCCTAGCTCTTGCTTCTATCTCCCTTGACTTTCCTCCTGCCCTACTACCATGCTCTCTGTCCCCACCTGGGTTACAGCTATACCTCTTCTTTATGTAACCTTACCCTTGATCATTCCCTACCAGGCCTGTTACTCCCCCCTCACCACCACTTTGGGTCCCATGTTGTTTCCTTGTCCCTGTGTTTGTTAATACCACTTCCCCACCCCCCACCTCCCCCTATCCCAAGTCCCCCCGGAACTGTCGGTCCATTGTTTTTCCTCCAGATAGTTCATCCAGCCTGTCTTATTTAGACAGATCTATGGAGATAATAACATGCACGAAAACAAGACAGAGGAAAACAGAGCAACAGTATACAACCAGACAACAAAACAACAACAAACCACTGACAAAGAACAAAACAAAACACATTAAGAAAGAAAAGCTTGTAGTTAGTTCAAGGATCGTTTGCTGGCCCTTAGGAGTGTTTTCCAGTCCAGTCTGTTGGTGCACCACGCCCTGGCCCCAAAGTCCACTTTCAGCATTCCCTGGGGACCTTGCCACTCCATTCCCTTGTTGTTCCGCTGCACTCCCCCAGTGCTTTGCCTCAGTGTGGTGGGATCAGGTCGGGTGCAATTCCCACACTGTGTCTCCGGTGCTGTTCCTTGTATTGCCCTTGGTCACTGAGGGGCATCATGTCTCATAGTGGGGCCAGCCATGTTGTTCTCTCTGTGGACTGGCTGCTCTAATCAGGACCATCATTCTTACAGCCTGGTGGGCCAGGCTGTGAGAGCACAGTTTTCTTATGACACCCAGGGCCACCATGAATTGGACTTGATTTGACAGCCATTGATTCTAACTGGTTCCAAAGGTCTGCCACTTTGGTCCTGAGTCTGATTTAACAACAATACTCTGCGGCCATGAAGTGTTTGCAGCTGAAAGGATATGTTCTGTAATGTCAATAAAAGCAAAACACCTAGAGAGAGTTTATTAATTTTTTAATTAAAAATTTTAAATAGTGATGCAGGGAAGCTTCTTTCTCAAAATGAGTAAAACCATTTAAAAAACTTTTTACAATAAGAATCCTTGAGTTTGAATGCAGGGTTTCTATCCCATCTTTCAGAGAATATCAGTTACAGGAAAACAAACACATGAATACATTCCTTGCAGCTGAGATATATAATCATAAGAAACAAATTCAAAATGAGATGGAAGATTATATTGACTAAGTCACACTTTTGCAACTTCTGTCACTATGAAAATATGAAAGAGCTCCCAAACCTTGGAGGGAAAATTTCATTATTTTTTAGTTCCATTTTCCCAACAACTTTTGAAGCCCCTTCCTTGTATGCACTTTATTTCAGGAAGCAGTTATGAAGTGGTTTTTGAAAAACATATTTGTGAGAATATGAAAATATGCTTGACTATTGAAATGTGCTCTGTTTTCTATTTTTATGCAAGGGGCGCTCTTGGACGCTGTTGTACATGTGGTGGCCCAGTCTTGGTCAGTCTTGGGATAGGATGGCACTTCAATAGCACCTGTCACAATGGCTCTGTAGAGACCAGAATATCTAAACCCCAGAGACCCCTGGGATGGCTTATGCTTTGACCAAGACACATTTTAAGAGGTATTTAAGAGAGAAATCCTTTGGAAAGCGGTCTTGCTATTTTTTTTAATGAAAGCTATTTCAAGTATATCAGATTAGCATTATGAAGTTAATTCTCCTATAAGTCATCCTCCCTTTACATGTGAGACTTCAAATTGAGATGAAATGATTTTAAATAATGACAGCTATGGTAGTTAGATTGTATGTCAACTTGAACCTGTGTGAAAGTGTAGGGGTGGAATCCAACCTGTCAATCAGGTGGTAGCCTGATGATGCCTCCTGGGAGGTGGGACCTTTTATAAAGAGTGGCAGTGAGAACTTCTCTCTTTTCACTCTATCCCTTTGCCCTCCCTGCTTGCTGGGATCCTGTGTCTGCCTCCAGCGGTGGCTTCATGGGGTCTCCTGACTCTAAGAGCCAACCTGGGAGCTGTTATCACTCTGCCATATCCCACTTGCATCCAATTAACTCTGTACCCATTAGCCTGTGGTCATTTTGCTTCCCACATCATCTTTCTGTGTCATTGGCCTGCAGCTACCTGAGTCTGAAGAGGGCTCTGGCTAACACTGGATTCATGAACTTGAGTTGGGCTAGGATGTCTCCTTGATATAAAATTACTTCTCGACAGAAAGTTCTTTCTTATCCATACATGCGTGTGACTGCTTTTGTTTCTCTAGACAACCTAGTCTCACCCAACAACAAAAATACCATTTCTGATATACATTCATACTCAAATTTTCTTCCTGGCAGTAAATTTTAATATGCTACCTCCTGAGTTTTGATCAATGAAATATGTGACAGAGCCTTGCCATGATGGGTCTATTTGATAAACTAACTGAAGAAATTCGGACTAAAAACTTCATATGAGGATTGATGTTGTTGTTAGGCGCCACTGAGTCAGTGCCAACTCAAAGTGAACCCACGGACACTGCCAAAGACCTGGAAACGCTGCCCGGCCCTGCGCCGTCCTCGTACTTGTTCGCATGTTTGAGCCCATTGTTGAGCCACTGTGCCCACCCATCTTGTCGAAGAGCCTCTTTTTCATTAGGGGTTATTACTCAGTTATCCCTTCAAAATGAGCAAATGTGTGTGAATTCTTATTGTCAACTGGGTTAAGGTGAACACACTAAATCCGCCCTCCATTCATCAGTTCATAAACATTCTGCTTTACGTCATTGGTTGCAGTCCCACAATGTAACATCACTCATTCTACTTCCTCCCTGCGTTTCCTACTGCCATTCACTTTCAATATATTTTGAAATGTTGTACTACCCTGTTGACATTTTCTGAATGGAGAAAGATACAGTTTCTTTATTTTAAAAATGATTATTATTTTTAATCATTTTGTTGGGGACTCATAGAGCTATTATACACAATTCATACATCCACCATTGTGTCAGGCACATTTGTGCATTTGTTGCCATCAACATTTTCAAAACATTTTCTTTCTACTTGAACCCTTGGTGTCAGCTCCTCATTTTTTCCCTCCCTCCCTCATGAACCTCTGATAATTTATACATTATTAATGTTTTTCTTATCTTACACTGACTGATGTCTCCCTTCACCCACTTTTCTGTTTTCTGTCTGCCTGGGAAAGGGTTATATATAGATCATTGTAATTGGTTTCCCCTTTCTCCGCCCCCCTCCCCACCTTCCCCTGCCCCTCAAGGTATCGCTACTTTCATTATTGGTCCTGAGGGGTTTATCTGTCCTGGATTCCCTGTGTTGCAAGCTCTTATCTGTACCAGTGCATATCCTCTGGTCAAGCGGGATTTGTAAGGTAGAATTGGGGTCATGATATTGTGGGGGAGGAAGCATCAAAGAACAAAAGGAAAGCTGTATTTTATCGTTGCTATGTTGCACCCTGACTGGACCACCTCTTCCTTATGATCCTTTGTAAGGAGATGTCCAATTGTCTACAGATGGGCTTTGGGTCTCTACTCCACACTCTCTCTCATTCACATTAATATGATTTTTTGTTCTGGGTCTTTGATGCCAGATACCTGATCCCATCGATACCTCATGATCATACGAGCTGGTGTGCTTCTTCCATGTGGACTGGTTGCTTTTCAGCTAGATGGCTGCTTATCTTCAAGCCTTTATATTTTTTCATAGCCAGACACCGTTAGTTTTCTTCACCACATTTGCTTATGCACCCATTTTGTCTTCAGCGTGATCATGTCAGGAAGATGAGCATCACAGAATGCCAGGGTATTAGAACAAAGTGTACTTGCATTGACGGAGTATTGAATAGAGGCCCAATGTCCATCTGCTACCTTAATACTTAACAAAATAATGTACATAGATATATTTCTCTATCATTATATATAAATATATTTACATATGTACATGCCTCTTATTAGACCTTTATAATTGCCCTTTGCCTCCTAGTTCTTTCTTCTATTTCCTTTTACTTTCCTCTTGTCCCACTATCTTGTTTGGCCTTCATTCGGGTTACATTGCCCTTGATCAAGTCCTCCCAGGCATCCTGTACTCTACTCGCCATAGATTCGACATCACTTGTTGTTTCCTTATCCCTGGGTGTGTTAACACCCACTTCCTATCCTCTGCTTCCTGCTCTCTGGTGTCCCCCTGGAAACATCAGTCCTGTTGTTTTCTCCCCCGGATTGTTTATCCCATCTATCTTATATAGATACATCTGCAGAGCCAATAATAAGCACAAAACCAAGACAAAGCAAAACCAAACAACAAAAGAAAACAACAACAAAAATCAGCAATGAAAAAAGAAATGCTTATAAATAATTCCAGGTCTGTTTGTTGACCTTTAGAAGTGTTTTCTGGTTGAGTCTGATGAGGTGCCATGCCCTGACCCCAAAGCCCATTGTTGGTCCTCCCCTGGGACTTCATTGCCTTGCTCCCCTTGCTGCTCTCTTGCATACCCTTAGCATTTAGCCTCGGTGTGGTAGGGTAGATGGGGCACAATCCTTGCACTATGCCTCCAGTGTTGTGCCCCATAGACTAATAGGCCAGTGATGGGCATCATGTCTTGTGTCTCGTGGTGGGGCCAGACCCATGTTTCTATCTGTTCATTGGCTGGTCTGAGTAGGAACATTGTCCTTGAGGCTTGGTGGGCCAGGAAGTGTTCCACCCTCTCTTCTTCCCTCTTCATTTTCCCCTGTGTGCTCTGATCAGATGTGCCCCTTTTCCTTGGCTGTAACTTCAGTGCTGTCCTCTGAAGTGAATTCTTCTGTTGTCCACACAGTTGGGATTGGGGCCAGCCCCGCAGACCTCTCTACTGGTTCCCTGCTTCATGCCAGTATGTTGCATTCACAAAGGACCTCAAAGAGATCACCTCCTAGGAGGGGAATTAGATGTGTAAACAACATTTTTGTAATTGTCAAGGTTGTAAGGTCAAGCCTACTGTGAGGAAGGTCGTTACTAGTAGTCCCAGTCAGTTAGGAAGAGGTCAGTTCTCTGAATGTCTGTGGTAGTCATGTAATTTGGTGTCAATTTAAGGATGAAGAGTGTAGGGGTGGAGTCTAGGCTGTCAATCTGGAGATAGCCAATGAGACTTCTGTGTGGGCATGGCCTCCTGAGAATTCTGAGAAATCTGGTACTTCCTCCTTAGAGGAGGAAGACACCACTCTCTGCTACTCCATGGGAGACATTGCAGAAGACAAGTCACATAGACACAACCAGACCTCGGAAGCCGGAGAAGCCACAGAGACCCCTGCCAGCACTGAGATGCTTACAACACCACAGGATCCAAAGACTTTCTACCCACTGGCCTGTGATTGTCCTGCATTCGGCGTCATTGCATGTGTATTGTGAGTCTGAAAAGGACTTTATAGACTGATATCAGAAATATGGGCTAATACCAGACTTATGGACTTGATCTGGACTGGGCTGGAGTGTTTTCTCAATGTTCAATTGCTTTTGTATATAAATCTCTTTCTTATACACATAGGTGTGTCAATGGATTTGTTTCTCTAGTCTACGCAGCCTAACACAATGTCTCCTACATGTCCACTACCAGATATGAACTTCCTGTGTTTAGTGTTGCCGTGGGCAGTGATGCACTGAATCCAATCCTCCTCACTTTCAGCAAGCAAGGTTGTGTCATCCACATGTCGCAGGTTGTTCTTCATACACTCCAGCTTCTCATATTATTTATGCAGCATACAACTGAGTGAGTGTGGTGCAAGGACAAAACCCTGATGCACACCTTCCCTCACTGGCCTCCAGCTGATTCTGACTCGTGGTGACCCTATAAAACTGGGTAGAACTGCCCCAGTATGTTTCTGAGACGGTAACACCAGGAGCAGAAAACCTCATCTTTCTCCCACAGAGAGGCTCATCTTTCCCACAGCGAGGCTGGTGAATTCAAACTACTGACCTTCAGGTTGGCAGCTCAACGTGTAACCCATTATACCACCAGGGCACCCCTTATAAACCAGGCTTGGACCTATGTATACTAACTTTCACAGCTTTCCAAGGAAACCTACCCTTAGAATATGAGATGTCACAGCACGTTGGAATTTATCTGATCTATTTCCCATAATCAACCTGTGTTTTCCTTCCTAATAATGTCTCTTGTGGGCACTTTCCTCCCAGGAACTTTCCATCACAGCAATTATCTGGCCCCCTGCATATGTACACAAAGGACAGCCACAACCTGTAGAATGAAGTACTTTGGTCAAGGACCCAAAAATCGCTTGATAGACATCACCAGACCTACTCAGAAGACATATGAAAGAGGCCCAATGAGCCATTTCTTATCAACCTTGTCCTCATGCATATTTATGACCATTCCTCCAAAATCTGTTAGAGAGTCATAGCCCCCTCCATTTAAACCCCGGTGGACATACACGAAACTGCACATGCCTTTCCCAACCCCACTCCCTCCCCGGGCATCTGCCTTAGCTTGCTCCTTGCTTGATCAACAAAAGTACAGTTTTCCTGAGATCTGGGTTGGTAACAACACAGCTTTGCTTGCTGAAAGCCGAGAGGACTGAAACACTTATAGGTGAAGATCGAAAACTCCATCCAGCCTGCCGTACAGATTGTACCTCGACATAAAACAAAAATCCTCACAGCTGAGCAAGCATGCTTATTAGCTAGAGAAAAGAAAAGGGGGACGATGTCAAGGATTTCATTTTACTTGGATCCATAATTAACGCCCACAGAAACAATAGTCAAGAAACCAAATGATGTAGTGCATTTGGGCAAACCTGCTGCACAAGGCCTCTTTAAAGTGTTAAAAAGCAAAGAAGTCACGGTGAGGACTAGGGTGCACTTGATCCAAGTGCATGATATTTTCAATTTCCTCATCTGCATGTGAAAGTTGGACAATGAACAAGGAAAACCAGAAAGGACTGGATGCACCTGATTTTATGATGTTGGCCAAGAATATTGACTATGCTGTGGGCTTCCAGAAAACAAGCAAACAAATCTGCCAGAATGCTCCTTAGAAGAGAGAATTGCTGGAGTTTGTCTCATTTACATTGGACATGTTATCAAAGGGAACCGGTTGGGCAGTGTTTCGTTCTGTTGTGCATGGAGTTAGCGCCGAGCTGGAACCAACTAGGAGGCACCTAATAACAAGAGAACATTTGGTCCTTACTCCATTTACTATTCATATCCTGCTGCCTGCTTCCTGGAAGAGTTGGAGAGTGCTTTTTTGCCTAAAATTTACACAGACAATACAACCATTCAAAGAATAGAATCATGAAAGCGAGATAATTAAGAAGGTAATATGTAGAGAGTTAACCTAGTTTTCTGCAATTGAACATTAATTTTAGTTCTATTATCACTGATAGTCAAGGGGGAAAAAGCATGGAAAAGGAAAAACAGAAAGTGGGGCAGGAGAACAAGATCAGTTCACTGTGCTTTTATCATGCGCTGAAAAAGAAAATCCACAATCGAGAAACACCTTTATTCTTCCCTTCATACAAACCCCTAAGAGGAATATAGTGTAAGGATATTTCTATAAAGGGAATTAAGTCAGTAGTAGTTGCAAGAGCGAGGCAGAGCTATGTACACAGTCGTCTTGCTCATCTTTTGATATAGATTCCGAATAGGAACTGAAGAGCTGAGGGCAACTTATTACAGCTCTGGAAAGGCCTTCCTCCAGGGAGTCAGCACAGCTGGACTAAGCAGCTGTTATGCAGGCCGTTCAGATGTCAGAGCGGACTGTGCCCCACGGGGTTTCCCCCTCACAATTCAGGAGCTTTATTAGAGGAGCTACAAACCAGGATTAATAAACAGTAAGGATGCACTCATTGGGCCACAGCGACAGCTGTCCTCAGCCAGTAGCTAAGTCCTTCTTGTCATCCTCTGAGCCACGTGGTCCCTTGGCTTCTGCCTCCCTAGGCCAGGGAGCCACCCTGCTGCTCGGCCTCACAGTCTCTCAGACTTGGTGCCACTCCTCTGTCTGTCTCATGGTCCCCTTGTCTTGGCCTTGGGCACCTCTGGCGTCTCTAGTCTTAGCCTCTGACACTTCAGACACAGATCTTAAATGTACTGCACGGGTGACTGTTTTACCAGTGGTCCTGGGATTTCTTTCTCTTCCTGCCAAGACAGCTCATCGTTATAGCCAGGGGAATGGCAACTAAAATGGACCAATGTCCTCTATTCCTCCGTAGGGTTTTCAATATATATATTGAAAGTTGAATATATATATTGAAGTTGATCACCACACCTTTCTTCAAAGGTGCCTCTGGGAGGACTAGAACTTCTGATCAGTTGATTGGCAGGCAAGCTCATTCACCATTTGCACCACCTTGGGACTCCAGATTTATAAAAGGCAAAGCTGATTTTTCTCCTGCAGTGATATGAATTATTTAAAATAGCTCTTCCAGACATAATCTTAAGGAACACTGATGGTGAAGTGCATTGCACACAAGGTCAGCAGCAGAAACCCACCAGCTGCTCCATGGGAGAAAGATGAGACTTTCTGCTCCCATGAAGATTGATGACCTGAGAAACCCGAGAAAGGGTCACTATGAATCAGAAGTGACTCAAGGGCGGTAAGATTTTTGGTTTGAGCCATTGTCTTTGTTACTCCCACCACAGGAGATTTGTTTTGTTTTTTTTGTCTGAGTAAGAGACAGTGAGGAAAAATATTGATAGGATTATGTGATTCAGTTGTGAGTGATTATTCGGAGAGTTTATTGTGACAGCCACCTTGCTGGGTATAAAATGAGCTGTCTCAGAAGCTGGAAAAGAAGAATCTTACTCCCATCTAGAGAGAAGAGCCAAGAGTGGAACATGTCATTTGGACCCCAGGAACTTTGAACATTGAACGTCCTTGATCTGGGTGGCAACTTTGACACCACAGGAGTGGCAAAGGAGCAGCAGCTGTGGAAGAATAAGTAAGGCTGAGTCTCTTTGGGCAGGAGGCTGGCTTGCATAGTAGGATACCTCCAGGCACTTAATTGGGGAAGCTAGGTTTGCTGACCCATGGAGCTAGAGTTGAATGCCTTCAGGCTGAGGTGTATGGAAGAACAGCATGCCCTTTGGGCACTTATTGGAAGCCCTAAAAGGGCTTGGTAACATTGTAAGTCAGAGGCCAAGGGGCCATGGCTGATAAGCCAAGGACTACTTATAGGTACAACTGACAAGAGACCATCCTAGCTAATAATTATATCCCATGCCCTGGTGGCATGGCAGTTACATTGTGAGCTGCTAACTGCAAGGTCAGCTATTAGAAAGGACTTTCTGCTTCCATAAAGAGTCACAGTCTCAGAAACCACAGAGGTAGTTCTACCCTCTCCTATAGGGTCGCTATGAGTCAGCATCTACTAATGGCAGTGTCTGGTTGGTTTTTGATCATGTATAACCTGTTAGCCTCCTTAATAAGCCCCATAATCATGAATATTGTTTGAGTCTTGTGTAAACATTACAATGAATTGTCAAACCCAGCAAGAGACCAAGGCATGGACTTGGGCGACATCATTGGTTAAGAAGGTTGGAGGCTAAGGCATGTCCAACCTCAGCCTCATAGGAATCAACCTTGGGTGATGGCTGATGGGGAGCTGGACTCTTTCCCTCTCTGTGAAGTCAGAGGAGGTCAGACACAACCCCCACTCCCTCTTATAAATAAAAATAATCGCAAAATATCTTTTTAAAAATAAAAGAGTAAACCATAGCAACAATCACTTTACTTCTTTTCTTAGGACAGAACCATAACAGGGATATAGGGTCAAGATTTTCCAAAGTTTTTCTAAAGCAGCGGATCTAAGCTCTACATTTAAGCTTGAACACATCTATCAGTAAGAACTCTGTCTTAAAAGTAATAAAAGCATAAGAGGAAATTCAATTCAAAATTATAAGAGTAAAAAAGAATCCATAATCTCACAACATCTGAAAAGGAATCAGTGTCTAACCCACGGGACTGATTCCAGTGAGTTTCAAGAATCCTAGAACCATGTGCTTGAACGCTGCCCTGTGGACTCTCTCTCGCTTACTTTCCTCACTCGCTGGCTCTGGTCTTGGCGCCAGTATTTTCACACTGAGGCAAGCTTTCTCCTTGGTGGCAGGAAATATGATCACTGACAACTTCCAGTTTCTACATCTCAGTTCCAACACTAGGCAGGAATGCCTCACATGCTCTTGCCTCAATCCTTCAAGTAAGCAAACAGTCCCCAAGTCCAAGCAATGCCTTTTATTAGAACAGCTTGATTTGGTTACTCATCCCAACACTCCCCAGGTGACAGAGCTGGTCAGAGGACTGTGTGGCTATGCTGGTCAGTGGACAGAGGAGCAGTTTCCAAGGGGGAGAGGGGCTGAACTTTCCAGAAGGTAGCAGAACAAACAGTGGTAGAACAAACAGTAAATACACTCCACAAGAATGTCTCATCTTGAGGAATTACCAACTATTAAATTCTTATGTGCAAGAGCATGAATATTTTATCTAATTGACGGATTGAAACTTTTATTAACATTATATTTTACTTCAAAAAAGATGTAAAATAATATAAATTGATATATTTAAGATACTAATAAACTGCTAATAACATATATCAATGAATCATAAAGAACACATATGCAAGTGAAAGGGGAATAACAAGTATGGGACAGAAAACTAGAGGTAGAAATGAGTTCATTGAAAAAGGCAATCAAAGTGTTATTTTGAGTCAAACATGTTGCTCTATGAGAGTGAATGGGAAAAGGAAAACCTGGGAACACGATTCCTGCCATTCATAAAAACGAATGTATTTCTCTAGAGCAGAGCATGCGCACGGCTATTGTTGTTTGCATGTTTTATGTATATGTCTATGAAATCCAGGATGGATAGATCTATAGAGACAGTAAATGGATTAATGGTTTCTTGGGGTCTGGCAGGGGAGGCTGGGGGAAGTGGGGGGCTAATAACAAGGAGTGCAAGAAAGAAGAAAATGTTCTAAATTGTGGTGATGATTGTATAATTCTTCTTTATATGATTGAACTATTGAATTGTATGATATGTGAATTATATGCTAACAACACTATTTAAAAATAAAACAAATCTAGATGAAAAGAAAACACATTCATGAATAGTATTTCTCTTGGTTGAACCACTGACTTATGGCGAGCAGCTAAAAGCAGGACTGCCTCGTAGATATTTAAGAAATGTTCAATTTAACGAACTCCAGGGAACAGATTTGACCCCTATAGTTTGGGAAGGTGGAGACACAGAACTATAGGAAGAGAAAGCAGAGAGGTGGTTACTAGAAGCAATGGGTGGGGAGAGTGATTGAATGCAAAGAGGACAAGAGGGAAGTTGCAGGAGTTTTCTTTTTCTTGATTTGTAGTGGTGCCTACATATCTGAATGGGCTTGTTGGTACCCATAGCACCATAAACTAGAAATGATGAATTGTACTATATGTAAACTATAACTCCATCCATAAAAGGTAAATCTGAGAGTCCTATTAATCAAAGTGTGAAATTAATTGTGTTCTTGATTTTTAGTAAGTCTCATGATGACAATGGGTTTTTATTTTTTTAAATCATTTTATTGGGGGCTTGTACAACTCTTATCACAATCTACCCACCTATCAATGGTGTCAAGCACATTTGTACATTTGTTGCCCTCATCATTCTCAAAACATTTGCTTTCTACTTGAGCCCTTGATATCAGTTCCTCATTTTCTCCCCTCTCGCTCCACTTCCCCCTCCCTCATGAACCCTTGATAATTTATAAATTATTTTTGTTTTAAAGGGCTGTCAATGTATCTATGGAAAGAATCAACAATCAATTGCTGTAAAGTCAGTTCCAATTAATCCTGACTCTATGCACACCAGAGGTGGGTCCAAGAGATTCAGGTCATATTTAGAAGAGGATGTGGGGCAATAGATATCCTTGCTGATGTCAGATGGATCCTAGCTGAAAGAAGAGAATACCAGAAAGATATTCACTTGTATTTTATTGACTGTGCCAAGAAATGTGACTGTGTGAACCATAATAAATCATAGATTAGCCTTGATAGGAGTGGAAATTCCAGAATACTTCATTGTGCTCATGCTGAAATTGTACATAGATCAAGAGGTGGTTTTGCAGACAGAACAAAGGAATATTCGTGATTTAACGTCAGGAAAGTTATATCCTTTCACCATACTTATTTAATCTGTGTGTTGAGCAAATCATCAGAAAACTGGGTTCTTTTTTTCTTTTAATCATTTTATTGGGGGTGCGTACAACTCTTATCACAATCCATACTTACATCCATCGTGTCAAGCACATTTGTACATTTATTGCCATCATCAGTCTCAAAACATTTGCATTCTGCTTGAGTCCTTAGTATCAGTTCTTGATTTTTTTTGCCCTTCCTCCCCACTTCCCGCTCCCTCATGAACCCTTGATAATTTACAAATTATTATTATTTTGTCATTTCTTACACTGCCCAACGTCTCCCTTCACTCACTTTTCTGTTGTCCATCCCTCAGGGAGGAGGTTATATGTAGATCCTTGTAATTGGCTCCCCCTTTCCATCCCACCCTCCCTCCACCCTCCCGGTATCACCACTCTCACCACTGGTCCTGAAGGGATCATCTGCCCTGGATTCCTTGTGTTTCCAGTTCCTGTCTGTACCAGTATACATCCTCTGGTCTAACCGGATTTGTAAGGTAGAACTGGGATCATGATAGTGGCAAGGGTGGTGGTGGCGCAGAGGAAGCATTTAGGAACTAGAGGAAATTTGTATGGAGAAACTGGATTCTATGAAGAAGAATGACTTGGAGGAAGGATTGGAGGATTGGAAGAAGGCTTATAAACAACCTGCCATAAGCAGATGACACAATCTTGCTTGCTGACCGTGAGGAGGACTTGAGACACTTGCTGATGAAGATCAGTTTGGATTACATAGCTCAGTGTAAAAAAAGACCCAAATCCTCATAATTGGTAAATGGAGAAACAGCTGCAGTAGGCTGTTACTTTGAGGACTAAGGTGCACCTGACCCAAGCCCTGGTATTTTTCATCACCTCATATGCTGTGAAAATCGAACATAGAATAAAACAGAGAAGAATTGATGCACTTGAGTTATGTTGACAAAGAATGTTGAAAGTACCATGGGCTGCTAAAGCGCCACACATCTCTCCTGGAAGAAGCATGGCCAGAGGGCTCCTTGGAGGCAAGGATGGCGAGACTTTGTCTTACCTACTTTGCACATCGCGACAGGAAAGACCAGTCTCTGGAGCAGGACCTCATGCTTGGTAAAGCGGAGGGGCCGAAATAAGAAGAAAACCCTTGACAAGATGGATTGACTCACCCTGGGCTCAGGCATGTGAATGCTTGTGCTGACGGAGCAGGATCATAGGCTGTTTTGTGCTGTTGTGCATAGGGTCGTTATGGGTCAGGACTGACTCAATGGCACCTAACAGCCAGATGTACAACACAATGAAATGCTATTTGTCCTGCCCCACCTTTATAATCATTATATTTCAGCCCATTTTTGTAGACACTGAGTTCATCCATCTTCTTTAGGAATTTTTTAAAATAACTTTCTAATTTACCAAGCATGATGTCCTTTTCCAGGGGCTGTCCCTTCCTAACAAAATGCCCAGAGATAAGCTCTCACCATCCTCTCTTCTAAAATGGATTCTGACGGTCCTTCTTTTAAGACAGATTCATTTGTTCTCCTGACAGTCCATGGTAATTGCAATATTTTCACCAACACTATAATATAAATGCATCAATTTTTCTCCAGTCCTTCTGAATCACTGGTCAGATTTCACATGCTTAGGAGGCCGTTGAAATATCATGGTTTGGTTCCAGGCACAGCTAAGTCTTCACAGTGCCATCTTTGCTCTTTGAAACATGAGAGAAGTCTTGTGCAGTGAATTTGCTCAATGTAATACTTCCTTCAGCATCGATTATGGAGGTAACTAAAATTAAGTCCTTGACAGCTTAGGTCTTTTCTCTGTTTATCATGTTTTAGAGGGAAAAGAGAGCGCAAATTCAAATATCATTTATAGAGATCCATTGGTTAAATCTTAAACAGGACGAACACAGGACTGCATACAAACAGTGAAGTACTCCTCAATGTTAAAGAATAACGATGAACCATTAGACTTCTCTGAATATGGATGAACCTGGAGAACATTATACTAAATGAAATCAGCCAATTACAAAAGGACAATATTGGATGAGATCCCTATTATAAAAAGCCAATAAAACGATTATAAAAAGTCAAGGAAAGCTTTCAAACTAAAAGTAACATTCTTTGATGCTTCACATGGGTGGGAGGGGAAGAGAGGGAGAGGAAGTCACACCATAGAGGAGAGCCAAGTGTCCACTTAGGCAAAGGAGAAGGGCGTCCCCAATAAGAGGGGATTTGGCCAAAAAATGATGGCGGTAGAAAAAGACAATGAGAGGTTTGCGAGTGTTAAAAGCCAGAGAGGCAATTACTGTTACCTACACATCCTGCAATAGAAGTGATCCACAAGCAGACCCTTGGATAGACACGCAGGCTGAGCAAGGATGGGAGGGAGAATGAGCCTACCTGAGGGAATGAGTCACTGGACCCGGGAGATCAAGATCACCATCTTTTGCTGAACCAAGATCAATCAGCAAGGCACAGTTCACAAAGACATTTCAGTTGCTATTCTGTCAATTCCTGAAACCTTGATTTTGGCCACTGCCTTCCATGCAGCTTGGATTTCTGCCTTCAGCACCACTGGTTTTTGATCATGCCATTCTTGAAATGGTATCCTATCCACCAATTATTTGGGGGCAGTAGATTTGCTCATTCCTTATGCCATCTACTGATGCTCACTTGCATCGTCTTGTCCATGGACTCCTTCAGTATTGCAACCCGAGCCTTGATTATTTTTTTCCCTTCAGATCTTTCAGCCTGAGAAATGCTGAGCATAGGCTTCCCTTTCCACTTTCTAACTCCAGGTCTTTCCACATGTTATGGTGAGACGTTACTTTGTCTTCTCGAGCCGCCTACTGAAATGATATGTTCCGCTCTTTTCATTCACGTCTTCCTTTTGCTTGAGCTACTTTGCAATCGTGAGCAAGGGCAAGTTTCTCTTCTAGCATCCACTTGGATCTTTCTTTCCTGTCTTCTTTTTTAATGACCCTTTGCTTTCTTTGTGTATGATGTTCTTGATGTTATCCGACACATCCTTTGATCTTCAGTCATTAGTGTTCAGTATGTCAAATCTATTCTTGAGATGTCTTCTAAATTCAGGGGGTGTATTTTGGCTCTTAGGCACTTGTTTTAAATTTCTTCAGCTTCAACCTGAACTTGCATATGAACAATTGATAGTGTGTTCCATAATCAGCCCCTGGCCTCGTTTTGGCTTCTTCATCATTTTCTTCCACAGACGTAGTCAGTTTGATTTTTATGTGTTCCTTCTGGTGAGGTCCACGTATGGAATTGCCGTTTATGTTGCTGAATAAAAGTGTTTGCAAAGATGAAGTCAGTCATCTTTTTTGAAGTGAAAGCAAAGGTTTATTGAAAAGTTGAGAGATACACAAACGGGAAGACAACACTGGCACCTGAGCAGGGTCCTAGAGTGCTCCACATTGCAGGAAGAGAGTGAGCTGTTCAGTGAGTGACAATTTCCTCCTTGGCATGAGGAGATACTTGGCAAGATGTTACCATGGGTTTTTAAAGTACAGGCCACCTTGACCTTATTGTTTCTATTTGCCAACCTCTTTCAACCTGTGGATGGAGGCATTATTATTGTAAACTGCAAGAGTAGTTTTGACATGTATTAACACACAATTCCTTGAATAAGCTAAAACCTTGACCCTTGCTCTTGTGGGGTTACAAGCAACTAAACTTGTACACGAAGCTGAAGTGCCACTTCAGAATCTCAAAAGCAGAGATTTTAGACCACGCTATCGTTTGATTCAAAATGGAGTTTAATTTAGATCTGAGGCAGCTAGGTACTTTGCTTGGGGGCCTCATTTGCATAGCTTAAGATGAGGAGGAGTGGGTGAGGGGCAGGTCCCTAAAGAACAAGGACCATTACTCCACAGCGAATGCAGAGGGCTGGGGCAGAGAAAGCGCAGATGTTCACCCGACAGCAGATGTCAGTCATCTTGTAAAAGGCCATCATGTGATCTCCAGCTTCATGCAAGACCATTGCGAGACAAATTCACTATAAACTCTTAGTTCTTTGTACATTTCTGTCATTTGTCATTGTCGCCTATCACAAATTTTCATTATCTTCTTGTTTTCAATGGGTTTCTCTTATTTTAAGTCCAACTGTATCTATTGCACGAGTTTTATTTTTATGTAATCCGATGTCACAATCTTGAAAATGTAAATGTGTCATTGGAGATGAGTGTAGATACGTACCGTATATACTCGTGTATAATAAGCTGAGTTTAATGTGCTGAATATACATGTGTCAGTGGTACCCCAGCGAGGTGTAACATCTCGTGGGTGATTGCCATTTCTCCACTGTTCATTCAAAGCCCGCTGACACTGCAGGGCTTTAAATGTTTGTTTACTCACATCTAACCAATCAGAGCCATCCTATGACGCGGACAGCTCCAATTCGCAGAAGCACCTGCACCCGTAGTGATTCACTTACGCTGGCAGCTGAATTGGTAAAGATGTGTCTGTGGCTGCACTCTGTGTCTCCTCTCTGGTCTCTGTATTAATTCACATCCTGCATTTCCCACCCTAGGCTTATACTCAAGTTAATCAGTTTTTCTGGTTTCCCAGGTAACAATTAGGTACCTCGGCTTATACTCAGGTCGGCTTATACTTGAGTACATACGGTACATAAGAGCTTTCTGCAAAGCCTCACTCAGAGGGAATTCCTTCCATTAATGAAAGTTGCCATGTCTCCTCTAAGTGCATCTGCCTGTTTCTCTCCACCGAGTCAGGAAAGAGTAAAGGCTGGAAGACATCAGAGGTGTGAAGTGCAAGGTCTTGACTAAGCAGTGAACAAGAGCCAACCTGGCTCTGACTTGAGCAAGAAGCAGCCAGCAACAGACAAGCCAGAAAGAATTGGCCTGGGGGTGAGAGTCATTTAGCCAGAGACAAATCAGGTGGGGAGTTCAGAGCACAGTGTGGCCTCTTGGAGTTCACAGGACAGAGACTCTGATGGTGGTGGTATCTCAATGGCCAACTCCAGGGACGACCCCACACCCCCACTCTGGCACCCACCGCCAGCATTCTGAAGGATAGCACATCCCTTAGTTGTTTCTTCAGCAGCTCATTCTGAATCTAAAGTTGATATCCACGTTAATTAAATATTTAATTAAGATGAAAATAAGAACCCTGTTGCCACCTGGCTTAATCCGAATAATATTTATCAGGACTAACTGCACAAACACTGTCTATAAACACTTGAGTGCACTTCTGTGGAAGGTGTAGGGCACTTAGCTTTAAGCTTAAATTGTTTGCAAAGGGGATCCCAAAGAGTATTTTTTCTGTATTAATGGTTGACTTCTTTGTGAAATGGTTGAAAGCAGATTGCTATGCTGGCATGGCTTTATCAGTTATTTAACTCAGTGTCTGCCCTATTTATCAATGGGGCAAATCAGGTCCTTGCTCCCCAAGGAACAGTGATCACAAAATACCAAGACAATGGAGATGGCTTTTAGAGGAGCTTGTCAGTTGAACATTAGAAATTATATTCTACCTAAATCCAAATACTAAGGTCTAATGATGTTGCTTGTTTTCTCGCTGGGATCTCTATGTCCCACTCTCTCTTCTCTCCCACTCCACTGAAAGTGTTTGTCCTGGTGTGTACTCATTGATTCTAGACTTTCCATTGTCAAAGCCCCCTTTAAAAATCTATCCTCTATCCTTTTCTCTCCACCCTCCACCCACCCACCTACCCACACTCACTGCTATCAGGTAAATGCTGACTCATAAAACCAAAATTCAACTCATAGCAACCTCTGTGGGTTTCTGAGACTGTAACGGTTTATGGGGGTAGAAAGCCCAGTCTTTCTCCCAAGGAGCTGTTGGTGGTTTCAAACTGCTGACCTCTCCGATAGTCCCTATAAGACAAGCTAGAACTGCCACTGTGGGTTTGTGAGACTGTGATTCTTCATAGGAGTAGAAAGTCTCAGGTTTCTCCCTCAGAGCAACTGGTTTCAAACGGCCCACCTGGCAGTTAGCAGCCCTGTGCTTCACCATCATACCACCAGGGCCCAAGACTGAAAGATTTAAGTAATTTTGTTGCTACACAGAGAAGATAGCCTTTGACTTACACGCAGGACAGTCTAATCTATCGTGCATTGACCTGCACATGCTTGGATAGCATGTGCAGCGACACGCAGAGCAGACTGGGCAGCGTCCCCTCGCTTGGGCATGCAGGCCGTGACTGCACAACTCCAGAAGGAAAACATTCTTAGCATGCTAAACGAGGAGGTGGCTGTGTCCCCACATTATCATGCAAAGTGGGGCATCAAAAGGACCAGGCTGCCAGAGAGAGAGCTTGCTAAGTCCCAGCTGTTCCGACTGTGCCAGTGATGAGCCGTGTGGCTCTGGACAGCCATTTGGAGTCTGCATTTATAAAATGATGGGTTTTGATCATCTCGAAGGTCCAACTGAGTCTGTCATCTGTTTCTGAGAACTCAGTGTTCCTGTAAGAGTTCAAATACAGAGTCAGGGTGGGGGCGGGGGTTCCTGCTGTACTTCCAGCCCTGTGGGGGCTAACTGTGTGTGAGACCTCGGGTTCCTCACTGAAGACCCCTTTGTCCCTGTTCTCCCGAGTGCTGAGTAAGGATTGCTTGGGGAACTCATGATATGGATCTTGGTTTCAAAAACACGTGACATAAAGTTAAGTGTGTCAAATGCATCATAGGAACACATCATACTAGGAAAGGTGTTTTCACCTGCGATGATTTTCATTATTTTGCACGTATCAAAATGAACTCATGTGATGTTTTAGAAAGAACTGCCACTTTTAGTGAAAATAGCAAGGCAAAAGAACGTTATCTCCTTCAAAGAAGAGGCAAGAGCAGAGGATGTTTTTCCAGACCTGGTGCATCATGATCTGATGACATCCCATTTGGTTTAGGGTACCTGTTCTTTCAGAAACAATGTCTAGTGAAGCTGTTGTGGGTATTCTCAGGCTACCAAGAGTCTCAGGGCCCCACAGGGGTTCAATAGGACTTTCCTGACCAGCCTACCTACCCACAGCCTGAAACCCATGTCTCTTTGGACATCTTAGGTGCCCTGGTTGGTGAAAATGGTGAAGTGCTTGGCTACTAACAGAAAGTTTGGAAGTTCAAACCCACCCAGAGGCATATGAGAAGAAAAGGCTTGGTGTTCTGCTTCAGAAGAATCAGCCACTGAAAACCCCGGAGTACAGTTCTACTCAGAATTTCATGGAGGCCAATCAGGGTGCAGCATAGCACCGATGAAACATACAACTGTCCTCTAGTTCTCTAATGCTTCCTCCCCGCCCCTCCCTCCCCACTATCATGATCCCAATTCTACCTTACAAATCCGGTTAGACCAGAGGATGTGCACTGATATAGATAAGAGCTGGAAACACGGAATCCAGGACAGATAAACCCCTCAGGACCATTAATGAGAGTAGCAATACCGAAGGGTAAGGGGAAGGTGGGGAAGAAAGGGGGAACCAATCACAATGATCTACCTATAATCCCTTCCCTGGGGGACAGACAACAGAAAAGTGGGCAAAGGGAGACACCAGACAGTGTAAAACTTGAGAAAATAATAAAAATGAGCTGATATCAAGGACTCAAGTAGAAAGAAAATGTTTTGAGACTGATGATGGCAACAGATGTACAAATGTGCTTGACCCAATGGATGGATGGATTGTGATGAGTTGTATGAGCCCCTAATAAAATGATTAAGAAAAAAAAAAGAATTGCATGGGGTTGCCATGGCTCGACTGGCTTAGAGGTCAACAGGAGGATACCTTTACATCACGTTATACCATGTCTAGGCCTCCTTGGCCATGAGTTTTAATTAGATGTGCTATTCGACCACATGTGTTCTCTTTGCATCCAGGCCAGCCCTGCAAGTATTGTTTGCCTGTCTCTTTCCAGTGTCTGATGCCCCCATTTTATAAATCTTCATGTTCTTTAAAACGTTCAAAGCACGTAACCAAATGTGGGAAAGCCACTGAGAGTTATTCTAGTGCCGAGGCGTCAGTCTGTTCTATTTCCTGAAAGAACATAATTGTGTGACCTCACTGAAGACAAGAAGAAATAGAAGCATATGTTGTTTATAATATTCCTCTACATGAGATATGCTGAGAAGTGGGTTAGCAGGCTTGGGGTGTGGCCAGCTTACTCCCAGCCCTGGAATGTCTGAGTGAGACGTGGGGACAGATTCAGAACCCAGAGAAAATGAGGAGCATTTGGGCTGTGGTGGCAGAGGCTGGAATAAGTGACTCGGGTGGGTTTATTGCTTTAGAAATTAAACATCTGATAGGAGAAGGCTAAGTCAGTGCAGGGTTAATCTGGTATGTGCACGGGTGTGTCCTCCCCATGCCTCCCTGAAGATGCAGTTCAATGAATCACATTAAGTGGGAGCCTGAAGTCCTAGACTCTGTTTCTGGCTTGGAAATGGATGGCATTGCCCTTTCTGTTTGGAAACCAGGAATGGTATGAGAAGTTATAATAAACACTGGTTGGTGAAGTAGCCTCGAGGAGTTTGCGGAGAAGCATTTTCAGGGAAAGTACTTTCATTTGATTCTTCTTCATTCCCGGAACCCACGGGAACTTGTACAGGGAACAAATTTGCCCTGGGAGCGTGTCAAGAGCTGTTGAGAGTAAGGGTGTGAGACGTGCCTCTCTGCGTGGTGGTTGTTGTTAGGCGCCATCAAGTCAGCTCCAACCCACAGTGACCTGACACATCCAGAATGCAACACTGGTGGGTCAGTCCCGTGCCCTCCTCGAAACTGCTCCCATGCCTGATGCCATTGTTGTAGTCACCGTGTCAGTCCGTCTCATTGAGGGCCTTCCTCATTTTCACTGCCCCTCCACTTTACCAAACATGCTGTCCTTCTCCAGAGACTCGCCTCTCCGGACAACGTGCCCCAAATACGTAAGACAAAGTCTCAACATCTTTGCCTCCAAAGCGCACTCCAGCCAGACCTCTGTTTGTCCTTTTAGCTGTCCGCGTCGAAGGAGTCTTTCCGTATTCTTCTCCGCAGCACAATCCAAATGCAGCCATTCTTCTCCGGTCTTCCGTATTCAATGCCCAGCGTCCACAGGCATATGTGGCCAGTGAAAATACCATGGCTTGGGTCAGGTGCACCTTAGCCCTC
Source organism: Tenrec ecaudatus (assembly GCF_050624435.1). Classification (NCBI taxonomy): domain Eukaryota; kingdom Metazoa; phylum Chordata; class Mammalia; order Afrosoricida; family Tenrecidae; genus Tenrec; species Tenrec ecaudatus. The sequence goes on from NC_134536.1 coordinate 22,405,556, forward strand.
AAAGGAACATCCTTGCTTTGCAATTCTCCAATGAGGTTTGTGCATCCTCTGTCAGTCCTGATTCTATTTCATCTTTGTGGACAACTCATAGACTAGTTGGATGGAAAGCTTCTGTCTCACTGTTAAGTTCAGACCTGGGAACATTAGCGAGGGTTTCAGAATTGAACTGTGGAAGTCTCCATCTTCCATCTTTGCAATCTTTCCACCATCCTGAGGTCCTAGGAATTTGCTATTCTCATCTCTCAGAACTTCTTCTGCTACCAACTGTTCATAATCCTTCTAAATAAAGTACAGCCCATTCCAGGGTTATCTGTCTTGTAATAGTTCACCCCAGAAGACCCCCTGCCCATCAAAGGAACAACAACAACAACAATAATAATAATAATGTTGAACTCCACCCCGGGGGCTTCTCTTTGCTTTCCCAACCTTGAGTGTCAGGGCAAGTAAGTACATAGATCTAATAGAGTCTTCTTTTCCTCATGGAAAGTCCGTCTGAAATTAGACAAGGAGGCCATTTGCCAAGCAGAACGTATGGGTCTTTATGCTCATCTCTGCCCAACCAGCAGATAGGAATGGAGAACATCCTGACCCTTTCACCCTGGGAATTCTACAGAAGAGGATTCGAAAGGCGCATTCTTCCTTTCTAGGTCGTGTCATTTCTGGAAATACAAAAAATCTTCCTACTCCGCAAGTCCCCATTGTACCTTCAGGTCCTCTGACTTGCCTTACCTCAAGTGGTGTTTCTCGTCAACCCGGGGTTACTGCTTTGCCTGTCAGACATTGCTTCCCCTCCCAGCCCAACTTCCACATTCTGATTACATCTGTGTTGAAGGACATATAATGAGAGAGAAAAGCAATGCTGGGTAATGTATTTTCTTCTTCAGGACATATTTTATCTTAGGAAGACCAACCAACTCAACTGTCATCTCAGAGAGTTACATGGAATAGAAAATAATTCCTTCCCTTGGTGGATCAGCTTGTTCTTGCTTCCAGAATGGGTCTGTAGACCTGAGCCATGTGCAAGGTTATACAAGAGAAAAATCTTGGAAACCGTGCTGACATCCCTGAGCTTAAAGTAATACCAGTTGGCAATGAGTAGTTTCCCACGAATGTCAGCAGGCAACATTTACTATGGCATGCATACTTTGTCAGGAGTGGGATTCAAACCCACGCCTCCCGTGGATACTGTGACCTGAGCACAGAGCCTTAGACTCTCAGCCAACCTGATGACTCACCTACTATGTCATACTGATAGAAGTTATGGGGCCACCAAATAAACAAGACCTTTCCCTATCTAGCAAGTGGAAAAACAGCAGTGGAGGTGGACATAGCTCATTTCCCCTGGCTTCCCTACTGCCACCAAGCAGGGGTCCTACAGGTTTCCACGTTCTATCCTTTGTCTACTCTGCCACCAATTATTCCTCCCGTGCCACTCAGCATCTATGCTGGGTTCCATAATTCACTTCAAGGGCTGCACAGAATTCAGATAATACAATTAAGAATTCTTATGGCATAAGGGTTATTCATTGGGCTGCTAACCCAATGGGAGGCAGATCAGGCTTTCTACTCCCCTAAACAGTTACAGTCTCAGAAACTCACAGGGAGCAGTTCTACTCTGTCCTATTGGGTCACATCAAGTCGGCACAGACTCGATGTTCCTGAGTTTGGTTTTGATTACAAAAACAAACTCACTGCCATGGAGTAAATTATGACACATAGGGACCCTAAAGGACAGGGTAGAATTGGACCCTGTGCATTTCTGAGACTATCATTGTTTACAGCAGTAGAAAGCCTCATCTTTCTCTCATGAAGCAGATGATGGGTTTGAAGTGCTGACCTTGTAGTTAGAGAAGGTGATGAGTTACTACGAATTAGGATCGACAAACAGGTAGGATACAGTCAGTTGTTGGTCCACAACAATGCTTCTCCTCAGTCAGCAACCAAGTCTCTCTCTGATCCTCAGCCTCGTGTTCCTGGGCTTCTGCCTCTGAGCACCAGGACATCACCTGTCACTTTGTCTCACAGTCCCATAGTCTCCAAGTTGCTCCTGGGAGTCTCAGTGCTGCAGTCTCTGGGGGATCTGGTCCCGGTGGCCTTTGCCACTTCAGACAGGCACCATGGAGGTGCTTTTCCAAATGGTCCTGTGAATTCTCTCTGTGTCTCATGTGACTCTCCTCTCCTGAGGAATGGCTTCGATGGGGGTGTGTTTGTCTTGCAGCTGAGCCTACCTCCAAGAAAACAAAGGATGTGTTTGGGTTCATACCCCCTACTTAGGTCAGGATTAAACCCTTAGTTGTGTAACAGAAAGAAAACAAAACAAATAAAAAATCCCCCAAACTCATTGCCATCAAGTTGATTCCAACCCATAGTGAACCTGTACGCAGGGCAGGACTGCACCTGGAGGTTTCTGAGACTGTAACTCTTTACAAGAACAGAGAGCCTTGTCATTCCCCCACAGAATGGCTGGTGACAGAGAACTCCCTCTGGGATGGGGTCATGGGCCCAGGCAGTCAGTCCAGCATGATAACACATCACATAAGGCGCTAGACGGGTCATGCTAATTGACTACATCACACTGTTGGCCCTTGGGGGTCACCAGATTTGCTCTATAAAGCTTAGCACAAGGACTCAACTGCCCAAGACCCCTCTCACAGGCTGACTGGAAATTTCATAAGGGATTTGTCATACGTGATGTGCACATCGTCTTCTGTTCTGGCTTCTTCCTCAAGGGAGGGGCTGAACCTGTCTGTTCCTCATCAGGACAGGTGCCCCCCCTCCACCTGTCACCTCCCTCTCCCCCGTGCATTTCTGCCGGTCCCTTGCAGCTCTGTCAGGCTTTGTGATATCACACGAACTGAGAATTGCTTTGCCTAAGGCAATGTCACCATGGATCACTCAGGCTTGAAGCAGCGCTGAATGGTCCTCTCTACTTCTGCTCACTTCCACTGTCCTTGCCTGGCTTCCTCTCTGGGACCTGACTGAGGAAAGCTGCCCAACAGATGCCAGCCACTGGTCTAATAAGCACGCTTAACCCTCAGCCTAGAGCTGTCTACAGCGGCTGTTCTAGTAAATTCTTTCCCCTGTAAGAGGTGAGTAAAGCAAGGCATGGTGTCTTCGTGAGCTGTTGCTGCACAAGAAACATTGACCAATCTGGCGACTTAAAAGAAGGCATTTCTGAGATCCTGTTTTCTGGGGAAAGGGACCATGCTGGGTAAAACAGAGGGACCGCAAAGAGAAGAGAGATGGATTGGCCCAGTGGTTGCAGCCATGGGTTCAAATGACGATGGTGAGGATGGTGCAGGACCGAGCATGGCTTCGTTCTGCCGTGCATATGATCACAAGGAGTCGAAACTGTCTTGACCACCACAACCGCACTGTCTGTGAGGCAGGCAGGGCTTTGTGGTCTGCTTCAAGATCTCCACTTCAGGGACTCTTTCAGGGGTGCAGAGAAGGTGCAGGTCTGGCTCGGGTTCATCTGATGGCTCCCTTGAGGAAGCGTATGCTCCCAAAGGCACTGACATGGCTGTTGACGGGACTTGGTGTCTGTGGGGCTGTTGAATTGGGAGCCTTGATTTCTTCGAGGGTGTTAGTTGATGGGTGACCACAATTCCATGTCATATAGGCCTCGCCAGTGTCATAAATTGCTCATCCAAGCCAGCCAGGGGGAGGGTGTCAACCAGACAAAAGTCATAGTCGTTTATTATCATATCATGGAAATGGTCTTACCTCCCCATTGATGTTATCCTGTTGCTTGGAAGCAGATGTTAGCTCCTGCCCACACCCACGGGGAGAGAATGATGCTGAGGTATGACTGAGTGGCCATCTTGAACTCTGTCCACCACACACAAAGTCTCACCATCCCCCTTCTAAGGAGAAGTCTAGCCACACCTCCTCCAAGACGGATTCTTCTGGCTGTCCCTGATGTCTTCAATATTCTTTGCCCAAATCATTATTCAAATGCATCATGACTACTTCAGTCTTCCCTCTTTATTATTCAGCTTCCCGTGTCTATGACGTGGTTGACAGCACCCTGACTTGGGTGGCTTTCACCTCCAAAGTGATATCTTTCCTTTGTAAGAATTCTAAAGGGGTCTCTTGCTGCAACGAGCCCAATCAAAGACTCATTGGATGTCTTTGCTGCTGACAACAGACCCTTTTATGGAGTAAATGAAAAGAGGTTTCTCTCAGATCTTTTTCTGTATCAAATTTATTTGGATAACAAGAAATTTGTAGGTTGAAATTAGACATTACCAGAAAGAAAAGAAATTAAACATTACCTCAAAACACCATATTCTTAGCTAAATAAAGTAACCTAAGAGCCCTGATCATGTAGTGGTTATGCATTGGGATGCTATCCTCATGGTTGGCAGTTTGAAACCACCTGCAGCCCTGTGGGAGGACTTTCTACTCCAGTAAACCGTTCCTGTCTCAGAAACCCACAGGGAGTCGCTGTGAGTCAGCATTGATTCCTTGGCAGTCAGAGAGTCCTGGTAGAGCCCTCATGGTCTAGCGGTTACACATTGGGCGGCCAACCTCAAGGTCAAGTTTGAAACCACAGCTTCTCTGAAGCTTCTCTGGGGCTTTCTATTCACGTGAAGAGTTACAGTTTAGGAAACCCGTAGGGACATTTCAACCCTGTCCTATACGGTCGCTATGAGTTGGAATTGATGGTAGTGAGTTTGAGTTTGATATAGCGCTAGATAGTTCATTCCTCACACCTGAGTGAAGGCTACCTGTTCATCTGGTTGATCACGAAGAATACCCCCTGGTGGCAGCTACCTGAAATGAAAACACAACACCTTTGGAGGCAATCGACAGGCTTCCTAAGAATTGAAGGCATTTATTTGTTCAGTTAATATATACTGAGACCCTATTCTGTATGCTGGGCCTATATTAAGAAATTTGATTGTACAAATCAAATGACAAAACAGTAGAATGCACCTGATAGATAATGTTAGCAAGGTGTGTGATAAACAGCAACAAAACCGGAGTTGACCAGTTTTGCCAACATTTCAGGTGGCCATGGTTCAAATTCTCATGATAATGCACATAAAACTGCAAGATTGATTTAGGGTTATGAACATTACCTGGGCCGGCTGTTTCTAAATCACTATGTAATTGTATGATGATTGTCATATTCTTCATCCTTCAAATGAACTTACATAGGAAATATAATTACAGTTATTAGATTCTAGGCTGTGCCAATTAGGTGATTCAAACTGGCTCTTTCTTTCCCTCTTCCTCATTCCTCATTAGAATCATATCATAAGATGGATGTTTCCCACCACCAGCCCTGCTGGTAATTCCAATTGTCCCATGATCTCACAGCTGCGAATCAGCCCCCACACACTCACACTTGTCTCCAGCCAATGTGCTTTCTTTAGTTAGCACACGACTTAAACTTGAGTTCTGGCTTATCTGTGGCCCGATAACCGAGTGGGTTACAAGTTGGATTGCTAACAGCAAAGGCAGCAGTTCAAATCCACCAGCCCTTTCACAGGATGAAGAATATCTGCTCCCAGAAAGATTTACAGCCTTGGCCTGGGGTATCTCAAAGGGTCACTAAGGGTCAGAATCAACTCAATGCTCGGAGAATAAGAGTATCTCTTATGCTAAAGAGTCTTAGTGGTGCAGCAGTTAAAGTACCTCATTGCGACTTGACAAGTCAGCTAGTCAAATCTACTCCCCTGGGAGAAAGATCTGGTCATCAGCTTGCGCAAAGGTCACAGGCTTGGAACCTCCCAGAGGCAGTTCTGCTCTGTCCCGTGGGGTCACTAGGTGGCAGAATCGACTCAATGGCTGTGGGTATGTTTGGTTTTATCTGTTGTCTTGGTCCCTGAGTTTTCTGGACTAACTTGGGCAAAAAATTCTACTTGAACATAGATTCTATTTGCGTTGGCATTGAACAAAAGAGGTTGATTTATCTGGCTGCTAAATTTGCTTTCTTATCAACAGAACTAGCTTTCTCTGGTAACTTCTCTTTTTTTACCGGCCAACCTGGCTTTATGCTTGTATTTGCCGCTTATTTTATTCTTAGGGTTTTTAGATTTTCACCACCTTGAGATGAAAAAAAAAAAATGAAGACCTCACTCGCATGAAGTCAATTTCCACTCATATTGTTTTAGGACAGAGTAGAACTGCTCCCCTGTAGGTTCCAAAAGCTTCCTTTATGGCATTTCAGGCAGAGTTACTGGCTGTTTTGAACCACTGACCTTGTGGTTAATAGCCCAATGCGTGGCCCACTATGCCACCAAGGCTTCTCAACCCAAACTCACTGCCATTGAAGTAATGACACTTAGCACCCCTCCAGGGCAGGAGAACTCTTTCTGAGACTGTGACTCTTTAACCAAGTCTTTCTCCTGCAGCGCAGCTGGTGGTTTGGAAGTGCTAACCTGTTGTCAGCAGCCCAGCACACAACCACGGTACCACCAGGGCCCAGTGGGAAAATTCCTCTTCTGATGGCCTTTAGGGTGTGATTTGAGGAGAGGAAAATCCCTCTTCCTACCCCCAATCTTTAGAGTGCATCTTGTTTTCTGTTGGTCAAATACTGCCCTTCCCATCGCCACCCCCACTGCCACCACCTTTTCCCCCTTCTCTTTAGCTGCCAGCCTGCTTAAGCCACTGAGACACAGACTTGGCTATAGAAATCTGTGGCCAAAAACATACACATTAGAAAACATCTCTGCTCATTAGTGCACGACTCCTTTTAGTCATATTTTAATGTGTCTTGGGTGAAAGTTTACATAGCAGAATGGATGCCCATTAGACAATTTCTACACAATTTGCTTAGTGACGTGACATTAATTTTTTCAATGCATCAATATTCTCTTAAATTCCATTCTGTTCATTCCCATTACTCTAATCTACCTGTCCTTTTATCTGCTCATCTTTAGCAGTGGTTCTCAACCTGTGGGTCACCACCCCTTTGGGGGTTGAACGACCCTTTCACATGGGTCACCTGATTCATAACTGGAGCAAAATGACAGTTATGAAGCAGCAACAAAAACAGTTTTATGGTTGGGGTCACCACCCTGAGGAACTGTGTGTAAGGGTCACGGCGTGAGGAAGGTTGAGAACCGCTGAGCAGAAGCTCTCAAGCTTTGTCAGGGGGAAACAAAAATTTACTCAGCAGCCCCCTATTAATAAAAAAAAACACGTTAGTTTTATCCAGGATAAAAGGTAGATAAGCGATTCACAGGGTCTGTAGTTCAAAACCACCCGCAGCAACCACCAGCAAAACCATCAGCAAGGCGTCGCTGTGGGTCAGCACTGACTGGCAGCCAGATTGGTTTGGCTTTTGGGGCCTCCTGTATTGTTCCAGAGGGACCCTTTGGGAAAGACTGCTTGGAGTAAATCTTGATCATTAGGTCTCATGTAGATGTTTATTTATTTCTTCAATGGAGCATCCTATTCATGGGCCATAGCCTTTATTTGGTGGGACAATCTGTTTTGTCATCTTTCACTAAAAGGTAAGCTGGGGGGAGAGTTCCAACTCACCTCAAGGTTTAAAGAGCATCTCAGGCAATAGACTCTGGTCTAGGGAGGCCGAGAGCCCCACCAGACATTCTGAACTTTTAAAGAATCTGACTTCTGTTTGCACTTTTCCATCATTCTGTTGGGGTCCATCGAAGGTGGCCCTGATCTGAAGAGCGATAGTGCTAGTCAGACACCGTCTAGTCCTTCTGGAAGATTATTTCTCTTGAGAAGGCACCAAGAGAAGCTTCCCGGCAGAGGTAGAAATAGGATGGAAATGTAAAACGGGTCCAGGATGAGAGAAATATTTATTTTGTATTTCAAATGACAACTTCATTATGTGGGTGGCCCAGATACCCAGGGGAGATCCAAAAGCAATGCAGAACCTGCATCCAGATCCTCTGCGAGCTGACACCTAGGTTTGTGAAAGAGGTAGCGATGCCATGGAGCACATTACTGCCACCCTTGATGGCTATAGTATGTGTTCTGCACAGTCTTCACAGAGGACATGGGATCAGAGCTGTCGCCACACAGGCGTCCTGGTGGCATTCTGTGTTGGGCTGCTAACTGCAAGGACAGCAGTTTGAATCCACCAGTCGGTTCCTTGGGAGGAAGATGAGGCTCTCTGCTTCTGGAAGATTTATTATTTTGGAAAACCAGGGGGCGGAGGCAGGGGCGGGGGCGGGGCCAGTTCTCCTCTGTCCTAGAGCGTCTTCAGGAGAGAAGGACATTTTTCGGGCGAAGCAGGAGTTGAGACTTTACCGCTGGAGTGCTGGAGAGCTAGCATAGATATGTGGGTGCTTTAGGAAGAGCCCACCACCAGGCAGATCAGGTGGGGAGCAGTCTGGGAGGAAGGACTTCAGCAACAGCTGCCATCCCAAATCATCGAGGTTGGCACCTTGAGATGAACTTGAAAGAAGAAAGTGCACTGCCAGGTGATGGTTTGCGGTGGCCTGGCTCATTAAATGAGTAAGATGGAGTCGGCAAAAGAGACCTGAGGTTTCCAGCCTGAGGGACTCACCAGGAGAAGGGTGACTTTCTGAGGTGGGTGAGGTGACGGAGTCAAGGGAAAAGCCCTCGGTTCAGAATCAGAGGATTGTTCGTGCTGGGATCACCTGGTCTGTATGGTCATTTTATGGGATGCGGAGTGAGGAAATGGATATGTGACACCCCCTCCCCTCACCAAGGCAAGGGTGTCAGCAGAACCCACGTCCCGGCCCAGCAGGTCATCCTGCCAGTTTCACTGTCCCTATTGTCCAGTTCTTCACTCTGTGGCTATGTCCTGGCTGATAAGTGGTTTTAAATGTGCCTTTCAAAGATCCAGAACAAAAAAAATCATATTGATATCAATGAAGGGGAGGGCGGAGTGGAGGCCCAAAGCCCATCTGTAGACAATTGGACATCTCCTCACAGAAAGGTCACAAGGAAGAGTTGAGCCAGTTCAAGGCGTAGTATAACATCTACGAAACATACAACTTTCCTCTAGTTCTTCAATGCTTCCTCCTCCCCACTATCACGACCCCAATTCTACCTTACAAATCTAGCTAGACCAGAGCATGTACACAGGTACAGATAAGAGTTGGGAATCCAGGAATGCAGGACAGATAAACCCCTCAAGACCAATAATGAGAGTAGCCATACCAAGAGAGAAAGGGGAAGGTGGGGGGAGAAAGGGGGAACCAATCACAATGATCTACATGTAAATCCCTCCCTGGGGAGGAAGAACAACAGAAAAGTGGGTGAAGGGAAACATCAATCAGTGTAAGACATGAAAAAATAAGAATTTATAAATTATCAAGGGTTCATGAGGGAGGGAGGGTCAGGGAGGAGGGGAAAAGAGGAGCTGATACCAAGGGCTCAAGTAGAAAGAAAGTGTTTTGAAAATGATGAGGGCAACACATGTACAAAGGTGCTTGACACAATGGATGGATGGACGGATGGATGGATTATGATAAGAGCTGTAAGAGCCTCCAATAAAATAAAATTTAAAATCTAAAAAAAATTAAAAAGCACCTTTCATTTATGAAACAAAACATTAATATGAATGGTATAATTTTTATGTCTTTCCTTGGAACAATAAAAAACTTAGTCATTTAGCCTCTTTCTTCAACATCTCTCCCTTTGTCCTTGACCAGGTGAATGGGCCCTGGTGTCCTGGGTACACACTGGGCTGCTATCCACCAGCAGCTGCCCAGGAGAAAGACTTGGCTTTCTTCTTCTGTAAAGAGTTATAGTCTCGGACAACCCGCAGGGGCAGTTCTCTGCCCTCGAGGGTCACTTTGGGTCAGGATTAACTTGATCACAGTGCATTTGGTGTTTGGTTTTAGAATCTTCGAGAGAAACCCTGGTGGTGTAGTGGGTTAAGTGTTGGGTTGCTAACTGCATTGTGACCGTTCAAATCAACCAGTCGCTCCACAGGCGGAAGATGAGACTTCCTGCTCCTGTAAAGATGTACGGTCTGGGAAGCCCACAGAGGGCAGTTCGACCCTGTCCTGCAGGGTTGCTATGAGCTGTGTCCAGTGGATGGCCGTGAGTATGGATCCTAAAGATGCAGATGTCTCGGAATCATTTCCCTGTAGCATGGCACGGTATCTGTAACCTGGCTGCCTCAAGGTTTACCTCTCAAACCAGCAAGGACTGGTAGGTAGATTTTGACTCATAGAGTAGACCTGCTCCTATTAGTTTCTGAGATGGCTTTCTCCCTCTCCCTCAGAGCAGTTGCTGGATTTGAACAGTTAACCTTGGAGGTAGCAGCCCAGTGCCTAACCACTGTGACACCAGGGTTCCCAAGGTATGCTAGTGGAGGACTAGGCTATAGTCTTAGCTGTGGAAGGAGCTACATGCTCACCAAGAAGGCAGAGGGATGCCCACCACCCAGTACTCTGAATCATTATCTCTTCTGTCCCAGAGCCTCACATCAAGAATCGATCATAGTAGCGGGGACTGGGCCACCTTTGAAATGAACCGGTATACTCCTTCAACTCTCCTTTGCATTTAACATGTCCAGCTAAAGCGATTTAAAACCTCTTTGCAAGCTAGATTTACCGTCTCCTAAGGAGGAGCCCTGGTGGCTTACACGTAGGGGTGCTGACCCCAAGGTCAGCCATCTGTACCACCAGCCCCCTTAAGGGAGAAAGACAAGACCTCCTTTCTAACGCCCATAAAGAGTTACAGAATCGGAAACCCACAGGGACAGTTCTACCCTGTGCTACAGGGTCACTATGAGTCAGAATCAACTCGATGGCAGTGAGTTTGGCGGGTTTTTGGTTTCCTGTGTGTAGACCAACTCTCCACTGACGCTCTTTTTCCCTAAGATGGGAGGCCTGTGTGATGAGCTGACCGCCGGGCTCAGAGAACGCCCCGTGTCCCGGTCCCACTATCCCCCATGCTTAGGGAACTAGAACCCGACAAGGGGTAGCGGGTCGGGTGGCAAGATTTAGCCAGCCCTGCCTCCCTGCCTCCTAAATACGAGCTAATGGAGGCGCACGGGGCTGAGGGTCAGCGAGGTGACCCGGGCCTGTTTCCTTAAGTGCCGAAGATTCCAAGGAGGCCTGCTGGCACAATGGCCCGGCTGCAAGCGGAGGGAAGCGAGGGAAGCGAGGCAGTCTCTGGGCAGTTCTGCCCTGTCCCGTGTCGCGCTGACTCGGAATGGTCTCGAGGGCACCCAACAATAGGCGGGTTCCTTCCAGGAATGCAAGATTCAAACATTGGACAAGATTGGAAGCACTGCCGGGACCAGGCACTGAACGTCCGGGCGGAAAGCCGCTCCCAAAGATCCCGGGGCGGAAGGGCCTAGCTCAGCGCGGTCCGGAGTCACCACCCCCACCCCAGCGCCGAGCGGTCAGGGGCGGCGTGCGCGCCCCCGCCGGGCCGGACGTGCGCGTCCCCGCTGGGCCCGCCGACGCGGCCGCGGCCGAGGCCGGGCCGGGTGGGCGGGGCCGAGCGGAGCGGGGCGGGGCCGCGCGAGGGCGGCCGCTGGGGGAGGAGGCCGAGCAGGGGGAGACACAAGGCGGCGCCCGGCTGAGGAGAGGCGCGGTGGAGGCGGCGGGCCGGACGGGGGTGTGGGGCGCGGAGCGGCGCCGGGACAAAGCAGGGCAGCGGGGCACGCCGGCCGCGGCGGTCGGTGCCTGGGCGGCGGTTCGGCCGCGCGGGCCGGTGAGTGTCGGCAGGGAGGGGCGGGCTCGCGCGAGGCCGGGGCGGCGGGGCGGCGGGGCGACGGGCGGCGGGCCCGGCCTGGGCGCCGTAAACACTGTGGCCCGCGAGGGCCGTGCGTGTCCCCGGCCGGCCTGGCCGGCTCACAGCGAGGGCGCCTGCGGCCGAGGCGTCCGCGCCAACCCTCCCACCGGCCGGCCGTTGGGCGGCCAGGAAATGGCGACCCGGGCCCCGGCGACGCCGACCCCCGTGCCGTCGGAGCACCAGTGCGTGTGTGTTGGGGTGCGCGGGCCACGGCTGAGTTTGCCTTGGGGAACCCCAAGAACCTCGAAAGCCCGGCCCCTCGTGCCTCTGGCTTTTTAGAAACAAGGGGCGGGCATTTTGGGGACAAACGGGTTAAAAGTCAGACTGGGAGGCTGCGTGAACTATCTCCGCGGGACGAGCGAAAATGCTAACTTTTCCATTCATGGAAGTGAGAGGATCCCGGGCTCAGCCGCAGTCCTTTATTAAAGGGAAACTTCCTGCTTTTTCGCATCTGGGGAACGTGATCGTTTCCACGTCGCGCACGGTTTCCCCGAAGGGCGCTGTGGGGCGAGGGGAGACGCAGTCTTTCGGATCGAAAGCAGCCTCCTTTATTGAACGCGCTTCAAAGTGGGTGTCGGTGTGTTTTTCCCAGTTCTGCTGCCCCCTCCCCTTCCCCCCTCCGACCCCTTCTCGGAGAGCCTCCTAAGTGCCAGGGAAAAGATGCTTGGGAAGGAATTGACCTTTTATTCCAAAATCATACCCTTGGCTCTGCTCCAAGATGAAGTTATTTATGGCCCATCTGATAGCTGCGTCGATTAACTGAAAATTCTTCAGACTCAAAAAAGCCCAAACTTGCTGAACGCTCCTTCCTACTCCCCCAAACTTCACGGCAGCGCCGCGTCCTTTGGAGACGCGTTCAGTTACCCGGACAGGGTGTCTGTTTGTAGTGGTAGCTGTTGAGGGTTTTCCGGGGCAGTCTCGTGGTTGACCCAGCCCAGGGAAAAGTGTGACCTGAGAAGCCTTTCGGACTTTTCAGCGGGTTAACGTTTCGATGTGCAGTTTTCGCTGAATCACCCTGCTTTATGCGGAGTCACTGTTTCTTACTACACAAGTTTATATGGGGCAACATGTTTTGCTGGTTTGGAAGCTGCAGATTTGTTTACTATTAGGCGCTTTGATGAGGTGAGATTTGCTTTGGGGGGTTCCGGAAAGTCAGTGGATGGGGTTTTGTGAGTGTTTCCAGGAAGTGCAGTTGGAGACCTGGGTGAGCGTCTATGGATTGCGAGTGCGGCAGGTAATTAGTTTTAGCTCCCTATCTCTTCAGAGCTAACACTGGAAAACTTTGTTGAAAGCAGTAATATAATACATAGATTGTTATTATTTTGTGGTCATGTAAAATAGTTAGGTAACTTGGTTGCCCAAAGAAACCTGTTATTCACCCTCGGTTAATGTAAGCGGAAGATGAAACCTCCTCTGGTGAATAGTTCGAGCCCAAAGAGCAGTTGGACCCTGCCTTATAGGGTCACTATGAGTCGGAACCGACACCATGTCAGCGATAGCAAATGTAATATGGGAGCATGAATCAAGGTCTTCCCTGGTGACCTTACGATATCAAGATAGAGTAACTTCCCAACATATCAACAAGGTCTCTATGACTACTATCTACTGTATGCTTTTCATGGGATAGCATGGAGTAAATATTTTTAACTGCTCCAATGACGGTCTATTTTGATAAAAGGAGTTGACATACACTGTGGAATGACAATTGTTTTTGTAAAATTCTTTGATGTGAAAGTCTATATGAAATCCTATCTCATTTCAAATTAAGTTTGGTGACATAGGTGAGGTCGACCTTGACCTAGCAGCTAGGCAGTTACAGCCTTACGTTCCAGTCTATGAACATCTTTTTGTTAGAAAGGAGGGTGGGGAAGACAGTTTTCTGTACATACAAGGATGGGTAAGGAAGATAGAGGGGCCCTAGTAGCGCCATAGTTAAAGCACTTTGTTGTTAATCAAAAGCTTGGTGGTTTGAATCCATCTGCTGTCCTGTGGGCAGAGCTGTAGAGATTTACAGCCTGGGAAACCATGTGGGCAGGTCTCAGGCCTGTGAGGGCTGGGTTGGAATGGACTTGCACAGCAGGGCTTAGGTTTGGTGCTGGTTGAAGGAAGTGAGTGGGGGTTCAGTGGGAGAGAGGTCCAATTCTCACTTTCCATGCCGGAGATGCTGTTTCACTTCAAGCCTGGCCACCACCATTTATCACTGGAGGGTCGTCCATTACTGTACTGCTGGGCAGATTCCAGCCACACATCCAGACTCTGACAGTGGGAAGAAAAGCCTGGCAATCTACTGGCTATCAGCCAGTGAACAGCCCTCTGGGTCCCAGTGGTCAGATTTTGTTGGGCATAGGGTCACCATCACTTGAGGCCACTCTGGGCAACTAACACCGTTTACATTAGACAGTTTCCTATCTGATGGTTTTTAATAAACTTCTTTAAGTTTTCATGATTTGGTATAGAAAACTAATTCTATATACAAGGGGGTACCCCCTATAAAAAACTGGAATCTCCCCGCTCCCCAAAGCTGCGTATTTAATTTTTAAAAAAATAAAACAACCTTTCACCTTCAAAGTACTCTCCATTGCACTTAATACATTTGTCAAATCTACAATTCCATTCTTGGAAACATTTTTCAAACTCATCTGTTTGGATGGCTAAAAGCACGTCCCTCATGTTTTTTTTCTTCATCTCTTCTACGCTGTCAAATCACTGCCCTTTCCTTTCCCTCTTCATTCTTGGACACAAAAAGCAGTCACAGGGAGCGAGGTCAGGTGAGAAAGGTGCGTAGGGCAAGAGACGCATGCTGTTTTTACCAAAAACTAGCGCACTGGCATGGCTGTCATTCGCCATGGTGGCACTGCCAGTCTCCCGTCTACCACAAATCAAGCCTTTTTGTCATACACTGTTTCAGAGCCTCTAAATCGAAAGCTTGATTAATAGCCTGACTGGTGGAACGAACTTCAAGGGCACTCACTACCAATCTACATTTTTGTAAGTTATAGGGAGAAAGACATCTGGAACGAGGTTTGTCATCAGTTGACTTTACACCTCTCTTGAAATGAGAAAACCACTGGTACACTTTGAGTATTTCCTGTAACACTGTCCTTCTAAACTGTGTTAATATCACAAAAGTTTCTGTGGCATTTTACCTGCACAGGAAACAAAATTTCACAGCCACACGCTGTTCTCTTTAAATCAGCCATCAGAGAACCTTCCTAGGTGACACCACTAGGTGCACTAGGGGCAGAGCAAGTTGCTCTATGCCAGCAGAAGCTCCATTCTGCCCTGAGCAATTCCGGTTTGGGGGGCTACCCCCTTGTATGGTTTTATGTAGGTAAGAGTTGGATTCAACTCCATGGCAGTGAGTTTGCCATTTTTGGTGTACATGAATGTGGCTACTGTGTAAAATGAAGTGCACCGATGTTATGAGGACTGTGTGTGTTTGAATCTGCTTGGTACACACACAATGGTAACCTACCTTCAAGGAGTTCTGGTTGGTTTTCAGGGCAGATTAATTGCTTCCAGGACACAAGGCTGAGATTCCCTGGAAGCCGCATCTCCAGTACTGAGTCTCCTGCCTTAAGCTGAGGCGGGGCTTTTTTTTTTTTAAATCAACTCAAAATAGGTTGTAGTCAAGGTAATTACTATTTATCAACATTCTTTCAATTTTTGGTGTAAATTCATACTTACGTCATTATTTATTAAGTAGAGAACCTTGCAAGTAGGTGAAACTCAGTTTGGAGTAAACCACTCATTAGATTTAGAAATGGAAGATATATGTTTAAAAGCTTAAACATTTTAAAGTGGAATTTAGCCATTCTATAAATAAGTTAGGACCAAAGTTTACTAAGAGATACGGAACCCATTTAGCCACTTAGGACTCTTATCACTAGGACATGCCCTTTAAGTTGGGCATTTAAATTAATAGTTGTTTTCCAGTCTGGTTTAGACAGACCCTGCCTTTTAAAAATTTAAACCAGTGTGCTGAGATGCCCATATGGCTAAGGTTTCAGAATGGATTGGGGTCTTTAAAATCAAACGCACTGATCATCAAATAATTGACATGTTTGTATTTTCATTGTACACAAGTACTGTACAAAGAAGGAAGAGCCTTGCCCTCAAGGAGTTTATAGCTTTTGGCTCATTTGAAATTTCAATCAGTGCTTCTGTACTCATTTGTTGGTTAACTCCTTGAACCAATCTGCCTGTAGCTCCCTAACCAGCCTTCATATGTAGCAGCACTCTATTGCTCCAGTAAGAACTCTTTTCCATCCACTGCCATATTAATGGCAGTTCTAAGCAGTAGGTTGGCGTCACTTCCCTTTTCTAGCTGAGTTTCCGTGCCCAGTCCCAGGTTCAGGAATCTGCACCATGCCCACCCCAATTGGGCCTTCTTGAACCTGAGGCTCTAGTTTCAGCTTTTCTCAGTAGCTAGCCCATAGACTTGAAGGGGAATTATGGTAAAATAGTGAAACAGCTTAAAGGTAAACTTTTCGTTACCTTTTTGTCCATCTGTTTTTGTGTTGTTCTAAAATGCAATGGAAGATTGAAATGAACATTTTTTTAAATTAGCTCTTCCCTCTGATTTGCTTTTTGGCAGATGATCTATCTTCCTCCACATATTTGTAAAGAGTCTGGAACATACATCTTGAGTGCTAAGAAATGCTCGTGCCTAGTTGATTTTTTAATTGCAGGTACCTGTGCCGATTGCTGTGGAATTGGTTCTGATTCACAGTGACCTGTAGGACAGTCACACTCCACGTTGGTTTTCCAAGACTGTACTCTAAGGAAACAGAGTGCTACATCTGTCTCTTGGAGATCCTGGTGTGTTCTAACTGCTGACCTTCAGTTAGCAGTGAAGCACTTAACCACTAGGCCACCAGGCTCCGTATTGCAGGTGCAGTGAAGTAATCTTGACTCTGATTTTTAACGTTTGATTTTTAAGGTTATCCTTTTTGGTGGAGTTTGTTGGAATTCTGAATGTTATTTTGTTCATATTGTACTTCTTTCATTTATTTGTGAGTTTAATGTACATAAGCTATCTGAGGCACAGTTTTGAAGGCAAGGGCAAAGAAGAATGACTCAGACAGACATGGCCCCATTCTCCTTGGCGTTTATAGTTGTATTGTGGGGGTAGATTTAAACAGGGTAATGATGTACTTAGAGCTGTGACTGGTGTTACTAATCAAAAATAGAAACATGCAGTGTGTAATGAGCAATCTTTGCCTTTGAGGTTATTTGGAAATAGCTTTTAAACTGAGCCTTAGAGGGTATGAACCTGGAGAAAGGGAGAGAGGGTAGACTGTGCTGGAAGCAGACAATTAAGCAAAGCAGTAATGTAGTGGGTTACAAGGTTAACAGTTCAAGATCACCAGGTGCTCAGAGGGAGACAGATAAGGCTGTCTGCTCCCTTAGAGAGTTTTAGTCTCAGAAACCCACAGGGACATTTCCTCTCTGTCCTATAGGGTCACAATGAGCCAGTCTACTCATTGGCAGTGAGTTTGGTTTCCCAGGGTGTTGTATTGAGGTTTTTGGGGAGGTTTGGGGGTAGCTTTTTCTAGAACATTTTATTTTTCTCAGCCTAGAGCATTTTAAAATATGTGTATTTCACAGTGCGCTATTTACCGTCTCACATGTCTTAATGCATTTGGCAAAATAAAGAAATACTATTTACAAAATTAGTAATCAGGATTTGATTAGCTCAATCACCTCAAGCAAAATCTTGCAGTTGCTACCAGTCAGATTCCAACATTCCTTTTCTATATGAAATGTTACTACATCGCCTCCCTTCTACCCCACCACCACTGTACCCCATTCCCCTCAAAACCTTTAGTCTACTTCCTGTCGCTATAGATTCATCAATCTTGGATTTCTTATACCCCAAAATGGAAAAGCATATAACACACTTCAAGAGGGTGACCTTCAGTGACATAACACCTCTGAGATACACCCTAAGAGGAACAAATGAAACAAGACGAACCAAAAATATAGAAATTTTTTGAAGGCAGTATATCTAGGTCTCAAGATACCTTTAAATGACAAGGCTTCATTAAAAATAAAAATTGTAGCTTGCTTTGTCAACCCCAAAGTATGAACTGAGGAAGAGCTGCTGTTAGAGAAAATAGAAGCTATTGCAAAACAGTCTCAGCAGTTGACAAATGTTTTCTAGTCTAATGAGACTTTGTCTAGTAATTCAGTTTACATGTTACATTTAAAATGTTTGAAAAACAAAAGTTTAAAATCCTGAGGTTTTTTAATTAACCTCCTCTTAAATGTGAAGCCTTAATTTTAGCAGCACTTTCTATTGTGTCTATAGCCATGTTACTGTTCAAATTAGGGATTGGCATTCAAAACTTGCTTCACATAGTGAATTAGCGATTTGAAATACTTTACCGGGATCATATTTAATTTGATAATAACAATCGAGTAGAAAAGAGATGGCCTTGGGAGCAATTGATCTGTATTTTAATAGCCATTGTTGAGAATTGTTAGATTCACAATGATCATGAATGTACATTTGAAACACTGAGGGTTACAAATGTGAATGCTTTTTAGAAATAACTTAAAATGCACATGTCTACAGCCAAATAATGTGCCATTATAATTGGAAAGGGCGAAAAGACTTTGTTGACCACAGAGGTAATTATGTGTTGGGGCTAAACGAAAAAGTTGTGTAATCTCCATTCCTCAAATAACACCCTAAAATGGAATCACTAGTTCCTGAAGGGCTGCCTTATTTTCTTAAACTTTTATAAGTGAACGTATCTGTTGTTATTTATGTACATGGAACAGACGTTTAAATCCTAGCTCTGCCACCTGTGAGTAGGTGATTTGGGAAAAGTCAGACTTGTGTTTCCTCTGGGATATTAGGAAGATTAAGTGAGAAGTGTAAAGCGCATTTAAAAAACAAAATACGTCTTTGTGGTGGGGTCAGATCAGGTGCAGTTCCTACACTGTGTCTCCATTGTTGTCCCCCATAAGGCTGTGTGCATATATTTATAGGTTTAGTATTAAGGTAGCAGGTGGACATTGGGCCGCCACTCAAGTACTCCCTCAGCGCAAGAACACTTTGTTCTATTAAACTGGCATTCCATGATGCTCACCTTCCTGACATGATCACTGAAGACAAAGCGGGTGCGTAAGCAATGTTTGGTGTTTTTGAGATGTGTTCTGACTGGTGTGGTCATATGATGGTGTGGACAGTAGCTGGAAGTGTCCTTACAAGTGTTAAGGGCAGTGGCCACTATTGTTGGAGCTGCTTATATTTTTAGGAGTCTCCCGTAGTGACAGTCAAACCTTTAACCTTCGTCCCGGGAGCTGCACTCAGCCTAGTCGTTGCGAAACAAGAAAGCTTCAGCTCTGCTCACCGTCTGGGCTAAAATCTCAGGAAAGTTACTCCTTGAAGGTCTGCTTATTTTACATTCTTGGTGGTCACTTAATCTGTCATTTCTCCAGTTATGGCTATTTTAGCATGGCGCTCTTGAATTGGGTATGTTTTAGACACCTTTAAAACTTGGACCAACATCCGAATGTCTAAAATTCATGGCTTAGACTTTTTAACATACTTTACAATGCTGTTTTGGTATTGTGTGCCCACCTGCCCCTGAGCTAATTGAGCATGGTGATACCAGCTCAGGCCCTTTCTATCTATCAGTGCTGTAGCCGTAATGATGGTGATGGGCATTGGCTATTTGGGTTTGAGAAAAATCAAGCCACAGATGGAGAAAAAGAAATCACTCGTTGGGGAGAGATTAGTTTCCATGAGCCACCTGGAACCAGGCTGGCGTTATGGGACAGGAAGTCAGGGAGCTTGCCAGCGCTTAAGTCAGTGGTCCTCAACCTTCTTAAAGCCGCGGCCCTTTCATACAGTTCCTCCTGTTGTGGTGACCCCTCACCCACCCATACAATGATTTTCGTTGCTACTTCATAACTGCTACTATTTATGCTATTATAAACCGGGTGACCCCTGTGAAAGGGCCGTTTGACCCCCAAAGGGGTCATGGCCCACAGGTTGAGAACTGCTGTCATAAGTGCTGAGGTGAAGAAAAGAGGCTAAGAATCAGATTCTTCAAAAATTCGTGTCTGCTACAATGTAATTTAGGTTGGGACACTTTGAGTAAGTAGTTATTCTCTGTGCCAAAAGAGATACAAAGTAATCGAGTGTCCAGCTCGTGTGTGGAAGAATGATCTAGGCAGGATGGATGAGGGAGGCCTCTAAACGTTTGTGTGGAAAATAGAATTAAAAAGTGTGAGGGTTGTAGGGGGGCTGGCCCTTTCCCCCTACAAAAAAAGTCATGGAATTTTCTCACAAACTCATATAGATGAGTTTTCTGCATATGGCTGGTAATCGAAGCTTCTGGAAAGTCGTGAGCACCTGGGGAGAGCGGTTAGCATGCACAAGAAAATGGGTGGGATCTTCAGGAGGAATGTTGAAGAAGCAGGAAGAAATGACTAAGGAACCAGAGAGGTCATAGGACCAAAGCCCTGGAAGTGTAAACCAGAAGGCCCACGACCTAAGGGTTCCGAGGTGGTAGGGGTGATAACATCTTTCGGGAAGCAGACTGCCTCAACTCTGCGAAGGCAGAGCTGGCAGGTGCCAACGACCGATCTCTCTTCTGGCAGCCCAGCACTTCGCACACTGTTCTACCAGGGGTTTTGCCCCATCAAGACAATCAAGGGGAGAGAGAGCCACAGTTGGAGGCATTAGCAGTGGTCAGTCGTATGATGAGAGGGTGCACAAACAAGATGAGATCTGGAGGTGAAAGCCTTTTGGATTCAGTACTAAGGGCCTCTGTTGTTTAACAAACACCCCATACTAACTGCTGTCAAGCAAATCCTGGCTTCCAGTGACCCTATTGGACAGTCGAGCGGCCCCTTTGTGTTTCCAAGACTGTAAACTTTCGTAGAAGCAGAAAGCCTCAGCTCTCTCCAATGAAGCAGCTGGTGGATTCCAACTGCTAACCGTGTAGGTAGCAGCTCAACCCCCAACCTTTCATGCCACCAGAATGCCTCACTGTTGCTTTTAGGTGCCATCCAATCACTAGTGAACCCATGTGGCAGAGTAGAATGACCCAGTAGAGTATTTTGGCTATAAACTGTATGAAAGCAGATCACCAGCTCTTACTCTCGTGGCGCTGCTGGGTGAGTTTGAACTGTCACCCTTTTGTAAGGGTAGCTTTAATAAGGGACGGCAACAATGAAGCCAGTTTAGTGGAGCTGAGGCGTGTGTGCACCAGGTTAGCTGTTTGGTATGAGGTGGTCTTCAAAAAGTTAGTGGAAAGGTAGAATTGAAAAATGATGGGATTTTTCAGTCAACTTTTTGAAACACTTGAGTTTGTTTTATTATTTATTTTCTGAATAAGCTAAAACAAAGGTAGAAAAATAGGATATTGTTTATTGGGTTTCTTAAGATGAGACCTTAAACATATTTTAATATTAATTGGATTAGCCCAATAAAGAGGTTGAATATTAAAGGGGAAAATGCACTTGCTTGGCTTAGTAAATATTAAAACATTATATTTTACTGATGCTTTCCATTATTTTTGCCATGATTTTTTTCTTGATCAGATTTATAATAGCTGATTTTAAACCAAGAAAGGCCAGCTAAATAGCTGTGTACTGTCATGCTATCATAGAAGATTTCTTGGCTGAAATACCCAATGGCTTCCAGTTACTTAAAGTGTCTGAACTTAAAGTAACATACACTCTTATGATTGCTCATAATTAGCCTTATTCTGTCCTCTTCCCTTACCCAGCTACCTACCTTATGTCTTAACTGTGATTTTGTGATACTGGGGTTTGGATGAACATGTTTGGCCATTTTTCCCTTCCTTACTGGCCTGACCCTTCCAATTCTTCATTCATCTCATCTCCTAAGACGAATGCAGATTCTTCAACCCCTACCCATACTTGCTTATTCTATTTTCTATACCATCATTTCACCTCTGCTGTATTGATTGCATAGGGTTATGATTTGATATTTACTGGATTTGCCTGTGTTGCTGCTTGAGAGGGGAGGCATTACATCTTACACATGCTGTCTGGAACACAGAGGTTATACCTGAGGTGTTTAATGAATGAATGGAAACTGGCCTTCACACATGCCCACAGCTAAAGAACTTGAGCTAGAGCTTGTGTTTTCTGGATGAAGTCCCTCTCTGTTGGAACCAAGACTTAGCCCTGTAGGTTTGTTGTAGAATTTACTACGGCATATGCACGGCCTAATGGTTATGCATTGGACTGTGGTCCACAAGGACCACAAATCAAAACCACCAGGTGTTCCTTAGGAGAAAGGCGGGCTCCCTACTCCCACTAACAGTTACAGTCTCAGAAACTGATGGGGGCAGTTCTAGTTCTACCCTGTCCTAAACGGTCGCTATGAGTTGGCATTAACTCCTAAGGCAGTGAGTTTTTTGGTAATGAGGTAGCACCAATTTGGGTGGTGGTTTCAAGCCACGCAGAGACTCCTAGGAAGACAGGCCTGGTGGTCTGCTTCCCGAAGATTAAAGCCTGGGAAACCACGTGCAGCAGTTTTACTCTGCCCACATGCGTGGCCATGAGTCGGAAGCAAGGGCATTAATAACAGTGCTATGTTTTAAATAATTGTATCTATGGAATTCAGGATTTTCTTTTCTTTTGAATATGCTGAGGTCTCTGCAAAATCAATGCATATCAAAATCAATGTAGTTAAAATTTTAAAGAGGTGTCTGGAACAAGAGAAGTCTCTGAAATCTGTTCAAATCAGTCTTAATTTCTTTGGACTAATTTATATATTTCACAGGATAGTAGAATTTAAGTGTTGCCCTTTCATTGCCCTTCGAGGCATGTTACTTATTAGCTGGCATATACAAGATGAACCTTTGTGACATTTAAGTTAAAATCCTTGAAGAAATGGAGTACTTAGGATCTTTAAAAATGTATCGATTATCTGTAAGATATACTTCCTGCATATGTTCATATTCTAGTTTTTTTCTATGTCTTCCTTCAATAGGCCAGTATACACCAATAATGTATTATGAGATGACTTTTCCACACACACCACCACTTTCTGCCTAACTTCGTTTCTTTCCATTTCAGCAGCTCGAGCGGAGCTGGACTGGCCATCATGGAGGAGGAGCTGCAGCACACACACTGTGTGAACTGTGTCAGTAGACGGTGCATGACCCGACCAGAGCCTGGGATATCCTGTGACCTGATTGGTTGCCCATTGGTTTGTGGAGCAGTTTTCCATTCATGTAAAGCTGATGAACATCGCCTTTTATGTCCCTTTGAGCGAGTGCCTTGTTTAAACAGTCACTTTGGATGTCCGTTTACATTGGCACGAAATAAAGTTGCTGAACATCTAGAATCATGTCCTGCCAGTGTGGTGTGCTGCACGATGGAGTGGAACCGGTGGCCAGTCAGTTACGCAGACCGGAAATCGTACGAAAATTTAAGCAGAGATGTTGATGAAGTGGCACAATTAGATATGGCCCTGGCCCTTCAAGACCAAAGGATGCTTTTAGAATCTCTCAAAGTCGCCACCATGATGTCAAAGGCGACTGATAAAGTATCAGAAAGTAGAGAACAAATTTCAGTGAAATCAAGTGTCCCAGAAATACCACATGCTAATGGTCTGGTGTCTGTTGATGAAGAATCGTATAGTGCACTCTATCAAGCTACTGTAGAAACAACCAGAAGTTTAGCAGCTGCGTTAGATATCCTGAATACAGCCACAAGAGACATTGGCATGCCAAGTACAAGTCTTTCTGCCTCCCACAAGGAAATGGATGAAGAGCAAATTCCCAGAGAAAGCTTACAGGGTGACAACTTAAAAGACCAGGAACATTTTTATAGTGAAGAGATAGGGGCATTAGGTGGAATTGACCACAATGAACTAAGCCAGAATCCCCAACCTGAACCGAATGGTTCAAGTGACTTATTATGTGACTTGGATACACCTTCTCGTGACCCTTCTGCACTTTGCAATGGCTTTCCTTTGGAAAATATATGCACACCGGTACAGAATCAGAATTTACATGATGATTCGAAACAAAGTAACTTAACAAATGGAGAGTGTGTGGCATCAGATGGTACGTCAGAACCTTCCAGTTCACTCTCAGTAGCAGCACAACTTAGGGACGTCATGCCGCCCATTCCCTTGCCTAATGGCGCGGTTCAGCATATCCTTCTGCCAGAGGATGAGGATGAAGAAGAGTTGTATTGGCGAAAAGTAGACTTAGGGGACTTGAGGAATATGGATACCTTATCTTTCAGTCATCCTCCTTCCTTCAAGTTTCTTTCCAATTCATGGTCCAAACCAAAGGAAGATAAGGCAGTGGATACATCAGACTTGGAGGTTGCAGAAGATCCCATGGGCCTCCAAGGAATAGATCTAATCACAGCAGCCTTGTTGTTCTGCCTAGGAGATTCTCCCGGTGGGAGGGGTATATCTGACAGTCGCATGGTTGATGTTTATCGCATTGACTTTGGGACCCAGACTTTCTCACTCCCATCCGCCATTCTCGCCACAAGTACAATGGTCGGGGAAATAGCTTCCGCTTCCGCTTGTGATCATGCCAACCCACAGCTTTCAAACCCAAGCCCTTTTCAGACCCTTGGGCTGGATTTAGTTTTGGAATGTGTTGCTAGGTACCAACCCAAGCAGCGGTCAATGTTTACATTTGTTTGTGGACAGTTGTTTAGGAGAAAAGAATTTTCTTCACATTTTAAGAACGTGCATGGAGACATTCATGCTGGACTCAACGGCTGGATGGAACAGAGGTGTCCTTTAGCTTATTACGGCTGCGCCTATTCTCAGCGTAGGTTTTGTCCATCAACACAAGGAGCAAAGATTATACATGACCGCCATTTGAGGTCGTTTGGAGTTCAGCCGTGTATTTCTACAGTATTAGTGGAGCCTACTAGAAACTGTGTGCTGGGATTACATAGTGACCATTTGAGCAGTCTTCCTTTTGAGGTTCTGCAGCACATTGCCGGCTTTCTCGATGGCTTCAGTTTATGCCAGCTCTCACGTGTGTCCAGGTTAATGAGGGATGTGTGTGGCAGTCTGCTTCAGTCTCGTGGAATGGTTATACTGCAGTGGGGGAAAAGGAAGTATCCAGATGGAAATTCATCATGGCAGATCAAAGAAAAGGTTAGTGTAATCTTAACTGTACCAACCCCGATCTTACACAGTCTTAGCACAAGCCCCTATTTTCACACAATAGTTAGCAGCTGCCACTGAGTGTAGTCCCAACTCCAGCGATCGGACGTACAGTGAAACAAAGTCAGTCCCGTGCTATCCTCATGATCTGCAGCCTGTTTGAGTTCATCCTATAACTCTTGTACCAGACTTTGTCACTGAGAGTCTCCCATGCCTTCACAGGCCCTCTACTTCACTATGCATGATGCCATCTAATAGCGACTGTTTCTTCCTGCTGACATGTCCAAAGCGTCATGCTCTGTGGTAGTCCATAAGGTTTTCACTGGCTGAGTTTGACAAGCAGATCACCAGGCCTTTTCCCTCAGCCTGCCCTTCTAGAAGCTCTACTGAAAGCTGTTCACTGTGGGTGACCCTGCTAGTGTCTGGAATGCTATTGGCACATCTCCCAGCCTCATTGCAACATGCAAGCCACCATATAGTGTACTACCAACTAACTGCAAGAGGTGGTAGTGACACACAGTACCCAATAACATGACCGATGAATTTTTAGGATTATTATGGGGAAAATGATCATCAGTTAAGACTCTTACTAGGGCCCTAGGATGGCAAACTCAGTACTAATTCATCAAGAACTAAGGTGTTGAGAATTGTCATAATCACAGATTTATTGCAGACATTGCTAGAACTAGATTCAGGTTGAATGTAGCATAAACCCCCTGTGATTGCTTCAGTTAAGCAATTCCATACCTCTCCGTTCCTGTAAAATAACCCTCTTCATTGGGCCCATTTGACCACGTCCTAACTTGGGCTCCGTATGAAATGTTTTCACTGTGGGACAGTGGAGGAAGCAAGGGGAAGGCTATTTCCTGCATACAGTTGGCAGTTTCTTTTTATTCCTATAGCAATTTCTCAGGGCTCGGTTATTCCAGGTAGAATGTACCTATGAAAAAGGTGTAACTACTACTACAGTCAGTAGTAGTCAGTGCCCAGTTAATTGTTTGGGAGCAGAGAGCATGTATTGGGCTGATGTGAGGTAAGAGTAAGGTCGTGGGGTTTGACCCTGGGAGAAGAGTTGGAGGAGGGGGGACTCTGGGTTGCGCATAGTGTAAAGGTTCATCTCACGTTAGGAGCCTAGACTAGAAGTCATTCAGGCCTTGGGAACAAACCCTGTTACCTGTTCCCTCCCGCGATACCTCCTTTTGCTCAGCTCCTATTTGAAGCATCATTCCCTAGAAAGTAGGAGACATTACAAATAGCTTTTATGGAAGATTTGGGTTTTTGTTTTCCTGTTTTAGAAAACTTAGAATATGGAAGTGCTTGGATTATGATAGCATTTGGTTACATGGGGTTAACATTTCCTGCTTATTTTGTTCTAAACACCCTTCGATTTTCTCTAGTCGTCATTGCCCTGGTGTTCCAGAATTCCACATCTCTCTGTGTACTCCTGAGAGCTCAGTAAGAAACGCGCACAGTCATTATCTCTTTTCTCCAAATGAATTCCATTCGGAAGAGGGGTGGGGGTGGTGTGTGTGTGTGTGTGTGTGTGTGTGTTCCCCATTTGGCCTGTTTCCTTGTTAAGATAGGGCCCTATGAGCATTACTTCTCATTGTCCTTGCCCTTTGGTATTGACATAATGGAGTGTAATAATTTCTGAGGATCCTGTAAGTATTCCCATGGAAGATTTCATTCATTCTTAGAGTTGAAATTGCCACCACTTGGGTGGATTACCCACAAGTCCACAGCCCAGCCAATCCTTTAAACTTGTACCAGCACATGCAAGTGTCTGCTGGAGACCTCTGCTTGATGACCTCACAGCTTCCTCAAACACCATGGTGTGACCTACAATAGCCACCTCCTACCTGGGTTGCTAATTCCAGTGTCACGTTTACACACACACACCACCACCACCACCACCCACCACCCCCACTCACCTACCACAATGTAGTTTCTTTACAGGAGCTAGATAAAATAGATAAAACTTCATTCGTCTTCATTGAGCTAAAACTAGAGGTGGGTTCCTTAATGAGAAATTTAAGACTTTTCATAGACTGGTCCCCTCACCTGTTTCTCTTTTTGTTGTCATTTTATACATCAACCACCTTGAGTTGCTTCATTTCCTGATGTTTTCTTTCTTGGCCCAAGTTCTTCGAATATGCTTCTCCTAATACCTAGAGTTGAACTTGGCAATGAGTACTTCCTTTAGTTTTTTGAACTCACTGTCCCTGGATTAGGGTATAAACCAGTTCAGAGAGGTTAAGTAACTTCTTCCACTGGTTGGAGTCACACGTAGCCTGTTTCTCGAATTTGTGGTCTTCATCTACTTGCTAAACCCTGCTAACTCTTCAGGTCGTCTTCAAGAAAGACTTCTGGGACATTCTATCCCCTATCCCTGTACCCCCCACCCCCCCAAAAAAAAAGCTTCAGGGAGGTGCATTGCAGTGTGTTCGTATTATAGATTGCTGCTAAAGCACTTGTCCTGCTGATTTGAAATTCAACATGTTCATTGTGTTGATTTGATACTTACTAAGGAGTCAGTTGTGCCTCATAGCTACCCTGCACAGCAGAGTAGAACTGCCCCTCGGATTTTGGCCTGGTAAACCTTAGTGGGAAAAGAAAGCCTCCCCTTTCTTCCGCAGATGGGTCCGAAATGCTGGCCAGGTTCACCAGGTTCTTAAAAATGGGGCTCTAGGTAGCTAGAATGTTCTTCCTGGCCCCAGACTTGTTGCCAAGTCCACTCTGGCGCACAGTTTCCAAAGCTATAAAGCTTTATGCAAGCAGACTGCCTCCTCTTCCTGAAGAGCAGCTAGTGAGTTGGAAATCTTTGACCTTTGGATTAGCAGCTAGGTGCTTGACTATGTGCCACCAGGACATAGCACTGCCGAATAGCAGGCTTTAAGTAAATGATGGGTTCGATCCTTTGTTAAACATGTCAGGAAGAAAAAAACAAACAAACATGTCAGGAAGTGGGAGTCAGGGCCCCCCCCCCTTTTGGAATCTGCTTTTTCCTGATGAGTTTTTTCCCTAGACCAGTGGTTCTCAATCTTCCTAATGCTGTGACCCTTTAATACAGCTCCTCATGTGGTGACCCCCACCCCCAATAAAACTATTTTTATTGCTACTTCATAACTGTCATTTTGATACTGTTATGAATCGGGAGACGCCTATGAAAGGGTCATTCGACCCCCCACAGGGATCATGACCCACAGGTTGAGAACCACTGTCATAGACTCTTTACTGGGTGGTCCTTTCTGTTAATTTCTTCCCTTGAAGCTGGAAGAAAATGCCTAGTTCCCCTTTCGGTTGGTTGGAGAGGCTAGTGGTAGGTATCTGTTGTGCCCGTTAAAGTTTTTGCTAATATTTAGGTTTTTGCTAACTTTTGGAACACTATTCCAACCATGGCAATTGACCAGACCCCAAAGGAGTGTGTGCGTACTTGTGCTACCCAGCGATAACATCCATTATCAGTGCTGAGTGATCGTGGCCATCCTTTCCTGAGAAACATGGGACTGGGGATGCCTCAAGGGCCCTGCTCTTTACCAAGGGCCAGCACATTTAACTAGAGCTTTGCCTGGGGGCGAGTCCAGCTGTGGTGCCCACCCTGCCCAGCCCTGCCCCATCCTTGCTTGTTACCTAGGTTGGCCCTGCTCTGTTCATGCCTGGTCCCTATTTCAATGTCACTTTATGTTTGAAATTATACAGAGGAGAAAAGGTCACAGAAGTCATTTGGACTAGTTGTCACTTCCATAAGAACAGAGACTGAATTGGCCTTTGTTTATCATTTCCTCCCTAGTATCTGGGCTGGGACCATGCTAAGCATTCTGTAAATCTTTCTTGGATGAGTATATAAATGCTTGGGCCAGAGCCTTGAAAATCTCATTTATATCCCCAAATGTACCCCACTGCCTACCTTATATGGAGCCCTGGGGGTGAAGCCAGTAACTTGGGGGCTGCTCACCACAAGGATGGCAGTTTGAACCTACTGATCACCCAGCGGGAGATAGATGAGATTTTGTGCTCCCTAAAAATGAACGGCCTCAAACCCACAGGGGGTCAGGGTCGACTAGATGATGGTGTGGGTCGCATCTGGCATACACAGCTGCAGGTGGCATCATTTAATAAATGGACTAGTTAGATGATAGTTCTTCAGAACCCAGAGCCGCCTAGTGGGCACCAGGGAACTAGCCCATGTTCTTACAGCAGGCTTATGAACGGGATGACAGGTGAGTAATTTGCTCCTATTCTATAGCAATTGCGACCGAAATAGTACGCATTCTACAAAAGCACTTTCTGTATAAATTTTAAAAAACATTTTGAACAAATTGGTGCTTTCCAAGTACCCTTCCTACTTAAAAACAGCAGTGGGAAGGTATTAGTAGTACCTGAATACAACATGCAGACTGGCTAATCCAGACCAGTTTCCTGGTTGCTTTTCCTCTTTGTGGCTAATGCCGTAAAGTGCCACGTTTCTCTTCAGAGTGGCCGCTAGAACAAGAAGCAGGTCTCAGTCTGGGAACTGACTTGTTTAAATCTGAAGCAGGCTTTTCTTCCAGGTGTGGCGCTTCAGTACCGCGTTTTGTTCTGTAAATGAGTGGAAGTTTGCTGACATCTTAAGCATGGCCGACCACCTGAAGAGATGCAGTTACAACGTTGTGGAACAGCGGGAGGAAGCCATCCCACTGCCCTGTATGTGTGTGACACGGGAGCTCACCAAGGAAGGCCGCTCTCTGCGCTCTGTTCTGAAACCTGTCGTTTAAAAGCTCGGCTTGCACAGACATGCAAACGCCTAGTATTTCTTCGTAATCTGTGACACTTTATTAATGTATTAAAGACAACAACTAGCTGAATTTATTGTCACTATGTATATAAGGTTCTGAAGTGACATCTATTTTTGTAAAATATTGTTTAGTTAGGGGGGGAAGTTGCCTTAATGTTTGAAATGTGTGACATTTTTGGAACTTGCTGGACAGGGTGATTGAGTTTTTAGTGATACGATTTTTGGAACTAATCTTTTTAATGGTGTGTGTATGTTTGGTTCTTAAATGTTGGGGCTTTCTAAACTGACAAGATCCTGACCAAACAATTTATTCCTCACCTTTTCTGTGGGTTATTAACCCAGATGTGCAAAACATGAAACTTTGAGTCACATTGTGTTGCAGCTCAGATTTTGAAGGTAAAAGCAGTCACATGCTTTAAACACTCTCTTAAGATCACAATCAAGTTTTGCCTTTTTTTAAATCTCTAGTGCTCCCCTTATACAATTGTTGGTACGCAGATGATTGCTAAAACATATTTAAATCCTCTCTACATCACTGTTTGGTAATGCCATTGAGTCATGCTTGAAAAAGTATCCACAAAGGTGTACCCATCTTAAGTATTTCTGACTGTCACACTGAGAGAGCCCACATGCAACTTGCTTTTTGGTTAGATGCCACATCCAAAAACTCATGGCCACAGGTGGAAACAACAACAAAAAAAATCCATGGCTTGACTTTATTTTGAAGCTGTTTCTGGTTTAATGTGTTGCTAGGTCTCTGCTATTTGGAGAAAAGTAAATAACATACCTCATTTTAAGTTTGGATTGAGTACATTGTATGAATATAATGCAAATATTCAGAATGTAATAAAGGGCTTGACAGTATTTTTCTTAAGTCTTTTAAATGTTGCCTTTGATATTTATTTTCAAAAATACCTTTGTATTGTTCTAAGACATTAACAAATGTGAAATCTGGTATTATCCTTGTAAGATGACAATCACAAAATGCAGAAATCTATCTCAATTGGCAATCGCTTCAAACCATGTCCAAGTAAGTTCCCTGAGAGAAAAAAAAAAAGAAATGAATCTTTATATCAAGATCAAGGCATATAGTAGAAAAAAATTTGAAGGCCTTTTCTTGAAGTTTTTTTATTCTAGATTTATGATTACACTCTTAATAACCTGATGTGATTGGTCAGTTAAAAAACAAGTACATCGGTATTTAGAATTAAATGGCAAACATACGTCAGTACTGTGTTTTCAGGAACTCCTGGCAGTTGGTGGTCTGCCACGAAAGCACATTACCGTGTTAGAAACGTCAAAACTCTATTGTGCCTTCTCTTCCTACATTTGTTCTTGAGGGTGCTCTGTGGGTCCCTGGGTCTGGATGCCCATATAAGGCAATCAGGCTAAGCCGAGCCCTTCCTTGGGCATTAGAGAAGAATTCTCAACTTCTTAAGACTTGTTTTGGTTGGATCAAGTTCATAGAACAGTTGAAAAACAGCATTAACGACTAATCATTTGTTTTGCTCCACCTTTTAATTAGAATGCTTGCACGTGCTTCACAGTGCTTAAAGTTGTTTCTTTCAGCTGTAAGATTAAACTGCTTAAAGTTTCTCTTGGTGAAAAGGATAGAAAGGAGTAAGATGTCAAACATTGAAAATTACAACTCTGCCTTTTGAAAGGTTTGCTGGAGTGTCTATTTAGAATAATACAAGCATTAACTCTTTCATTTTTATGGTTGTGCATTTTTTAAATCCATGAGTTTTCCATGTAGACGTTTCTCCACTGGAACATGAGATAGCTAACGTTTTCTCCACCTTTTTTGTTTCTTTGACACATGTTTGGCTGGTCTCACTGTTGCTTGTGATGCCACCAGATCACATTGTTAAAATGTTTTCTTTGTGCAACATTTGTTCATATTCTAATAAATTTAATGTTTTCCCATGGTATGACTCAGTAACTTAGCTCCAAAACCTTGGTTTAAACAAAACAGTAGTACTTGTTTGACAGATTCCATTAGTGTGACTGTAGGAGTGGCCTGTCAATTAATTGATGACTACCATTACTTACCAGTGTTTTACTGGTGAGCATTACACTGTTGAAAATTTTTCATATATAAATAACTCACTGGTTACTTTTCCCTGCCCCTCAGTGTCTCTTTGAAAGGCTGAAGAGCTTCTGGCCTTGATTATGTTTGTGAGGCTTGCCATGGGAACCATCTATCCAGCCTTTTCAAGCATGAAAAGATTTGTATGTATGTCAGCAAGTTATCTGAGAAGTCTGATTCTTTAGTCTTTGCTAACCAGCAGGATAATGGGCAAGTAGCAAGAGGGAAGGAAATCATCTGAATTCACTTTCACCATCTGCCTCTGTCTTGGATCTGCCTCTTTTTGGCTTAATGTCTGTCAGGTTGCTTCTCTCCCTAACTGGATGTTGAGTCTCTCAGATCATCACTTTCAGCCCAGAAGACTCAGCATCACTGTGAGTTAGTGAGCAATGTAACTACGTGGACTTCTTCCCCAGACCAGCTGAACAGGGGAGCTCCGGAATGGGAACCAGCAATCTCTTAAGCAGGCCTCCTCCAGGTGACTGACAGGCATGGTCACGTGTTAAGATTTAGAGGAAAGCCTGAGACATGCCCGTTTTAGACTCCTGAAGGTTGTATTCTGTGTACACGAGTGCGCATGCACACACATTCAATCCAAATTAAGTATGCTAATGTGTTGATAATGATGGTTAGTTAAGATAATTTATATGCTAGTTCTCTCAGTATTACCATATGGCAAAAATAAGTTGGGTACTCTGTTGTTGGAAGTTTTGGGTTTAAATAGTAGTCAAAATTTACTATTAGTCTGTTTCACTAGTATTTCTTTTGTTCGAGGTACATTGCAGTGCACGTTTCATTTGGTTAGCACTGACAATTAGCTTAATCGGTTTGTTCAGTGCTTGTGCAGTCAAGTGAACACATTGGATTTCTAAAAGATAAGCAGTGTAGGTGAGTGGATTTGAACCTATAAGAATATCCCTAGAAATCCTTTCAAGTCTATCAATAAGAGGTAATACTGATAGGGTAGGTTGATCTTTATTATTATTATTAAATCTTTGACCCTGGCCTGCATATCCCGTTGGTGTTGTTACTATTTTGAACCTGAGCTTACCATTTTGAGATCTCCAATAGAGTTGATAATGTTGTTTTCAACAAAACTCCCAAATCTCTGCAAGATTGGATAGTATATATTAATGAATTCTACTTGTGAAGTTTGTAGTCTTAGAAGTTTGAAAGCAAAATATTTCTTAATGTTTTATATCCTAACCTAAAAAGACACAAGGTTTGGTTTTGTTTTTTAAAGTTCCTGAGGAATTAAACAATACATGAATGTGTTTGATGTGATTGGGAGCTCCAGAAGTGGGTGTTTAGAGGTAGGAAGAAATGGGAAAGCACTTTCTCTCGGTGTGCAGTTTTTTGAGGGAGAGAATTTTGGTTTGCATGGCTATCTATGTGTCACTCTCGATAGTCCCAGCTCACATGCTTATGGAGCCTGTAGAAAAGGGACAATTAGTAACGCCGTAAAAAAAAAACCAACCCAGTTTCTTGGCTAATTGTGTTTTAAATAATCCAATGATGGTTTGGTTTGGTTTGGTTTTTAGGATTTGGTCTAAATCTGATTTTAAAAATAAACAAATCCCCCAATCAGTTTGCGCACTGTTGAACATAAAGGCTGATCAGTGAAGTCCTTTCCAAATAAGAGAAGACAAAGACATTCTTTCATGCGGTTACTGTGCCTTTCGTTTGCAAGATCAAAAGATCAGACCCTTCTAATTTCCATTTTATATATGACAAACAAGTGCTGGGTGATTGGGTTATTTGAAAGAAGGACAAAGTAAGAACGGGAGAGTACGTGCTCTACGATGGTTCACTTTCCCACTTGGCAAATGCACAAAGAAATCCTTCAGGGTAAGGAAATTAATCCGAAAAATATCATTGCCTATATCATAGTGCTACTTTTTGTTTTGGAAAAAAAAAATGACTGGGCAATACAAAGGCAGTACAAAACAAAAATTGAAACTAACCATGTCTGATGTGTTTGCTTCAAAATAATTTGCAAATCCTAGGAGCTTTGGCAGAATTTTTGCAAATTTTCTTTGGTCTTTATAATTAATAACATTCACAAGCTTATATGCTTATCATAAATTGCCCGAGTGAATTTTATGCATGTCTGCAGATGTACACCTTGGGGTGCTATGATACTTGAGAACATCCGAAAACTGACATTTTGGATTTTGATTTTTGGATCTCTTGATGGATTGTATGGAGAGTAATTTTTCCATAACAAAGGAACTACAGAGAGACGGACTACAAAGAGGATTCGTGAAAACACATCAGAGTGAAACTGCATTGAAGGAGCCTCCTTAGAATGTTGGACTGAAACTTTATTGGCAGTGAACTGACAACCTAACCAAGGGAAATGTATTTGTTTGTCTTTAACACCAATATAATTTTACGTATCCCCCAAGTATTAGGGTAGTAATAGTGATTCTTCATACATAGCGAATGCTAGTGTAGTAATACTTTACATATTGGAAAGTAACACCTCTATGGAGAATTTTTCTGAGTGAAAGCCAATTTATTAAATTGTACTGGAGTTTAAGCTGAAAAGTTTTCTCTTTTTCCTCAGACCAGCTCTTTCGGTCGGTGTATGTGTTCCGCCTTTGCAGAGAAAGTGACTAATTAGGTAGCTTTCTGCAGCGTTTCCAGTGGAAGGGTAACAATAATTGTTATAGTGTTAATGCTAGTTGTGGAATCAAATATAAAAGCAGCTATAATTTGTTACTGATCAAAAGATTGCTGTGGAAAAGAGAGTCTTGCCCTCGGCTGGTCCTCCCAGAAGATTTCTCTCCCCATTTTTCTCTTAACATTAACACCTTTTTATATTAACTGGCATTATTGCTTGCTTATCTCAGGACTTCAATTTCCTGATTAGGTGGCCAAAAAGCCTAGATTAAGCCACGTGCAAGGCTTTAAAAACCTTTTCTCCTATTCAGCAATCTAAAGTAGTTTGGGTCAATAGTTAAACATTTGATTTGGTTACAAACTTGTTGGCCCTTTCAGCTCACCAATTAAAAAAATTTGTAGTGTTGAGAAGTGGAAGTATCTGCGTTCAGGCATAACCTCTTGATTAATATATATATATTTATATATTAATTATTTATATATATATATAAACAGGCACAAAAGCAATCATCTGCTCAAGAGTAAAATTGTCCAATGAATGTTTAGTTACATCAAGAGGGCTTTTTCTTTTTAATCAACAGCTTAAAAAAAGTCTATAGGGTTTAAATAAAGAAGGAAGAGTGCTGCTTCCCCGAAAACATCCAGTAGTTTTGTGATAACAGTCCTGCATATTCAGTTGCTTTTGAATGGCTGATGTGCTGGTTGAACGATAATGATGCTGCATTCAAATTGTTAAGCGTTGTGTTGCTTATTTGGTCAGTGTTCAGGCAGCGCTGGAAACTTGAATGGCATTCTGCAAGGTAGGTACACTCACTCACGCCCTAACTGTAGGCATCATTTAGTATCAACGAGTCTTTTCTCCTTTACAGTAATAGTTGGCTCTTTGTTAAATACAAAGCCTTATGGCACGTCTTGAAAACATTATATTAAGTGAAAGAAGCTAGAGACAAAAATTACTTATTGTATGAATACATTTATGCAAAACACCCAGAGTGGTCAAATCCACAGACACCAAGATGTTAAATGATTGCAGGGGCCTGGGGGTGGGTACAGGGCGCCCTCTTTGGGTGATGAGAATGTTCTGGAACTAGATAGTGCAATGGTTGCACAACATTGTGAGTGT
This sequence comes from Tenrec ecaudatus, assembly GCF_050624435.1. Classification (NCBI taxonomy): domain Eukaryota; kingdom Metazoa; phylum Chordata; class Mammalia; order Afrosoricida; family Tenrecidae; genus Tenrec; species Tenrec ecaudatus. The sequence goes on from NC_134536.1 coordinate 22,441,017, forward strand.
AATATAGTGGTTAGCGTTGTAATTTTTTGTGTATTTTGTCACAAATAAGAAAAATCGTATTCCCATCATTACCCAAGTCAAAAAAAGGTACAGTATTTTTAAGGTTTGTGAAAAAGTTGTGGTTTAGAATTAATTTATGGCATTAGTAATGTGACACATTTGTTTGGCTGAAAAGCCCAATGAAATTCATAGTCCTGTCTCCCAAGTAACTGCTGACAGAAGCAGGAAATAAACTAGTAATTCACCATTCCCTCACATTTACTACAGCCTTGACAGCCACTACCTGACATCCCATCAATGCTCATTCTTCCCCTTCTGCATTTTATTAACATCCCTTGTAGCACATCTCCACACATTTGAATGGTCTGTTTTTGAAATCATGCTTTGAAAACAATTGTATAATTTTCAGGGTTTTTTTAAAAGTGGTTTTATACTTTGTGTTCCTTTTCAAGAGCAAATGCCAACTATGTGTTTCGACAAACCTAAATTAATAAATTGAACTGATGTATGTATACATTTTGTCCTCTTGTCATGTGCAGTGTGTGAAGACTGAATATTGGGGATTGGGGCTTAAATGATGATACATTTCTCACTTTATATTGGGAAATTAAAGCTTAGTTGGCTGCTGTGTTTGTGCATTCAACAGGTGTTTAGGCACTTGGCAGGCTCAGTCTTGGAAGGTGGTGTTTTAGGTACAAACAGGACACCATCGCAAATATAATTTAAAGAGAACATTTACTAAGTTTTTAGTCGAAGACAGACACAATCATGCAGATGAGGGAGACCACCAACACGAGTTTGAAATGACATTGAGGGTCCGTTGAGATAACCAGGCTTTAAAAGGGGGATGGGTGAGCAAAGAAAAGGCCAACGTGTGGCCCTTGGCAAATCAGTACATCAGTTACAGGAGGACCGGCAGAAGCAGGGACAGGACCTTGATTGAGACACATACATTGTTAGAAGGGCTTACAAGATGGGTCCAGGGTCTTCTGACCAAGGTAGTCAGTACCAAACTGATGGGTGTAACTCCTGACTATAACCCCTGAACCATCCCCAGGGAACTCCGATGGCATAATGGTTATGAATTAAGAATTGGCAGTTTGAAACCACTAGCCTCTCCTCGGGAGAAAGAACTTTCCACTCCTGTTCACACAGGAGCAGTTTTCCCATGGCCTACAGGGTCACTATGAGTCAGCATTGACTTGCCAGTGAGGTTGGTACTGCCCTCAGTACGGTGACCTCCATCAAGGACACACCTAGGCAAGTCCCTAAGAGACTGCCTCTCCCTGGGCTGGCCGGCTGGCCGCTCTCCAAAGCATTCTGCTTGAAGATAAGATCTACATCCATGGTTAATGATCAGAAAGCATTCAATGGACACTTGAGGGGAGGAGGAAGAGGAGGAGGGGTGAGATTGGACCACGTAAGTTATTGGTCTCATTTCCCTCTCAGGTGTTTTGTCCACTATCCCACCTCATTCTTTCCACCTTGGCAGCATTTCTCCTTGTATATTCTGAAATTAGATTATGGTAGTTACTGAGCAACTCTGTAAATACATTAAAATTATTATGTTATATATTACAAAAAGACAAAAGGGAAACGCTCACAGTGCCAGGTGCATGGACAGGACACAGAGGAGCTATGGCTTCGGGCAGAGAGGTTCACTTCTGCATGCAGTGCCTTTTCCCCACACAGTTGAGAGAGACGCTCTTCTTAGTCAAGCATAAGACACATGATCACGAAGAGTTCACTACTCAGGAAGACATGGGTTAGCAAGCTTATTTTTATGCCTTTGGGAAGGCAGTATTCTCAAATCACTCTAAACTGATGATTTCCACTCTCAGAAGGAGCCCTGGTGGTGCTCTGGGTTAGGCAGTGGGCTGCTAATAGCGTGGTCACTTCAAACCTACCAGGCTCTCCTGGGGAGAAAGATGAGGCTGTCTTCCCCATGGATGTTTATAGTTTCGGAAACCCTACACTGGGTTGCTCTAAGTGAGAATTGATTTGATGGCATGGGCTTGTTTTTTTTGTGTGTTCTAAGAAGAGAACTTCAGGAGAGCTTGACCCAAATCAGTGTGGACAGCAGTTAAATTGCAGGTAACTGCTTTCTATAACTGGACCTGTATTACAAGTTCCATACACACAAAAAGCCAGTTGCTTTGTGTATTTCAATTCTTGGCGACCTCATGTGTTTCAGAACAGAACTGCACACCACAGGGGGTTCAGTGCCGGCACTATTGAAGTAGCTGGCCAGATGTTCCTTCCAAGGCACTTCTGGGTGGATTTTAACCCTCGACTTTCCTGTTCACAGCTGTGGGTTTAACCATTTGTGCCCCTCAGGGAACAATTATAATGAAATGAACTTAACAGCATGAGGTTGAGGTGTGTGAGCTAGACCAGGAGTCGGCAAATTGTGGCTCTCCAGCCATATTGAGGCTTTTTCCGCATGTACATGTGGCTCAGAAGTAAAACTGAAAACGAAAAAGAAAAAGATCATAGTTTCATGTACAGGTTATTTTTCAATGATTTTGTTTGTAAAAAATAATTAGCTCTTCCATCTCAAAAGTGTGCTGACTCTGAACTAGACTCCCTGCATGTCAGTGGCTTTACTTACGTGTTACAACAAGGTTGAAAGATTATAGGAGCAAGGTACAATGTTGTGGTCATTCATGTTTTATCATCGGGTGTGAATTTTTACTTGAGTGGAAAAATTCTCATTTAGTTACTGTGATTTTCCACAGCAGTTGGGACTTCTAGCCAAGTAGATTATTTGATGCAAATTTACCTGCTACACCAGTGGTTCTCCACCTTCCTAATGCTGCGACCCTTTAGTGCAGTTCCTCATGTGTGGTAACCTCCCAACCATAACATTATTTTCATTGCTACTTCATAGCTAATTTTGCTACTGTTATGAATCAGGAGATCCTTGTGAAAAGGTTGTTTGACCCCCAAAGGGGTCGCTACTCACAGTTTGAGAACTGCTATGTTATTCCCCTTGCATAACCTTCCTGCTATCTTGTAATTCTCACCCGTCTCAAAACAGTATATCCTTTCATGCCTCTGGGCCTTTGTATGTGCTGCTTCCCCTGCCTCTTGCCTGTCAACTTCAGTCCCCTGGGAGGACCAATCCTGATCTTGCCTGATTCTTTTGCTTTTGCTTAGACCAACCCAGACCAATGAGTCTGCCCTTGTCTGTATCACCATTCTTTTGATCATACGTGTTTCGGTGCTCACCGTGCTACCTGGCTGCTCTCTCAGTGTTGGAGTGCTGCCACAGACTGTGGCTCCTGGGGAACAACCATGCCTCACACAACGTCTTACTGTTTGACATCCAGGTCTACGCAGACAACCTTACACACAGAAGGCACCGGTGGGGATTTGTTGATCTAATCATATATTTTGAAATGCTATTTGAGCTAGATTTTGCTGCATAACATGCCACCCCAAAACTTCCTTAATGTAGGCCATGATTGGCTTCTGGGGCCATCCAAGTCTCCCTGACTTGGCTGGTCTTTGGTGGCTTGGCTCACATGCCCATGGTCACCCGGTGAATTAGCCAGAGGTTAAATGATCTATGACAGCCTTCCTCACATGTCTGGCAGTTAGCAGACTGTTGGCTTGGGGGATAGGAATGATGACGGCATATCTCTCTCATCATCCAGGAGGCTAGCTCAGGCTGGTTTTTCCAGAGTAAAGCCTATTGTGCAAAGCCCTTCCCAAACACTCCTTTGTCACTTCCATCACGATCCCGTTTCCAATCAGGCGTATGGCCAGCCCAGACTCGGGAAGAGAAGTCCAGAAGTGAAAACAGTATAGAGGAGTAGAACCAGCCTGGTGAATCTCTGGGTAAGCGCTTGTCTGCTAACAGAAGGTGTGGCAGTTTGCACCTAGCAGCACTGGGAGAACGGTATGACCGTGTGCTTCTATAAAGGTTTCTAGCCTGGGAAAACATGGGGCAGCTCTCTCCATCCTATAAGGACAGTGGGTGATAAAGGAAAAGGGAGGATTGTGTCTACTTAAATGGATTTTAACTGTCTAGGCAACTTTCAAATTTGATATTCCCTCAATCGTATTTTTGCATTTTCAAAAAAAAAAAAACCAAACACAAAAATCCTGGGTATTGAAAACTAGAATCAATTCGAATTAAAAATTTTCCTTCGTTTTACTTTTCCCTTTTCTTTCTTCTTCAATGGAGAGAAGCCTTTGTCAGAAAGAAATTTATTCTCCAGAAAAACCTACGAAGATTTTCTTATGAGGAATGGTGTTGGACTAAATGAATTTCATTCTTGAGAGGCCTCTCTGTTCCTTCTAGGAGAATCGTGAAGACATCCACCCTGCAGCTGTTCCCTGGTGTGATGTAGACACCATGGACCATGGTTTCTCTCAGTGCTTGTGAGAGTGGAAAGGGAGGGCTGGAGGTGGTGCCAGTGGGAATGTCAGGCAGGAGTGGGGCATAGGAGTGAGCAAAATATGTAGATTAGATACCAGAATGGGAGAATGGGGCAAAGTTTGGAAGTTTGAGTTCCAGTCTACCTAGATCAGTAGTTCTCAACCCTCCTAATGCCGCAACCCTTTCATACAGTTCCTCATGTTGCGGTGACCCGCAACCATAAATTATTTTCATTGCTACTTCATAACTGTAATTTTGCTACTGTTATGAATCATAATGTAAATATCTGATATGCAGGCATATTTTCATTGTTATAAATTGAACATAAAGCATAGTGATTAATCACAAAAACAATATGCAATTATATATTGTGAAATATGTGTTTTCCAATGGTCTTAGCCACCCACGTGAAAGGGTCTTTCAGTCCCCAAAGAGGTCACGACCCACAGGTGAGAACTGATGACCTGGATGGTAGGAGAAAACGAGAAGAGCTAGAGAAGGTGGTTCTTGAGAAGTGTTGGTGTAACTTATGATGGGGCAGCCTTTGAAGGTCTTTCACATTTTAATCAAGTTTAGATCCTTGTTCTAAAAGCTCTTTGGCTAATGAGCTGTGTTTCCCTGAATGGCAATCAGTTCAGGGACTGAGGCACAGACAACACCAACTACATTCAGTTCCCAAAATTAAAAGTCTCAAATGTATAACTTATTGCTAAAAATTCAGAACCTTTGGAGATATGTAGAGAGATGGAGCCTTTTCTGGTGAATATTCATGTAGAGAGGAACCCTGGTGGCGGTGGTTCTGGATTGGGTCGCTAACAGCAGGGTCAGCAAGTCACATCCATGTCGATTGTCATTTATGTTGTCTGTCGATTTCTCATACACTTTGTCTTTCCTAATTTGTGCATATGATCAGGAGAGACCAGTCCCTGGGGAAGGGTATCATGTTTGGTAAAGTGGAAGGCCAATGAAAAATAAGAAGGCCCCCCAGGAGATAAATTGACGCAGTGGCTGTAACAGTGGGCTCAGGCACAGGAACAATTGCGAGGATGGCCCAGGACCAGACAGTGTTTCCTTCTGCTGTGCATAGGGTCGCTGTGGTTTGGAACTTAGGCAATGGCCCCTGACAATGTATGTCAGACTACTTTATGACTGTTTAGAAGCTATGCCACATTCTTCTTCATATCATCCAGCTTCCCTGATGATTTGCTCCTCAGATTGAATAATTACATTGAGAAGAGACAACCCTGACACACCTTTTCCTGATTTTAAACAATACAGCATTCCCTTGTTTCATTTGCAAAACTGCCTCAGGGTCCCCATACAAGCTCCACATGAGCACAATCAAGTGTTCTGGAATTCCCATTCTATCTTCTAAAGGCTTCAATAGTTGGTTATGATCACAAGTCAGATACCTTGGCATAGTCAATACCCACCCCCTCCCAACTTCCTCACTATTCTATTTACACCAGACCAAAACATGGTTTTGGAATTCTTGAGGAACTTTTATTGCATTCTTTTTAGATATTCTTTGAGTTTGAGAGACAAAAAGCAATCTAAAAAGTCAAGATAAAGATTGTAAGTTGGACAAGAAAAATTTTCCTGATGAATTTTTTATAGAACCACCCTTGCTACCGTTGAAGAACGAGCTGGATGTGATGGGGGTGGGGGGGGGTGGAGGGCATTCCTTAGGACAAATTGCTGACCTTTTTCTCACCATTAAAGTTTTCCATTTTCTTAAGTTTTTTACAATAAATCTTTGTGATCATCCTGTGTCATTCAAGAAAATCTATCAAGATTACCCCTTGGGCATCCCAGATAGCACCTCCATAACCTTCTAAACTGATCTCGCTGCCTTGAGTTTAACTGGTCCAGCAGATGCCATTAGAAACCACTGCTGTTTTCATAAAAAACATAATCATTTAAAGTTTTATTGGCCTGCAATCTACATATCATACAATTCAATAGTCCAGACCCATCAGGAGGAGTTGTACAATCATCACCACAATGCATTTGAGAACTTCTTCTTCATCCTTGTACTCATCATCATTAGCCCCCCTAGCCTCTCTCGAACTCCTCCAAGGAACCATTCATCCGTTTACTGTCTCTATAGATTTATCCATCCTGGATTTCATTGAAAAGAAATCAGAAACTATTAAAAGTGAGAACCAGTTTAAAACGGATCCAAAGGGAGATCAAATGACAAGGTGTTACATTTTAGCTTCGATGCATCCACAAGAATCCACCTTGCCATGCGTTTGCATGAGAGCAAGGCTGTTCACACCCTTGGCGGGCTGCGTGAGATGGATGGAAGCCGCTATTTTCATGGAATCTTGCTCTCTGAGTCACATCAGCAAATCCAGGACTTGTCCCTGCTTGTAATTTGTTCCATAAAATTGTCTCTGTTAGCTCTGACCTTTCTTGAAAGACCAATGGAAAAATCAGTTCATTGCGCTAGCTGATATTCATGAAATACTTTTGGCATTTGTGTTTGACAGGGCTCTTTAGATAGACAAAACCAGATTGCTAGTAATTATATAATATAATATATATTATAAAGATAGATATACAACACAAGAAATGAACTGTTAAATTATATACAGATATATAATACAAGCAATGAACAGTTAAATTATAAAGCAGTACAAATGGCTCAATGCAACTCACTCCTGTGAGAGAGTTGTGAGACACTGGCAGTCCTTTAAGTCTTGAGAGCTGCCAGTCCGTCCTCTGTAGAGAGCTAGGCTATGTACAAGCACAGGCAGCAAACAGCAAGGCAGGTCAACTGTCAGCCAGCTCACCAACCGTCGGTCCTCAGCTCCAGAGATGTACATTCCAATCATGTAGACTTAAAGGGACCTCAACTTACAGAGACACAGTCCACCGGTTAGGCGTCCCACAGGTAGTATAGCCTCTAAATTGAGGCATAAAACAAGCACGGCAGCCGTACACTGGTCCGATGATCAAAGAGCAAGAAGACAAGAAAGGCGAGGCTCACTGAGCCATTTATCTCTCCGCCCTTCAATTAATCCCACTTGTGTTTATCCGCCAGGCTGGCACAATAAACTATTTCAATCCACCCCTTGCCAACCCAGCACCTGTACACAATTCTTTAGCCATATATACTTATATAATTCCGGACATTGATGAAATCACACTTATACCTATCATCAATCATCTAATATGCATATAAATGAAAACACATTGAGTCCAATTGTATCTGATATATCATACCTCAACAAAGGAAAGATAGGCAATAAGCACATAAAAAGAAAATACATTGACAATTACAAACCTCACTTTTGCAACTGATCATGTGGTCATAATTGATAGGTAGAACTACCTTCTACTACTACCCATTCTGTATTACCTTTGCCCTCAGCAAGCACCTCAGCTGGCTATGGTTTTTTGCCTGGTGGGGTGACCCAGACCATTCCTGAGGGGTCTGGGTCATTATAAGTCCTGTCAGGATTGGGTTGCTGTACTTTACCATTTACTTTAATCCCAGGGCATGGTAGCACTAAGAGTCGACCTATGGGGTCTCCTGGATTCCAGACATAGTCTTCTTTGCCTCCATTATGTAACACCAGTCCAATTTCTCCTTGGTAATCAGGATCAATCACACCACTTAGTACAGTGACACCCTTCCTGACCTGTTGATCCAAAGGCATGAGAAGCCCAGGGGGCATTCTCAGCTGCCAGTTCAGTGGAATCCATGCTGTGTTTCCAGGTGGGAGAGTTCCTTCCTTCGGGACCAGGACCTCCAGACCTGAAGAACACAGGGTTGCTGGGACAGGAAGCAAAAATGCTGCAAGGGGATCACTAGGAGTAACTGAGTGGTGCCACTCCAGCTTCCACCCCTTGGTTCCTGGACCCATGAATGCTGGCTATTGGAGACACAGCACCATATATTGGCCGCTGGTTTAGAGCGTATACAGCTTCCTGGAGAACATTGCCCCAGCCCCGCAAGTTGTTGCCACCTAGTTGGCATTCATAGAGTTGAAAGCTTGTTGAGGCAAGACATTCACTGAAAATTGAAAATGACAAACCATGCGACATCCTAACTTCAGGAGCTATTGCATTCATGGGAAGTCTATGGCATCCTTCCACCAGTTTCTGGACTTTGGCCAATTTGTTCACTGTGGTCTGAGGTCTTTCTTCTCTTGGCTCATGTTTGAGGCCTTCCCAATTTTCCTTAAAATACCCAAATCATTGGAAACTTTGGTTTAGTGTGGGCCACCACTCAGGAGACAACTCAAAGTTCTGTTGATTTGGGAAGATGTCCACTTGAGTTTTGTTCAAATTTTAATATTAGTCCCAAATCATTTTGTTTTCATGGCACAAAAACCATCCTGGGTTTTTGTTTTGTTTGTTTTGGTTTATTTTGAATGCACCTTAATGAGATTAAGTATATTACTGAGAGAACTTGTCTTCAGTCACCTATTATTTGCAGACTTGCTTAAACATGCTTTAAACCTGCGCATATATGGACTAGACCCTAGTGGTCATATTTTTTACTTACTCTCATATTCGATTAAAAAAATAAGAAAGCAATCCAGGATAGGACAATGGAGGTCAGGAACAGCATAGAAAACAACCCCTCTGAAGAAAGAAACAAAAACAAATCAGGTTTATTTATGTATTTACTAAAGATAAAAGAAAAAAACATGCTTAAAGATCTTACTATCTCCATGAGCAAATGTGGACAATCAGAACAAACTCACTCCCACTGGGCCAGTTGTGTCTCAGAGCGACCCTATGAAACAGTGCAGAACAGCTCCTGTGGGTTTCTGAGACCGGACTCTACGGTAGTCAACTCTTTATGTGAGAAGAGGAGTGGCTGGTAGTTTCAAACTGCTGACCTTGTGGTCAGCAGCCAAATTGGTAATCCACTTCTCTATCCAGGGTCCTTAAGGAAGTATGGAAGTAAATGCTGCAGCAGAATTGAAGAACACAGAAGGTCAGCCAAAAGTAGTGCTACAATACTGTAGAACCTCTATTAAACAAAATACAAACATGTGAAGCTATTGTTTCTCAACATATCCTCCATCTAGGTCAATACATTTCGGAAAGTAGCATTTCCATCTTCTCTAACCAAAAGAATTCTGTGCTCTTTCATTCATATGACATCAACATGGCAGTTTGGGCTCCTTGAGAGATTCAGTTCATGTACCTTTGGAATGGGCTTTCGGTTTGAGGAGCGAAAATTAGTGTGAAGGGGTCAGGTCAGGGCTGCAGGGCGAATGCATGAGACCAAGGAAAGCCTCACATGCTAGATCTTGCTACCCTCAAAAAATGGACGGGTAGATTGTCATGATTTAGAAAAAAATCCTCATGAATTTTTACCTACCTTTCCCCAACAATGCAATTTCAATTAAAAAAAAAATCTTCCTACTGAGCCCCACTGGTCATCCTGTGTCCTTTGAGGACATCTCTCAAGAGGACCCCTCTCACAAGAATCCCAAAACTCTATTATCATACTTTTCTGACCTCCCCTTTCTGCTTTCTCTTTAGCCCAGGAGGTCCACTCAGAAGCCACCTCTGTCTTCACCGGATCTTCCTTTCTGGACCATATTGGTAAATCCACGACTCATTCCTTAATTACTATTCGGTCCACAACATCATCTTTATTAGCTTTGATCTTGCTTACAAGACTGACAAATGATTAGCTCTTTCATCTAGCTTATTTTCAAGCAATGCTTTTGGCACCCACGGAGTTGAAAGCTTACAGAGATCCTAGTGTCAGTAACCATTATATCAGTGGTAATTGTGCGGTTTTCTTCCACTGATTCCTGGACGTCAGCCACAGGTCGTTCATTGATTGAAGTCGAAGGCCTTCCTTTTCCTGCCTCATCTTTGAGGTCTTCCTGGCCTTCTGTAAAATGCTTGATCCATCTAAAAGCTCCTGTTTTATGTGGGACAGAGTCCCATAAAGCCATCGTAGGGCACCAATGATTGGGGAAGATATCCACCTGAGATTTGCTAAAAATGTGCATTAGCTCAAGTCTCAAAATCACCTCCCCTTCTCTCTGCCACCATAGCACACGAAAAAGCATCTGTTTTTTTTTTTGAAGGCCCCAAATGAGACGAAGACGAGTGCATTACTGAAAGACCTTGTCTGCAGCCATCCACTTCTCACAGGAACACATCTAAACACATCTGGTCTAGAATGCACCTGTACACATATGAACTGAGACCTTAGTATCAACACTTTTTCTTTGCCCTCATTATCACTTGGCCTGCTGACATCATTTTATTTTCTTGGTTCAAGATCCAATGAGACAGTTCAGTTAATTGACACATCTTTTTATTATTATGAATAAATCATTTTATTGGGGGCTCTTATAATAATCCATATATCAATTGTATCAAACACACTTGTCTATATGTTGCCATTATCATTTTAAAAACATTTTCTTTCTGCTTGAGCCCTTGGTATCAGCTCCTCTTTTTTCCCTCCCTCCCCCACTCTCCCACTCTCGTGAAAGCCTGATGAATTATAAATTATTATTATTTTTATATCTTACACTGCGGTCACCCTTCACCCACATTTCTGTCATTCGTCTCCCTGGGGGTGGGGGTGGGGCAAAGTCTTTTAATGTTTTCTTTAAGTTTAAAGAAGCCTTTGTCTTTTATGGTATTGACATATCTGAAAAACATAAGTAAATTAGTTTTAAAATGTCTCTCAGTTTGGGTTTCTCTGAGTTTTGCTCATAATAAAATTCAGATGATGTATTTGGGGCTGAATTGCTTTCTAAAGCTCCCCGTCTATTTGATCTCTTGACCTTCTCTTCTCCCCAGGTTATCAATGGTCATATGTAGGCTGGATGGTGTTCTATTAGTAAGACTGTCTGTGTAGGGTCATCTATTGGATTATCACAAGTGAGCCAATCAGTAGTTTATTCTGCCTGAATATTAATGAGAGCCATTAAGAAGACAGCTAGACAGAGCAAGAGCACTAGAAAGAAGGAGAGAGAGAGCTGAGTCATCCTCAATGGCAGAGCACCAGAAGGGAGCTCAAACGATGCCAGCTTCTCAGGGGACGACTATTAGGAATGTGCCCGAGCTACCAGAACCAATTTCAGATCCAATAGAGCAACTGTTGTATCTTAAACAATGTTCCAGTTCTTTGTGAGACCTGACGGTGTAGCTGCCTCTGTTCCTGACCCCCTGTAGCTCTCATTAGTTGTGATAACCTAATTTTCTCTCCTCTCTCCACCCGGAATCTCCAAGCGAGTTAAATGAATGCAGGTTATGATTTACATCAAACCATCCAACCCCGCTGCCATTGGGTTGGTTCCAACTCCTAGACTAAAATTAAAAAAGAAAAACTTACTGGCATTGAGCTGGTTAAAAATAGAAAGCCTTTTTCTCCAGTGGAGCAGCTACTGGTTTCAAGTGGCTGACCCTGCACTTGGCGTCCAGTGTACCACCCACTATGCTGTCACTTGATGACAGTGGGTTTGTGAGTTTTTCTAACCCATAGTGACCCAATGTAGTGTTTATGAGACTGTAGATCAGCGGTTCTCAACCTGTAGCAACCCCTTTGGGGGTCAAACAACCCATTCACAGGGGTTGCCCGATTCATAACAGTAGCAAAATTACAGCTATGAAGTAGCAATGAAAATAATTTTATGGTTGGGGGGGTCACAACAACATGAGGAACTGTTTTAAAGGGTCGTGGCATTAGGAAGGTTGAGAACCACTACTGTAGATCTTCAAGGGAACAAGCAACCTCAACTTGGTCCTGTGAAGCGGTTGGTAGGTTTGAACTGCAGACCTTGCAGTTAGCATTCCAATGCTTACCAGACAGTGCCAGTAGGGCTCCTTTACAACTTACACCCAACCCAAACTAAACTCACAGCCATTGAATGGATTCCTACTCAAGGTGACACTTTCAGGCAGAGTAGAAGTGCCTCTGTGGATTTCTGAGACTGAAAATCTTTGCAGGATTAGAAAGCCTCATATTTCCCTTGAGGAGCACCTGGGAGTTTTGAACCTCTGACCTTGTGGATAGCAGTCCAGGACTTCTCTTATAGAATCATGTAATATAAAATAGCTATGGCTATTTTATAAAATGAAAATTATCAGAATACATATAACCTATACAACATCAAACTCACCATTGAAAACATGTAAGTGTGTGGTTTTTAATATGTTCACCATGATGTGTGGCCATGCCTTTTATCTATTACCAGGCCATTTCCATCACGCCACATAGAAACCTCAGACAGCAGTAGTCGCTTCCAGTTTCCTTCTCCCCACTTCCCCTGAAAAACAGTAGTCAAGGTTCTGTCCATGCATTAGTCTATCCTGAGTGCTTCATATAAATGAAGTCACACTATATGTGAACTTGTGTGCTCCCCTTCTACTCTACTTAACATAATGTTTTCAGGGTTCATTTATATTATAACATGTAATTGTACTTCATTCCTTTTTCATGACTGGGTAATATTTTGCCTTGCATTACAATGTGTGTCCCCTGCCTCTCTGAAAGAAGAGCAATCCTATGAGGTGCTCCCTTCTTTCTACTCTCTTGGGACAAGAGTTAATGGTCTCCTTTCACTGCATCTTCCTCCTTCTCCAGTGACTCCAAAGGCATCAGCGGCCTCCTCGAAGGGTAGCACAGGTGTTAAGATTCTAACTTTCATCTTGGCACATCGTTCTCAAACATACTTGTTTCAAATTCTGTCTTCCCTGAATGGCGTGAATCTAACCATTAAGGAAAATTAGCAAAAATTTGAGAGCAATATGTTGTATGTCTGAAAACCTAGCAGAGTCTGCCTCAAGTCACGTGACCAAATGAAATTTCTTGTGATAAAAGAAAATAAAAAGAAGGAAAGAAAAACCTCAACATGGGAAGATGAACACTGGCAGAGAAATAGCAGCATCTTAAAAATCTTTTGTGATTTTGCAACTTAGCAGAGCCTAGAGAAAGGCAATAAGCTGTTCCAAGATTGTAGAACATTGTCTGCATTTGCATGTTCAATCCAAGGCAATAAAGAAAATACAAATTGTATATCAAAACATCTTTTTTTCCTAAATATACAGGTAAGGGCACATGGCTGTGGATTTTCAGTTGAAAGTGATATGAAAACACTTGAATCTAAAATGACATGCAGAGTGAGTTTTATACTTCATTCTTGTTACTATATGTGCTCTGGAATACTTGGCTCTCAAGTTTTTCTTTAATCTATCTACCTATGTAGGTATTTGTGCATTTTCTACCTAGCCATCCACCTTTCCATCTATTTATCGGCATTGGTTTGAGTGTGGCTAGTGATTTTGTGGGAAGGCAGTGAAAAGGAGGAAGGCCTTCGATGAGATGGACGGACACCGTGGCTGCGTAATGGGCTCAAGCACAGGAACCATTGTGAGGGTGGTGCGGGACCAGGCAGGATCTGTGTGTTGACTAGATAAACAAATCCAGTGACACTCATATATGTGTTAAAAAAAGATATTTATATCGAGAAGTAATCGAATGCCCAGGGAAGGGGAAGAGAGACCGAAGACGCTCTTGGGAGGGTTTTTAGTGGCAAGCAGCAGGTGGGCAGAATTGACCTAGGGTGACAGGGTGTATACTGGAAACTGAGGCTGGGTGCCAGAGAACACCAGGAGACTGAACCCTGGATCTTTGGGGCGCACTGCATGCTCTAGGCTGCACTGGTGAGAATTCATATGGCAACTCCTCTAGGGGAACTGGACTCTACCTGAGACACTTTTGTAACCTGAAGACTTAAACCAGAGAACACCTGGTGTCTGAGGAAGCAGAAGACAGCTGTCCCCAGAGTGGTGTACTGTTGGTTGGCAGACAAACAAAGTGCAGCTACATGAACACCCTGTGTGCTGCATTAAACTATCCATTATTCCGGCAATCCTCTGATGGCCATTCTGCTATCTTTTGCTTAGGCATGTCTATATTGGGGCATATCGTAGAGGTGCACTGCCATTGGGGGGTACCTCTTGAAGCTGTGCTACTTGTTTCTCTGTTTTTCGGTAGATGGAACCCAGGATCATTGAGCCTATAGGGAAATAAAATATAACAAAGACTTGCGGGGAGGGGCAATGTCGAGGGGTGGGAGAGAGAAGAAGGGGATGAGGTCAACAAGTCCAGGAAGGAAAAGTATGTTTGGAGACTGATTATGGAAGCAATCGCACAATTATGTTTGACATGATTGAACTATGACATGATATAACATGTATTCACTCCCCAGTTACAGTAAATTAAAAGACAAAACACTAAAGCCTAGTTCTAACTGAAGAACCATCAGTTCTTACATCATGGCCTTGCTTGATCCTCATGAAATGATCCCTGCAGATATAAGCATGCTACAGCAAAGTGTGGTGAAGAAAGCAGATGGTGCCTGGCTACCAATCAAAGTAGTGTCTGGGGTCTTAAAGGCTTGTATTTGAACAAGTAGCCAACTAAGTGAGGAGTCAACTAAGTCCGCAGGGAAGAAGCACGTCAGTTGCGTGATCCAAAGATGACAATTACAAAATTCAAATATAGTGAAGAGAAGAGTATCAGAGCTAAATTTATGAACACCCAATTTGTAGAAGACTGTGGAGAACAGTGGGAGCCCCAAACCCATCCGCAGAGCATCTAGTCAGACCCAGTCGCTGGCAGATCGGCTCGAGCCACAGGCAAGAGTCTTGAACAGCCTTACTGTCAGGCAGAGACCATAGTAATGCTGATCATGCTGGACCAAACTAGACACTGGCCAGTGGATCTCCCTATAGACACAATCTGATACATGTCATAGGTGCAAGGATCTCTTACTTGTTCTATGGCAGAAATTTCCTCCCTGACTTTTTGGATGTTGATGGGGGTCTTTTCCTTCGTATGGGTTTTTATACTATTATGTTTTCAACCTGACCACCTTAGCATGATTCTGTCTTTATTGTTTTCTGTTGTGTCTCCCAGCTGTGAAGCACAGGAGGAGTGGATGTATAATGAGAATAACTGATCCAGGGGGTTGTAGGGAATGCAGGGGTTGGCCATAGGGAAGGAAAGGGGATTTCGGGGTAAACAATGAAGACGTGAGGGGGAGTGCATTGGAGCTGATTACGATTGCACAACTCATTTTGAAGGCCAGTTAGCCATGGGATGCGGGGGTGGGGTGAGGGATGCTCTAAGATTGATGTGGTGATGATTGGACGATTCTCCTTGATATGATTGAACGGTTTGAACTACTGAATTGTATATGTAAATTATGTGCCAATAAAACTGTTGGGGATAAAAAGGAGTAATTGTATATCAGGAAAACAGCGCAGTCTAACTGAAGTTCAAGTCCCTTGTCAGACTCACAAAGCCACATGCAATGATGCAGAATACAAGAGTACCTCTGACCAAGGGATGCAAAGCCCCGTGGATCCAATGGCGGTGGACGCATCTCTGGAGCTCTGGTAGAAGCGTGGCTCTCCAGCAGGAAGGTGAAGGCAGAGGGTGTGTGTGTGGGGGGTGGGGGTGCTCCCAGAACCCTCCTTATGAGAAGACCATGCCCAAAAAGAGTCACCATTAGGCATGAGCTGATTGGCAGGCTAAACTCCACCCCATACACTTTTATATCTCTTCAAGTTGACATGAAATGATGTAACTCCCACAGCCAGGCAATGCTTCATCCTGTTGTGTATAGCATCACGTTGGCTCAGAAGTGACTAGATGGCACCTAACAGCAAGTCGTTTCTGGTGGTTTGCTTCAGGCTACTAGCTGACAGGGCAGTGATTCAACCCTACCAGCCACTCCGTGGAGAAAGCCACTCCAGTCTGCTTTTGTAAAGATTTACAGAACGGGGCAGTTCTGCTCCGTCCACCATTGAGATGGATCAACCTGTAGTCAGTGGTCTGCTTTGCTTTGGGCTGCTCTGGCCACTGAAACACCTGTTTGGACCATTTCCTCTTTGGAGAGAGCATTCCTTTCCTTCATGCTGCTTAGTGGATGAGAAATGGCCTCTCACTGTGTCTGGCTTCCCTTATGAATGACTGAGTGTACAACACTTCCTGGTTTGCATTTTCCTTCGAGGGCAATGTGGTATAATGAACTATATTAAAGTGAGTGAATATTAAAAGCATCGTTCTGGTGAAATAAATAAAATATATTTACATTTTATTCGATGGAGGAATTTGTAAATTGAATCAGGGAATCAATTGCTGCTCCTGGGACTTGCAAACTTAATTAGACCACATAATTTTTTTTTTCAGGAGAATTTAGTGACTCTGCAGTGACTTTGTCAGAGGTAGACATTTACTGAAAATTAAATAGTCTGAAAATCAATCCTTTCCCCAGTGATAGCAAATTATACTTTCTAAACAGTATATTACAGTATTCCAAAGATTCTCATAAAAATCAATCTCTGTCCCTTACCCAGTACTTCAAAATGTTTGATACCAAATGTAACTTTTTAATGTATGTATTAACCTTGCCATGGTTAATAGTATTTGTTCAGAAAGCTTGTGGGTGTGCTTGCTCACACACTCATTGCTGAAGGTAATAAGAAAACAGACGCTTACAATTTATAAAGCACTACTTTCTGCTGTCTTTAAATAGTATAGTTGAACTCATGTCTTCATAGGGAATTGAGGTGTGTGAAATATCTCACCTCTAGATCATTCATTTTTATATGATCCCTTCAGATATTAAGCATCCAAAATATTTTCCTTTCTTTTTTTTCCCCACTTCTTAGTGGTAGACTTACCACAAAGTGTCTTTTAGCCTATTCTCTAGGTCCCTGATTGGTGCAAGTGATCAGCACCCGCTTTTGTTAACTGAAAGCTTAGAGACGGAGTCCATTCAGGGGTGCGGCAAGAGAAAGGCCTGGCCATCTGAAAAACAAAACAAAACAAAACCAGCCACTTAAAGGACCCATGGGAAAATTAAAAAAATAAAAACCTAAATTTTATTTTTTAATGGAGCACAGTTATACTCTGATACAAGTGGCTCACCATGGGTTAGAATCAACTCTATGGCAACTGGTAATCTGTTGTCTGTGTAATAAATTGGGACATCTGAAACATGCCAGAATGCACAGGCAGTTGAAGATATAATTGGATATTGGAAAACACATGACATTGCATATATGCAGGGGCTTCAAAAGTTTGTGGGAAATAAATTCACTATCTTTTTAAAATTAAAAATATTTTTTCATTATCTTTTAATACCATTGCTCCTGCTACCTTCTTGAAGCCCTCTCATTTGTTATTGTCTTATACTAACAAGTCTGTCATCCTTATCCTTTTTTACTGAAATGACTGTATCTTCAACTGCTTTCTTCCTTTTTTTTGGATGCCGTTCCTGGGCTTGGAGCATCGGCACTCCCTTTCCTCCGGCTCTTGCTTAGTTATTACCCACCTGAGTTCTGGTTGCAAATTCTTCATAAAGCGATGCCAGTCCCAACTGCCAAGGTCTGTGTTAGTCTGGGTTGACTGGAGAAAAAAATCCTGAGACACTCATATATGTGTAAGAGAGAGCTTTATATCAAAGAGCAATTGTATATTGAGAAAACATCTCAGTCCAGTCCAGGTCAAGTTCATAAGTTCAATATTAGCCCATAAGTCTGATATTAGTCTACAGATCCCTCTTCAGACTCACACAGCACATGCGATGATGTTGAATGCAGGAAAATCACAAGCTGATGGGTGAAAAGTCTTGTGGATCCAGTGGCGGTGGAAGCATCTCAACACTGGCTCGGGTTTCCACGTGGTTCCTCCACCTCTCTGAGTGTGTCTTCTCAACGCAGCTCCACATGGCTTGTCAACAGAGTATCCCGCCTCCAGGGAGGAAGTGAGGAAAACTCCCAGAATCCTCTTGAGAAGGCCATGCCCACAAGGAGGCATCAATCAGGCTTTGACCCAACTGACAGGCTAGACTCCACCTCTATTAACTATTTATCAAGGTGACGTGAAATAATGTATGCAACTACCACAAGGTCCTTGATGATTAAGTTCTCTTCTGACCCTTACATTGCCCCTCACAGTCATTGTGACAAGTAATTCACTGTTGTTCAATGTTTTGTGCCGTCATTTATTGCTTTATACCCATTCATATCCAGCAAGCACCGCATCATCTCTGTGAGGGTGACGATCACATTTTATATTTGTTCCTGTGTTTGAAATCATCCAGCCCCATGCCTTATACTTCAAAAGTAATTGTATGTTGAGTGTCTGATGTGAGATACTTGCCTTCTTCCCACTTAGAACTGTGAGGCGCAAATACACTACTGTAAGGTACACTACTACTGGATGCTCTAAAACCAAACCAAACTCATGCCATTGAGTTCAATGCCATTCATAGCGACTCTATAGGACAGAATAGAACTGTGCACTGTGGGTTTCTGAGACTGATTTTTACAGGAGTAGAAAGCCTCATTTTTTCCCTGAGAAGTGGTGGGTGGTTTTGAACTGCTGACCCAACAGCTGACCAAGGCTCTAAAGGGAGCAAATTCCTCATATCCTAGATTCTTAGCTGTAATCAAGTTTATTGAATTTTCTGTTGAAAAGCAGGGGCTCGAAATCAAGTGACCTAAAGAGGGCCCCGTGGAGCTCATACACAGACCAAGAGGCAGTCCTTTGAACAGAACAAGGGATCTAGGGCCGTTTAACTCGGGAAAGATGGGTGTCAGGGCTGTATCGTTTTGCCGTCCTTACTTCAAACTGTGTGCCGAGTAAGCTGAGAAGCTGCACTGTGATGATGAAGAGCTGAGCACAATTAAGTGTTTGAATGACTGCTGCTGGTCCATGCACGGGTTCCGCGTGGGAACGGTTGTGTTCTGGAAGTGTCCTTCTTCCCGATGTTATCCATAGCTCGCTATGATCCATACACTGGAATGTCTCTCCATGCCAATACAACACAAGTAAGCATCTTTCTGGTGTTCTCTGCCTTCAGCCAAGACCCCCGACATCAGCAATCATATTTCTCATTCCATGACTTCATATGAATCTGGCTTCAATTTCTGATAGTCTTTCTGATCTCAAAGGGAATGAATATTTTCAACCATCTGCTTGCCTTTTTTTCCCATCTCAGAAAAAGTACTCAAAGTACTTTCATGTTTTAAATATTTACACCTTTACTATAACACAGTAGTTATACAAAGAGAATTTCAGAGGGTTCAAATCCTTCAAAAGTACTTTCCCCCTGTTCCCTCCCCGCCCAACTCCCCCTTTCACACAAGCCCAGCCTTCACCCTCTGCAGTCGTCTTTTGAGTGTAATTCAGTCAGCTCTGCTTTCAGTGAAGTAACCTCTTTTCTTTCTCTCAAACTCTTTGAAAGTTCCTTTGGGAGTTTCAAATCATCCCTTCCAGACATCGCATCTTATTCCTCAGGGTAGACTCATCAAGCCATCTACCCTCTTTGCAAAAGGCTCTGATTAACAGGCCATTCTAGTCACCCAAGACCTAGGAGGATCATCTTACACTTGGGAGAAGCTCCAAACTGGTGTCTCTAACCTGGAGGTCCACCCACCTGGCAGGACCTCCACTTAACCTAGGAAAAGTCAACCTAGGTCATGGCCTAAAAGAAGCCAGGCTTGACTCACCTGTTGACCAGAAGTGCTCCCCTGAGAAGGGCCGGGGAGGAGGGTGCGTGTTAGAGTGCTGAGGGTGGATTGGGATGTGCCAAGGGGAGGGTAGGCCAAAGCCTTTGAGAAGGCGCTTAACTTCACTGTAATTTTATACTTGGGGACAATGTTAAACATGGTTATTTTATGGTACAAATGGCTGAGAATCAGGCTGAAGACGCAGTGCTTTTCCGCATGCTGGATAAAGTGGAACTCAGAATGATTAGAATCTTCTAGAGCTGGGTGATATTTCATGTGTATCAAAAATGGACAATTGAAGACATCATAATGGAGGGATACTGTGGAACAAGAGTGTTTGCTCTAGTTCAGTCCTTCTAGTCTTCTAGATTTGCAAAGGGACTTCACCGAGATTAACCTACAATTTCCCAACCCAGGAAAAAGCTGCAAATGCACAAGTCTCTAAGCTATGTTCAAATTCTCTGTGCAGGGAAGGAAAAAATGCGTGAAAAATGAGATAGTATATGAGACGCCTTTAACATTTACCTATGCTCGAAAGAGTGATAAGCTCATACAAACATTCTTGTATCCTTTGCATGAAAGGCGGCTTAATCAGTGAGCATGCATGTACATACATGATACTAGAAGGGAAGATTTATGATCACTCAGTGACTAGGGAAAGATTGCTTCAGAAAACATAAATCACTGGAAATCTAAATAATAGCTTTCCTTAAGGGGTTTCTAGAGAATTTACATGTGAATTGGATCCTGGAGCATTAGATTTGTATTTAATTCGTCTTCAAGAAATATTGGATTTGTGTATGAGATTGTACTTTTGAAATGAAATTCCAATGACAATAAATTGGTTAGGTCTTTGAGACATTGTTATTAGAATCTGTTATTCTATTGAGCTGTTTCTTGCTCTAAATTCAGCTTGTCGCCATGGTATCAAGAATCTGACCTCAAGTGGATTTTCTAAATAATCCCTTGTAATAAAGACCACGGTTGTTCGAAATGTGAAAAGAAATCACAGGTGGAGGGCCAAAGAAGAAAACAGAAGCTGGAAACTGTAATTCAATAGTGAAATTCTTTTCCTTGACTTCTTAAAGCTGTTTCTTCGTCAACAGGATCAATGTATACAGATAACTATGATGATTTCCTAGGGCCTGTGCTCAAACCTACTGTAACCATCAACGTACCCACGTGTATGCCTGTCTTTACTGACTCAGTGGCCAATTCAGACGGCCATTTGTGATTCATTTGTGTCATTATGGAGGACCAAGAGACAGTGGGGGAAAAAAGTGAGTGGCTGTCGAGTTGATTCCAACTCATGACAAATTTACATCTGACAGAAGGAAACGTTGTCCAAGCCTTGTCACCTTCACGATCTTTCATGTGTTTATGCTATTTTGATTATTGTGTCAATTCATCTAATTAAGGGAGTCTCTCATTTTTGTTGACCTCTTACTTTACTAAGCATGCCTTGTTTTCCTATTAAGAAACCATAGAGAATAAGTTATTGAAATCTGATTTAAATGCCCCCAGCAAGTGATTTTCCTTATCTGAAACCCAATGTCTGTATCTGTACCTATTACCCATTGCCATTGCCATTATACCAGCTCGTAGTGACCCCCCAGGACAGAATAGACTGTAACCCTTATGGAGGCGTCCTTCCACAGCTTCTTTATCTAAAGGGGACAGATCTTTCTGTGAGCTCTCTTCTTCGCCGTGGACCGTTCGTTCAAACTTTGTGTGTCTTACGTCTCCTCAACAAGGGTATTTGCCTCCTGATGGGTAGAAGATTAAATGAGATAACACAAGTATGAAAAGTATGTGCTTGCTTGGCACGTGCTAAGGGCTCCATGAAGATTACCTTTCAGAATTATATGGCTAGCAATTTAAGTTATTAGCCAGGAATGACTTTGGTTTGGAAGGCAGCCTTCCACCCAGATTTTGGTATTGCTCTTCTTCCTACTAGAATTTTACTCGGTGCACCACGTGGCCATCGAATGCATCGTGTTTTTAAATCCAAACCATACAAGTAAGCTGTCATTTATCTACTTTATGGTACAGGAGGCCCAAACCACACTCACTGCCCTCGAGGCAATGCTGATTCATAGTAACACTGTCTCTCCAAGACTGGAGGGAGCCCAGTCTTTCTCTCGAGGAGCAGCTAGTGGGAAATTGGAACTGGCTGATGATGTGGGTCACAGGCTGCTGCGTAGCCACGACACCACCTGAGCTCCTTGCGTGTTACAGGAGGAGGAAAGGAGCTAGGACAAATAGCAGTCTTCTTTTTCTGGTGTCCATCTGCAGGGCGCGCAAGACTCACTTCGGAAGATCTGGTGGGCACCGTGCCACCTGGAAAGCAGCACAGAACTGACTGTCGGGGGCAGGGGTGGGTTGGTCCTGAAGAAGTGAGATTCCGCGGAGTCCAAATTCCTTTATAGACAGTCCTCTCTGCGTGACCAAAGGCCTCTTGTTTTCCTGAAATTAATCTAAAAATATTTTGTAATACCACTGTGAATAAACGGATCCACATGCCACGGTGATTGACTATCTGTTTTTGCTACCGAAACCAGCCATCTTTGGCCAGCCCTGCTGTCTTCACATTCTTCTTGATGTTTGTCCTTACGCTTAGCAACCAACCAAACGGAGGGAAACATCCAAACTTCAGAGCGAAATGTAGTATCAGTGTACTAACTGTTCCCTGGAGAAGGGCACCCTGCTTGGCAAAGTGGAGGGGCAGCAAAAAGAGAGGAAAGTCCTTAACGAGATGGATGGACACAGTGGCCGCCACAGTGGGCTCACGGGAAGGATTGCCAGGACCTCGCAAGACCGGGCAGTGTTGGCTCCGTTGTGCAGAGGGTCGCTGTGACTCCGAGGAACTTAACATTTCCACGGGCTGAATGAGTTTAGATGGCTGACAATTTTGTTTGGTACTTGTTTTTAGTTTTTGATACTCTGAATGCATGGAATTTTGGCTTTTCACTATTGACAAGCTTTCAGATCTCGGTAACAATGTGCCTTTCATGCATTGGAGATTTCTTTTATGGAAAGTGCTGGCGCCTCTCTCCGCCCAAGAACAGGCGTCATTTTATTAAAGAAGCAGCACGCCCATAACATAAACAGAACATCTGTTTATCTTACAGCTGTGACAAATTGGCTTCACTCAACCCCCAGATGTAAATATTTTTAACAGATAACTATGAAACTGCTTCTTGATTTGAAAAAAAACCTTTAAATAGAAAAAGTGTTGACTTTACCGGAATGCATACTTTAAACACGAGCTTCTAGTATGACTTTACAAAGAAGAAAGCCTCCAACGAAGGTCACTGCCATCCAGTGGATGCAAATTCCTAGCGACCCTACCGGGACCGGTAGACCTGCGCCTGGGGGTTTCCAAGACCCTACTTAGCTCCTCAAGGGAGGAGAAGACTTCCGCCATTCTCCCTTTTATGACTTATGTAATATACATTATTTAATGTTATTTAAATATTAGAATATTTAATTTTATCCATTCATTCACTTGTTTTTATTTAAAATATTTAATTAATATTTATTAAAACATTAAAACGAAACATCAAATCTATGACTTATTTAATATTATTAAATAAGTTATAAAATTACTAATTACAGAATTCTAATTTTTGGCTTCAACGTTAGAAAGAAGATGAATTTACTCCATCCCATCTTACAGACGCTAAAATAAAAAATATTTATTTTGGGGGAAAAAGTGCGGCTGCGTCTTTTCAGGCATCAAATCGAACTAGACAACAAAAGTGCTTTTGCGCTGGCTTCTGGTCAAAAGTGGCGTCACTTCCACCGTCCGAGCACCTTGGGATCGCTCAGGGCAGTTAAAGCTCATCTTCCACGAGCTCTTAGGAGAACGGGCGACGTGCGGAGGCCCCGCAGTGGGAGCCCACTTTGCCCGCGAGCGGGGCCCTCGGCCGCCGGCGCCTCCGAGGGAGCGCGTCTCCGCGGAGCCGGGCCGCAGGGGCGTCCTGCCGCCGCCGCGTCGCGGGTGGCCGGGCCCGTCCGCGGAGCTGCCCGCAGCGCGCGCCGCCTGGCCCTCGGCCGCCGCGCGTCCCCCAGCCCCGCGCCGCCGCCATGCGCTTCCGTTTCGGGCTGGTGGCGCCGCCCGCGGGGCCCGGGCCCGGCGCGGAGCTGCTGCTCGTGGGCTCGCGGGCCGAGCTGGGCGCCTGGGAGCCGCGCGCGGCCGTGCGCCTGAGGCCGGCGGGCGCGGGGCCGCCGGCGCCGCTCGAGCCGGGGCTGTGGCTGGCCGACGTGGAGCTGGCGGCCGGGGCGGCGGGCGGCGCGGGCACCTTCTGGTACAAGTTCCTGCGGCGGGAGCCCGGCGGAGAGCTCGCCTGGGAAGGTACGGGAGCGAGCCGCGCGCTCCGGGCGCGTCCCCGCCGCGGGCCGCCCAAGGGGGGGCTCACGCCCCGGCGGTTCCTCGGGGGGGGGGGCTGCCCTTGCGGCCTCTTCCCCCCACCCCCCCCGGGCCCAGCCCGTTTCCTAAGGTGCCCTCGTCGGGGCCGGTCCCCACGGCCCCCGCGCCCAGCTGCGGTCCCCACCCGTGCCTCCTGCGCGACCCGGGCCCTCTGGCTCTTTGCTCAAGCGGGCCTGAATTACTCTGTTTGGTGTCCTCCTTTGTTTTGATGCCCCCAGTTCACTTAACAAGCAAACAAAGCAGATCCACCAATGCTGAGTGTTTGGTTACCGTACACTATTTTTGGTTACATGTTGAGCGTGACCTCATTTTCATCAGCTTACTCGAGAAAGCGTTTTGGAATTTCTTTCTCGTCCTGGATGCTTGACGATTGTGACATGCCTTGCGTTTTTAAAAATACAAAAGCCACACATGCTGATTTCAACGACAAACGTCAAATACAGAAATTAGACCAAGTTTTTTTTTAAAGTGCATCCCGTACACACTGTTAAGCCTACGACCTAAAATCTCGATGTGTATTTAACAAAAAATGCATTCCATTAAATATACTCCACCTAATTTTGTATTTAAACATATGGCATTTCAGGGTCATTACACATAGTCTTTCTTTTTTAATATTTCATTGTCTGGATGCATCATTCACATTCCCAAGTGCACTTGAGCTGTTTTCAGTTTGCTTCGGGTCTAAGTTACAGCTTAATTGAAAGTCACCTTAGAGTTAACCTTTGAGCTTTGGGGAGTGCTTCTGAAGGGCAGAGCCTTGGAAGTGAAATTGGTGGGTGAAAGGGTAGGATGGCTACATTTTACCGCTGTAGACTTCCACCAAGTGGATGTGGATGTTTAGAACCCTTACGCTTTCTGCACAATCTCCGAGACCCCCAGGGGCAATTCTACCCCTTACTACAGGGTCAGTGTAAGTCAGAATGGGCTCGAAAGCAGTGGGATTTACATTTTAAATGAAAGAGGGAAGATGGCAGTTTGGCGATTGGGTTTTATTTGAACAGATAGTACACAGTACACATAATAGATAGCAAAATGTATTTGACTCATTGCATAATTCAGTGGAAGTAATACACCTGTAGAAATCATTCGAGAAAAATTAAATCATTGTGATTTGGAACCAAACAATTGGCAAGGAAGGTAAATACGCAGGAAAATGCTTAGAGTATCCTTCCTGTTTGTTTGTTTGTTTACAGTCGAGTAGCATTGATTGTCCTTTTGTGGTCGCACAGGAATGCAAAGGCGCCCTCTTCCGTTTATACCTGGGTTTACAGGGCTAATCCGCGAGCGCTGAGAAGTTTGTATTTCTAATCTTGTTTGATCAACTTTAACCTCTTCTTTTAGTCTCTCTGGTAATTATGGCATACGCTTAAATTGAATATAACACACATATGTAAAGAATATATATATGTGTATATATATATCACAAACAAAACAAAATGTATTGGTGTGGAGTTGATCTTGTATGTAGTGGAGTTGGCCTTGTATGTCGTCTTCATGTATTAAAACCACACATTATCTTTTGACACGTCTTGAAATATGAGCAATTTTGTTTAGGCTCATGACCTTTCTGCTTCCTATGGATTTAAAAAATTATATGAGGGGACTTCAGAAAGTTTATGGAAAAACAGAAATAAAAGACACTAGTTTTTCCGTGAACTTTTTGAAGCTCCCTCAAGTTGTGTGTATACATTTGTACAATCTTATATATTTGTGTGTTACATTTATAAAAATACGTTAACATTTTCTATTACGTAGCTCTTTGATGAAAGTTAGTTCAAGGTAAGGGGATCAGAAAAACAGCCCACTTATGCATCCCTCTCCCTTTCCTTGTTTTGGTTCATCATTCCTTTACAGCGTTAGGATTTATATAAGTTATGTTACGTTTTCTAATTATCACCAGGTCCCTGAGTTTTGACAATGGTTACCCCCCACTAACTGAAAGGCTGGCAATTGGAAGCGACGCGTTGTGCTTCAGAAGAAAGGCTTGGCCTAACGGTTAAAGGGAAGGAAACCTGTGGAGCAGTGCGCCGTAACGCCGGCTAACCAAGGGTCAGCGCAGACCTGATGCAACTGGGCCTTTGCTTTCTGCTTTTCTTACTTTAGATTGGGGATTGGTTCTCAAACATTCTAATTTTTATTTAATTTTATATAAGAAGTGGCTTAGCAAAATGTAAGCCTATGAATTCTGCAATCATATTGCTTAGATTCAAACACTGGTGGTTTGACTGGGCAAGTCACTTAACTTTATGCTATTATTGAAAGGATTCACCTAGTTAATAAGTGTAACACAGATGAAGGTGCATATGAAGTGCTAAATTAGTGTTGCTTTTATTTGTTGTAATTTGGAAATCATTACAGGATGCGGAGACAAGTTGTGTAATTAGATTCATTAAAAAGGGATGTGTAAGGGTGCTTTACTCAATTGATGTATGTATGGATTGTGATAAGAGTTATATGAGCCCCAATAAAAAGATTTATTTTTAAAAAAGGGATATAACTGACATAAAACCTGTCACAGAACCTTTGCACTGGATGAAAAAATAACTTATTTGTCTTACAGAATAAGTCCTCAATAACAGGATTTCCTTGACTTCATATTTGAACCATAATGTTCTTTAACAACTGGCTTTATAGTTTTTAGTGACTCTTTTTAAATTGGTCCTCAGAAATTTCTAGCATAATCTCACTATTTGGTAAGTGTGAGGTGCTGATCATATTTTAGCGAGAGGTGCTCATACATATAGCGCGTGGGAATGGTGACGTGAAGGAGAGCAGTGCTGACCTAGCACGTGCTTTATTTGTGAGGGAAAAAATGGCACTTCTTGCAAGTACTTTTTCCCTCCAGTAATTGGGATTCCTATTTTAATTTCCACTGATATTCACAGCTGAGGATCTGGGACTCTTTCTTAAAAAACTGAACTATTTGTTCGATACATTTTACAGTGTTGATTCTTGATCTTCTTCTTTCGCGTTAGCTAGTCGTTTGAGAGACAGTCCTTGGAGGAGGACGCCACGCTTGTTGGAGTGCAGGGCCAGGGACCTTGATGCGATCGACTGACCCTGTGGATGCAGCATCGCGCTCCCACAGGGAACCGCTGTGAGGACCGTGCACGACCGGCTGTGTTTCCTTCTGTAGTGCACCGGGACATTGAGCCTCGACCACCCCACGGGCACCTCACTGCTGCGGCAACAACCATCACCTTGTTGAGGAGTTAGTCCAATTTCCCGCCCCCCCCCCCCCAAGAAATAGTAAACGGGAGATGAAATATCTCAGTTCTTAAATGCCTGAAAATGCCCTTATTTTGCTCATTAGCATTCTAGTGTCAAAATCATTTTCCCATTGAAGGCATTGCCTCCGTATCTTCTCATGGGCATTGTCTCTTAATGCCGCTGATATCAAACTAGTCCCACTCCTTTGTGACTTTTCTTTCAAAGCTTTAAAGGAGTTCCATGTGTCATTTGATCAGGAAATGCCTGAGATTTGTTCACATCCCTTGACACTGGCTTGGCTCCTTTGATTTGAGGAAATATTGCCTTCAGCTCACAGGCATCTTTTACTATTTCTTTGATAAGTTTTCCCTCTTTGTTTTTCAGTCCCCCCTTTCCCACCTTTACCCCCCTCCCCTTGCTGGCTCCACACACATACACACAAGAGGGCTTCAAAAAGTTTGTGGGAAAATTCCATCATCTTTAAAACAAAAAATCATTTTATTGGGGGCTTGTATAGCCATCCATCCATTGGGGAAGCACATTTGCATATATGGTGCCATCATCATTTTCAAAACATTTTCTTTATACTTGGGCCCTTGGTATCACCTCATTTTACCCCTCCATTATCTTTTAATTCCATATTTCCATGAACTTTTTGAAGCATCCCCCTCATATCTTCTGCTTATACTTCGAGCATCTGTTACCTTTTCTCGAGTATTTTCCACGTTTTCTGTTTGGATAGCTTTCCCTGATGCTGCTTCCCAGGCTGCTGTTTGGTCACTAATGTTTCCTATGTGTTCTTCAGTCCTTTCATTCGATTTTTCATCTTGGCAGGGATATTTTCAATTATCCAGATGTCTTGGTGGTTCTCTGATTCCTCCTTTTTTCCTGAGCTGCTTGCTCTGAATGTGTGGGTGTAGTTTATTCCTGGATTTTTAAAGGACATTGGATAGAATTGATTAGATTTCTTTTTCAATCTTGCAGGAACTTTTTTTCCCCTCTGTGGACAATTAAAGAAAAGATGATCTTTTCCCTCAAATATTTGGTCGCCCATACGTGACTGTCTGTATGATTAAAGGCTATGTGATGAGCGTGGCATCTTTGCTGGCTTCCTGTTGAAGTTACTTAAGTTGATCCAGAATCTTCGACTCCTCTGTAGGATATGGCGAATGTTGGCAGATTTCGTGGAGGGAGAAGTGTCCTCCACAATGTGTTCAGCAGGGGAGGCGGCTGATAGAAGATGCGGCCCGGTAACAAAGTAAACAGGACGTAACTGTGGTGCGGAGGATTTTGGTATATTTTACTTCTGACCGGAGTTGCCTTTTTCTCTTGTCTTCAGATCTGTGTTGGGTAGGCTTGTGGGCACCTTAACATCTTCCCATCTAAGATCTCTGACCACTAAATCTACACCAGAGCTCTTTACAAGAAGCCCTTGCCCTGCTATGTTTAAGCCCACCCACTACTACTGAGTTGAATCTGACTCCTAGTGACCTTATATAGGGTTTCCAAGACGACACATTTTTATAGGAGCAGGTGGCCTCATCTTTCTCCTGTGGAGCAGCTAGTGGGTTTGAACGACCAACCTTGCAGTTAGCAGCTCAGTGTTGAACTCACAGTGCCCCCTTTGGAGTGGGACGGAAGGAGCAGCTGGGAAAGCTTCAGTTCAGTTCTTCCGCAGGCTGGTATCTGTTTACTTATTCCGTCTTCTCTTATGTGTTGCTTTTGGAAGTCTTCCCTACCACTTTTGTCTCATAGCCCTCTGACAGAGTCATGTTTAACTTAGCAAGGAGCCCGGGTGGTACTGGTGAGTGAGTGTTGCACTCCTAACCACAACGTCAGCAGTTCAAAACCACTAGCCCCTCCGCGGTCGAAGGCTGAAGCTATCTGGTCTTATAAAGATTTCCAGCCTTGAAGCTCAGCCTAGGGTCACCGTGAGTCAGAATGGACTTGATGGCCATGTGCTTGGACCTGGAGTCAAGAGTGTCTTCCCTTAGCATCATGCTCTTTTCAGACCTTTCTATCTGGGAGTCACATTGACAAGAGAAACTGTGAAGATTAGATAGAAAGCTTACGGGTTAGAGGGTTTAAATGAGGGAGAAACAGTCCTGAGAAGGAGGGTGAGACTTGGTTCGGCACAACTTGAAGAATTGCCTTCATTGCCACTGTAGAAGTTGGCATGTGTTCACATTTGTATCGACGACAAATCATATTCATTATATTGCTTGAGAACCTTTGGCTTCAAGATACAGAAACGGAGAGGAGGGGCAAGATGGTGACCAGGGAAAGAGGGACCAGATTTCAACTCGGAGCTCCAAGATGAGAACATAACACACCGGCATGAAGCAGGGAACCAACTGATAGAGAGGCCTGAGGGGCCGGCCCCAATCCCAACCACACGGACAGCCCCTTCTCCCCCTAGAAGAATTCACTTCAGAGGACAGCACTGAAGCTACAGCTCAGGGAGAGGGACATGTCTGATCAGAGCACACAGGAGCAAGTGAGGGGGAAGGAAGAGAGAGTGGAGCACATCCTGGCCCACCAAGCCTGGAGGACGATATTCCTGCTCAGAGCAGACAATGCACAGAGAGGACCACAGGGCCGGCCCCATCATGAGACGTGACATCCCTCATTGACCCGTAGCACTACAGGGAAAAAATTTGGAGACTTACTGCAGGAATTGTGCCTGATCTGACCCCACCACACTGAGGTGCAACACTTAGGGTGTGCAACAGAACAGCAAGGTGAGCAGAGCAATGAAGTCTGCAGGGAATCCCAAAAATAGACTGTGCGGCCAGGGCACGGTGCCCTATCAGACTCAACTGGAATACACTCGTAAAGGTCAACAAACAAACCTTGAACTACTTATAGGCTCTTTTTTTTTTTTTTTGGTCTTGGCTTTTTGGTTGTTGTTATGGTTTTATTTTCTTTTGTTGCTTTGTTTTGCTCTATCTTGTGTCTGTGCATATTATTTTATCTGCATGTCTATATCTAGGTAAGATAAATGGGATAAACAAGCTGGAGGAGAAAACAATGGGATGAAGGTTCCAGGGGGGCATGGGAGCGGGGAAGGTGGAGGAAAGGAAGTGGGTGTTAACAAACCCAGGGGAAAAGGAACAACAAGTGACCAAAAATTGATGTTGAGGAGGTTGTAGGAGGCCTGGTAGAGCTTGATCAAGGGCAGTGTAACCGAGAGGAATTATTGAAACCCAAATGAAGGCTGAGCATGATAGTGGGACAAAAGGAAAAGAAAAGGAAATAGAGAAAAGAACCAGGAGGCAAAGGGCACTTATAGAGGCCGAAATACAGGCATGTATATATGTAAGTCTATTTATATATGATGATGGAAAAATAGATCTATGTGCATATATTTATAGGTTTAGTATTAATGAAGCAGATGGACATTGGGCCTCCAATCAAGTACTCCCTCAACACAAGAACTTTGTTCTAATAATCTGGCATTCTGAGATGCTCACCTTCCTGACATGATCACTGAAGACAAAATAGGTGTATAAGCAAATGTGGTGAAGAAAGCTGATGGTGCCCAACTGCCAAAAGATATAGCATCTGGAGTCTTAAAGACTTGAAGATAAATAAGCAGCCATCTAGCTGAGAAGCAACAAAGCCCACATGGAAGAAGTATACCAACCTGTGTGATCATTAGGTGTCGATGGGATCAGGTATCAGGAATCAAAGAACAAAAAAATCATATCATTTGGAATGAGGGGGAGTGTCCTTTGTAGGCGCCTGGACATCCCCTTACAGAAGGGTTACAGGGAGGAGATGAGCCAGTCTGGGTGTAGTATAGCACAAATGAAACATACAGTTTTCCTCTACTTCTTTAATGCTTCTTCTCGCCCACTATCATGACCCTAATTCTACCCTACAAATTGGGCTAGACCAGAGCATGCACACAAGTAGGTACAGATAAGAGCTGGAAACACAGGGAATCCAGGACAGATAAACCCCTCAGGTCCAATTTTGAGAGTAGCCGTACAAAAAGAGTAAGGGAAAGGTGTGGGTAGAGAGGAGGAACTGGGGGATGGACAACAGAAAAGTGGGTAAAGGGAGACATTGGTCAATGTAAGAATGAAAGCACAATAATAATTTATAAATTATCAAGGGTTCATGAGGGAGGGAGGGAGGGGAAGAATTGAGGAGCTGATACCAAGGGCTCAAGTAGAAAGAAAATGTCTTGAAAATGATGATGGCAACAAATGTACAAATGTGCTTGACACAATGGATGGATGGATTGTGATAAGAGTTGTATGAGCCCACACTAAAATGATTTATTAAAAAATTATATACACACACACACACACACACAGAAACAGAACAGTATGCCAGCCTAAGAGAAGAAAGAAAAATGTATTAACTCTTCCAACTGAAAGAAGCCTGGAGTACAACCCGTCCCTCACTCTCCACTCTTCAGCTCTCTCCCCCTGGAGTTTTCTGTTCTCAGGAATTGACTTCATTTCTTCAAGCCACCTGACTCTACGAAGTGAAACATCAGGTTCACATCCAACCAGAAAAGAAAAAATAGCCTGTGCTCTCAGTTCCCAGTAGAGAAATCTGGGGCAACCACTTGGATACACTTCGCTTGAACCAGTGCCTTTCTGAGACGGTGTGATCTGGGGTACAGTGACGAGCACTTCCAACAGCAAACACATTCTTGAAGTAGAGCATGATGGACACTTCAGCAAAGGAAGGCTGTACTGACTCCACC
This sequence comes from Tenrec ecaudatus, assembly GCF_050624435.1. Taxonomy (NCBI): domain Eukaryota; kingdom Metazoa; phylum Chordata; class Mammalia; order Afrosoricida; family Tenrecidae; genus Tenrec; species Tenrec ecaudatus. The sequence goes on from NC_134536.1 coordinate 22,473,300, forward strand.
TGCCCGTCAAGGTGATGGCTTGGGCGTTGCTGTGATGCTGGAAGCTATGCAACCAATATTTCAAATCGTGGCATTTCAGGAGAACTTCCAGATGGAGACAAAGTCTGGTGATCCAATTCCAAGAATTAGCCAATGCAAATGATACAGGTCACAACAGGCGGCTGTGCTGGGAGATCAGCCCTCTAGGTCAGCCACACCAATGGGTTTAAACATACCAATGCTCACCAAGATGGTACAAAGCCACTGTGATTCAGAATTGGCTCATTAGCACCTGGCAGCACTAGTAACCATTGTTTAGAACACAGTGGCTAAAAGCTAACAGGGCATGCCACCCACAGTTGTGCTAACCAATAAGGGTGAGGTAGTTAGTTCATTGTGCCAACCTGGCTGATAAACACATGTGGGGGTTAATTGAAGGGCAGAGCGATAAATGGCTCAGTGAGCCTCGCCTTTCTAGTTCCGGGTCTCTTGCTTTGTAATGGTTGGACCAGGGTGCAGCTGCCATAGCCAGTTCCCTGCTTCAGCTGGCAAGGCTAACTTCCTGCAAGACATCCCTGAGGAGAAGCCACATGGACCTACCCCGATGCAGCCCTGGGTGCTGGAGCAGCTGTGTGGAGACCCCTGCCAGCACTGAGATGCTGGCACATTCACTGACTCAGCTTTCCTCCTGCAGTCGGCATCATTGCATCTGTTTTGTGAGATGGAGGAGGACTTTGTGGATTGGTTTTGGACATATAGGTTATTGGGTTAATGTTGGACTAATGATCTTGGGCAGCACTGGGTTGGGATGTTTTCTTGATGTGCACTTACCCTTTATATAAAATTCTCTCTTCTACTTGAGTTTCTGTGGATTTCTTTCTCTAAAGCACCCAGACTAACACAAAGGGCTTAGTTTCGTGGCATAAAATGTCCACCAGTAGTGGTGCTGGTGAGAGCTCACAGTTCCCTGGTACCCTGGGGAGACCCTCTGTGTTCTCTTGGGTTAGCTGCTGCAGCTCCACCCTCCTCCGTGCACTCAATGTGGGCAGAAGGGAGAGGAAGAGTGTCAGCCGTGGGTGGTTTTGTTTCACCTTTATCTCTGGAAAACAAAACTACCAAATTCCCACCGCAAACTTATTTTTACGTTTAGATTTGTCCAGCACTACTTGACATGACCTCCTCTACTGTGGGAGAAGCTGGGAACACACTTATCTACCCCAACACCTTGCGTCTGAAGAAGATCAGTGTGACTGCTAAGAGAGATTAAGTTGTTCTTGTCATTGTATGATGTCAGCTACATTGCAAAGGCAGGATATCAACAAATCCATGTGTGTATGTAATATTTAATGTATGTTTCCCACAAACTGAGCTCTGTGAGGGTAAAAACTATCTTTTTTCACTCTCGTATAGCCTACAAGCTGGTCTTTCATCTCTTTTCTTCATGTACTAAAAGATGCTTACTAGACTTAATTGGAATTCTATGACTGATGAACTACAGGGTAGATCTTTCTAAAAAATTTATTGAAATAAATGACTGAACATCTTATATATGGTTGTTTGTCTAAGATATGTTTTAGACATAATTAGGAATGTGCATTTGCTGTATTTTTGCAAAACTCAAATTCTCTTTCTATCCCTTGGATTTTCATTTTGAATGAAGTGACAATTTTTTAATCTTGAAACGGAACTGATTACTGGCCCCAAACAAAGGTCTTCTCATGACAAACATTGGAAATCTACCTACACCTGGGTTTTCCTCTCCTACAAAAGGACCCATTTTGACTCACTTTTGTGTTTCCCAGCTCGGTATGTAATAACCACACGATTTTACTCAATACAAATCAGTAAAATTAAACTTCACTTCCCCTGTCACACTGATTACGTTTCAGTTGCTCCACAGCTTCATGCAGCTAGTGGCTACCAGTAGACCCTACCAGTAGGACAGTGTCGAGAGCATTTTCATTGCTGTAAAACCTTAAAAAAATTTTTTTTTAATCAGCATCCCCCTCTGAATTTGTGCTCTCGGCTATCCAGGAGGGAATTTGTTTGGCTTTCTTCATTATTTTTAGTAAAATTATTAAGTAATTTTATTTTCAGCTTGAGGGATTCTACAGAAAATGGAATATAGACAGATGTGGCTCTGACCTTGTTGCCCAAATGGAAGACAGACAGCATGTGTATTGCCGAAATACAAAGCTTAAATGATAATGAGCTTCAGCAATGCAATATGTCTGTCATCTGCTTTTAAAAGACAATGTTGCTAAGCTCTTTCAGTCCCGTGAGTTTTGAAAATAGAAGAAATAGGTTCAAATCCTGTTTTAGTTACTGCTGGTTATTGAGCAAGTTCAGATGCTGGACACTGCTGAGCATGTTGTGTGTATTTACTACTTATCCGCAGGCAACAGCCAGCCCTGGTGGCACCGTGCTTCAGTGCTCAGCTGCCAGTTAGAAGGTGGGTGATCCTAAAATACCAAGGGCTAAAGAAGAAAATACTTTTTCCAATAAAAATATGTCAATTTGTGTCAATATACTATCTCCTGTCCTTTTTTATATCCAATTACTTCACAAGAGCTAACTAAAAGTTCTGCTAAAGATGCTTTTAAATTATGGTGCTATTTAGTAAAGAAAAAGTTTAATACAATGCAATCTTAATAGTATTATCTTATCAATAGTAAAACCGAGTTCTTGTGGATAAGACAACAAATAATAAAGCAGGCACATTGATTTCGTCTGTGCATCAAAGGTTGGTGGTGATGGTGGGTCCTAATAGCTGAGTGAGAAGGTGTGTTTGTTGATGTGTAGGAAGTGATGGAATGTTAGGCAGGCTTGACTAGAGAAACACCCAGAAGCACTCACATGTGTTAGAAAGAGCTTTATATCAAGAAGTAATTGTGTATCTGGAAAACATCCCAGCCCAGTCCAATGGTTCGATGTTACTCCATAATTCCCTCTTCAGACTCACACTGCCACGTGCAATGGTGCAGAATGCAGGAAAACCACAGGCCGGTGCATACAAGGTCCGGTGGATCCAATGGCAGTGACTCTGGCAGCAATAGGGTCCGTTTGTAGGAAGGCGAAGGCAGAGAGCGAGGGGGAGGCTCCCCGGTCCCTCCTCATGAGAAGGCCACACCCATAAGGAGGCATCAACAGGCTGTGACCTGATTGATAGGCTAAACTCCATCCCATACACTTTTATATATCTTCCAGTTGACATGAAATCATGTAACTACCACAGGAACATGAGTAGATGGGATAGGTGATGTAGAAAGATGAAGGCAAATATGTACACTTTTATTTAAAAAGAATATCTCAAATGAGCAAAGTATTCCACCTTTTCTATAAAACTTTTTTTTTGTGTGGATTATGTCCCAATAACTGTTTTTAAAAGGGGATTTATAAAAATTAGTATAATCTTAGATAAAGAAATAGAACATAGTACGAGCCCTCATTAAAATGATTAAAACAAAAAAGAAAGGGAAAAATGTCTAGAAAACAATGAGGGCAACATATGTACAAATGTGTTTGATACAATTGATGTGTGGATTGTTACAAGAGCTGTAAGAGCCCTCAATAAAATATTTTTAAAAAGAAAGTATTTTAAAGTGATTTCTGTTTCAATTTTATAATAAAATGATCTTTTAAATCATGGCTAAATGAATCCAACCAACCAACTCACTGGTTGCTCTGTAGCAGCAAGATGTGGCCGTCTGTCCCAGAAAGATGGTAACCTTGACAACTCCCTGGCGGCTGTTCCACTGTGTCCTGCAGACTTGCTATGAATTGGAATCGACTCAACTGCAAAGGGTTTGTTTGTTTGTTTTTGGTGTCCTCATGCAAACTTAGCCTTTCAGTGAAAACTCTGAACTCTTCTGCATTTATCCAATTAATGATATATACTCATACTTTTTCCATTCATTTAAAACAAACAGACTGATATTCACATGCTACTCGATGCTTGCGACCAGTGGTGCGCTGTTGTACGTTTACCCCAAATAAGTCCTGTGTCCTCAAACCTATTTATGCCAATTGTATTTGCTATTTCATTAGATGATATAAATAAATATTATGTACACCACTGAAATTTGTGAAAACTAAGCTTGCCACTTGTGGTGATCGTTAAATATGAGTTGCTTTAAACTTCCTTTTGAATTCAGAATGGGTGAGGTAATATGAAGATGGGAAAATTGTAAAACTTTAACAGAATGGACATTCAGATTGCATTGCAAATGGCATTAAACTCTCTCTCTCATCTAAAGAAACTCAAAATTTTAGGCAATGCATAATGAATGTGGTTTGTTTGAGACCCTTCACTTTACCCTGCATTTAAAATTTGCCAGCCAATTATCAGTCTCCATCTGTTTCATAAAGATGCTTTCGACTGTGTTTTCTGCATAATCTCAATGAGAACCCGAGGCTCAGATGGCTAAAGTAACTTGCCTACATGTATAAAGTTAATAAATGGAAGCTCCAGGATAGAAAACCATTTTCTCCTGAACCCAAACTTTTCCCACTCTGCACTTCTCTACAAGAGCTAATGTGATCCCTTTACCATCGGTGTTTTCTGCTCGACACCTCAGTCTTGTAAGGAAACAAGAAGAGGGAGCAGAGGAATGGGCTAGCAACCTGTGGTAGATACATCATCGATTGTCAATTTGAGGATTAAGAGTAGGGGTGGAGTCTAGCTTGTCAATCAGATCATAGCCAATGAGACCTCTGTGTGGGTGTGGCCTTCTAAGGATTCTGGGAAATCTGGTACCTCCTCCTTGGAGGCAGGAGTCACTCAGTCTCAGTTCACTCCCCTGGAGACTACTGGCAAGGCTGACACACCCTGGGAGACATAGCAGCTGGCAAGACACATGGCTCCTCTCTGATGCAGAGACCCCTGCCAGCGCCAAGATGTTTCCAATGATATTGGATCCAAAGACTTTCTACCCATTGGCCTGTGATCTTCTGCATTCGGCATCATTGCATGTGTTTCATGAGTCTGAAGAGGACTTTATAGATTGGTATCAGACATATAGGCTAATATCGGACTTATGGACTTGATCTGGACTGGGCTGGGATGTTTTCTCAATGATCGATTGCTCTTGTATCTAAATCTCTTTCTTATTCACATGTGTGTGTCCATGGATTTGTTTCTCTAGTCTACTCAGACTGACGCACAAACCGTGCTAGTTGAGTCTGAGGTAACAGGATCGAAGGGAATGGCCAGCATTTCAATAAATGTGAGAAAAGGCGAGAGTAACGGGTGAGAGTTCCTTTTGCCCTTGACAGCAGATACTAATGTCCAGGAAGTGGAATGCTCAAGGCCAGGGAGAGAGGGACATTGCTTGGAGAGGAAAATAAATTCTCTTGGCTTCAAAGTCATGGGCAGCAAGATCCAGCCTGGCCTCCTCATCCTTTTCAGATGTAGCTCTCACTAGATAACTGGGCTTTTCTTTCTCTTTAACAACAGATGTTTTCTTTCACACAGAGGACACACCTAGACTTCAGGCGATCTTTATTGTTGTAGGCGCCTTAGGTTCTCCTCTCCTCACAGCGACCGTATGCACAACAAAAGAGAACATCTGCCCAATCGTCTCTATGCTTGAACCCATTGGGCAGCCCCTGTGCCAACCCATCTCGTGGAGGGCCTTTCTCTTTCTCGCTGTTTCCCAATGGCATGTCAAAAGAAGCGAACCAGAGCCTTGCCAAACTCACTTCTAAGGAGCATTATGGCTGTGCTTCTTCAACGACTGATGCATTCGTTCTCCTGGGAGTCCATAGCAGACTCAGTATTCTTCATTATGACCATAATTCAAATGTATGCGTTCGTCTTCGTTTTCCTAAGTTAATTGTCTGGCTTTTGCAGCTCCCCAATATAAATGGGAGTGTGGGGTTGGGGAGGGAGGGAAGAAAGAGTTGCTGTTGCCAAGGACTCAAATAGAAAGTCAATGTTTAGAAAATGATGATGGCAACATATGTACAAATATCCTTGATACAATTGATGTATGGATTGTTATAAGAGCTGTAAGAGTCTCCAATAAAATGATTTTTTTTAAAAGAAAAAAAGTGAGTGTGTACTGGGAGGGCAGGCAGGGCGTTTGATGGTGGAAGACATGTGGTTGAAAGTGATTGTGCTTCTTGTTTGTTGATGATTACTTTGAAGCGAAGAGATTTTGAGTCATACCTTAGTTTTTTATTTGTTGTAGTCAAATAGATATAGAAAAATATTTATTATTCCAATCACTCTAACAATTAATTCAGTAACATTAATTGTGTTCACCTGTTGTGCTGCCATCATCACTCTGTAACAGAAACTCAGTACCTTTCAAATAATATTTCCCCCCATCTCACCTCTGATAGTCACTCATAGACTGTCTTCTCTATTTGCCCATTCTTGATATTTTGGATAAGTGAGATCAGACAATATTTGTCCTTTATAGCTGCCTTATTTCCTTAGTTTGATGTTTTTAAGGTTTACTCATATCGTAGTATGTATCTAGAACTTTGTGTCCACAAGACTTCCCTTCCCACCCACTGGCCTGTGATCTTCCTGCATTTGGTGTCATTGCACGTGTTTTGTGAGTCTGAAGAGGATTTTGTAGTTTGGTATCGAACATATGGGCTAATTATGGGACTTTTATGAACTTTACCTAGACTGGTCTGGGATGTTTTCTCAATATTCAATTGCTCTTGTATATAAAGTTCCTTCTTATACACATATGAGTATCTATGAATTTGTTTCTCTGGTCTACCCATACTAACACAATGTCATTTTCCAGAGACTGGTCTTTGCTGATAACATGTTTAAAGTCTACGAGACAAAGTCTTGACATATTCGCTTCTAAGGAGCATTCTGGTTACTTCTAAGACAAGTTTGCTTGTGCTCCTCACAGCCCATCATACTAGACTCCATAATTCAAATGCATGCGTTCTTCTGAGGTCTTTAGTTTTCATTGGCCAATTGTCACACTCATATGAGGAGAGTGAAAGTACCGTGCTTGAGACAGGTGTGCCTCAAAGTGACATCATTGCACTTGAACACTTTTCAGTGGTCTGTGCAGCATATATATTTATATATTTAATCATTTTATCAAGGGCTCATACAACTCTTATCACAATCCATACATACATCATTTGTGTAAAGCACATCCGTACATTCACTGCCCGCATCATTCTCAAAACATTTGCTCTCCACTTAAGCCCCTGGCATCAGGTCCTCATTTTTTCTCCTCCCTCCCCGCTCCACCTCCCTCATGGGCCCTTGATAATTTATAAATTATTATTTTGTCATATCTTGCCCTGTCCAATGTCTCCCTTGACCCCCTTTTCTGTTGTCCGTCCCCCAGGGAGGAGGTCACATGTAGATCCGTATAATTGGTTCCCCCTTTCCAACCCACCTTTCTACCCTCCCAGTATCACCACTCACACCACTGGTGTGAAGGGATCATCCACCCTGGATTCCTGTGTTTCCAGTTCCTATCTGTACCAGTGTACATCTTCTAGTCTAGCCAGACTTGGAAGGTAGAATTGGGGCCATGATAAGGGGAGGGGGAAGCATTTAGGAACTAGAGGAAAGTTGTATGTTTCATCGTTGCTACATCGCACCCTGATTGGCTCTTCTCTTCCCCGAGACCCTTCTGTAAGGGGATGTCCAATGGCCTACAAATGGGCTTTGGGTCCCCACTCTGCACTCCTCCCCTCATTCACAATGGTAAGATCTTTTGTTCTGATGATGCCTGATATCTGATCCCTTTGACACCTTGGGATCGCATAGGCTGGGGTGCTTTTTCTCCAGGCTGGTGGGCTTTGTTGCTTCTGAGCTAGATGGCCACTTGTTTACCTTCAAGCCTTTAAGACCCCAGATGGTATATCTTTTGATAGCTGGGCACCATGAGCTTTCTTTGCCACATTTGTGTATGCACCCATTTGTCTTCAGCGATCATGTCATGGAGTTGAGCACACGATGATATGATTTTTTGTTCTTTGATGCCTGATAACTGATCCCTTCGGCACATCATGATCACACAGGCTGGTGTGCTTCTTCCATGTGGGCTTTGTTGCTCCTGAGCTAGATGGCCGGTGGTTTACATTCAAGCCTTTAAGACTCCAGATGCTATATCTTTTGATAGCCAGGCACCATCAGCTTCTTCACCACATTTGCTTATTCCTCCATTTTGTCTTCAGCAATTGTGTCGGGAAGGTGAGCATCATAGAATGCCAATTTAATAGAAGACATTATTCTTGCATGGAGGGAGTACTTGAGTGGAGACCCTATGTCCTTCTGCTACCTTAATACTAAACCTATAAATATATACACATAGATCTCTTTCCCCATCCTCATACATAAATATATTTCCATATGTACATGTCTTTATCTAGACCTCTATAAATGCCTTTTGCCTTCCAGCTCTTTCCTCTATTTCCATTGACTTTCCTCCTGTCCCACTATCATGCTCCATCCCCACCAGGGTTCCAGCAATTCCTCTTGGTTACATTACCCTTGCTCATGCCCTACCAGGCCACCCACACCCTCCTCACCACCAATTTGGATCACTTGTTGTTCCCTGTCTCTGGGTTTGTTAATACCACTGCCTTTCCCCCAACTCCCCATCTCCCATGTCCCCCCCAGAACTGTTGGTCCCATTTTCTCCTCCAGATTGTTCATCCAGCCTATCTTATTTAGACAGACCGGTGGAGATAATAATATGCACAAAAACAAGACAGAGCAAAGCAAAGCAACAATATACAACAAAACAACAACAACAAACCAATGACAAAAAAAAAACCACAGCAAGAAAGAAAAGCTTTAGTTAGTTCAAGAATTGTTTGTTGGCCTTTATGGGTGTTTTCCAGTCCAGTCTGTTGGGGCACCATGCCCTGGCCCCCAAGTCCTCCTTCAGCATTCCCTGGGGACCTCGCCGCTCCATTCCCTTGCTGTTCTGTTGCACCCTCTTAGTGTTTTGCCTCGGTGTGGCGGGATCAGATCGGGTACAATTCCCACACTGTGTCTCAGGTGTTGTCCCCTGTAGGGCCATGGGTTAGTGAGGGGCGTCATGTCTCATAGTGGGGCCGGCCATGTGGTCCTCTCTGTGAACTGGCTGCTCTAATTGGGAACATCATCCTCATGGCCTGGTGGGTCATGATTTACTCCACTCTCTCCTCCTCCCCCTTCATCTGCATCTGTGTGTTCCCATTAGATATGTCCTTCTCCTGGAGCTGCAGATTCAATGCCATCCTTTGAATAAATTCTGGGAGGAGGGGCAGGTATCCACTTAGTAGTTGGGATTTGGGCCAGCCCCCAGACCTCTCCACTGGTTCCCTACTCCATGCCGGCATGTTGGTGCGCAGCATATTTTCCCAGTACAGTACACCATGTGGTTTCTGGGCTGCTGCTTCCATGAGCATTGATTGTGGGTCCAAGAAAAATGAAATTTCTGACAACTTAACATTTTTTCTCCACTTCTCATGATTTGACCTGTGTCCCAGTTGTGAGGATTTTGGTTTCCTTTGATTTTCAATCCATAGTGAAGAATGCAGTCCTTCATCTCCCTCAGATTATTCGCTCCAAATAAGCATTACCGATGGAGCCCATGTGGTGCACACGTTTCCTGATTTTAATCCGCGTAGTATTTTCTTATCCTGTTCATATGTGCAGGTTCTGCAGGAGCACAGTGGAGTGTTCTGGAATTCCCATTCTTCTCGAGATCATCCATAGTTTGTGATGATCCACACAGTCTGCCACCTTTGCGTAGTCAATAAAGCACGAGAAAGCATCTGTGGCAGTGAGGCTCTATGTCAACTTGCACATGTATGGAAGTGTCGAGCTGAAATCCAACATCCCAATCAGGTCACAGTCTAAAGCTGCCTCCCTTGGGCTGGTCGTCTTGTAAAAAGAAACGTACAAGTTCCCTCTCTCTAGACCTCTTCACTTTCATGCTTGCCGGGGCTGTGTCTGCCTCCAGGGGTGGCTCCACGTGGGCCGCCTGACTCTGAGAGCTGCTGTGCCCTACTTTATGTCCATCCACTTTGGATCCACGCGAGTCTGCACCCACTAGACTGCGGCCTTCCTGCACCCGCTTCTCCATCATCAACCTGCATGTACATGAGTCTGAAGAGGGTTCTGGCTTGCATTGGACTCAGGGATTTGAGTTGGGATGCTAGGCTGGGATGCTGTCTTGATATCAGATTACTTCTTGATATATATCTCTTACACATGTATGTGTGTCCCTGGATTTGTTTCTCTGGATAACCTGGCCTAACACAACACCTTTCTGGGATTCTGTTTTCCTCCATCTGACATCCCTTGTGCCACATTCTCTTCTGAACCCATCTTGAGTTTCTGTCTGCTGCAACTGTTTGTGAATGATCTTCAGCAAAATACTATTTGCATTGGATCTTTATGGTTTGGTATTATTGTAGGACTGAACTTTCTCCCTTCAAATTTGCTTCATATAACTTGAGTCTCTGGAGTTGGGTGTATACTTATATCTTTATAATTGCTATATTTTCCTGATGAAGTTACCATTTTAATAGTACACAGTGCTTCTTCTCTTTTTCTGTTTCCTTTCACCTTCCTCCTGCTCCATCGTCTCGCTCACACTTCTTCAGCCCCTCACTAATTCCTCTAGCTAGACTGCTGTTGCTCCAACACCATTGGGATCTCTGTGTCCTCCTCGCTGTCACTTTTAATCCCCTAGGCATTCCCCTATCTATGGCATTGTTTGCTTGCCTCTCCTTTTCCTGCCTCCTCCTCCTGCCAAGTCCCTCTGGAACCTTCGGTCCCATTGTTTTCTCCTTGGGCTGGCTTCTCATGCCTGCCTTATACAGATAGGCAAAACAGCAGTAACAGAGACAAAACAAAGGATTGAATTAAAAAGAGAAAAAAAAGAAACAAAAAAAGTAAAAGGGAAAAAAATAGCAAACACCCGCCTAAATGAAAAAGCATAGATAATTCCAGGTCTGTCCGCTGAGCTTTCTATCTCCCTACTGGTCCTGGGGGTCTGGGAACTGCCCGTTCTAGCCAGAAGTCTGCTTTTGGCGGCTTTGCTTTGCTCCTGTTGCTGATCTGTTATGCTCCTTTCTGGGTTTGCCCCACTGTGGGGGGTGGTCAGACCAGTATTGTCCTCTGTTGCGGTGTGCTCCACCGAGGGGACATCATGTCTCGAGTTGTTGGCTCTGCAGTCCTCCCTGTGCCTCAGTAGCTCCACGCAGGGGCGTCATCCTCAGGGCTTGGTGAGCCAGTGTGGGGTCTCGATCCTCGCCCTCTCTTTGTCCTTCCTGGTTTGCTTCTATGGGCACGGCAGGCCCGTCTCTCTCCCCAACTGGTTTAGTGCTGTCCTCTGTAGCACATGCTTCTAGGTGGGGTGGGGTGGGGGTGGCGTGCGGTGTCCATTGGTTCTGACTGGGGCTGACCCTGTAGACCTCTCTGTTCGTGAGTTGCTCCATCTGCTCCGTTGTGCTTAGTTTCTGATGGTAGCACCAGTACACTGTTGAGTACCTCTAATGAGTTTTTCATTTCAGTTATTGTATTTTTCAGCTCAGACAGTTCTGTTTGCTTCTTTTTAAGAGTTTCTCTGTATGGTGAGGATGGCAAAGAACTGGGCAGTGCTTTGCTCTGTTGTATGTAGTATTTGTAAGAAGTTGGAACCAACTTAACAGCACTTAAGATAGATCTGTTTACTGAAATGCTTCTTTTGTTTCTGTATAGGGTCACTATGAGCCAGAATTGACTTGTAAATACGGAGTTTTAGAGTTGATTATTTTTCTGATTTTTTTAGCTCATTATCAGTACCTTTTTTCTTCTACATTGAAAACATTTAATGCTTTAAAGTCTTATAATGTTAGTTTGTGAAATGTAAGGTCAGTGGCTCAAACCCACTGGCCACTCCTCCGGAGGAAGATGAGGCTGTACTCACAAAAATTTATAACTTGGGAAACCCTATGTAGGATCGCTATGAGTTCAGAAATGACTTGATGTTCATTTTGAAAAATATGTTCATTATCCAGGCTTTTGTATGTATGATTTATGTTTCTTTATTTCATTGTTTCATTTGGGCCATTCTTTCCTGTTTCTTTGTATGCCTGTCATTATTAATGCTATTATTTTAAAAAATCATTTTATTGGGGGCTCTTACAACTCTTATAACAATCCAAACATCCATTGTGTCTAGCACATCTGTACATATGTTGCCATCATCCTTTTCAATATTCAAGTTATTTTTTTTAATTTTAACAATTTATTAGGGGCTCATACAATTCTTATCACATTCCATACATATACATATATCAATAGTATAAAGCACATCTGTACAGTCCCTGCCCTAATCATTTTTTTCTCCTCTTTTCTTTTTTTACATTTTATTAGGGACCCATACAACTCTTATCACCATCCATACATACACATACATCAATTGTATAAAGCACATCCATACATTCCCTGCCCCAATCATTCTCAAAGCATTTGCTCTCACTTAAGCCCCTTGCATCAGGTCCTCTTTTTTTTTTTTCCCCTCCCTCCCCTTTCCCCCCTCCCTCATGTGCCCTTGGTAATTTATACATCGTTATTTTGTCATATCTTGCCCTATCCGGAGTCTCCCTTCCCCCCTTCTCTGCTGTCCCTCTCCCAGGGAAGAGGTCACATGTGGATCCTTGTAATCAGTTCCCCCTTTCCAACCCACTCACCCTCCACTCTCCCAGCATCGTCCCTCACACCCTTGGTCCTGAAGGTATCATCCACCCTGGATTCCCTGTACCTCCAGCCCTCATATGTACCAGTGTACAGCCTCTGCCCTATCCAGTCCTGCAAGGTAGAATTCAGATCATGGTAGTTGGGGGGAGGAAGCATCCAGGATCTGGGGGAAAGCTGTGTTCTTCATCGGTACTACCTCGCACCCTAATTAACCCATCTCCTCTCCTAAACCCCTCTATGAGGGGAATCTCCATTGGCCGACACTTGGGCCTTGGGTCTCCACTCTGCACTTCCCCCTTCATTTAATATGGTATATATATACAGATACATATACACATATATACACACACTTATATCGTTGTTGTTTTTTTTTTTTGCATGATGCCTTATACCTGGTCCCTTGGCACCTCGTGATCGCACTGGCTGGTGTGCTTCTTCCATGTGGGCTTTTTTGCTTCTGAGCTAGATGGCCGCTTGTTCACCTTCAAGCCTTTAAGACCCCAGACACTATCTCTCAAGTTATTTTTTAAAGAGCATTTGAATGTTATAATTTGATAACTGTGGGCCTCAGAAGATTCTCCTCCCCCAAGGACTGCTGACTTTTCATTGATTTATTTTTATATTCTTGAAGACTGCACTAGTTCATCTGTTTAGTGACCTTCCCTAACTAATTTTGAAAAGTGCACGTGGACACGGAGGACCATTCCACAGGCTGTGCTGATCCAGTATTTGGAATAAGAGTTTCTTGTATCCCTGGGGGTGGGGGGATTGTGGAAAGAAAAAGTGAAAAACAGCAAAGAGCTGTTTCTCCCATTCCTCAGAGACTGCTTTTGTTACTTAATGAAGCCTGCAGTCAACTGTTTATTTAATTACTTTTAAAAATTATTTTTGAAAAATGTGTATTCCAGCTCTTTGGGTTGACAGATTTCGCCAACAGAAAGAAAGGAAACCAGGCAAGAAAATACACTGTGTGTTGTTTCTGTAGTGCTCTCCTGACTGGGAGAAGCTGCCTCTGTGAGATGTCTGCAAGCAGAGTAGTGATGGCGCTCACCCCTTAGAGCCCCAGCAGACCCACCCACCTGTGCCCACAGCACCGCCCTAACTCCCACTGGCCCAGCCACGCACTCCAGAAACACACTGCGCTGGGTGAGGAATGGGCATGGGAGCTCCATGGCGGACGGCTCACACAAGAAATAGCAACAGAGTGTCCCTTCCTCCAGGGTTGTCAGGTCGGTCCGAATGTCAAAGCACGTTCCAGAGTGACTATTTGGCCCCGATTTCTTTTTCCTACACAATTGTTTTGATGGAGGAATTGACCTTGACAGCTTCCTGTCCCATCATTTTGTGGGACATTATTTCCTCTCAGTGTTCGTTAATAGCCAGACTGAAACAGCCTAAGTATCCCTCAGCAGAATACTGGCTGAATAGAGTATGGCATATCCAAATTATACCTTTACAGAAACAAATTGTATTCAAATTCATTTCCCTTGGATAGCTTCCAGTTTCTAAATACTTGTACATCTTTTTCTTCCACTTCTTTCATGAAGTGAAATCAAATCTCATTGTTGTCTTTTTGCATTTTTATGTTGATTTTGGTTTTTGAATTTTAAATTTTTCCTTCAAAGTTTCTTTTGGTATTCCAAAATCCTTGTTGGAGTATAGTTATTTTAGTTTTCAATGTTGTCTACCACATTTATTCTGGTTTATCTTTGTTTCTATAGGCAGAAGGGTTTTCAAAGTTGGATTGTATTTTACTTCATATTTCTCATTCCCCCCCCCCCTAGAAATTTAAAGTCTTCCCACCTTCCCTCACTGTTTATTACATGATAATGTTTTCTGGTTGCTCTGTATGGCATGGTGGGAGAAGCGATGGACTGCAACGTAAGTGCAGGGTCGGCAGTTCAAGCCCGTCAGCTGATGAGGCTGTCAGCTCATGGGATGATTGACGGTCTCAGAAGCCCCGTAGGGTCATTAAGAGTGGGAATCAGTTCCGTGGCAGTGGTGGGGTGTTTGGCAAGATTTTCACTTCAGTGTGTCCCCATTCCTTCCAGTGTCGCAGAGTCCAGATTCCTTAGTGAGTTACTTGGTAGTAAGCGAGGGTAGGGAGAGCTGACCTCCAAGTTTTGCTGTTCTTTTTTTCTTGTAGGACCCTCATTTAGTGCTTTAAAAAAGTATGTTTCTTTGTGGATTACTGCAGAGATATAGATTAACATTGAACATATTATCATTTGTTTTCCCTTTTGATACACTTAAAAAGTCATTTTATTGGGGGCTCAGACAACTCATCACAAAACATCCATCCATCCATTGTGTCAAGCACATTTGTACATCTGTTTCCATCATCATTTTCAAGACATTTTCTTTCTAATTGAGCCCTTGGTATCAGTTCCTCATTTCCCCTCCATTTCCTTCTCCCACTTTCCCTCCCTCAAAATTCCCTGATAATTTATAAATTATTATTTTTTCATGCCTTACGCTGACTGATGCCATGTCACCCACTATTCTGTTGTCTGTCCCTACGGGGTTATATGTAGATCATTGTGATCTGTTCACCCTTTCTCCCCCAACCTTCCCCTTCACCTCCTGGTATCGCTACTCTCATTATTGGTCCTGGGGGGTTTATATGTCCTGGATTCCCTGTGTTTCCAGCTCTTATATGTACCAGTATATATCCTCTGGTCTAGCCGGATTTATAAGGTAGAATTGGAATCATGATAGTGGGGGCGGTGAGCATTAAAGAACTAGAGGGAAGTTGTATGTTTCATAAGCGCTATACTACACCCTGACTGACTCGTCTCTTCCTTGTGACCCTTCTGTAAGGGGATGTCCAATTGTTTACAGATGAGCTTTGGGTCTCCACTCTGCACTCTCCCTCATTCACACTGATATGATTTTTTTGTTCTGGGTCTTTGATGCCTGATACCTGATTCCATCAACACCTCATGATTACACAGGCTGGTGTACTTCTTCTTCCACGTGGACTTTGTTGCTTCTCAACTAGATGGCTGCTTGTTTATCTTCAAGACCCCAGTCACTGTATCCTTTGATAGCTGGGCACCATCAGCTTTCTTTATCACATTTGCTTATGCATCCATTTTGTCTTCAGTGATCATGTTGGGAAGTTGCACATGATGGAATGCCAGGTTATTAGAACAAAGTGTTCTTGTGTTGAGGGAGTACTTGAGTAGAGGCCCAATGTTCATCTGCTACCTTTATACTTAACATATAAATATATGTACATATATCTATTTCCCTATCATTATGTATAAATATATTTACATATATGTACCTGTATTCAGACCTCTATAAATGCCTTTTGCCTCCTAGCTCTTTCCTCTATTTCCTTTTACTTTCCTCTTGTCCCACTATCATATTCAGACTTCATTCGGGTTTCAGTATTTCCTTGATCAAGCCCTATCAGGAATCCTACACCCTCCTCACCATCACTTTTTAGATCACTTGTTGTTCCCTCGTTACTGAGTTTGTTAACATTCATTTCCTTTCCCTGCCTCCCCTCTTCAGTGTCCCCCCAGAACCGTTGGTCTTGTTGGTTTTTCCTCTGGATTGTTTATCCCACCTATCCTATCTGGATAAGCCATGTAGAGACAATAAGAAGCACAAAAACAAGGCATAACAAAACAAAACAACAAAAGAAAACAACCAACCAAACAACAAGAACAACAACAACAAAACAATAATATAAAAAAAGAAAAGCCTGTAAATAGTCCAGGTCTGTTTGTTGACCTTTAGATGTGTTTTCCGGTTGAGTCTGATGGGTGCCATGCCCTGGCCCCAAAGTCTATTTTCCGTGTTCTCTGGGGACTTTGTTGCTTTTCTCTGCTTGTTGCTCTGTTGCATGTCCTCAGTGTTTCGCCCCAGTGTGGTGGGGTCAGTTGATCCACTTTTAATTTGTTGTAGTTTTTATTATCTTCTGTTTTCTCTTGGATTGAGGTTTTTCTGTTTTATTTTTGGGATTTTTAATATGATTTTCTTTATATGAAATCCAGGATAGGTGAATAAGATAGGATAGTAACTAGATTAATAGTTCCTTAGATTTATGGCAGGGAGGTTCGGGGGTAATTTTTGTTGTTAGATGCCATAGAGTTGAAGCCTATGTACAACAGAACGAAACACCGCCCAGACCTGCTCCACCACCACAATTGCCCTTATATTTGAATGCATTGTGGCAGCCACCGTGTGAAACATCTCTTTTACTGTCTTCCTCTTTTCCAGTGCCACTCCACTTCACCAAACATGATGTCCTTCTCCAGGGAACAACCTCCCCTCATAGCGTACACGAGACAATCTCCCCATCCTTGATTCTGCAGAGCATTCTGGCTGCACTTCTCCAAGACAGATTGGTACATTATTTTTTTTGCAGTCCATGGTACTTTCAATACTCCAGCATCACAGTTTAAATGCATCTGCTTTCCTTTGGTCTTCCGTATTCAATGTTCAACTTTCACATACATATGAGGCCATTGAAAACACTGTGAGTTGGGTCAGGCTCACCTTGGTCCTCAAGGCAGCATGATTGGTTTTCAGCCCTCTAAAGAAGTCTTGTGCAGCACACTTACCCAATGCAGTGTGTCCTTTGATCTCTTGACTGCTGCTTCCATGAGCACTGATTGTGCTCATGGAGGCAGATACAATCCTTGACAAGTTCAACCTCTTTCCCATTTATCACGAGGTCACCTATTGGTCAAGTTGTGAGGGCTTTAGTTTCTTTACAAGAAGTTGTGATCCATAGCGAAGGCTGCAGTCCTTGGCCTTTATCAGCAAATTCTTCATCTTCCTCACTTTCAGCAAGCAAGGTTGTGTCTTCTGCAAATGGCAGATGGTTAAGAAGCCTTCCTCCAATCCTGATGCTGTCCTCAGCTTCTCTGATGGCTTGCTCAGCATACAGATTGAATAGGTATAGTGAGAGGATTCAACCCTGACTCACACCTTCACAGATATCAAACCATGCAGTGGTCCCTTGGTGGCACAGGACTGGGCAGTGTTTCATTTTGTTGTGTGTAGGGCCACTATCAATTGTCACCAACGCAGTGGCCCCGAACCACATAATAGCAACATTCTCTTGTTGCAGGGCTCAGAAAACTTTTGGTTTCCTAACACCAGATCTTTGCTTATTTTATTATAATATTTTATTTTGTCCTTTTGAGCTGCCTTTAAAAAATTTTTGATCAGCTCTTTTTTACAGCATTATTTCTTCCATTTCCTTTATCTTCCCTATGTTCAAGAACACGCGTGACCGTCTCTTCTGATAGCAGCTTCGGTATCATTTTTCTTTCTTGTCTTTTTATTGACCTTTCACTTCTCTTAATGCTTTTACAGGCGAATTCCAGATTTCTTAAAGCACTGTTTAAAAATCACTTAAACGTTAGCTGCTCTGTTCTCACCATATCTTTTGCATACATTGGAAAAGTGGCTTTGACACTTTAGTGAATTGACTGGGAATCTTGTTAAGTACAGTTTCTGGTTCAGGAGGCCTGGATGGGACCCAAGAGTTTACCTGTAGTCGTAAGAAAATGTTGTCATTGTTGTTAGGTGCCATTGAGTCAACTCCGACCTGAAGTGAAACTGCACAGCAGCACGGAACACTGCCCGTCCTGCGCCAGCCTCGCAGATGCCCCCAGGCCTGAGCCCATTGCCGCTGCTGGTAGCAATCCACTTAGTGGAGGCCTTCCATTCTTTCCCTGCCCTTGTACTTGGCCATGACGTCCCTTTTCTAGGCACTCATTTCTCCTGACAACAGGTCCAAGGTGCGTGAGGTAAACTGATGTGAAGGTGAATGAGAAACAGCATCATGACTTGTGTCTGTAGGCGGCCCGAGAAGGGGCGAGTGGCAGAGAGCAGCCCCAGGAGCTGTCAGCACTTTGCGCCAGGCTGACAGGTCTGCGTGCCTAGCTGGGCCTCCCCTGATATAATAGCTAAAAGTGGCTCTAAGGTTTGGTGCCAGGACTTCAAAAGACAGTCTTTTAGAAGTGTTTTATTGTAAGACCATCACCAGTTTATATCTTGTTGTCTGGACTGCTGTCTCAGTTTTCTAGCTCGGTGCTGGAGTTTGGGGTCATGTCCGCCTAGGTCGTTCTGTAGTGCTGACAGTGAACTTTTCAGTCAGAAGTGTCACGTGTTGACCTCCGTGACCTTCATGTTTTCAAAGGTTCACCTTAATGTCACATTAGCATAGAGCTTTATCCTGGATTTTATCTAATTAAAACCTTAGAGGCACGGAGAAATGATTACATACTGTTCCTAGGTAAAGACTCTCTGAATTATGGAGAACTGTTTCTTGCACTTTACTATTATGTAAACTTCCCATCACTGTGAAATGACTAACCCAACCCCACTCACAGACAAATTCTCCATCAAGTAACCCTCACTTGCCAATGGGCAGCTTTTAAATCGTTAAGAGGCTTTGGAGCTTTTCTTGCACAAAAGCACAACTAAATCACAACTGGATACACCAGGTTCTATTTATCTGGAAATTCTCTAAGACACAGTTAGGAATGGATCTCGCTTATAATCTGGGACTGCCTGCGCTATTTTAATATTTCCTTTTCCAGTTCAGAGGAAAAGTCTCGATACAGTTTCTATGAACAGGAAATATTTTTTGTCATAGTTTCATCTACTACTGCAAAATTTTCTAGGAAGTATAGATTTTAAAACTATTTTTACCTTAGGAGAAAATAAATAATTTAAATTCATGTCATTTTTCATAAATTACCAATATATTACCAAATCCAGTAATTTAAGCCTTATATTGGTTATCCAGGAAAAATTCCAGATGTGGAACTATTTGTACATATGTACAAACAGAAGTTACTTACTTTTTGCATTATCTTAGACTCAACAGTGTTCTAAATATCATCTGCTGAATTTTAAGTGGAAATCTGAAAGCAGTTCTAAAAGACATTAGTTCAACACTTACTAGTTCACAATAACTGTGAGGGAGACTTGAATTAATACATACAAACACTGTATGTACAGGGAAGTAAAAGTACTTGATATAAAACATTGCCTGAAGACTTTAAAATTGATTTGTTTATGAATATTATATTTGATCATATCTCATATTTTCTTTCATTGAAGGGCTATTCATAAAAGAAGCATTTATTTCAAAGGTACCTCTCCTAGCATCATGTAGACTTTCTTTTTTTTTCCTTGGCATAGAGTTCTGTCTTCGGTTACTTACTTAGCCTGGTTAAAAATTTAAATCTGAAATTTCCAATCGATAATGTTAATTTTTTGGATTGTGGCCATTATAATAATAAGACACTTTATTTAGAATTCATTATTGAATCAATCTAATTAAAGTAGAGGAATATAAAGAGACATGATCTGAACTACTGTTACAAAAAAAAACCCCCAAACTCTTCCAGGTATTCTGAAATCACAAAGGAAAGAAGCATTTATGTGGTTGATGATTTCTGCCAAAACTATGGCAATCTTAGGTCTACCTTGAGCCCTGCTGCAATCATTCCATTGGCATCTGTATAATAAGGAAACCAACCGTAGGGAACCTTTAGAAATCGCTCATATTTATTATGTAAGACTTAGAACCAATAATTATTCAAAACAAAATTACAGAGTCTCTCAACAAAGCCTCTTCCTTAATACATACATTTTTTGGTGGGGGATGGGGATTAGGGGTAGAAGGCCATCACTGTCCTAATCTCCAGGTGAGTGTCTGTGAGGGTCCATTCGTGGCATTGTAGATAAGGACGCTCTTTTTCTCCTCAGCTGCCTGGGCTATAATTTGATTGGGTTTAGTAAAGAAGACCTCTTTGGCAATCTGCATTGAACTCAAGCATGGGAGAAAAGTGAAACTTGGCTCCTCATGCTGTAGGTAATTTGGGTTGCTGTTACCACAGCATGAGCTAGGACCTCGAACAATGCCTGGCAAGTACATCTTGAATGAATGACATACATGAATAAACTACAGCAAGATATTTTCCAGGTCTCAAGCTGAATATGGATACTCGCTGCCTACTTATCTTCAATAAGGTCATGTGCCAAGTACATTGTGGAGTCACAGGCGAAATATATAACATCACCTGGAAGTCTCAGTGTTTTGTCAAAGGCGGTTGAGGACAAAGATCATAACTTAAAAATTAAAACATACTCCCTTGGGCTATGCTTCAAAGACCCACCTTAGCCTTCCTGGGGTGTTCATTGGAAATGATTGACACTGATAATCTTTGGGTCTCCAATTGTTTCTCTATTCAATGAAAGGTTTGGAAAAAGGGTCTTTAGGAAGGGTTGCAAGATAAGAATAGGAAGCCAGAGACCTTGGATTTCATTCCTTGCTTTGCTATTCAATAAGCCAAACTCACCAAACACCAAACCATTGAGCGGAATGTGACTTAGAGCGGCTCTGTAGGACAGGGTAGAATTGCCCATCGGTGTCAGAGACTGTAACTATTCACGGGAGTACAAAGCCCGTCTTTATCCCTGGGAGCACCTGGAGGTTTCCAATATGCACTCAGGGCTCCCCAAATAAGCAAAAGACTCAAGTCATTCAATGTGAGAGAGAAAGTTAAGAATTTTGCTCCAAATCCTAGAAACTTTTCTTAAACAAAAATATAAAACTGTGAAGTGATTGTTTCTCAACACATCCTTGATTCTGAAGGTGGTGTTTCTTTCTAACCCTCCCTTGAATTCTGCATGCTTCGATGTGTGCCATGTCAAAATAGCAGCATTCTTCAATCTATGCCATGTCAAAATAGCAGTTTTGACAACCTTGAGAGACTCAAATTGTGTACCTTTTATATCAGGGGTCCTCAAATGTTTTAAACAAGGGGCCAGTTCCCTGTCCTTCAGACCGTTGGAGGACCAGACTATAGTTTAAAAAAAAAAGAAAACTATGAACAAATTCCTATGCACACTGGACGAGCTGGCCCCCAAGCAGGATGGGCAGTGGCGGCAAAAACACCCAGCGGGCCAGATAAATGTATAGGTGGGCCGCCTTTGGCCCGCAGGCTGTAGTTTGAGGACCCCTGTTTTAAATAGTCTTAAAGTTTAGAGAACATAAAGAAGTCTGATGGGGCAAGATCAAGTCTGTAGGGTTGTATCAGTCTGGGTAGACTAGAGAAACAAATCCATAGACACTCATATGTATATAAGAGAGAGCTTTATATAAAAAAGCAACTGTATATCAAGAAAGCATCCCGTATGTATGGATTATGATAAGAGCTGTATGAGTCCCCAATAAAATGATTTAAAAAAAAATCCTGGCCCAGTCCAGATAAAGTCCATAAGTCTGATTTTAACCCATATGTGTGATACCAGTCAATAAATTCCTCTTCAGACCCACGCAACACATTCAATGATGCCGAATGCAGAAAGATCCCAGGCCAGTGGGTGGGAAGTCTTGTGGATCCAGTGGTGGTGGAAGCATCTCAGTGCTGGTGTGGGTCTCCACGTGTGTCCCCTAGCTCTGGGGCTCTGGCTGCTTTAGTGTAGCTCCATCTAGTTTGTCAACAGGAATGTCAAGCAGTGAGTGTCTTCTGCTTCCAGGGAGGAATACCAGAGTTTCTAGAATCCTCAGGAGAAAGCCATGCCCACACAGAGGTGTCACTGACCATGACCTGATTGACAGGTTATGTAACTACTACAAGGGTAGATGGTGTAAGGTTTCACAATGAAATTCTGTTAGGACAGCCTTTAAGCACCTTGAAGCATGAGCAGGTGTACTGTCATAGTGGGAAAAGAAATTCTTTTATACATCTTTTCTGACCTTTTTCTTTCCAAAGCAGTTTTCAGTTTTCTAAAAACTTCTTCAAAATAAGGCCCAGGATTTTCCTTTGTCATTCAAGAAAATCCATCAGGATCCCTCCAAATAGCTGCCCTAACCTTCTGAGCCGACCTTTCTCCTTGAATGTGAGATCCCCTCAGAAGCCACTGTTTTGATTGGACCGTTGTTTAGGTGGCAGCCTATCACGACTAAGATAGGTGTTAGCACTGACAGAACTTGTCGACCATCATCCACCGATCACAGAGGCTTATCATTTACTTCGAAGAAACCCGTGCATGTCAGAACTGAAGCCCCGGTAGCAATATTTTTTACGTACCCTTGTTTGAACACTTCTGTTGCCCACTGACTTTTTAAAAGGATCACTGGACTTGAAAGTACTTTGAAAACGGTTGAGTCCTATTACTCCAATTCGGGAACAGTGATTAATCTCTTCATTGTTAACCCCAAGGTCAGTGGATCCACCTACCTGCTGTTCCGAGGGAGAAAGGTGTGCAGTCGGCTTCCGTAAGGACCACAGCCTCAGAAACCGCACAGGACAGTTCAACCTCATTCTGTAGGTTGCTGTGAGTCAGAATCGACAGCAGTGGGTTCGTTTTCGTTTCTATTTCTCAGTTGAAAGATAAGAAATGATTACAATCTTTTAGAATTTAAACATTTTATTTCTGAATCCACTGGGGGGCAGTATTTCACCTGTTCTCCAATCTAAATGGTACACTGGCCATCGTAGCACAGGAAAGAATTTAATCATTGAAATGAAATGCCTTATACTCTCCTAGCCTTATCTTTCTCCTTTTCCATACCGTTCACTCCTTTCTTCCCAAGCAATGCTGTAAGCCCCTTTCCCTTCATTAAAAAAATGAATGGAGTACACGTGATGGCAGTTTCCTTCAGATTTCTCAGGGTATCCACAACCTCTGCTTCATTGAGAACAGCTAGCAGTTGAATTTTGCTCAGATGTGAGCACATTGCTTTGATGTAGGTAATCATAATCATTAGAAAAATAAAAGGAAGGCAATATACAATGAAAAGGAGGTTAGGAATAAAAGGTGGAAGCAGGTGACAACACCAGGGTTAACGGCAACAGACATAAATGTTGTTACCCTCACAAACTCCATACAGAAATGTAAAATAATGGCTTCTACAAGTGGGTGAATGAGTAGCTTAGACACAAGTTGAACAGGGGTGGGAGGGTCAGTGGGAAAAACCCACACGTGTAAGTGTGACAGAGATGTTTGTCCATGCGCATTTACGTTTGCTGTAAATGCATCCATGAATCTGGTGGAGCACACCGAGGAAAAGTTGTGAAACTTCTCAGACATAACTTTGAGGGAATGAGGGGCTGGGCCTGGGGCCAGACTCTCTTGGCACAGCAATATCAATTGATATTGGGTGAGTAGTGACTGGGGTCTTAAAAGCTTATCAGTGGCCATTTATTGGTCCCTCCAGAGGAAAGCAGAGTGTCAATGGGTCCAGTGGACTAACGGACCATGTGAACGTCAGTCTGAGATCAGAAGCACTCGGAGACTCCTGATTATGACGGCTAATTGCTCTGCAAAGGATCCCATTGGAGTGTCCCAGGTAGAGTGGGATAAACATGTCTCAAAATGCACACTCTACAGAGACCAGGCTTATTGGTTCGAGACAGAGGGGTGGATTCCCCAAGACTATGTCCCTTCATCAGCCTTCAGGTCTGGACCTAGCCTCACTTCTGTGGCTTGATTTTCAGCCAACCAGCATACAGGTCTATAATGGAAACAACAGCTTTAGGGAGATAAACAAATCATAGAGTAATGAACAGTTTTGATTAAAAAGGCAGAGCTTACGCAAGGACAAAGTTCAGAAGGGTTAGAAACGAAAGAGGAATGGAAACAGAATACAGGGAGAACGTGGGGTCAGTGATGTTACATGGAGGGGCTCGCAATGGGCGAGACGAGCCAAAGTGTGTGCGAGCCATGGTTTGTCTGCTCTGTCTACTTTCGTCCAATCTGCAATACAAAGTAAAAAGAAAAGAAAGCCATATAACAATATTGACTTTATTGAATGCATTAGTAACTATCAAGAGAATCATGTGGATATTTTGACTGGTAATGCCCACGGATGCTTATTTTCTCCCACATAGATTATTATGTAGATTTAAGTGGAATCCTTTGATGTGGATGGTATGTTGGAGGGACACTTTATCATGGTTTCTTATTAGCTTATTTTGTCAGAACTTCCTACTAAATTTATCTCACCACACGAGTTAAACAAGCAAACGACACTTGTAGAACTTGATAAATGATTCCTTGATACTTTCTGCCGATATCAACGCTTCCCTATAAGTGATAGCGTGGATGCATTAGAGGGTCCTGCCCATTAGCATGGACAAAATCAGAACGATTAGGCTGCATAATGCATTGCCAGTGTTCTCCTTTAAGGAAACCATCAAGACATAAATGGCCATTAAATAGCCGTAAACCATTAAACCGCCATAACCAGTCTGCTCTGTACTAGAGAAAGTAATTGCTTTGAAAAATTAGGCTATTGGAAAATTGTTCATGAAACTATATGGGTTGAGGAAATCTCTAATTTTTAAAAGATGTTTGGTCAAAATGTCAAAGTGTTTGCACCAAATCACTTCTTCCCGTTTTTATAGCCGGGAATGGGTGGGGTGGGAATGAGAAAAAGCTCCAAGAAACGTAAGTCCAAGTTTGAACTGCTACGTTATGCAAGCTTCCGCCTCCTCTTGTGGTCATGATTATGGACCACATTTCTTTTCTTCTGATAGATAGAATAATGTCCCGTGTGCATGAACATTAAAAAAATATTGTGGGGGAAGATGACCTATAGTTTTTTTTTCATTTCTATCAAATATCCCATGGATTCTCAAAGGCAGAGAAGTAAATGGCTCGGTGAGCCTCGCCTTTCTAGTTCTTGGGTCTCTTGCTCTCTGATGGTCTGACCAGGGTGCAGCTGCCTTAGCCAGTTCCCTGCTTCAGCTGACAAGACATCCCTGAAGAGAAGCCACATGGACCTACCCCGATGCAGCCCTGGGTGCTAGAGCAGCCGTGTGGAGACCCCTGCCAGCGCTGAGATGCTTACACGCTCACTGACTAGGCTTCCCTCCTGCAGTTGGCATCATAGTGTGTGTTTTGTGAGATGGAGGAGGACTTTGTGGATTGGTGTCGGACATATGGCTTAATGTTGGACTTGTCGTCTTGGGCAGCACGGGGTTGGGATGTTTTCTTGATGTACACTTACCCTTTATAGAAAACACTCTCTTATACATATGAGTTTCTGTGGATTTGTTTCTCTAAAGTGCCCAGACTAACACAAACAGTTAAGCCTACAGTGCTTCTGATTCATCAAGTAAATGTGGTTGAGTGGGGGCTCTTGCCTTCCTTGTGGGAGACATAGGTTCAATTCCTAGCCAGCACATCTCGAGCACAGCCCCCACTCTCCCATCTGGGTTGCTTTGATGTTCATCAGGATTCAGTAGAACTCATAGACTAAGGTAGACTAAGAGGAAACCCCTGGCAATCTACTTCTGGAAACCTGCCAAGGAAAACCCTATTCTGGACCACACGACCTGATCCCATTGTGCATTGGGGCTGCCAGGAGCCTGGGGCTTTGCTGCAGCTCATACCAACAAGAGGTGAGCGGGTGAAGACCGGCCACTCTGTCCTAGGTCCCTTCCTCCTGGATGTTTTCATCAGCGCCTTAGCATTCTCATGAACTCTGTTGACCAGGGAAGCACCGGGAGAGAGAGAGTTGCTATTGTGTTTGAGAACAGCAAGGCTCCAAACTTTAAGGCCAAGAGATACACTGAACCAACCTGAAGAAATTAATAAAAGCGATATTTATATTAAGAATGTGTGCCATACAAATCAGAGAAATCTGCCTCGAGAAAATTCAAAGAGCAAAGATTTGGGGGTTGCAGTTGCAGGATGAAGTGAGTGTCGTCTGGGCAAGGATTGGTTAGACTGTGTAAACGGAATGGATTGCGATACAGTCCGCAGTCTCAGGTTTGGGGCAAGTAGTCCTTGCAGAAGGACGGAATTACTGTTGGAATGGCCTTTTCTGGAAACGCGTGTGAACAAGCTGTTGTTAAAACAATGTGAGCACGGTTTAGTAGCACTCTTTCTTTGCAAGTCAGTGTGCAATTTTAGAAGAGATGTAAGAGAAACTTAGCAGTTCAAAGTTGCCATTGAATGCCAACTGCGCCAGCGCTGATGTTAAATCTTCTAAATGGATCACCTAACTGGATTTCCCTCACAGAAATCCCATTAGGTGAATTGCATTGTTTTCCCTATTTTGCAATTGACAAAAGGGAGGCACAGATGACATAATTGATGTTCTCATTACTGTGAACGAATAGCAAAAAGAAAAGAAAAGCAACTTGGAATGGAATCCATGGTCTGAATCTTGAGCCCACGCCTACGTCCTACCTCCTACTGGCTTCTGGAATCAGCAGAGGAGAGTTTCAACCGAGGGTGGGCATGTCGTGAAATGCTGCATTGAGCTAAAGGAAGACGATAAATGTATCTGGTAGGTCGGTCACTTCATTTCCAGGCAGATGCCACATTGGAGTTGCAAACAAATGAAAAGGAATGAAGGCGTTCGGTTAAGGCAGGGCTGATTAGAGGGAAGACGTGGTAACAGGAGATGAAGGCTGAGCAGAGAATATTGACTGTACGAGACAGGAGGATTCTGGGACGTTTCAGACTAAGGAAGCGGGTGGAGTAAGTGATTAAGTAATTGCCTGCGCTGTAAGAGGAGAATATGGCGGGCTGCTTTTGTAAAGATTTATAGCCTTGGACACCCTATGGGGAGGTTTTGTTCTGTCCTGTAGGGTGACTGTGATGGGATTTAATCAATGCCAATGGGTTTAGGAGGAGAAGATTCTGTGCTATGGTGAAGAGATCAAAGTCAATCAAGAACTGAGACAGATAGCTGTCAATTTTCAAGTTTTAAAAGTATATAAAAGTGTTTTAGACATTTAGTAAGAGCCTAAAGCTGCATCAAAGTTCTGGTAGTGAAATGTATTACGTGTTGGGCTGTGAACCACGAGGTCAGCAGTTCAAACCCACCAGCTGCTCTGCTCAGTGGGAGAAAGACGAGGCTTTCTATTCCCATTAAGATTTACCACCTAGGAAACTCATAGGGGCAATTTCATTTGTCCTATAGCGTCGCTATGAGCCAGAAATGGCTCGATGGCAGAGTTTAATCCAGCACCATTCTTGGGCTGCTCGGCTTCTCAGGACTCCGTGTGTGAGACAGAGACTTGTATTTGTGTGTATTGTGTACCTGTCACGTTGGGTGTTTTCTTTTACTTGCATCTGGACATCGTTCTAAGAGGAAATAATCCTTCTTGAGTTGTTTCTTATACACGTGTGGTTCATAGTTATGGCACCTTTACAATAACCTCTGCAATTGCCAGTAGTAATCTCTTTTATTTTCACAGCCTTTAATGGCTCATTACAAGGGTTTAAAACAATCGGGCTTATCCATTCCAGGAACAATTTAGTCTTCAAAAATTATATATTTTTTATTCCAGCCTCCATTTTAATGAGCTGTGCTTTTCTAGTTCCTCGTAAGAAACTAGAGCAGTGCTCACGTGATGTGCACTTCAGCTGTTTCTCCTTAATCAATCAAATATGTTGGCAAGGAAGAAACCACATATGTAGCCATGGTTCTCACAGTAGAACTAGATCGTTTTAAAGGAACAGCTCATTAATCCCTTCTGTCCACATTCTAGCAGAATTTAATTGAAGAGAGATTCCATGCCACAGTATTTACTTACTTAGGAACTTCCCCGATGCATGTTTTCAGACTAGCTAGGTAGTGTGGGATCAGTTATGCAATCCAGAGAATCTCAGCTCTAAGATATTCTGGGAGGGGGATGATCATTCTGTGTTCTTCTGCATGTGAACTTCAGACCCTCTAAATGTGTTGCATCGTCATTTGACTTGAAGTACACCAAGATGTGTGACAGGGAGCATTTGTTGGGAGCATCAAGATCTAACCAATTATGTAATAAAAGTTGCTTAGGAAAATTTGCTTCATCTAGTTCAGTGGTTCTCAACCTTCTTAATGCCGTGGCCCTTTAATACAGTTCCTCATGTTGCAGTGACCCCCAATAATCAACTTATTTTTGTTGCTACTTCATAACTGTAGTTTTGCTACTGTTGTGAATCAGGTGACCCACGTGAAAGGGTCATTCAACCCCCAAAGGGGTCGTGACTCACAGGTTGAGAACCGCTGATCTAGTTACTTTAATACTAATATAGATGATTAATTTATTTTATAGTATGACTTGAATTTGTGTTCAGGCGATGAAACATAATGACATTTTTAGTCAATTTTGGGAGTGCCATGGAGAGAGGAAAAAAATGACCTGCCAATTAAACAACAATAATAGTCTAGACATTAGTATAAAAATTGCTCTATTGTGATAAGAGCTTTTAAGAGCCACCAGTAAAATGATTTTAATAAATTGCTCCAATAGCAGTAGGAAAAGCAGCATTACAAAATTATTAGTGCAATTAAATAAAAAATTATTAAGCACATGAATAAACATCTCTGCATGTGACATAGGAAGGAAAAGCAATATCCAGCAAACAACTCCAATTATGCAGAGATGGAGCATTTTAATATGCCCATCTTCTTGTTTAATCCCTTGAGTCTTGCCTTGGTATAATTAGCTAGCAAAAAGGTTTGATCATTTCAATTCCAGTGGTCAAATCTTTTGGCATCACTATAAATTATCATCACATCAGAATTCAATCTTAGTGCTTTTGTCAGTCCTATTAAGAACAATCCAGGTTTTAGATTTTTCTTGAAAATTATGAGATGGAAATGTCTGTCACTGTGTTTAATTTTAAATGGAAGCATAAATGCCTGATTAATTTTGTATCATTTTATTGGGGGCTCGTACAACTCTTTTCACAATCCATACATAAATCCATTGTGTCAAGTACATCTGTACATTTGTTGCCATTATTATTCTCAAAATATGTGCTTTCTCCTTGAGTCCTTAATATCAGCTCCTCATTTCCCCCTCCCTCCCCACTACCCCTCCGTCATAAACCCTTGATAATTTGTAAATTATTATTATTTTGTCATATCTTACACTGTCCAATGTCTCCCTTTATTCACTTTTCTGTTGTCCAGCCCCCAGGGAGGAGGTTATATGTACATCCTTGTAATCAGATTCCCCCTTTCTATCCTACATTTCCTCCACCCTCCCTGGATTGCCACTCTCACCACTGGTCCTGAAGGGCTCATCTATCTTGGATTCTCGGTGTTTCCAGTTCCTATCTGTATCAGTGTACATCCTCTGGTCTAGCCGGATTTGTAAGGTAGAATTGGGATCATGATAGTCAGGGGGAGGAAGCATTTAAGAAGTAGAGGAAAGTTGTACGTTTCATCGTTGCTACCCTGAAACCTGACTGGCTCATCTCCTCCCCACGACCCTTCAGTAAGGGGGTGTTGAGTTGTCTACAGATGGGTTTTGGGTCTCCACTCGGCACTCACCCTCATTTACAATGATATGATTTTTTGTTCTTTCATACCTGATCCCTTTGACACCTTGTGGTCACACAGGCTGATGTCCTTCTTCCATGTGGGCTTTGATGCTTGTGAGCTAGATGGTTGCTTGTTTACCTGCAAGCCTTTAAAACTCCAGACGCTATATCTTTTGATAGCCAGGCACCATCAGCTTTCTTCACCATATTTGCTTATGTACACATTTGTCTTCAGCGATCGTGTCAGGTAGGTGTGCATCATGGAATGCCAATTTAATAGAACAAAGTGTTCTTGCATTGAGTAAGTACTTGAGTGGAGATCCAATGTCCATCTGCTGCCTTAACACTAAACCTCTAAATATATGCACATAGATCTATTTGCCCACCACTCTATATAAATATATTTACATATGTACATGCCTGCATTTAGACCTCATTGTCTCCTAGTTCTTTCCTCTATTTCCTTTTACTTTCCTCTTGTTCCACTATCATGCTCAGCTTTCATTTGGGTTTCAATAATTTATCTTGGTTACCTTGCCCTTACCAGGCATCTCACACCCTCCTTGCCACTAATTTTGGATCACTTGTTGCTTCCTTGTCCCTGGGTTGGTCAACACCACCTCCTTATCCCCACCTCCCTCTCTCCCATGTCCCCCCCGGAACCATCGACCCCATTGTTTTCTCCTCCACTGTTCATCCAGCCTATCTTATCTAAATAGATCTGCAGAGATAATCATATGCACCAAAAACAAGGCATCGCAAGACAAAGCGACAAAAGGGAACACAATGATGGCAACAAAAAAGAAAATCAATGACTCATAAAAGAATAAATAAATTTAAAAAAAAGAGTAAGAAGAACTTTAAAAAAATTTAAAAAGAAAGAAAAACCTGTAACTAGATCAAGGTCTGATTTTTGACCTCTAGGTGTGTCTTCCAGTCAAGTCCAATGGGGTCGCATGCTCTGGCCTGCAAGTCTATCTTTTGCATTCCCTCAGGAGCTCCCTGCTCTCCTCCCCTGTTGCCCTGCCGCACACCTTTAGTGCTTTGCCTCAGTGTCACAGGGTCAGTCCAGGCCAATCCTGACACTGAGTGTCCAGTGTTGTCCCCCGTAGGGCCATGGGTCAGCGAGGGATGTTTTGTCTCAGAGTGGGATCAGCCATCTGGTCCACTCTGCATTGGCTGTTAGGAGCGGGGATATCGTCCTCCAGGCCTGGTGGGCCAGGATGTGCTCCACTCTCTCTTCCTCCCCCTTTATTTGCTCCCGTGTGCTCTGATCAGACATGTCCCTCTCCCTAGGCTGCAGCTTCAGTGCTGTCCTCTAAAGAAAATTTTCTGGGGGGAGGGGAAGTTGTCCACGTGGTTGGTATGGGGGACAAACTCTCAGGCCCCTTCACTGGCTCCCCTCTGATTGCATATTTTAAAAGTTTTTTTAAGTTTATAGAAGTGTAAATTTTCAAAAATGTCCTGATATTGAGCTACTTCCTATTTCGAGGTATGGGTATCCTCATGAATCACTAATTAATGTAAATCTCCAATTAAAAAATTTTTTTTCCTTGAAAAGTGAGCTAGAGAAGAGAGCACTATATTTTACACAAATAACATGAACATTATTATCTGTGAAAATTTATGGGAATTTTGAACTCTGATTTCCAAGTCGTGGAATCCAGTTGTTTGATGCACGGACTCACCGCCAGCTAGGTGACGCCGACTTCTGGTGGCACTATAGGAGAGGCAGGACTGCCCACGTGGGTTTCTGAGAGTCACTCTTTACGGGGGTAGAAAGCCCTTCTTTCTCCCGTGGAGCGGCTGGTGGTTTCGGACTGCTGACCTTGTTGATTTCCGCCCAGTGCTTAAACACTACACCACCAAGGCTGCAGCTGTGGGTCCTTTAAGAAATGCACTCAGCTCCTAACTGAAATGTTGGAGCTTCAAGTCCACCCAGAGGCATGTTGAAGGAAAGCCCTGACGGTCGGCTGACGTCTGAAACATCCACCATGGAAAGCCCCAAGGAGCTTAGTTCTACTCTGACACAAATTAGTGCATCATTTGTCAGAATCAGCTTGGGAAGCCGATATGCACCAGTGTGGGGCAACTCTGCCCACTGAAATACACAGATTGGCTCTTACCATTTTCCTGCTTTGACTCATACTCTTTCCTACATTATTAGACCCTTTGCTGTGTGTCTGAAACAGACCCTGATGTAACTGAGCTCCATTACCACATGTCTTTGCTCATACCTCCAGCTCCCACTGACACAACCTTCTCCAGGTGGCCCCCTGCCCAGTCTTCAGCACTCCACAGACACCTCCAGTCCATCACAGCCCCTTTCCCATCTGAGACCACTACTCCTGAGAACCCTTGTGAACATCGCACTCCAGTCATCATTCCCTGAGGGGGGCATTTGGGACACAGCCTCAAATATTCTGCCCACTGGTTGGTGCATAATCATATAGCTACTTAACAGTGTCATGATTTAGTTTAGTTTTGCTTTGCTTGCCCAACCAGAAAAGGTCCATTTATGCTGTGGACTGTGTCTTAAACATCATATGTCTACCTCAGGCCAGCACAGGACTGGATACACAGCAAGCTCTCAACATACTTTCTTAGTAGCTGGATTAAACTCTGGAATATATGCACATCTGATGTATTAAATAACTAGTGACTACATTAAATATCAAATTATTATACAATTGCATATTAAATTATTAGTAGGTCTTTAAAGAAAAGAGCTGATGATTTTTGCTTTCTCCGCAAGGTGTTTTTCTGTGCTGGTCTTCCAGTTTCTCCTGAGATAAGTCTTCATTTCCCTCATATCCTTTTCCGTTCATGGACGTTTCCCCCCTTAGTATTTTCTGCTCTGCGTGCTTGGGCAGGCATTAATTAAATCTTTCCTTAAACGTTTTAGCTGGAACTGATCAAGGCCCTCCCAGAAAGGTTCCCTACAGGATGCACTCCAGAGGCTTGGCACAGTGAATGCAAGGCTCAGCTTTAATTGCTCCCACAGTTCTGTTTCTGCAAACCTCAGGCTCACCTCGGAGAGGGCAACTCCACCAAGGTCTCAAGGACCCTCATGGATTTTATCGTCGATTTTAATTATATGTGGAAGGTCTTCAGCTTGATTACTAAAGAGCCCAAACAAGGTCAGACCTGTGATGTATAAAACCCCGAACCTGCTGAAGAGATTCAAAGGTGACTGATCCTTCTAGCAAGTGGCCAAGTGGCTCCATTTTTGGCCAAATGGGTTAGATCCGGGCTTTGTGCTGGGTCATAGTCGTTCATTCCAGTTTGATCCTCTGCTGGGAAATTGAATTTTCACCTTGGATATGCTGAATCAGAATATTTTCAGTGTATCTGCTATATTCAGTATATCTGGGAGGGGGTGGGGTATAATGAAAATCCTCAGCAGAGGGTCGGACGTCAATGAACTTCAGTCCTGGGTTAGATATGGTTGCCAGGACAGAATGGCTGATGAATTCCATATTTCAACTTACTTTTGTCATAAAAATAGCAATCACCAACAGTAGACAGTTTGTCTACCTTTAAAGACAATCAACCACATATTTACAAACACACACACACACACACGGTTGGGGTGTTAACTCAGTACTGTGACCATTCTATTGTATTCAATATTTTTTTACCTGTTCTTATAAACTTGAGCCTCCATAAGAAATATACCTGGTTGGATAGTGGTTATGCAGTTCTAAACCATGAGCTGCTCCGAGGGGGAAAGAAAGGGCTTTCTACTCCTGTAAAGAGTCACAGTCTCAGAAACTTGTAAGTGCGGTTCTACCCTGTCCTAAAGGGTCGCTATGAGTTGGTGTGGACTTGATGGCAGTGAGTGTTTTTCCTTAATTGTATAAAAACCTTATTATCTCTAAATAAATTGAAAAATGCTGCCATTGAATCAATTATGCCTTTTAACAACACTATAAATACAATATCTATTTTGTAGTTCTTTGAAAAAAATGAGGTTCAAATCCTCTGAGCCTTTTCCTCAATTTGTCTTGTTTCTGCATTCGTATTTTCCTGAGAGTTGCTTTAGCTTCAACTGCAGGCCTAGCACTTTTACCTATAACAACTCCTGTTAGCTCAGCACATTATTGTTCTCTGTGTGCTGGTCTTTTGCCTCCTTACATCTGAATTAGGAGAAAGTTTCTACAGACTCTCTGATTTCCTGATTTTTATTAGCCAAATTTTATTATTTTTTGCACGAGTTAATTACATAATTAGCCCGAAAGTGGTTACTTGCATTGCATATCTAAGGTTGTGTACCCTTTCAACCAAACCAGCGAAGAAACACAATTGTTGTTGAGAAAATATACAGCCAAGTCGCACCAGCTCACCGTGTCCGCAGGTAAGAGTTAGTGACGTTGCCTATTCTCTGAGTTGTATGACCACGGTCACCCTCCTTTGTCTACTTTCTCCCCCTCTTTCCCACGGCCTCACTGCCCTCCGAGTCTCCCAGCTAAACGTTCAAGGTGCTCTTGCCACTTTGATCACAAGAGATGGATCGTAGTTCTCACGATGGCTAGTTTTTATCTGACACCATAATTTTGCAAATCAAACTGTGTTGTGCAAGTCTTTTCTTAGGGTTCTCATTTTTGTTATTATCTTAACACTTTATGGGCTCGTCTGTGTGTGCCTATTTGAAAGTTTGGAAAGGACCCCATTGTTCCCCCAACTGACTTAAGCTGGGGGTTTCCTGCTCCTTAAAACGAATCTCACTCTCATATGGTTGATCCCAAACATAGCAACCCTATAGGACAGAATAGAACTGCCCATAGGTCTTCTGAGCCTTACACTCATTGTGAGATGCTCTCACTGAATGATTGGCGGCTTTGAATGACTGGCCTTAGAGTATATCCTACTTTGACACCAGTGCTCCTTCCAGCGCCTCAGGGGGGATGTCAGATGGACTCAGTTTTTGACCCCCTGGCTTGAGAAGGATCGCTAGCAGGGGTGGTTTCCATCCCTAGGGTTCACCTTGATTTTTCTTCTTCTCGTTCAGGTCTGCATACATGTCTCTTTGTAGCCCTGTTCATGTTGCCCTCTGCTACATCAAGTCACCGTAGGCAAGCTATTCGGTTACTTTATTATTATTGTTGTTTCAGTACTGGGCCAAGCGCTTTTCCTTCACAAACAAAAAGTTGTATGTGAATGTAGCAGGTTATTATGAGGGTCCAAGAGAGTGGAGAGGGAGGGCAGAAGAAGAGATGAATATTGCAGAAGTATGTACAACTTCAAATTAAACATTAAAATCTGTGCCTTCCCCCACTTCGCTGTCCACCCCCCAGGGAGGAGGCTATATGTAGATCCTTGTGATCTGTTCCCGCTTTCTCCCTCACCTTACTTCCACCCTCCCAGTATCGCCACTCGCACCACTGGCCCTGAGGGGTTCATCTGTCTTGGGTTCCCTGTGGTTCCAGTTCCTATCTGTCCCAGTGTACATTGACGGTGTAAGATATGACAAAATAATAATAATTTATAAATTATCAAGGGTTCATGAGGGAGAGGCGGTGGGAGGGAGGGGGGAAATGAGGAGCTGATACCAAGGGCTCAAGTAGAAAGAAAATGTTTTGAGAATGATGAGGGGAACGGATGTACAAAAGTGTTTGACACAATGGATGGATGTGTGGCTGTGATAAGAGTTGTACAAGCCCCCAATGAAATGTTTTCACTATTAAAAAAAGGGAAAAAAAGGAAGAAGCATTCTCTGATGATCACCACGGGTGAAAAGTAAAAAGTCTGAGCTAGGAGCCATTTGACAGGTGAGGCATCTCTATTTTAATAGTATCATTTTAATAAAAAAGATTGATAGAAAAAGAAATCTGTGCCTTAGCTGATTTCGTTTGAAGGCTTCACAGTCAGGGATTTTTCACTCATCCATTTCACCTTACAAAGTTTGAAATTCAACCTCCTACTCGCTCCTTTCTTTCTGCCTCACCTTTTTTTTTTTAAACAATTTATTGGGGCTCATACAATTCTTATCACAGTTCATACATATACATACATCAATTGTATAAAGCACATCTGTACAGTCTTTGCCCTAATCATTTTTTTCTCCTCTTTTCTTTTTTTACATTTTATTAGGGACTCATACAACTCTTATCACAATCCATACATATACATACATCAATTGTATAAAGCACATCCATACATTCCCTGCCCCAATCATTCTCAAGGCATTTGCTCTCCACTTAAGCCCCTTGCATCAGGTCCTCTTCTTTTCCCCTCCCTCCCCTTTCCCCCCTCCCTCCTGTGCCCTTGGTAATTTATACCTCGTTATTTTGTCATATCTTGCCCTATCCGGAGTCTCCCTTCCCCCCTTCTCTGCTGTCCCTCTCCCAGGGAAGAGGTCACATGTGGATCCTTGTAATCAGTTCCCCCTTTCCAACCCACTCACCCTCCACTCTCCCAGCATCGTCCCTCACACCCTTGGTCCTGAAGGTATCATCCACCCTGGATTCCCTGTACCTCCAGCCCTCATATGTACCAGTGTACAGCCTCTGTCCTATCCAGGCCTGCAAGGTAGAATTCGGATCATGGTAGTTGGGGGGAGGAAGCATCCAGGATCTGGGGGAAAGCTGTGTTCTTCATCGGTACTACCTCGCACCCTGACTGACCCATGTCCTCTCCTGAACCCCTCCATGAGGGGATCTCCATTCTGCCTCAGCTTTTGGACAGTCTTCAACCCCTGTCTCCTTGTTCATTCTTTCCTAGACCGTCCCCAACCTATTCTTTGTTATGAACAACAGTTCCATTGTTTCCATCCCTGCCACCAAATACAAATTGTTTACTTTTGCGTATGGGAATTTATAACGTGCTCAACTGGAGTAAGCTTCACCCTTTCGATCCGAGAGTTGGATGAATACAGTATTTTTTATGGGCATTTTGTTTTATTGTTGACATTAGAAAATATATCAACACACCAAAGAGTTTGCAATTATTATGCCAGGTCTGCGCAACTTTGTGTCCTACTAACTTCTGAGAAAGCACGATGGAGTGGGGGAGAGAGCAGATTTGTGTGTGCTGATAGCTATAATCAGCCTCATATGTTAGATTCCAAAATATATTCATGTGCTCGAAATAAATTATTGTCATTTGACAGCCACAATAACATCCCGTTTGGAGTTTGCTTAGCTTCTCAGATGTGCAGATTTACGTGTCTTGCAAATATGTAGGCATCATTCTTCTCCAGTCGAGTGATATCTCGCTTGTTGAACTTTCCACAGCTCCCACAGCAAAGTTAGAAAAAAAAAAAATCTCCTCCATGTTCACAAGTTTGCTCCATAGGCGAGCCAGAAATCGGATGGAAATAACCCGTATCAGCCGAGAGGGAGTCAACCACCATGTCTCCTGGAGCACCCGGAGGGGTCCCGTCTAGGCACCGCTCTCCCTTACACAACACAGGGTGCTTGTGTTGTCTGTCGTTGTGCGGTTTTTGTGCTTTATTTGCATACAAGATTTTAACCATGGTGCATAAGCAAATGTGGCGAAGAAAGCTGATGGTGCCCGGCTATCAAAAGAGATAGTGTCTGGGGTTTAAAGGCTTGAAGATAAACAAG
Organism: Tenrec ecaudatus; assembly: GCF_050624435.1. Taxonomy (NCBI): domain Eukaryota; kingdom Metazoa; phylum Chordata; class Mammalia; order Afrosoricida; family Tenrecidae; genus Tenrec; species Tenrec ecaudatus. The sequence continues at coordinate 22,510,785 of NC_134536.1, forward strand.
CGGCCATCTAGCTCAGAAGCAAAAAAGCCCACATGGAAGAAACACACCAGCCAGTGCGATCACAAGGTGCCAAAGGGACTAGGTATAAGGCATCATGCAAAAAAAAAAAAAAAAAGAATATGTGTGTATACCACATTGAATGAAGGGGGAAGTGCAGAGTGGAGACCCAAGGCCCAAGTGTCGGCCACTGGAGATCCCCTCATAGAGGGGTTTAGGAGAGGAGATGGGTCAGTCAGGGTGCAAGGTAGTACCGTCGAAGAGCACAGCTTTCCCCCAGATCCTGGATGCTTCCTCCCCCCAACTACCATGATCTGAATTCTACCTTGCAGGGCTGGATAGGGCAGAGGTTGTACACTGGTACATATGAGGGCTGGAGGCACAGGGAATCCAGGGTGGATGATACCTTCAGGACCAAGGGTGTGAGGGGCGATGCTGGGACAGTGTAGGGTGAGTGGGTTGGAAAGGGGGAACAGATTACAGGGATCCACATGTGACCTCCCCCATGGGAGAGGGACGGCAGAGAAGGCGGGGAAGGGAGACTCTGGATAGAGCAAGATATGGCAAAATAACGATGTATAAATTACAAAGGGCACATGAGGGAGGGGGGAGCGGGGAGGGAGGGGAAAAAAAAGAGGACCTGATGCAAAGGGCTTAAGTGGAGAGCAAATGCTTTGAGAATGATTGGGGCAGGGAATGTATGGATGTGCTTTATACAATTGATGTATGTATATGTATGGACTGTGATAAGAGTTGTATGAGCCCCTAATAAAACGTTTAAAACAAACAAAAAAGAAAGATTTTAACCATGGATCCAAAGAAAGTTAGTGATACAAGCAGTGAAGCTAAGATGAAACTGTGAGAAACACATTAGGTAAATAAATCATTGTGAGATTTGAATCAGGTCGCCGCTTGTTGGTCGATGTTATCAGAATTTTTGAAAAAAAAAAAAAGAAATAAAAGATTAAAGTGGCTAATGTAGCCAAAGGTGTGAAATCATTGCTCATGAAACAGAGGCCAGATCACTGAAGAGGTGGAAAGTCACTGTTAATTTGGATAAATCCGAAACAATGCTATGGCGAGAGTATATCTGAGACAGTGATATGCGAGAAGGCCTTTAAAAGCCTCCATAGAAATGTAAAGTCCCGGGAAAATGAATTTGTAAGGGCAATTTTTGGGCAGCAGAACCGATTATTTGGTTTTCCATTATTCATCCTGGGGAAAACATGTTTAGTTCTTGAAGTCTTCAAGGTGCTCAAACATGAATTTGGAATTATGAGTTGGACAACCAAGGTGCCAGTGTGACGTTTTTTATCTCCTGCTCTTTTCAGTCTTTTAAAATAAGTCTGTGTTCTCTCTGGGAGCCCTAGCAGCATGGAGGTTGTAAGTTGGACTGTGATCCTCAAGGTTGGTAGTTCAAAACTACCACCTCTACTTTGGGAGAAAGAGGACTTTCTACGCTCAGAAACTCACAGTGGCAGTTCTACCCTGCCCCATCAGGCTGCTTTGAGTAAGCATTGACTCAATGGCAAGCGGGTTTAATTTTCTCTCAGGACTGACTGGGTAGTCTTACTGCGTGCTCTCTCAGTTTGATGATTCTGCTGTTGTGTCAAGTTTTTAAAGTTCAGTTATTTATTCTTTTAGTTCCCAAATTCCTGTTTGATTAAATTTTATATTTTCTAATTATCTGCAGAGATTTCATGATATTTCATTAGTTTTACTGGCCCTCTAACGAGCTATTGAAAGCATTTTTTTATGACGACGATTGTAAAATCTCTGTTGGGTAATGCTAACATTTCTGTCATCTTGGTGTTGGCGTCGACTGATCATCTTTTTTTTTTCATTCAGTTTGATATCTTCCCTTTTTTGCAATAACGAGCGACTTTCTATTGGGATATTCTGTAATGAGATTGTGGCTTTTATTTAAATATGCTTTATCTGGGTCCCTGTGACACTGCTTCAACAGGAGAGAGGGAGGCTGGCTCGTTACTGATGTGGGGGTGGAAGTCCGGGCTCCCTACCCAGCCTCCACTGGCACCGGAAAGGGCACGTGGGGAGTTAGAGCACCTTACTTGACTGCACCTGGTATTTCCTTAACTGAGAGAGATGGGATGCTTTGTTATTACCCCACGTGGCTCATACTGACAGAATGGCTAGGGAGGGGAAGTTACTTGCTAGGGAGCAGGGAAGTTTCTTATTCTTCTCTAGGCTCTCCCTGATACCACCTCAGTGGGGAGTGGGAGGGAGGCCCCGTTACTTGCAAGAGGAAGTACAAGTCCAGCCTTTCCACATGGTCTCCATTGTGACTGCAGAAGAAGGGTATGCAGTCTCAGCTGCCTCCTTAGCCGCCTGCTTCTGGCAGAGTGGTTATATGTTGGACTGTGATGTGCCAAGGTCAGCATCTCAAAACCATCAGCTGCTCTGCTGGAGAAAGATGGAGCTTTCTGCTCCCATAGTTACAGTCAGCCGTGGAAACCCACAGGGGCAGTTCTACTCTGTCCTATAGGGTCTCTATGAGTTGGTACCGACTTGGTGGCAGTGAGAAAAAAAAACAAACCAACACTTTCTACAGGGCAGGCCCCAACCAGAGCCAGACTGACCCCCCTCCCTGGAAGTGGGTGTGGTGGAGAGCAGCAGTAAACCTACAGGTTGAGGAGAGGGGCCAGCATGCCACACCAACACAGAGGCAGGCCTGGAGGGAGGAAGAGGAAGAGAGAGAGAGCCAGACTCTGTACCCCATGCTGGCTCACTAGGCCTGGAGAAAGAAGTCGCTGTGGGGAGCTAATGGGACACAGAAGGGACTGGGCAACTGACAACAGCACATGTCATGCTGTCCCCTTACTGGAGCAGACTGCGACAGAGGACATTTCTGGGGTCACATGGTGGGGAGGCAGTGTGGTCTGAACTCCCCAAAGTGGAGTGAATTGAGAAAGGAGCGTACCAGAGCAGCAGCTGGAGCAAGGCAGAGCTACAAAGACCCTGAGGAGCCCCCAAGGGGTGCTCCAGGCCAGGAGGGGCAGCTCCTAGACAGTCTTGAAGGCCAGCGACACACCCAGTATTTTTGTATATGTCTTCTCTCTTTTTATTCTTAATTTTTCTTATTCATTCACTATTTTCATTTTAAAAAATCGGTTTGGGCTATGTATATAAAAAAACCAACAAAACACTTTCAATTTATTTTCCCCATCTTCTGCCATTTTAATCTCTAGACTGCGATGAATCTGTCACTTATAACTGATCATTTTTCCAACTTAACTAAGTCACCTCACGGCCCTGAGCACCCTTAATTTATGCTCTAAGAGGACACCATATGAAGGATCTTGAACTCTTTATTGTGTGTACGAATGTGAGACTTTATTGGCACAAATATGCTTCCCTCTTCAGGGAAATCTTAAACTCCTATTTTACAAAAATCTCTGCCTCATTCTAATATCTTTATCATAAGCCCTCCTGGAACTCTAAGAAGCCTCTGCCCAATGATTACTTTGTCTTTTTTGCAGTGATCTGTTTAATAGGAAGTTCTGTTTTAAGATCTATACAGACAAAACAATTCATTCATGTTAAATTGTTTTTTCTCCACATTTCATATAATTCAACCATTCAACCATTTTAAGAAGATTGCGCGGTCATCACCAAGTCAGTGTTAAAATCCTTTCACTTATTCATTGTTGCTAGCCCATTCCTCTTCTCTCCCCGTGCTAGGTTCCTATGGTACTATCCATCCAGTTACTGTCCATGCAGGTTTACCTGTCCTGCATTTCATGCACATGAAATGACACAAAACACAGACAGGAAGCAAGCAAACATGCAAACCACAAACAACACTGCCCAGAAAAATACAGAAAAATCTCCATCAAGAAGAAAGAAGTTTTGAGAATGATGATGGCACAGATCTACAAATTGCTTGAAACAATGGATGGATGTATTGATTGTGATTAGAGCTGTAAGAGTCCCCAATAAAATGATTTTAAAAAATTCAATTGCTCATGTATATAAATCTCTTTCCTATACCAAAAAAGAAAAGAAAAACAAAGAAAGCAGAATGCTGAAACAACTTTAAAATGGGTGAAAAGAGATCATATGATAAAGTACTCCTTTTTAACCTAAGTACACCTGTATACTTGACTCTACAGTGCTGTCTGACAGCAAAGTGATCACATCCCTAGGCTATGGTCAGGGGGATTCACTGGAGGCTCAATTATGTGGGGCTCTACAATGAATTTTGGGCTTTCACTGTCATCGGTAGCCTTCTGCAAAGCTGGCATTCAGAATTTAAGCTCTGATACCAATCTCGCCTTCGAATTTGGTTCTTATTATTATTTTTATTTAAAAAATCATTTTATTGGGGGCTCGTACAACTCTCATCACAATCCATATATCCATCCATTGTGCCAAGCATATTTGTACATTTGTTGCCATCATCATTCTCAAAACATTTTCTTTCTACTTGAGCCCTTGGTATCAGTTCTTCATTTTTCCTCCTCCCCACTCACAAACCCTTGATAATTTATAAATTATTTTTTTCATGTCTTATACTGTCTGATATCGATCTGCCTTCACCCACTTTTCTGTTGTCTGTCCCCTAGGGAAGGAGTTATATGTAGATAATTGTAGTCAGTTCTACCTTTCTCCCTTACCTTCCCCTAACCCTCCTGGTATCTCATTATTGGTCCTGAGGGGTTTATCTTTCCTAGATTCCCTGTGTTTCCAGGTCTTATTTGTGCCAGTGTATATCCTCTGGTCTAGCTGGATTTGTAAGGTAGAATTAGGGTCATGATGAGGGTGGGGGAGACAGCGTTAAAGAACTAGAGGAAAGCTGTACGTTTCACTGTTCCTACACTGCACCCTGACTGGCTCGTCTCCTCTCCGTGACCCTTCTGTAAGGGTTGTCCAGGTGCTTACAGATGGGCTTTGGGTCTCCACTCTCCCTCATTCCAAATGATATGTTTTTTGATGCCTAATACCTGATCCTGTCGACACCTCATAATCACACAGGCTGGTGTGCTTCTTCCATGTGGGCTTTGTTGCTTCTCAGCTAGATGGCTGCTTGTTTATCTTCAAGTCTTTAACTCTCCAGACACTATATCTTTTGATAGCTGGGCACCATCAGCTTTTTTCACCACATTTGCTTATGCACCTGCTTTGTCTTCAGCAATCGTGTTGGGAAGGTGAGCATCATAGAATGCCAGTTTAATAGAACAAGGAGTTCTTGCATTGAGGGAGTACTTGAGTAGAGGCCCAATGTCCATCTGCTACCTTAATACTAAATCTATAAACATATGCACATAGACCTGTTTCCCACATTAAAGACCCCAGATGCTATTCTTTCTGATAATGGGGTACCATCTTGTTTCTACATCACTCTTTGATGTTATTTTTATTAAGTGCTGTTGGGTTGGCTCTGCCCCACGCTTGATAGAATGAAGCACTGCGTGGTCCTGTGGTGTCTTCACAATTGTTCTTACAGTTGAGTCCAGGGTTGGAGCCACCGTGCCAATCTATCTCCTGGAGATCATTCCCGTTTTAACTGTCCGTCCGTTTCCAAGCATGATGTCCTGCCCTAGGGACTGGTCTCTCCTGAGAACATATTGTGTTTAAGATGAAATCTTGCTATATTTTCTCCAAGGAGCTCTCTGGGCTTTCTTCTTCCAACAGAGATTATTTGTCCTTTTAGCAGTCCATGGAATTTTCAGTATTCTTCTCCAGCACATAATTCAAATGTATTGATTCTTCTTGGGTCTTTCTTATTCAGTGTCCAACTTTCATGTGGATATGAGGCAACTGAAAATACTATGGCTTGGGTCAGGTGAACTTTAGTCCTCAAAGTAATATCCTTGCTTTTCAATACTCTAAAGAGGTCTTGTGCAGCAGATTTACCCAATGCAACATGTCTTTCGATGTCTTGGCTGCTGTTTCCATGAGCAGTGATTGTGGATCCAAGCACGACAGTATTCTTGAATACTTCAACCTTTTCTCTTTATCATATTATTTATTGGTCCAGTTGTAAGGATTTGGGTATTTTAAAAATTGAGTCATGATCCACACTGAAGGTTGCAGTCCTTATTCTTCATCAACAAGTGCTCAGTTCCTTCTCATTTTCATCCAGTAAGGTTGTGTCCTCTGTGTACTGCGGGTTCTTAATAAGCCCCCCTCCACTTCAAATATCTCATTCTTCTTCATCTAAGCCAGCTTCTCTGATGATTTGCTCAGCGCACAGATTGAATAAGTATGGTGAGTGGATGCAACCCTGAAGTGCACCTTTCCTGATTTTAAACCATGTAGCATTCCCTTGTTCTGTTTGCACAACTGCTTCTTTAAAAAAAATCATTATATAACAATCCATACATCAATTTATAACAATACATACATCAATTGTATCAACACATTTGTACATATGTTGCCATCGTCATTTTCAAAGCATTTTCTTTCTGCTTGAGCCCTTGGTATCGGCTCCTCTCCCCTCTCCTCCCTTGCACAACTGCCTCTTGATCCATGTACAGATTCCACATGAGCAGCATCAAGTGTTTTTTTTTAAAGAAATCATTTTATTAGGGGCTTATACAACTCTTATCACAATCCATATCAACCATTGTGTCAAGCACATTTGTACATTTGTTGCCATCATCATTTTCAAAACATTTTCTTACCACTTGAGCCCTTGGTATTAGCTCCTGAGTTTTCCCTCCATCCTCCCCTTCCTTCCTCATGGACCCTTGATAATTTATAAATTATTATTATTTTTTCATGTCTTGCACTGCCCAATATCTTCCTTTACCCCTGTATCTGTTGTCCATATCCCTGGGAGGGGATTATAGGTAGGTCATTGTGATCAGATTCTCCCCCCCCCCCGCCCCTTCTCCTTCCCTTCTGGTATGGCTACTCTCACTATTGTTTCTGAGTTTATCTGTCCTGTATTCCCTGTGTTTCCAGATCTTATCTGTACCAATGTAGATGCTATAATCTAGCCAGATTTGTAAGTTAGAATTGGGGTCATGATAGTGGCAGGGAGAAAGCATTAAAGAACCAGAGGAAAGCTGTATGTTTCACTGGTGCTATACTGCACTCTGAGTGGCCCATCTTCTCCCCACGACCCTTCTGTAAGGGGATGTCCAATTGCCTACGGATTGGCTTTGGGCTCCCACTCCCCACTCCCTCACCTCCAATTCACATTGACATGATTTTTTTGTTTTGGGTCTTTGATGCCTGATACCTGATCCCATGGATACCCCATGATCACACAGGCTGATGTGCTTCTTTATGTGGGCTTTGCTGCTTCTCAACAGATGGCTGCTTGTTTATCTTCAAGCCTTTAAGACCCCAGATGCTATATCTTTTGATAGCTGGGCACCATCAGCTTTCTTCACCACATTTGCTGATGCACCCCTGTGTCTTCAGCGATCATGTTAAGAAGGTGAGCATCTCAGAATGCCGGATTATTAGAACAAATTTTTCTTGTGTTGAGAGAAGACTTAAATAGAGGCCCAAAGTCCATCTGCGACCTATGTACATAAATATATGTACATAGACCAATACCCCTATCTTTATATATTAATATATTTATATATGTACATGCTTATATCTGTATCTCTCTCTATAGCTTTTGTTTCCTAGTTCTTTCCTCTATTTCCTTTTACTTTCCTTCTGCCCCACTATTATGTTCACCCTTCATTTGGCTCTCAGTAATACCTCTTGATTACATTACAATTGTTCAAACCCCACTGTTATGATCTTCAGTGAGATTTTGCTTGCATGTGATATCTATCAGTGATGCTGCTTTATAGTTTGAGCACTCTGTTGCTTCACCTTCCTTTGGAATGAGCACAAATGACCTCTTCCAGTAAGTTCGACAGGTAGCTGTCTTCTAAATTTCCTGGTATAGATAAGAAAATGCTGTCAGTGCGTCATCAGCTTGTTGAAACATTTCAGTTGGTTTTACACTTCCTAGGGCCTTGTTTTGACTATTACTTTCAGTACAATTTGAACTTCTTCCTTGAGCATCACTGGTTCTTACTCATATGCTACCTCTGGAAGTGGTGGACTGTCGATTAGTTTTTCCACACTTTTCTATAGTATCCAAATCTCCAGTAATCTGTTCATGAGGGCAAGCTTTGAGCAGTAGCATGTCACAAGAACGAATTTTTCTTAGATTAGGAAAACTACTAAATGTGACCTACTTAGCCTTTTTGAGTACGACCTTGATGGGTGGATGGGATACTTCGCTACAGCCTCAGAAAAGTGGAGGTCTAGGCTCTATTTTATTGGCTAAATGCACAAGACCTCTTTAAAATGTTGAAAAGCAGGGATGTTATTTTGAAGACTGAAGTGTTCCTGATCCAAGCCCTGATGTTTTCCATTGCCTCACATGCGCGTGAATGTTGGACACTGGATAAGGAAGGTCAAAGAAGATGTGATGTGCTTGAATGATGGTGTTGGCAAAGAATGTTGAAAAGACCATGGACTGCCAGAAGAACCAACACATCTGACTTGGATGAATGTCTGGAAAGAACCCAGAGTGTGCCTTAGAGGCAGGGATGGCAAGGCTGAATCTCATGTACTTTTCAGATGTTGTCAGGAGCACCCAGTCCCTGGAGGGCGCCATGCTTGGTAAAGGAGTGAGACAGCAAAAAAGAGGAAAACCTTCGACAAAATGATTGACACAGTGGCTGCATCACTGAGTTGAAATATAAGAATAACTGAGGATGGTGCAGGACCTAGTAATGTTTCATTCTGTTGTACACAGGTTCTCTGAGTCAGAACCGACTGAGTGATACCTAATAACACTAACAGCCCTGTTTTTGCTTGGTATAATAACATTGATATCTGAGCTATCAGTGTTGACAGCAAAATCAAGCGTTGTTGTTAGGAGCCGTTGAGTTGACTTATGGATCTGAGTCAAAGGAAATACTTGACATCTATAATCTTTTCTATGTTTATTCTGATATAATTTGTTGTTGCAAGGCAAGAGAGGAAGAGAATATATTGCATGATCACACTTGTGAAATAACAAGGCTAGATAGTGTATAGACGCAAGGTTCATTAGTAGTTTCCAAGGGAGGGGAGAGAGAGGAAAGGGAGAGCCATTGCTTAGGGAACACCGAGTTTCTGTACAGGAATGGGAAGATTTGGAAATAGATAAACTGCAGCGGCTGAACAACATCCTAAAATTAACTGATGCCATTACATTGTAGTTGTGAAGAATATTGATATGGCATATAATTTATTCCATATATATTTACTACAATAAACAGTGAAAAGGAAAAAAAAAACCCGAGAGGCTTAACAGAATTCTAAAGATTCCACCCTGTTTGAGATTTCACATCTCAGTGAGTTGCGCACATTATATACTGAATTGCAGTCGCCAGAAATGTGGGTGCCATTGATTCCTCTTCCCTGTCACCTTCCATAGTCAATTAAGCACCAAGCCTTGTTGCTTTTACCTTCTGAATTAGCCCATCTCTTTCTATTTAGCCATCTCCTTCCTGGGCTAATGGAATTGCTCCTTAAGCGGACTCTGCTTTTAATCTTGTTATGCTTGACTTCGCTTATGACGTTCTATTCAGAAATTTCCAGGCTAAAAATCTTGTCTTGCCACTTGCCTGCTTAAAGATTCTTTTCAAAAATTGTTCTCATGGTAAAGACCTAAACTTAAAATGACCTAGAACAGTACCTGCCATAGAGTTATTTAATAATTTAATAAATATTCTTAGAAGAATAAGTATCTGTGTCATTTACAGTGTTTGCTGTTAAAGTAATATTTCTCGACATAGGCATCAATGTATGTGTCCTTTGCTCTAGTTAATATGTCGATTTGATATGTGTTAAAAGTAGACTTGGAGGGATAGCTTGGCTTTCAACTATTAACATAGAAGGAAATAGAGCAGTTGGTGCAGCACCTTGATGCTATCAGAGGAAAAAAGTCGCTTGTCTGATCTAGCGGGATCAGTGGTGTTTTAAAGGGTCTGCCAGGGATCTCCTGTCTGGTGCAAGGGAGTTGTATTTCGAAGGATTACCAGTGCCTTCACTCTTTGAGATTTTTCTGCCAAACAACTTAGGTGAAATATTTTTTTGAGGCAGAGCAAAGAGTAAAAAACGTAAAAACTTTAAGTTCATAACAAATATGATTTCTTTCTGTATGTCACACAGACATTTGTTTTTGTTTATCTACTCATCTTACATCTTATTTGCGGGAACTAGGCAGTAAAAACAAAGGACTGATTTGGAATGGGGGGGATCGCATCAAAGGGTCAAATGACAATGACATTGGTACAGGTACCCCCGGCTTTTTGAAAGTTTGTTTCTTTTCAATTCACATTTATTATATGCCCACATCCATGCTGTTTTCACCAAGTGAAAGAAATTGGAAGAGAGTTTTTGATTTTCCAGAAAAAGAGTTGAAAAGCCAAACTAGCAATCAGTATTTGTTAGACAGTGAACCTTAAAAAGGCAGTAGGCCTGCTCCCAGCGAGGGCGTGTCACCAAATCCTTCCCCAGGAAGTACACTGGACAGCAAGCTGCCAGACCTTTGAACGTCGTGCCTCCTATATGTTCGAGTTTCGTGTATTATTTGATTTAGTTTGATATGTTGTTTTTTGGGTCTGGCAAAGGTATGCACCCCTTAGGACAATCAACCATATGAGACCAAATGGGCAACATTCACCCAGGAATAAAACTCCCCAGGCAGGGATAGGCAGGGCAAGCTAATAGAAATAGGAAGACGTGGATGCAGGACTGTTACATTGTGGGGATAGCTGTCAGTTTCACAAACCAAATAGAGTGTGAGCTGCTGAATGGAAAATATATTTGTTCTGTAAACTCTCCCCCAAATTACAATAAAAAAGCCCTAAAAACCTTTCCCACACATAAGTTCATTATAATTGCTTCTTCTTCGCCTCCTGCCACTTCAGCATACGAAAGCTTTCAGAGGAACGGTCTACTTTCTGAGTGAGAGAAACCTTTTTTTTCTTTTCCAATCCATGACTTGGTACTGCCTCACAGCAGTGGGTTTGCTGTGGTTAGTTTTATATACCACCCCCCATGGTCATGACTCGCAGCGCCCCTTTGAGACGGAGTGAAACTGCTCCACAGGGTTTCCAACACTGGAAATATTTTCAGGAGCAGACAGCCTCACCTGTATAACTTAGAGCAGCTGGTTTGAACTGTGGACACTGCAGTGAATAATAGAATGTGCTTTAGACATGTCTATGTTGAATACATTAGAAAGGATTTATCTACACCACTTGTCTGTCAGCTTGTCGTACTGTGGTGGCTTGTGTGTTGCTGTGATGCTGGAAGCGCTGTCACTGATATTTCAAATCCCAGCAGGGTCATCCTTGGCAGACAAGCTTCAGAGCAGAAGTAACTGGTAGACTACTTCTGAAACGTTAGCAACTGGAAACGTTAGGAACAGCTCTAGTGCCTGAGATAGTGCTGGAGGTTAGCAGCCACTCAAAAGACAATTGGGAAAGAGGTGCCGCCTCAAAGTCAAATCAGTCTCAATGACAATGACATGAATGGAGCTAGTCGCCATTTCCTGATGGGCACAACATCCATTATAATCCGAATGTAGAATTGTTAAATGTAAATCCTGGAAAATTTCAAGTTATCAGAAATGAAATGGAATGCATCAGGATCAATATTTTAGGCATTAGTGAGCGTATTGGTCATTTTGAACACAATAATCATATGCTTTACTATACTGGGAATGAGAAATTGAAACAAAATGGTGTCATATTCATTTTCAAAAAGGAAATTTCAAGATCTATCAAGAAGTGCAATACTGTCTGTAATAGGATAGCATCTATAGGCCTAAAAGTATAATCAGTTAATACAATTATTCAAATTTACCCACGAACACTAAAGCCAATGATGAGTTCTATGACCTGCTTCAGTTTGAAGTTGATTAAACATGCAAGAAAGATCAATTGTTAATTACAAGTGATTGGAATGCGAAAATTGGAAATTGAGGAAGGGTTTCTCAAGAAATCAAACTCACTGCCATCGAGTCAATTCTGACTTCTGGAGATCTTATAGGTCAGTGTAGAACTGTGGGTTTTTGAGCCCGTACTCCTTTATGGGAGTAGAAAGCCCTGTGTTTCTCCCACAGAACAGCTGGTGGTTTAGAACTGCTGAGTTTGCAGTTAGCAACCCAATTTGTAACCACTACACCACCAGGGCTCCTTAGAGGCAGGATCAGTAGTGGAAAATGTGAGCGTGGTGACAGAAACCCAGCTGGAGAGTTTGTGATAGAATTTGGCAAGACACAACCTTGCTTGCTGAAAGTGAAGAGGACTTGCATTTTCTGATGAAGATCAAAGACTATTGACTTTAGTATGGATCATACCTTAATGCAAAGAAAACAAAAATCACACACACACACGTATGTAAAACAAAACCTTTACAATGTCAACATTGTTCACATGTGCAATGTGCGATTCAGGGACATTAATTGTGTGTTTATGATGTTGTATAATCTTCACCATTATATTGTTCTAGATTTTTTATCACTTTGTTTTCCCCCTTTGAAAATGAAACTAACCACCAGTTTACATAAACACTAGATTGGATACATAATTCTTTTATTAATTATTTATTTATCCAGCATCTGAATTGATACAGAAACAGAGCATTGCTGAATGAATCATAAATCTGTGTACCAGAAAAATAAAATCATGTAAAAAAAGCTTGTGGAAAATCCCATTATCTTAAAATTTCCCCTTTCATAAAACTCGTTGAAGCACCCTTGTATCCAAGGGCATTTACTAATGGTCCTGGCCTTGGGAACCCTTTTGTGGCGGCCCAGTGCCCTACTGCGTGCGGGCTCTTGGAGCATGGACAGGGCACGTGGCGTTCAGAAAGAGCATGCTTTTGGAAACACCACACCTCAGAGCACCGAGCGCCAGGCTTTCACCTGACACCCGTCATGCGTTTCTGTTGTGCTCTCTCCCCCTCTAGTCTGTTTTTGTTCAGACTGAACTGTGTAGATTGAACAGCTTTGTATTTATTCCCATCATTCTATTAAACTTGCCTCAGCTCCGTGGAGGCTATTTAAGCAAAACAAGGATTTAATGACTCGTTTGTCGTTTCTTCTTGTTCTAGGCAGTGGGCCACATCATGACCGTTGCTGTATTTATAATGAAAACAACTTGGTGGATGGTGTTTATTGTCTTCCGATTGGACACTGGATTGAGGCCACTGGGCACACCAATGAAATGAAGCACACCACAGACTTCTATTTTAATATTGCGGGTCACCAAGCCATGCATTATTCGAGGTAAAAATAGTGCCGTGTTTATAAGCATAGCAGTAAGACGGGAGGTAGTCCTAGGTCATGGAAATATTTCACGAGCTCTGGTGGCATAGTGGTTATGAGTTGGGCTCTTAATCTCAAGGTCTGAAGTTTGAAACCATCAGCTGCTCCTCAAGAGAAAGACGGAGTTTCTATTCTTGTAAAGAGTTATCGTCCTTGTTCAAAACTGTCATGTTTCCTATGGGACTGTTTTGTAGGCTTTCAGTACATTGAGGAGATAGAAGGGAAGTAGCATGTGGACTTTTCTGGTTCTAGTTTGTTTACAGATAAAAAACCCAAACCAATCCCACCGCCATGGAGCTGATGCTGACTTATTGATACCGCATAGAATCAGGAATGGGAAACCACTTGGCTATTTATAACATCACTGGGTGGGGGGGCATCTTGATCAAACATTTAATGAACTCACCCTGATGTGATGGCTGGAACGGCTTCTCTTTGGTAAGGCTGTGATGTTGGTTGGTATTGATTTCTCAGGTGATGCCTGAGAACTGGACCTTCCCCCCTGCCCCCTTTCTAGAGATAGTAGTAGTAATAATAATAACTTGGCTTTAGAATATTTTGACTGTAATTTATTAACCTTTTACTTATAGATATAAAACCAAACCTATAGCCATGGAGTAGATTCCTACTTATATAGACTCTATAGAGTAGCGGTTCTCAAACCTGTGGGTCAAGATCCCTTTGGGAGTCGAACAACCTTTTCACAGGAGTTGCCCTGTGAAAGTAGCATAACAGTAGCAAAATTGCAGTTATGAAGTAGCAACGAAAATGATTTTATGGTTGGGGGGCACCACAACATGAGGAACTATATTAAAGGGTCGTGACATTAGGAAGGTGGAGATCCACTGCTATAAAACTTCAAGGAACCCTGTGGGATAGATGTAACATGTTGGGCTATGATCCAAAAGGTCAGCAGTTTGAATCCAGCAGCCCTTTTCATGGGAGCAAGATGGGACTATCTATATTTGTAACAAGTTACAGTCTCAGAAATCAACAGGGATGATTCTACCCTGTCCTATAGGGTCACTGTGAGTCAACATCGACTGGAGGCAATGAGCTAAGGCTTCAGGAGCTATACATATTTACAGGATGACTTCATCTTTCTCCCATGGAGCAGCTGATAGGTTTGAATCACTGAACGTGTTTAGCAGTCCAGTGTTTGCCCAATAGGGCTCACTACATTGGCTCTAATTTCCATTTATCAGAAATAATTATTTTTAAGCATTTTATGATTAAGGAAGTTACCCAAGTTTAGATAATACCTATATAGGTTATTTGTTATCTATATATGTATGTATATATAACATGGAATGGGCTGATAGATTTGAACTGCTGACCTCTCGGATGACAGCTCAACACATTACCACTACCCCACCAGGGCTCCCTGAGGTTCTATAGGATCTACGCAAGTAGGAATCTACTTGTTATTTGTTCCACCACTTGTCTGTCAGTTTGTCGTACTGTGGTGGCTTCTCTGTTACGGGGATGTTGGAAGCTATGCCACTGGTATTTCAAGTGCCAGCAGGGTCACCCAAAGTGAACAGGTTTCAGCGGAGCTTCTAGACTACGAAGAGACAATGGAGAAGGAGTCGGCTCCCTACTTCAGAAGCTGCTGAAAGCTGTACGCAGTCTCAAAGCATTTTCCAACACTGAAAGCCTACACAAAAGCAGCAGAACACAGTTGGAGATACTGCTGGCGGATGGGCACTCAAAATGGGGCAGCTGATTTCGTGGAGGGGAGTCGACCATGGTGAAGTGCGTGGGGTAGTTTGGGAGGGGAGCCTCCAGGATCTTCATTTGCTGATGGGCACAACTCAAGGTAAAGAGAAACAGTTGCAAAAATCTTCTAGTTATTGGAAAATGGAATGTACCAAGTATGAACTTTGGGAAATGGGAAGAGGTAAAAAATTAAACGGAACACATGAGATCAATATTCTAGGCATTAGTGAGCTGAAATGGACTAATATTGGTCATTTTGAATCAGAAAAATATGAGCGACTATTCCTGGAATAGTAATATACTATTCTAGGCATAACACAATCCGGAGGACTGGCATGACAACTTCACGGTCAGAGGAGCTTGCTAATTCCTCCGTGAAGTTCAGAGCTATCTGTGATCCGGTCACAGCAATCCACCCTCAAGGAAATCCAATCAATATGACCATCATTCAGCTTTACGCACCAGCCACAAAAGCTAGTGATGGAGAAATTGTAGAATTCCACCAACTACAGCCAGAAATTGATCACACGTGCAATCAAGATACATCGATAATTATTGTTGATTGGGATGCAAAAGTTGGTAAGAAACAAGGGGGAAGAGAGAGTAATGGGAAAATATGGACTTGGTGATAGAAATGAAGCTGGAGATTGCATGATAGAATTTGGCAAAACCAACCACTTGTTCACAGCAAAATAGCTTTTCTCAACAACCCTAAAGGTCTTTTGTTTTCATCAATACGCATGGACTTCCCCAGGTGGACTACACAGAAGTCAGGCTGACTACAGACATGGGAAGACACGACGGCGAAGCTCAGTGTTAACAGTTGGCCTTACAGATCGCAGCCCAAGTATAACTAATCTGCCACTCGGGCTCCTTCTCCAATTTCTACAAAAATCACAACACCCACTGCCATAGATTCATTGCTGACTCGAACTCCTGTGGGGTTCCGAGACTACAACTGAGTAGAAAGACAAGTCTTTCTCCTGTGCAGCTGCTGGTGATTTTAAAATGCCGACCATTGAGATCGCAGCCCAATGCATACCCACTACACCACCAGGATTCCATATAATTGCTATAACCTTTTTATATTACAGGATGTGTATGTATAATGTTGCAATAATTTGAGACTTTCTCTTAGCTGCTAGAATAAACACCTAAAAGGTTACATATCTGAGCATATGCAACAATTGAGGTATTCAAACCCACCCAAGAATTTATAGCCACAACTAATTATCCTTTAGTTTGAATGGGGGAAGGGAATTGTATCCAGCATTCTTTGATTCATGGGATCAATCGTATTAGAATTGAATTGATTGACAGCATCTTTCCTTCCCTTTCTCCCGGCTTTCTTTCTAGAACTACTATTATTCTGATGTATTCAGACCAAGTCTTTCATTTTCTTGTCTTTATCGTTGGCCTATATTTGTCTTTCAGTTTGATATTTTTCAGATATTTTCTCAATGGCATCATCCAACACTGCTATTTAGTTTTTCTTTTCATTTCTGCTACTGTTCTTTCGCGTGTAGGAGCTCGTCAATTAATTTAGAGAGTGCATATTTGTGGGCATGGCTAAATGACTGTAGTACGAGCATTTCTCGTGTGAATGTAATCTGTTAACCGCATCCTTGTGAGCATTGCCTTTGAGTTCTGTGGTCCCTGCAATAAGTAATGGAACACAGCTGAGAAGCAGAGAGTGCCTGGGGCGGGGTGGTGGGAGGGTGGAGGCATGTCTGGCCTCTGCCTTGTGGCAGTCAGTCTGGGGAAGTGGAAAATGTCAGTTGTGGGCCCCACGTCCTTTGTTGACAAGTTGGCCCTCCGTTTATCTATTGTTGATTTTAGGACTTACCTTTGGAAAACCAACTCTGCAAAAATGCTTTTTTGTCATTGCCGTTGTTAGGGCTGATAAGCACATGTGAGATTAATTGAAGGGCAGAGAGATAAATGGTTCCATGAGCCTCACCCTTCTAGTTCTTGGGTCTCTTGCTTTCTGATGGTCAGACCAGGGTGCAGCTGCCTTAGCCAGTTCCCTGCTTTAGCTGGCAAGCCTCCTGCAAAACATCCCTGAGGAGAAGCCACATGGACCTACCCCGTGTGGGGACCCCTGCCAGTGCTGAGATGCTTACACATTCACTGACTCGGCTTTCCTCCTGTAGTTGGCATCATTGTGTATGTTTTGAGCTGGAGGAGGACTTTGTAGGTTGGTGTCAGACATATGAACTGATGTTGGACTTATGGGTTTGGACAGCACTGGGTTGGAACGCTTTCTTAATGTGCACTTACCCTTTATATAAAACTCTTTCTTATACATATGAGTTTCTGTGGATTTGTTTCCCTAGTCTGCCCAGATGAACACAGGCCTGTTGAGTTGGTTCCAGCTCATAGTACCTTTATGTACACCAGGATGACACACTGCCGGATCCTGCACCATCTTCACAATCATTGTGGTTTCACCCCTGTTTCAAACCATCTTGTTGAGAACCTTTTTCACTGAACTTACACTTTACCAAGCATGATGTCCTTCTGCAGGGTCTGCTCTCTCCTGATAATATGGCCAAAGTGTGAGAAGAAGCCTTTACACTGTTGTTCCTAAGGAGCAGACTGGCTGTAATTCTTCCAGAACAGTTTGTAAATAATACTGGCAGAACATGACCTATTCAATACTCTTCACCCATACCATAATTCAAATGCATCGATTCCTCTCACATCACCCTATTCATAAGTTAATTGAAAATACCATGGCTGTGTCAGGTACATCTTAGCCCTCAAAGTGATAACTTTGCTTTTACAAACTTGAAAGAGGTCTTTGCAGCAGATTTGTTCAATGCAATGTGTTATTTGATTTCTTGACTTTTTTCTATGTGTGTCGACTGTGGATCCCAGTAAAATGTAATTTTTGACAACTTCAATCTTTTCTCCATTAATCATGATATTGTTTATTGTTACAGTTGTGAGACTTTTTGTTTTCTTTACATTGAAGTGTAATTCCCATCGAAGGCTATCATCTTCAACAAGTGCTTCGAGTCCTCTTCACTTCAAGCAAGCAATGCCGTGACATCTGTTTATAGCATGTTGTCAATTTCCCCCAGGAAATCCTTCAACATCACAACTTGAGGATTGGATTTTTTCGTCAGTTCTTCCACCCCAAGAAACGGCGATCATATTATTCCATTTTAGTTTTCTAACTCCAGATCTCTGCTCATGTCATTACAGTATTTTACATCATCTTCATGAGCCACCCTTCAAACTCTTCTGCTTAACTTTTCACTTTATCATTTCATTCTTTCACTTTAGGAGTACGAGAGCAATTTCAGAATATCTTTGACATCGACATTGATCTTTCCTTCCTTTCTTCCTTTTCAAGTGACTATTTGTTTCCTTTGTGTATGATGCCCTTGGTATTATCCCACAAGTGGTCTGGTCTTCATTCATTAGTGTTCAGGGCTTTGGATGCATTCTGGAGATGGTCTCTATGTTCAGGTGGGATATGCTCAGGTTGCACATTGGCTCTTGAGGACTTGTCTTAATTTTCTTCACTCTCAACTTGAACTTTCATATTAGCAGTTGATGCTCTGTTCCTCAGTTTGCCCCTGGCTTTATTCTAACTGATGATAGTGAACATCTCCATCATCTCTTTCCACAGATGTAGTTCATTTTGTACCTGGGTATTCCACCCAGATGTTCTGTGTATATTATTGCCATTTAAATTATTGGTATTGCAAAAATTTATCATCTTACCTCTGGTGTAATTTCTATCACTAAGGGTGTATTTCACAGCTATTTTGGTTGATCCTTCTTCTTTGCTTCCGACTTTTGCATTCCAATCACCAGTTATTTTAACAGTTGTATGTTTGATCAGTTTTAGACTACAGAATTTGGTAAAAACTTTAAAATTTTCACTTTCTGTATTAGTAGTTAGTGTGTATGTAAGTTTGAATATTATATTAATTGGTCCTCTTTTTCAATGTATGGCTATTGTTCTATCACCAACAGGATTGTATCTTAGGATAGATTACCATGCTTTTTATGACAGTGATTGTGACATTGTTACTCTCCAATTTGTCATTCCTAGAATGGTAGAACATACATCTGTCCAATTAAAATGGCCAATATTAGTATGTCAGCTCTCTAAGAAAGACCTAGGATATCAATCTTCATGCCTTCCATCTTTGACAACTTCCAATTCTCTTTGATTCATTTTAGCACAATCCATATTCTTGATTATTAAAGGTTATTTCCCACTGTTTCTTGTCATACTTTATAAATTATGCATATCACATTTCTTATATTTTTCTACTGTTAGGGGTAGATTAGTTATTTCTACTATGGGCCTATAACAGGAAACTATTTCCTTCCTGGTAGGTTCATCTGATGTAAATTTGCCCACATTTCTTCAAGGGTTCCATTTAATTTTTGACAACTTCTAGTTTGTCTTGATTCATACATTGTGCATTCCATGTCTTGATTGTTAATGGATGCTTGCAGCTGTGTCTTCGCATTGTGAGTCATGCATCATTGTCAGGCGAAGGTGTCCAAGGTTTCATTCCATCCTCATCATTAAGATCGACTGCTTCGAGGAGACCGCTCTTCCCCAGCCATATTTTGAGTGCTTGCCCACTGATGGGGCTCGTCTCGGGCATTGTATCCGACAGGTTTGGTTTCCTCTCCGAAGACTTTTGTTGTCCACATTTTTTCAGAAGCAGCTCACCAGGCCCTCATTGCTAGCCTGCCCTCGTCTGAAGCTTCCTTGGAATCGTGCATCAAGAGTAAGCCTGCTGCCGTTTGAACGAGAGGTGGCATAACTTCTCCTTTCACAGTCACAGCCAAGCGCCATCTGACAACAAACTGACGAGGGAGGGCAGGCTGCTTTCCAGCACCCACTTCTCTTACTCTTACCATTCCTATTGCTTACTTTTATTTATTTTATTTACTTAGCAAAATCTCTGACTTTGCACTAAAAGCATTTGAGGAAAGAGTCAAATAGATGTGTGGAATTAACTCATCAGTCATAAAATTAATGTAAAATAAAGTGTCCAAGGTGTTCTACATAAAGCTCGGTAATCAGTGACTCAATCAATGCCAGGCTCCTTTTTTATTTTTCGTGTTTAGTCTGCATTATGATCCTCTGATGGTGCGGTGAGTAAAGTGCTTGGCTGCTAACAACAACAGCAACAACAACAACAGCTTGGCTGTTTGAACTCTCCAGCCACTGCAAGGGAGGACGATGTGACAGCTTGTTTCTGCAACAATTTCTAGTCTTGGAAGCACTCTGGGGCAGTTCAACTTTGCCACAGGGAGTTAGAATTCACCTGATAGCAGTGGGTTTGTTTATTATGGTGCCACAAAATTTCAACAATCAAGGTACACTTCCAAATTCAGGCTAGAGCGAGCCCAGCTCTTCAATGGATTTTTTTCCCCCCAGTGACATTTGAAATTTGCATTCAAGACACAGTTAATGAGACTTTAGTGGTAAGTGACTATAATTTCTTTATCTTGGAAAGGCTTATTGCCAATTAAACATACTTCAATAGACATTAGTTAGGTTTTATGAACAGAGTACTTTACACTCTGAAAAATGCTGCAGTTTAGAACATGTAATATGAAAGCATGCTTATCCTTTGCAGCCTCTTTGCTGATGGAGAAAATATATTCTATGGGGCTTCAAAAAGTTTGTAGGAAAATTCCATTAACTTTTAATTCCATTTCCTGCCCCCTGGCTTTTTTAAATGAAAAGATCATTTTATTGGGGGCTCTTACAGCTCTTATAATAATCCATCCATCAGTTGTATCAAGCATATTTGCACATCTGTAGCCATCATCATTTTCTAAACATTTACTTTCTATTTGAGTCCTTGGTAGCAGCTCCTCTTTTTTGTTCCTCCCACCCCCTTCCCAAATTAGCTCTTTTTAAAAAAGCTCCATTGTATTGTCATTTTCAAAACTCAACTTTTTTTGGTCATTTTATATTGTTTTTGGGGAGCGGCACTTTAAAAAATGATGAAATTAATGATGAAATTGGAGACAGAGGAACCTTGACTTTTAGGGCCAGTGCTTTCATAGACTCTTGGGCGCCCTGGGGACTCATCATCCAGCTATCATGGAGTTCAGTGTCCTGGTTTGAAAGTGAACTTGCAGAAATAAACCAGAGTTCATGTTCATTTCAAATAGTACTAGGCAGTGGGCATTTAGCTGACACATCGCCTTATGGTGGCTGCAGCAGTGTTTCCACATCACAACGTTCTCTGGTTTCAGACCCAGGGACCCAGTGCTGGCAGGCCAGGGTTTCCGTGCCTTGTGTTTGTCACCCAGGACAGACTTTCAGCCCGACCGAAAAAGCTGGTTTTTTGAAATAAATATTTTATAGCCAGTGTACAAATGACCTTTAATGTGTCAAAATTCCACATCTTTTAATGCAAAATTTCCACTAAATTTCTCTAAGTATGTGACTTTTTCTTGCATAATGATAATATAGTTTTGCACTGCCTCATATTTATAATCACATTTTGAGTCGATGAAATAGTATATTACTACTTCTTGTTGGGTTTTTGTGATTGGACAGTCATTTTAATTGAGTTTAGCTGAATATGTGAGGGTTCATTATAAATTAGTTTTCCTGTTTTAATAACACTGTTCAGATTTTATAAGGTCGGGTACACTGACGGAGGGCCTCTTTCTCATTACGACAATACCAAGAGGGCAAAGTGCTATTTTGGGATGAAAATATCGTGATAAGTACTAGAATACTAATACTAATGGACTAAAGCAAACCAATTTCTTTAATTAAAGAAACATTTTTTAAAACTCACAGCAGACTGACATTGTCCACACTTGAGTCAGCCAAGTTTGTCCTCTGCATAACACAGCTTGTTAATAAGCCTTTCCCCAATTCAGATGCTGCACTCATTTTCATACAATCAGATCCTCTGCTTATTTCCTGAGCATACACATGAAGTGTGGTGTGAGGGTAAAATCTGGGTGCAAATTTCCCTCATTTTAAAGCTGCAGTGTTCCCTTGTTTGCTGCCTACAGTAGTATCTCGATCCAGGTACAGGTTCCCCATGATGACACGGAAGGGTTCTAGTTTTCCCAATCTTCTCAAAGCTCTCCACAGTTTCTTGTGGTCCACACAGCCAAATGCCTTTGCGTAGTAACTAAATCACGAGGAAACATGAAAAAATATACAAATAAGAGACTGCTAAAACACATGGAGCAACTGGTTAGTGTAGGATTACTACAATTGTAAATGGTAAAGCAAGCAGATGGATTGTATGTTGTGTTAGACAGGGTTCTCTAAAGAGACAAAATGAGATTGCTAATAATTATATATATATATTTATACAGCTAGATAGATATATAACACAAGAAATGAACAGTTAAACTATAAAGCAGTACAAATGGCTCAGTGCAACTCACTCCCGTGAGACAGTTGTGAGACACTGGCAGTCATTCAAGTCTTGTGGGCCGCCAGGTAGTCCTCTGTAGAGAAATTCAGGCTATCCGGGCACAGGCAGCAAATAGCAAGGCAGGTCAACAGTCATCCAGGTCACCAACAGTCAGTCAGGTCCCCAACAGTCAGTCCCCAGCTCAAGAGATGTAAATTCCAATTGTGTGGCAAAGCAGGTCTTGAAGGAACCTCAAATTACAGCAACACAGTCCGCAGGTTAGATATCTGTCCCACAGGTAGTGTAGCTTGCAAATTGAGGCACAGAACAAGCAAGGCAGCCGCACACTGGTCTGGTGATCAAAGAGAAAGAGACAAGAAAGGCAAGGCTCATCGAGCCATTTATCTCTCTGCCCTTCCATTAATCCCACATGTGTTTATTGGCCAACCTGGCACAATAAACTATCACATATGCTGCCTGGTGTATTAGCAACAGTGTTGTTTTAATTTAAATTATGATAGAAATGTCTGAATCACTGGTGATTAAAAGGGAGATTAGAAATGAGAGAGCTTGAGTTTCAGGCCTCAGGTTCTATGTATAGGCCTGGCAGCAGAAAAGGGAATATTTTACTATATAAATGAAGCAAATGGGACCCATAAGTCATTACATGGGCAGAATATGGAAATTTACCACAATATATATATGATTTTGCTATACAAGAGAGTAGAGAAATGGGGATGTACAGGAAGGCAGTTCATAAGATGAGAGACATTTCAGAATGCTTTTATGTTAATGAAAATGATACTATAAAGAAAAAAATGATTGAGAGGAGAAAAGGGAGAGTTGTAGGATAAAGATCCTTGTATAAACACGATGGAGCTGAGGCTCTGAGCGGAGAGCTCATCCGCGCTCATGGGAGCGAGGTAGAGATTGGGCTAGCGTGTAGGTGGGCAGGTAGATGCAGCAGTGAGAGCATATGGAAGTTCAGCTTCAGTTGCTTCTGTTTTCTCAGTGAAATAGGAAGCAAGGTCATCGGATGAGAGAAAGGAGGTCTAGATTTGAATGAGATCCATAAATGGTGTGACTAATGGAATGTGAATCTACTGACTCATGAATTTTAATTTTGACAAGACTCTCCCAGTTCCAACACTGCAGTGGCCATGACAACCGAAGAAGAATTATTCTTCCCTATTCCATGAATACAGAAGACAGACTGTTTTTAGCTAATGGAGGTAACTTTTTCCTAAGGCTTCCTGTTGGTCACCAGACATGTGATTTTATGCTACAGAAAGAAGTCTAAGTAACATGGGGAGATGGAGCCTGGATGAAGTGGATTTTTCCTTTCCCTCTCTGTCCAACTTGCCACCTTGAGCCTTACCGTTCTAAACCTGAACTCCAAACTCGGTGCTGCTGGGTCATGTTGGACTCACGGTGCTCCTATAGGGCAGTGGAGAGCTGCCCCTGGGTTCCTACGGCTGAAAATCAGGACAGGAACTGACAACCTCATCTTTCTCCTGTGGAGCAACTGGTTGCTTCAAACTTCTGGCCTTGCAGGTAGCAGCCCGATGCTTAGCCCACTGTGACACCGGGGCTCCTTAATTAAATGATAGTGACACTTTGTGCCTTTCAGCTACCTCCCAGATGATGAGAGACAGGGACTTTCCACAGCATTCCCTCAAGGACTAGGGGACACAGTGGGGATCAAAGCTACCAAGGCACTGCTTGACAACAGTCATAATTTGCTTCTAGGAAACAGGGCTGCTGCTCCCAGACTCTCCTCCACACACTCTTTTACTGTTTTCTCCTCACAAGACCAGCTCTCTCTCTTCTTGTACCAGTGTGCTCAACCAGCTTCCCATTCCTCAATACAAATCTAGATACAAATCAATGACAAGAATCTTCCTTTTACATGACATCCGACAGAATGTTAAAACCTGGGTAGTCCATATGAAGAAGCTCTGGGGGCCCTGTGGGTGTTGGTTTAGGCTAACCACAAGTTTGGTGGTTTAAATCCACCAGCTGTTTCTTGGGGCAAAGATGAGGCATCTACTCCCATAACCCATCAAGATCTACAGTCTCAGACGCCCTGTAAAAGGATGCTGTGAGTTGGAATCCTCTCAGTGGTAGTTGGCTTGGGCTTTTGAAAACATAGTTTGTGTTAGTCTAGGTAATTGGAAATAATTACAAGGACTCCCAAACCATTTTTCCCCACTCTCCAAACTTTATGCTGTTTTTGAAATGATGTATTTTCAGTTATTTGCTTTGTAGTTTAACTTGTATCTTTAGCTACCCAGTAATCTTGAACTGTTTTATTAATTTCTTCTGGTTTGTCATTCCCTAGGTTTTAGATCTTGTCCCAACACCTTTTCCTTCTTAAGCTTTGTTGTTGTTTCCTGGCCGCTTTTCCTTTGCAGAGCCAGTTATCAATCTTGCTCTTAATTTATTTCTCGCCCATTTCCATAACTGCAATGCTTCCTCAGGGAGGGATGTAATAATCCCCATTATGAAAATCCATATTGATGTTACAGGAAGGCATTGTACGAGGAGGTCACTCAGCATAAACTCTGTCACATTGTTTTCCGTTGCTACTCCAACTTAATTATAGTCTCGTGCTAAGCTTTATGAAAATTTAATACAAAAAAATCTCATAGCCCAAAGGGACCTCCTTACATTAAATAGAAAGTCACCAGGGGGTTTCTTAAAGCAAAGACATCTCCAAGCACTTAAGGATTTATTCCCAGGCGTTTGTGTTGCCACTGCCTAGCTTTAAGAGGGAAAATGAACCAAATCGATGATTAGTCAGGAATGAATTTAAGTGTCTCGAAAGTGCTAAACCAATGGGGCGCATGGTTGATTTGTTAGAGGAGCCGTTGTGCTGTGCAAACCACAGTGTGTCTACACCCACAAGCTGCGGGATGGCTATGATTGGTCCTAGTTGTTTTCCAGCAAAACTAGAAAGGAAGGAAAATGGAGGGGGGGGGGGCAGGGAAGAGAGAAAGTGGGAGGGAGCGAGGAACACAGAACTCCTGCCTTTTCTGCTTATTGTTCAGTGTGCCAGCAGGTGATAAAATGGAGTTTATTTTAAACTCATTTCCGTCTTAGAATTCTCTGCCCCTTAAGGGTTCACGTAGAGAATTTTTTCATTTCCAATGTTACCATGAACAAAAAATCCTCAAATTAATTAAAACCAAGTTGATCCAGACCCTCGCAGTAGCTCTGTAGAGCAGAGTAAAACTGCCCCTGTGGGTTTCCAAGGCTGTAAATCTTCATGCTTGAACCACAATCAGTGTTCATGGGAAGCAGCAGTAAAGAGATCAACACCGAGTTGCATTTGTTAAATCTGCTGGGCAAAACCTCTTTAAAGTGCTGAAAAGCAAGGATGCTATTTTGAGGAAAGATGTGCCTGACCCAAGCCATGGTGTTTTCACCTTGCTTCAAATGCATGTGAGAGTTGGAAGGAAGAATAAGGAGGATCGAAGAAGAATCAATGTCTTTGAATTAGGGTGTTGGTGAAGAATATTGAAAGTACCATGGACTGCCAAAAGAACAAATAAATCTGTCTTGGAAGAAAGAAAATCAGAATGCTTCTTAGAGGCAAGGTGGTGTGTTAGGCAGGGTTCCCTAGAGAAACAAAACCAGAGTATATATATATATATATATATATAATCACGGCATTAGGAAGGTTGAGAACCACTGCTCTACAGGGAGACAGACTCAACCATATGCTCACTTTAAGGCAGCATAGCTGTGAGGAGAGAATCTGAGGGGATGATATTTATTAGTTTCCCACACAGCAGACCACCAGAGAGCAAGAGAGATGGGGGCGGGCCTTGCAGAGCCATGTATCTCTTTGCTCTCCAATCAAACTGTGCCCTGATTAATCCCACATTGGCCAGTGGACACAGTAAACCTAACTATCACAGATAGTGAACCTTTGTCTCAGACACTTTGGACATGTGAGGAGAGACCAGTCCTTGAAGAAGCACATCATGTTTGGGGAACTGAAGGGCGGTGAGAAAGGGGAAGGCCTTTGGCAGTATGGCCTGACCCTGTGGCTTCAGCACGGGCTCACGCACAGGAACAATTCTGAGATGGCTGAGGACCGGCAGTGCTTTGTTCTGCTGTGCATGGGGTCCCAGTAGGTTAGAACCAACTTGATGGCATCTAACAATACAATCTTTATGGGACCAGAAAGCCTCCCCTTTATCCCATGGAGTGGCTTGAGGATTTGAACCACAGGCATTAGGAGTCCATGGCCTATTGAAAGCACCACCAGCGGTTCAGAAATGGGGCTTCTTGTATGTCTCTCTACTTAATAGCCAAGACAGTGAGTTTTTGTTGCTTCAGCTAATCCCCAAGAAAACAAACTCCAGATGTGCGTGAGAGCAGACAGCCACCAGTGCAGGTGCCATTCTAAGAGAGATCAGCTGGCCCACCTGCATTTATTAAGGCCCTCAGCCAGATTGTTTATACACACTTTATGGGGTTGAGAGAGTTGACTTGAATTCAGGATGATCATTTCAGACATTGTCAATCAAGTCAATCACAGAGTCAAGTGGGTAAGGAAAATGGTAGCATAGAAGTTAGCCTTGTAAGTGTAGTGGTTAGGCATATGCTAGGCTGCTAACTGCAGGGTCAGCAGTTTGAAACCACCAACCACTTCATGGAGAGAGATGAGGCTTTATTCTCTTGTAAAGAGCCCCAGGCTTGGAAACCTGGGGGCAGTTCTGCCCTGTCCTCTAGGGTCCCTATGAGTCATCATCCACTTGATAGCAGTGAATTAGTGAGTGAGCAGAGAAGAGGGAAAAACATGCAGTTAATAGATTACAGATTGTATTTCACATCAGGACACCAAATGCATTTTTAAAAATAAGTTTTTGGGGGGCTCGTAGAGCTCTCAGCAAAATCCATCCATCCATCCA
The DNA here is from genome assembly GCF_050624435.1 of Tenrec ecaudatus. Classification (NCBI taxonomy): domain Eukaryota; kingdom Metazoa; phylum Chordata; class Mammalia; order Afrosoricida; family Tenrecidae; genus Tenrec; species Tenrec ecaudatus. The sequence continues at coordinate 22,538,111 of NC_134536.1, forward strand.
TCCATCATGTCAAGCACATTTGTACATTTGTTGCCATTATTATTTCCATTCTACTTGAGCCCTTGGTATCAGCTCCTCATTTTCCCCTTCCTCCTCCACCCATCTCCCTCATGAACCTTGATAATTTATAACTTTTTTTTCATGTCTTACAATGGCCTTCTCCCACTTTTCAGTTCCTCTGGGAGGGAATCATATGTAGATCATTGTGACCAATTTCCCCTTTCTCCCCTTCCCTTCCCCTTCCCTTCCTGGTATCACTACTTTCATTATGGGTCCTGAGGGATTTATCAGTTCTGGATTCCCTGTGTTTCTAGTACTTATCTGTACCAGTGTACATCTTTTGGTCTAGCCAGATTTGTAAGGTAGAATTGGGATCATTATAGTGAATGGGGAGGAAGCATTAAAGATCTAGAGGAAAGTTGTATGTTTCATCAGTGCTATACTGCACCTTGATTGGCTCATCCCTTCCCCATGACCCTTCTGTAAGGGGATGTCCAATTGTCTACAGATGGACTTTGGGTCTCCACTCCACACTTCCTCTCATTCACATTGATATGAAAATGCATTTTCTTAAGACTGTTTACTTCCATCCCCTACTTAAAAACTTTTAAAGAACAACGTATCACATGTGGCTGACTGTGTGGCTGCTAATGCTTCAAGGCAACTCCTACCTCATGTAGAGTCCATGCACACTCAGATTGGATAGTTGTGATTCGCAGGGGTTCAGCTGGCTGCTTTAGCATTGCTCTCCCCACATCCATGGGCTCAATGCTGGGTCATAACAACCCTGTCGGACGTGGGGATCTTCCCGTAGGGTTTCCAAGGCTGTCACTCTTTCTGTAAGCAGACTGCCACCTCCTTCTCCCATGGAGTGCTTCTCACTCTCACTGCCATCGAGCCGGTGCTGATTCATAGTTTCCGAGACTGTACTGTTTCCGAGAGCAGAAAGCCTGCCTGGTCTGTCTCCCTCGGATCCTTCTCTCTCAGAGCTGATGGTGGGTTTGAACTGTTGACCATGAGGATCACAGCCTAACTCATAACCACTACACCACCAGGGCTAGTGGGTTTCAATGATCAACCTTTCAGTTATCAACTGAGTGCTTTACCACTGAGCCACCAGGGCTCCTCAGTACTGTGTTAAGTACTATAGAACGATTTCCATTTAAATGATAATGAGTCTATAGGGTCCTTATTTATATCAAAGAATACTCTTCAGTTTGTGTGAGCATTTCTGGAGCATAGAGAATCCAACGTTGTCAGGACAGAGTTGGATATGGAACCTCTTTGTAACCTGAATTCATGATCCCCCAAGGGATGTTTTAGTTGAAATCAACATAATGGCTATGAGTTTGAGGGTTTTTTTGAGGAATTTTTTGATCTAATCAATGCTACTATGGGAACAATTTTCCCCTGATAGACTACATCAGATATAAGGTTGCTTAAAAATAAAAACCTTCAAGTTTAAGTTCTTATAGGACTTTTATTAGGATTTTAAAAAAATTAAATCATTTTATTGGGGTTTGTACAACTCTTATTACAATCCACACATACATCAATTGTGTCAACCACTTTTGTACATTTGTTTCCCTCATCATTTTCAAAACATTTGCTTTCTACTTGAGTCCCTCATATTTGCTCTTCATTTTTCCCCTCCTTCCTCCTCCCCTCCCCCTGAACCCTTGAAAATTTCTAAATTATTATTATTTTGTCATATCTTACACTGTTTGATGTCTCTCTTCTCAGCTGTTCATCCCTCAGGGAGGAGGTTATATGTAGATCCTTGTAATCTGTTCTCCCGTTCTCCCTCACCTTCCCTCCATCCTCCTGGTATCACCACTTTCACCACTGGTCCTGAGGAGTTCATCTGTCCTGGATTCCCTGTGTTTCCAGTTGCTAGCTGTACCAGTGTACGTCCTTCAGTCCAGTCGGATTTATAAGGTAGAATAGGGATCATTAATAGTCGGGGGGAAGAAGTATTCGAGAACTAGAGGAAAATTGTATGTTTCACCATTGCTACACTGCACCCTGACTGGCTCGTCAAATCCCCACAACCCTTCTGCCAGGGTTACCCACAGATGGGCCCTGATCCCCTCTCAGCACTCCCCCTCATTCACAATGCTGTGATTTTTTTGATCTTTGATGCCTGATCCTTTTGACACCTCATGATCACACAGGCTTGTGTGCTTCTTCCATGTGGGCTTTGTTGTTTTAATATTCATTTTTCATTATCTTACCCTGAATGTATAGCAAGGATGCTCTGAATCAGAGACAGATTCCTTAATAAAGACTTCACAGTCAGTAACAAGTGCACCGCAGTCAGTCCCTTTGCATGAGGCTCGCAGGGCAGTTGCCAGCTAGGCTCTCCTAGCATACAGGAGAAAGACCAAGGCCTTTGCTTAGCAAGGGGAACAATGCTTCCGTGGCGCAGAGGAGAGAATGTGCTGAGTTGCTAGTTGAAATACTGGCGGATTGAATGAGTTACCTCAGAAGAAAAACGTCAACAGTTGTCATTACACTGCCTGTTTCTCTGTGGGCCCTTCCTCATTTGTTCTCACCTGTCACTTTAGCTGTTGCGCTTCCTTTGTCTTTTGATGCGCTTCCTTCAGTTTTAAGAGCCTGTTGGTGGAGGGCCTTTGAACATTGCTCAGCCTCTCCGCAGGAAAGACAAGGCTTTCTCCTGCCCTCCGCCAGCGCCAGCGACAGCCTGGGAGACCCACAGGAGCAGGGCTGCCCTGCCCCCAGGCTAATATGAGTCAGAATAGGCTCCACGGGAGTGAGTTTGCTGTTTCTATGGCCAATGGCCTTTCCTCTTACTTCTTTGTCTTGTCATGTGGTTTACTAATCTGCTAGAAGATATAATTCAAATCCACATCGAAACACACACTTGAAACAGTTGTACTTTTCCTTATTAATATGAGTTCGATTATCTTGATGTTTTTATGTGTGGATTGTGATAAGAGTTGTGCAACCCCCAATAAAATGATTTAATTTTAAAAAATCCTAATAAAAGTCATATAAGAACTTAAACTTGAAGATTTTCATTTTTAAGCAACCTTTTATTCACCAACTATATTTTGAGACCTACTTTTTGGAAGGCGCGAGGGCTCCACAGTTCAACAGACCTAGTTTCTTTCCTAAGAGAAGATTCTTAGAAGCTAGTCATTCCACAGTTAAGACAAATAAAATATTCAATACTACAAAAAGCTTGGCTCCAATGACATTACCCTTAGTATTTCTTTGTGAATTTCCAACTGAGTTTCTTTAAGTGGCCTTAAGTGAATCCAGGTGTTAAAAATTCTTGTTTAAAACCAGCTACATTAAAATGTGACGTCACTGATAGAGTTAATACTTAAATTCAGGAATTTATTTTTCAGTAAAATGAGAGACAATGATACATATAATTTTATGAAATATGAAAATAATAAAATTTTGTTCACCTCGCATTCTTATTTTCTCCTGCTAACATCTCATACTAATACAACCTTGCAGTCACTATACTGTTGATCTATAGAAAAAAAGGGATGGCAAACAATACTATCAAAAATTGTGCTTTAGATTTTTATTACTCTTTCAAATGAAAATTTCTTAAAGGATTGATTATAGGACTGTTGTCCTGCATAAGTCCCGAGCACACTGTCCTTATAGTACTCTGAGACACACACACACCCTTTCCTTCTCTGTGCAGTAATAAGCCCGCTTTCTTACATGTACCAGCTGACATGGCTGTCAGAATTTCAGATACCCTGGAGAAATCTAATTGGTAGGCATTATAATCCTTTGAATTGACATGTATTGAAATATAGTATGGTAGATTCCTGACCCAAGACATAGTAACACCTCCTAAGAAATTACTTACATTCATCTCTTTTAGTTTGTAAGTCAAGTGGCTGATATTCCATAGCATTGCCTCTATAACGCTTCCAGAGATTTAAGCCTCTTATGCTATTTAACTTTCTGGAAAAGCCGACTTCACAGTCTGGAAAATTCTTCTGGAATTTCTATGTATCAAAACTGTTCCAAATGTAATAGGAAAAAATGGAAATTAAATTATTTAAAGGCATTCAACCCTTTGACAAGTTTAACAGCTAAAATCAAGTTCATTAAGACTCTAAACTCCATCTGACGTTTCAATATTGAAAACCTTTGTCCATTAACTTATGACTTTTCATGACTTATAAAAGGAAAAATAGGTGTTTCTACCTGTTCAGATTTTTGAAATAGCCACCTGTCATCCCAGGGTGGAATTTTCTTGCTTAATTTGGAATTGAGTTCTAATAAAAACAACACAATTTTCACCTGGGATTCAGTAAACTGAGAGAAGACCTTTGGGTTGTATTTCGAATGAAAAGAATCAGAAAAGCATCTGTTGGATTTCTGGTTTTAGAAATAAAGCCAGAAATGAACTCCCCGAGTGAAAGTGTCTCCGAGGTCTAGAAATAGCCATCAGAAAGAAAAAAGTCACCTATTGTTTTGCAATGGTGAATCCAAACGACAGATCCTCATTAAAAATAAGAATTAAGCCTGTGAACTGAAAAAATGCTATAGAGTTTGGCACGGGTCACTCATTTATTGGAGGCACATCTATAAATAAAATGCAAAATTAGGAGCGTGTGACTGTGTGCTTGGTAGATGCAGACAGTGTTTACTATCCACCCTGGTGTAAAAGTATTTTGTCGTGCTGACTAATCTCTTCGGTTTATTTAAAGATGTCATTTGTCTCGGGCTGTTCTCTTGCACATGCAAGCAGCTTTCCAGGGAAAGTGAAATAGTAAACCTAAGAGTGAGTATGAAGATGGCTGCTTTCCTGAGAAAGTTAAGTAAGTGGAGTTTTATTCCAGATACAAAGGAAACACACGTGCTTGTATCAGGTGCTAAGCCGGTAGGAGTTCAGCACCATCAGTTCAGGATGACGTTGAAGGGTAGCCCAGAAAGATGCCGCAACTGCGTGCTCTTGTGTTCAGCTGGACTTGGGACAGAGACTGTAACTCTTCTGCTGCTTTAAGAGCAAAATGAGAGCCTTGACAAGAGAATGAAATTGGACCTTAAAATGAACTTGAATATCTTAGCAAAAGACTGCTCTGTGTTCCGAAATTCTAATAAAATCCTACCGCTTGTCAGCGCAGATCCCAACTGACCAAATAGGTTGCTATAAAAATGAAAACATATTGAAAATTCAGATCTATGGTTATGGATCAAGTAGTTAAGAGAAGCCGGAATAAAAGGTGAAGGAAGAAATGGAAAAGGGGGGATAGAGAAGAATGTAAATGAGAAAAAGCCAAGGTCAGAAAGAAACCAAATGCGTCCTAGTGGGGAGTGTAGCCTCTGTTAAGTCAGGAAGCTGGATAGCATGGTAAAAACATCGCAACACATGCCTGGAAGCAAAAGGGGAAGAAAAATACAGAGATCAAAATTCTCAGCTGAAGAAAATCAAATGATGGGGCTTTTTAGATTTTTAAAAATTTAGCTAATGACTACAACAGCGCTTAAAATAATTATATTTTACTCTTAGCAGTACAATATTGACGTATCCATCTTTGTCTATAAGACGGGCAAAGACCATGCTGCCAGACCACTAAAGGAATTGAAAATGAATCTTGCCCAGCTTGAAATTGTCTGAGCCTGCCAATATTGAGATTGACATTCTGGAAATAAGGACATGAATTGTCACCCTGGACCAAGCAATTGACCCCACTTCGTATGGTCTTTGTAAAAAGTGTTTATTAATGAACAGCTTTATTGGTATATAATCAACATATAATGTAGCTCAATCATATTAAGAAGAGTTGTAGCATCATCACCGCAGGCAATTTTAGAACATTTTCTTCTTTTTGGTACTCATCGGTGTTAGCTTTCATTTCCCCCAACCTTACCTGCCATTCTCTCAAGAAATCATTAGTTCAGTTCAGCCTCTATAGATTTATCTATCCTGGATTTTATATACAGAAAAACATACCAAAAAACCCACTAGTAACAATCACAAACGAAAACATGGAAAAACCTCAATTGAAAAGAAAGCAGAAAATATTTAAAAACTAGAACAAATTAAAAATGGGTCAAAAGGGAGGCCAAATAAGGTGTAAAATTTTAACCCAGCAGCATATCCTGTAATCCACTTTGCAGCGCTCTCTGCATGATACCACAGCCATGCACATCCTTTTTTGGAAGCAGCTTGTAACCAGGCCAAGTGTTTTCTTCTGACATTAGAATCATGTCATTTATGTTACTGACATATTATATTAATCAGGGTCTCTCCCTAATGCTATCTCCATCATGAATCCTCTTCTGTTCCGGCTGTTAGTGAGGCTAGAGCCCCAGTCTGTCTCTTCATTATTGTATTTCTGGGCCCTAATCTCTATTTTATTTACACTTTTGATTGCTTCTTATTTGCCTACACTGAAAGCATATGAGGGGGCATCCCCCAATTCAGATAAAAAGCTCCACTGGGTGCGGTTTTTGTAGTACACATTTTTCCTGCTAGGCGAGCATTGGGCAACTTGCTCTGAGTTAGTACACTCAGTGGTGTTGTCTGGGAAGGTTCTCTGTGGTCACAGTGAATTTTTTCATTAAAGGAGTTTTGCTTGAACCTTATTATTTTTGTGTGTGATGCCGATTAAGAAAACAGTGTGCAGCTGTGAAATTTTATTTCCTGCTTTGACAAAATGCCCCAGAAACTGTTGTGCTGTTGAACACAGCTTACAAGGACAGCGCTATGGGAAAAACTCAAGTGAGTTGTTTGTTTCAAACTAGGTGAATGAGTGGTTTTCTTGTTTCAAAAAAGGGTGAAATGTTGAACGAGACAAACCTTGTTCTGGATGTCTGTCACATGTAGGAAAATGTGCGTTTGGAGCGTTCATTCCACCAAGTCAGACTGTTAATCAAGCTTTCTAATCAAGCGTTTTAGAGGTTTTGAAAAGATTGAGTAACAGTGTGTGACAAAAAAGGCCTGACTTGTAGCAGGCGGGGGACTGATTTTGCCACCATGACAATGTACCTGTCCACGTAGCCATCTCAGTGTGCCGGTTTTTGGCAAAACACAGCATGCCTCTCTTGCCCCATGCACTTTACTCACTTGACCTCGCTCTGTGTGATTTCTTTTTTTCCCCCCACAAATGAAGAGGGACATGAAAGGACAGCAGTTTGATGACATAGAAGAGGTGAAGAAAAAAAATGTGGGAGGTGCTGTCAGCCTTCCAAACAGATGAGTTTGAAAAATATTTCTAAGAATGGAATCACAGTTTGGGCAAATGTAATAAGTGTAGTGTGTAAAGTGTACCCTGAAGGAAATAAGGTTGTTTTGTACACAAAAATTAAATACATAGCTTTGGAAAAAGGAAAAAAATTTAATTCCATTTTTTGGTATACCCCCTCATATATGAGGGGGCTTCAAAAAGTTCATGGAAATGTAGAATTAAAAGATGATGGAAAATTTCTACAGACTTTGTGAAGTCCCCATATATGCTCTTTCAGCGTAGGATATAGGTCTGAATTTGATTTCCTGCCTATTGACCTCTTTTAACACAACCCCATGCATGTAACTGATGGCTACCTGTTTAGATGGACTGATGATTACTTCATGAACTTTATTGCCTTGCTATTACTTGCTGTTTAGGAATTTATCTAAAACGTTTAGAACACACGGCAGGTTTTGTGTGTGTCAGTGAGCAGCATGGAGAGGAAAACGGAATTGCCACCACCATCGCAGCAGGGGCACCATTAGATGCAATGCCGTCTCTGCACTCGCATTCTCTCTAGACTGTCCCCGTGTCTGACTGGGTGCTGTTGACCACACGGAGGGGGTGTTTTCCAGGGAAAATAAAGCTATAATGATCACCGATTTTAGCACGTATACTGGACAGAGGAAACTAGAGAATTTGAATAAATACAAATGATAAGAAAATTAGAAATTCAGAATGACATAGGGCCAATTAATATTCTGATTTCAGAGAGAAACATGCAGATCAAGGTGATTGTGTGCTTTATGTCACTATGCAGAAGAAAGTCAACCTAGCGGGGATGGAAATGGCTATCTTTAGAAATGCCTGATTGTGAGATTCTTTTCTGGTGTCTGGGAACTTGATTGTCAAACAGTTCCCTACATTATTATAAAACTTTCAGCTGTGTCTAAACCACTTGTGCAGAGAATGCATTTATGCTGAATGCCTGCTTTCCTCCTCGTAACCTGGAATTTTGGCACTTGCTAGACAAAAGTGCCTACACCTCAGCCCTGACAAAGACTCTTGGCTGTAAGTCTGTAATGATCTTCCCCGGTAGACAATACTTCACTGTTGCTGGAGGAATAAAAACAAAACAAACATTCTATGTAACACCGCTGGGAAAGGATGCAGGGCCCTTTCACCGGTCGCATCCCGCTTCTTCCCACATGCCTTTCCCCCCCTTTGCTGATTTTGCTTTCTACCCTTTCACTATAATACATGTCAGCCATGAGTATGGCTACATGCTGAGTTTTCTTGGTCCTTCGTGCAAATCATTGAACCTGCAGGTGTCCTTTGGGAGCCCCTACGCACTCGTTTTCTACGACTTGGTCCAATTACTAGCCCGAGCCAGCCAATCCAGGCCAGGGGTTGGCCTTAGTCTGGTATCTGATTGACTTGATGTGAACCCAGGTTACACGTGTACCTATTTCATTGTAATTTGTGTGAACGTTTACAGAAAAAATTGGTTTCCATTCAACGATCGATGCACTTTTGGTGACATTACTTGCAACCCCCTTCTCTCACAGTCTTCCTACTTCTTCTCTGGGGTCCCTGCTGCCATTTATTTATCTTTCCTGTTCCTTCCTGCCTCGCTGCCTCGCTTTTCAGCAAATGATGCTCTTTTGGTCTTGTATGGTCGATTGCACATTCCTAACTGGTGTTTTCCAGTGTTACTCATGTCATTAGCCTGTCTATTGTTTGGCCGAAAGTTGACCCCTGGGGTGGATTCAGTTCCGGGTTAAAGGCCGTCTCAGGGCTCCAGTCTCCATCAGACCAGGAAGTCTGGTCTTTTGATGATTTTTGAATTTTGTTCTTCATTTTTCCCTCCCTCTCTGGCTCGGAGTTTCTATTGTGATTCTGATCAGATGAGCAGTTGGTAAGGTTAGCCAGGTATCATCTAGTTCTTCTGGTCTGAGGTTAGTGAAGGTATACATGGTCTTTTAGACTAGTTGTTTCATTGGCTCTTCGGTTGTCTGTGCTCTTTGCTGTATGCAAGGGGAGATGAATAGTTGCATCTTAGATGGCTACTTATAAGCTTTTAAGACTTCAGTTATGACTCATCAAAGGAAGGTGCAGAATATTGTCTTTGTGGCTTATATTATAGCAATTGACCTGGACGTTACCCAGGATGGTGATCCTAAGTCCCCAAGCCGGATGAGTCATTTCTAGAGATGTTTGGTTATGCTAATGGCAGAGAACCCCCACCCCCTTCATGCTCTGCAATATCCTTGGAGATGTCTATGGCACATATAAATACAAATGTACATATCCTCAGGCGAGTCTGTATTTGTCTTCCCTCCCCTCATCTCCACCCTGCCTTCCCCATCTGTATCCCTCCGCTTTCCCTGCCCTTCCTTGCCTTCTCCTCTGGGCTTTCGGATAAATGCTGCCTGCTTTGTCTTGTATACTGGCAGTTCCTGGGTTACAGGTGTGTACAGTTCTTGTGTAGCTTTTCTTCAGTGCAAGAAAGGGCTTGAAGCTTTTACAGTGATTGAAATCTGATGAGCAAGGAGTGAAGGTGACTGATGAAGATTGTGTTGTCATTGGGGAGTGGTTCAACATTCCAAAGTGAGGGAATAACATTAGGGATTGGTTTAAAAGGTCGTTTAGTATGATATTCTTAGAGGGTTCCTCCAATCTCTGTCTAGTAAGTTTTTTTTAACGAAGTTCATTGTTGATCATTTAGTCTCATCACGATCGCTGTAGACAAATGGGTACATAAGCAAAAGTGAAGAAAGCTGATGGTGCTCAGCTATCAAAAGATATAGCATCTTGAGTCTTAAAGGCTTGAAGGTAAACAAGTGGCCATCTAGCTCAGAAGCAACAAAGTCCGCATAGAAGAAGCACACCAGCCTGTGTGATCATGAGGTGTCAAAGGGATCAGATATCAGTCATCAAAGAACAAAAAATCATATCATTGTGAATGAGGGGGGGTGCAGATTGGGGACTCAAAACCCATCTGTAGGCAACCGTCATCCCCTTATACAAGGGTCATGGGGAGTAGATAAGCCAGTCAGAGTGCAGTGTAGCAATGATGAAAAATACAACTTTCCTCTAGTTCTTAAGTGCTTCCTCTCCCCAATTCTACCTTCAAAATCTGGATAGACCAGAGGATGCACACTGGTACAGATAAGAACTGGAAATGCAGGAAATCCAGGGCAATGATTCCTTAAGGACTAGTGGTAATAGTGGGGATTCCGGGAGGTGGAGGGAAGGTGGGGTGGAAAGGGGGAACCGATTACAAGGATCTATATCTACCCTCCTTCCTGGGGGATAGACAACAGAAAAGTGGGTGAAGGGAGACATTGGACAGTATAAGACATGACAAAATAATAATAATTTATAAATATCAAGGGTTCATGAGGGAGGGATGGTGGCAGAGGGAGGGGAAAATGAGCTGATACCAAGGGCTCAAGTAGAAAGAAAATGTTTTGAAAATGATGAGGGCAACAAATGTACAAAAGTGCTTGACACAACGGATGTTTGTATGGATTGTAATAAGAGTTGTATGATCCCCCAATAAAATGATTAAAAAATAATTTAGTCTTATTATAACTATCACCTTCTATTGTGTTTCTGGTCAGAGCAATAGGTAGTGGAAACCAGGCACCATTGAGCTCTTCTGGTCTCAGGCTCGTTTGTGTGAACCATTAGTCCAGTACACGGCGTTCTTCTTCAAACATGTGGTTTTCTTCACCTTCCTTTGCTCTAGATGGGAAGATTCCTATGGCTGTGTCTTAGGTGGATGCTCAGAAGCTTTAAGGACCCCAGAATCTGCTCATCAAACCAGCATGTAGAACATTATCTGTATGAAACAAACTGACCGGGGTATTCTCCAAGCTTTGTCCTTAGTTTTTGAGCCTAGGAACTCAGTCCCACTAGGTAATCGGATATGTCTAAGAAATTTTCATAACTGCCCCCCTATGTGCTCTCTGACATATATTAATATATATGTAGCACACATGAATATATGTAAACACTCACACTATACCTATATATGTGCACACAGGTAGACCCATATGCCCTAACACATGCATATCTACCTATGTAATGACTCACACACATTTAGTAGTTTCACGGCTGTTGCAAAATTGCTTATGTGATAGCATTTACCTTTGTTGTTGTTAGCTACCCTTGAATCGGTTGTGACTCATGACAAACCCGTGTTCAACAGAATGAAACATGCTGCCTTGTTCTGTGTCATCCTCACAAACATTGCTGTGTAATATTTGCGGCCACCACCTTAATTCAAAGGCATAAATTATTCTTTAATCTCCTTATTCGGTGCTCAGCTTTTGCATGCATATAAGCTGATAAAAAAATACCATGGCTTGGGTCAGCCTACCTTAGTCCTCAAGGGGACATCTTTGCTTTTTAACACTTTAAACCTGCTGTTTTGCAGCAGATTTGACCAATACACTATGTCAATGATTTCTTGACTGATCCTTCCATGAGCATTGATTATAGATCCAAGCAAAATAAAACAAATCCTACACAATTTCAGCCTTTTCTCCAATTATCATGATGTATCTTATTGCCTGGTTGTGAGCATTTTTGTTATTTTGATGTTGAAATGCCTTCCATTCTGAAGGCGGTAGTTTATCTTCATATTGCAGGCTGTTAATGAGTCTTCCTATAAACACCAAATCATGTTCTTTTTAATATTTCACCCTCCCAGATGATTTGCTTAGCATACAGATTGAATAAAGATGGTGAAAAGACACAACCTTGTCGCACACCTTCCTGATGTCAAACCGTGCAGCTTCTCCTTGTCCTGTTTGAATGACTGCCTCTAGGTTCCACGGAAGCACGGTTCGTGTTCTTGAATTCCTATTCTTCAGAAATGCACCTATACCTTGTGGAATTCCCCAGAGGAGAATGCCTTTGCAAACCCAGTGGTTCAGAGATGAGCATCTTTCTGGCAGTCCCTGCTTCCACGGAAGAGCAATCTGACATCAGCAATGGTATCCTCACTCCATTTCCTTCGGAATTTCTGGTAGTTTCCTATTCATGTACTGCTGGAACGATTTCTGAATTATCTTCAACAAAAATGTACTTGCATGTGATTGTTTGATAATTTATAATGGGTTACTTTTCTTTGGAGTGGGAACATACATGGCTCTCTTCCAGTCAGTTGGCTGAATTTCATAGACTAATGTACATTTCCTGCATAGCATTTGTTTATTGAAACATTTCAATTGGTTTTCTGTCCATTCCTGTAACCTTGTTTTTCATCAGTGCCTTTGAACTTCTTTTAGTACCATATGGTATTTATGATATAATTCTTTCTTAAATGGTAGATCAAGAATTCTTTTTGATACAGTGACTCTGTATTCTTTCCTTTTTTTTGTTGATATTTCCTGTATCACAATATTTTACCCATAGAATTCTTTAATATTACAGTGCTAGGCTTGAATTTTTTCTTTGGTTCTTTAGCTTGAGAAATGCTTAGCAATGTTCTTCTCTTTTGGTTTTCTTACTCCAAATCTTAGCACACTTTATAATACTTCACTCTGTCTTCTTGATTCACCTTTTATTGTTTCTTCTACTTGCTTTAGTTACTGTACATTCAAGAGCATATTTCGGAGTTCCTCTGACATCCCTCTGGGTCTTATTTTCTTTCCTGTCTTCTTAAAGACTGTTTGCTTTCTTTATGTGCCCTTGATGAGATCCTTGGTATCATCCCACAAATCACCAGGACCCTGTCATGGGTGCTCAACATGTCACATCTATTCCTGAGATGATTTCTGAACTTTGGCTCTCATGACCATGTGCTGATTTTTTCACCTTCAGCTTGAACTTGTTCTTGTTCTGACTAGTGGTATAGAACTTGTTCCTTGTCTCTTTCCACATGTGTGGAAGATCTGAGTTCTGTGTAATCTAACCAGTAAGGTCCATGGTCACCATTTATGTTGTTGAAAAAGGTATTTACAAAGAAGAGGTCATAAATCTCATAAAATTTTATCATGTGATCTGTAACAAAATTTCTATTATTAAGGCCATATTTTGTTTTTTTATTAAAATATCATTTTATTGGGGGCTCATACAGCTCATATAACAATACATACAGCAAACGTATCAAGTATATTTGTACATATGTTGTCATCATTCTTTTCTAGACATTTATTTTTTATTGAGCCCTTGGTATCAGCTTCTCTTTTTTACTCCCTTCACCCCCACCCTAGTGATTCCTTGATAAATTACTATTATTTTTATACCTTACACTGATGGCTGTCTCCCTTCCCCCATGTTTTCTGTTGTTATTCTCCCCCACCCCCCGGAGTGGTTGGTGGTGACTATGGGTTGATCATTGCGATTGGTTCCCCCTTCCTCCCCTTCTTTCCCAACTTTCCCACCCCACCTTTCTGGTATTGCTGTTCCCATTCCTATACCTGGATTCCATGTGTCGTGAGTTCTTATCTCTTCTCTGTATCTGTGCACATGCTCTGGTATAACCCTCAGTCAAAGGCAGACAAAGGGTATTTATAGAGGTCCAAATATAGGCATGCACATATGTAAATATATTTATATAGGATGATGGGAAAGTAGATCTACGTGCATATATTTATAGGTTTCATGTTAAGGCAGCAGATGGACATTGGATCTCCACTCAAGTATTTATTCAATGCAAGAACATGTTGTTCTATTAAACTGGCATTCCATGATGCACACCTTCCTGGCACGATCGCTGAAGACAATGTGTGCATAAGCAAATGTAGTGAAGAAAGCTTATGGTGCCCAGTTATCAAAAGATATAGCATCTGGGGGTCTTAAAGTTTGCAGATAAACAAGCAACCATCTATCTCAGAAGCATCAAAGCCCACATGGAAGAAGCACACCAGCCTGTGTGACCACGAAGTGTTGAAGGGATCAGGTATCAGGCATCAAAGAACAAAAAATCATATCATTGTGAATGAGGGGGAGTGTGGAGTGGAGACCCAAAGCCCATCTGTAGGCAACTGAACACCCCCTTACTGAAGGGTTGCGGGGAGGAGATGAGCCAATCAGGGTGCAGTGTAGCAATGATGAAACATAACTTTCTTCTAGTTCTTAAATGCTTCTTCCCCCCACTATCATGATCCCTATTCGACCTTACAAATCTGCTAGACCAGAGGATATACATTGGTACTGATAGCAACTGGAAATACTGGGAATCCAGGACAGACGACTCCTTCAGGAACAGTGGTGAGAGTTGCGATACCTGGATGGTAGAGGAAAGGTGGGGTAAAAAGGGGGAACCAATTACAAGAATCTACATGTAACCTGCCCCCTGGGGGGTGGACGACAGAAAAGTGGATGAAGGGATACATCAGACAGTGTAAGATATAATGAAATAATAATTTATGAATTATCAAGGGTTCATGAGGGAGGGGGAAGCGGGGAGAGCGGGGGAAAATGAAGAGTTGATATTAAGGGCTCAAGTAGAAAGCAAATGTTTTGAGAATGATGATGGCAACAAATGTACAAATGTGCTTGACACAATGGATGTATGCATGGATTGTTATAACCATTGTACAAGCCCCCAATAAAATGGTATATTTATCTATATCTCTCTCTCTGTATCTCACTTTATTAGCAGGAGAGTAGAAGATCAAAGGCATTAATACCTGGCCAGTTTAGTTGGTGTTAAATGCCATCACGTCGGTTCTGACTTACCGTGACCCTGTGTATAACTGCCTGACACACTCCTTGGTCCTGTGTCATCCTCACAATTGTCCTCGTATTCCAGTCCATTGGTGCAGCAACTGTGTTAATTCATCTTGTTGAGGCCCTTCCTCTTTTTGCCCCCCCCCCTCCCCGCTACTTTAACAAGCATGAGGTCTTTTTCCAGGGACTGGTCTCTGACAAAGGTCCAAATATATGAGACAAAGTCTTGCCTTTCTTGTTTCTAAGTAGCTGCTTCTTCCAAGACAGATTTGTTTGTTCTTTTGGCAGTACCATGGCAGTTCCGTAATCTCTTGATTATGTCAACTTGAGGGAAGGGGTGGAGTCTAGCCTATCAATCAGGCTGCAGCTTGATGACCTCATTTGGAGGCATGGCAGAGATCAATAGCTCAGTGGAGGCCAGACCCACTATCTCTGCCTTCCCTTTCCTGCTGTTGAGACACTCAGAGAGCTGGTGGAGACATGTGGAGACCCACACAAGCATTGAGATGTTTCCACTGCCACTCAATCCACAAGACCTTACTGGCCTGTGTTCTGGCATTTGGCATCATTGCATGTGCTGCGTGAGTCTAAAGAAGAATGTATGAACTGGTGTATTGGACATACGGGCAAATATTGGACCTATGGACTTGATCTGGACTAGGATGTTTTCTCAATATACAATTGCTCTTTCATATAAATCTCTTTCTTTTCACCGATGAGTGTCTATGAATTTCTTTCTCTAGTTTACTTGGACTAGCACGAGCACCACAATTCAAATGCATTAATTTTGCTTCAGTTTTCCTTACTCATCATCCAACTATCACTTGCATATGAGGCTATTGGAAATGCCACGGCTTGGTCAGACCCACCCTAGTCCTCAAAGCAACTTTTTCACATCTTAAAGATGTCTCGTGTGGCAGAGTTACTCAACACAATGCATTGCTCAATGCCTTCATTTCTCTCATGAGCACTAACTGTGGGTCCAAGCAAGATGACATTCTTGACACCTTTCATCTTTTCTCCATTTAGTATGATGTTATCTGTTGGACTGGTTGTGAGGATTTTGGTTTTCTTTGCATTAACTTGTAGCAAATGTAAACTTAGACATAAAAAGAGGTTAGGTGCTCAGCTGCTAGCCAAGAAGCTGGCTGTTCAAATGCACCAGCTACTCCTTGAGTAGAAATGTGGCAGCGTGCCACCCAAAAGATCACAGAGAAAACTTGTTAAGGCTTATGTGTGAGTGTATATTCCTTGCCTTACTTCCTTTGCATACATTTAATCTTCCATCTAGATGGAGAGCTACTAGATGTCGTGGAAACAGTGCCAAGAGTCTGGTATGGACAACGATTTTGGCATTGGCCAGGGAACACATTTCTTTTAATCCTAATGTTTAGAATATCCAGAAGTTACTTTAATGTGCAAAAAACAGCAACATAAAAGGTGGATTTATCATATGAATTTCTTCCTCCATGTGTTATTGTGATTCAGGAAGACTTTTCAAAAATCATTTTTTGGGGGGGCTCATACAACTCTTATCACAATTCGTACATGCATCCATTGTGTCAAGCACATTTGTACATTTGTTGCCATCGTCATTCTCAAAACATTTTCTTTCTACTTGAGCCCTTGGTAATCAGCTCCTCATTTTTACTCCTCCCTCCCTCCCCCTCCTTCCCTCATGAACCCTTGATAATTTATAAATTCGTATTATTTTTTCATGTCTTACACTGACAGAAGTCTCCCTTCACTCACTTTTCTATTGTCTGTACCCCTGGGAAGGGGTTATAAGTAGATCATTATGATCAGTTCCCCCCTTTCCCTCCCACTTCCCCCTTCCCCTCCTGGTATTGGTACTCTCAATATCAGTACTGAAAGGTTTATCTGTCCTGGAATCTGTACCTATATACATGCCCCAGTGTAGCTGGTTTTGTAAGGTAGAATTGGGGTCATGATAATCGGGGGTGGGGGGTGGGAGGGAAGAAGAATCTAATAACTAGAGGAAAGTTGTAGGATTCATCGGTGCTATCTGCACCCTGAATGGCTTGTCTCTTCTGGAAGAGTTTTACAAGAATTGGCAGTTCTATGTAAAACGTGTTAGATTAAAAGTCTAGACTTCACTATTAGCGAGTTGTGGGGCAGTACATAAGTTGCCCATGTCTCTGTGTTTCTCTTTTCAGTTTGTAGATTAAGCAAGGTAATAGAAGTTCAGGCATCCACAAACATAGACAGAACTAACCGTGCTCTTATAAGTCAGAAGCATGGTTATCTTGTAATGAATAAAAAGGAGGATTAGGGGAATCGTAGGATCCTGTTAACTGTCTGTTTCTTGGTTAGGATGCTGGCTATATGGAACAGATTTCATTTGTGAAAAATATGTGTAGCAATATACTTGTATACATTTTTCATTTACGTTATATTCCAATGAAATGCCCTTGAAGTTTTCATGTGACATCTTGGTATATGAAACAGATCACCTCAGAAGAATTAATGATTAAAGCAACTTGTTACTTCATTTCATGTCAGTATTTGCATTTGGCTTCCCATTAAAGGAGCTTGGTGGTATAGCAGGTAATGTGTTGGACTGCTAACTACCTGCAAGATTAGCAGTTTGAATCCATTATCCACCAGCTGCTCTGAGGGACAAAGATGAGTCTCTCTGACCCCGTCGAAGGGGTAGAATGGCTGAGTTACATGGCTCACAGTCTTGGAGACCCTAAGGAGCAGCTCTACTCTGTCCTTCAGAAGCCACTACGGATTTGCTCCAGGACAGTGAGCTGGCTTATTAAAGGCAAGCAACAAGCGATGGTTAAGTACAGGCAAGGAAAAATCAAATTTCTTTGAATTCCATGAACTGATTTTCAGTAAATTGGCCTAAATTGTGTTTTTGGGTACTTATTTTAGTTGTTGATGTTCATCGCAGAAATACAATGCAATGAAATCCATTGGTGAAAGTGGTCTTTGATATTTGTTACAGCATGCAAAAAAAGAAAAGCCAAAGTAATAATACAATTTCCTTCTTAGAAATCATAAAAGGAACAGATAAAACCTCTTAAAAAGTACACTTGAAGCTCCATGAGTTCTTTATAGAGAATGGAATTATTTACTGCTTTAATAGAGCAGTGGACCATATTCTTTTATGAACCACAAATATCAGTCTA
Organism: Tenrec ecaudatus; assembly: GCF_050624435.1. Taxonomy (NCBI): domain Eukaryota; kingdom Metazoa; phylum Chordata; class Mammalia; order Afrosoricida; family Tenrecidae; genus Tenrec; species Tenrec ecaudatus. The sequence goes on from NC_134536.1 coordinate 22,556,130, forward strand.
GGTGCCTACTTTGAACATCAGTGAAAAAGGAAGCATGGATTTACACACACACACACACACACACACACACTCACACACACTCACACAGCCTATACACACCATACACAACACACACAGCCTACAAACACCACACACACACACACACCATATACACCACATATACAAAAACATACAGGAAAAATAATACATATAACTATTTTCTGCAGATCTCCATTCTATTTAGTAAAGTACTGAATCTCAAATTCTGAGATTTAAAAAAGTGCATGTGACTCTCACCCATTACTGGTGGGAATGCAAAATGGGGCAGCGGCTATGGAGAATACAGTAGCCGATCTTAAAATGCGGAGCGTAGAATTAGTCTTTGGGCCAGCGGTTTGACTCCCCGATTGCACTTGAATGCCAGGACTCAAACAGATCAGATCCTCGAACATCGGTGCTCGCTGCAGTGTGGCTGGGGCCCAACGGTGGAAATGAACCTGGACTTCATCGCTGCGGAGTGGGTGAACAAAACGTGGCAGGCTGACATCTGATGAGCTGTTACTCAGCTAATAACAGAAATGATGTTCTGATACGTGCGATGATGAGGACGGGCCTTGCAGACATTGCAGTAAGTGAAATGAGTAAGACAGAGGCTGCATTCACAGTGTATAATCCCATCTATAGGAAACATTGAGCCTCGGGAGATGCCCAGAGACAATTCATTGGTGGTTCCCCGAGGCGGAGTCAGGGAGAAGGGGGATTTACTGCTCCCAGGGTGCTGAGTTTCTGCAGGGAATGATGCAAAATGTTTTGAAATCTCTCTCTCTCTCTCTCTCTCTCTCTCTCTCTCTCTCTCTCTCCAAGGCTTTTGGAAATAGTGGCGATGGTTGCATTACTTGGCAGATGTAATTAACCTTGTTGAATGGTACATGCAAAATGTTTAGGATGGCAAATGCACGTGTGTGCAGATCAGGGTTTTAAACATGCACCTGACGAACAGTTGCTGCCGCTGGGGGCTGCAGCGAGGCGACTCTGACTCATGTGTCCCCCTGGGACCGAGCAGAACTGCAGCATAGCATCTCCTGGAGGTGCCCTTTATGGAAGCAGATCACCAGGCCTTTCTCCCAGAGAGCCACTGAGTGGGTGTGAGCTGCTAGCTTTTGTGGTAGCTGAGGAGCACTGGCTTCGCCACCGTATCGCCGAGTAGCAGAGAGCAGCCTTACTGTGGGCGCCACTAGGGCTGAGCACCAGGATGCTGCCGCCCTCAGTCACTGCTCGCCTTCCGCTTTCCTCTTTGTGACTTTATACTCCTGACCCTTCTTCGTTCCTTCCTGGCAAAAATACAGAGATGTGCCATTCATTTCCTGATTTGTTCTAAAGTAAAATCCCGGCTAGACCAGGCCGTCCACAAAGACAGCACTCAGTGTTTCTTGCTGCAGCAGCGCCGGCGGGCAGGCTGAGCAGGGGACGAGGTTCTTGGGACCAGCTTGCTGTACATCGAGAGAAACAGGTGGTGTCTTTGAGTTGTCATGTCAAGTCGGCTCCCTGGTGAGAATCTCTGATAAGTGGTCCAAATTACATCTCAGAGTAGAATTCGCCAAGGCATAATTACTTTTCATCAGGGTGCCGCGGATCATGAAAGCAGAAGAACACTGAGAGTATATTGTCGTCTCCGTAATCACCATCATTGAAAAAAGCTCATGGAGAAGTCCTTACTTCAAGGCAAATTGTATAGCTGTGGTGGCAAATTAGACATATTTTCTAAACACTAAATTATATTTCTTGTAGTTCACATCTGGCCATGAAAAGCTGAGTAGTCTTTGTAGATGAGGAATACAGGAGGTAAGGTTTGCAGCTGTCATTTCAAGCGCTGCATTTTTGTCGATTCTTCACTAGCTTCCTGCTTCTATTCATATTGAATGAATCTCCTTTGTCTGTCTTGGTAAGATACATCTTCTCAGGGTTTCTATTTATACAGGCTATAGACTTCATCGTGCTCCTCCATTCTCCTTTCTTTCTTCCTTCCTCACTTAACCTCCCTCTAAGTCAAGAGCTGACTTTGTGGAGAGTGATCAATATTAATTTGGGTAGAAATACTAAAACCCACTGTCAGTGAGTTCATCGCGCCCCTTTACCATTCACTGTGTATGGAGAAAACGCCATAGCGTTTTCAAGACTTAGAGTCTTTAGAAGTCGGTCAGCAGCCCTTTCTTCTGTAGTGCTGCTGAGTAGATCTGAACTGCCAGCTTTTGGGCTAGTAGCTGAGTGCCACCCATGGAAATCAGAAACGATAAAGCTCTACACAAAATTAGACAAGTGTCTAGCAAACTGCAGAATATATCTTAATTATTAGAACTTTATATCACATTTTTATGCATTTGAGAAATGTTCTAGAACTGAATAATTTTAGCTGGGATGTAACAGAAACCTTAAAGTCCATAAAACTAGGTTTGACTGCAAGTTCAGCCACTGATAAGATATGGGGTATTTCTTAAACTCTGCCTGCCTTCTTTTTCTTTAGTCTAAAAATTACAATCATAATGCTTATATGAATTACATTGTATAAAAAATCAATTTTCATTGGGCTGCTAACTGCAAGGTCAGCAGTTTGGAATCACCAGCCACTCTGTGTGAAAAAGATGAGGAAACTCACAGGGTCAGTTCTACCCTGTCCTGTAGAGTCACTGTTTAGTTTATTAGGGCGGTTCTGTTACTGTTAGGTGCCAGTGAATTGTTTCTGATTCGTAGCAACCCTATAGGCACTACAGAACAAAATACTACCTGGTACCAGCTCCTGCTCCCAATTGTTATCCTGGAACCCACTATTGCAGCCACTGGGCCAATTCGTCTTTGGAGGGTCTTCTGTACTCTACTAAGCATGATGCCCTTTCTTGGGAATAAATTCTCCTGAGAGCATGTCTGAAGTATGTGAGATGAAGTCTCACCATCCCTACTTTTAAGGAACATTATGGTTGTACTTTTTCCAAGACAGATTTGTTCATTTTTCTGGCAATCTATGGACTACTCAATCTTCTTCAGCAACAATATAATATATAATGAATATAATATAAATGATATAATTCAAAACCATAATTTCTTCTGCACCCTTCCTTATTCCTTATCATGTGCATCAATAGCAATATGGCTTGGGAGAAGCACACCTTAGTCTTCAACGTGACATCTTTGCACTCTAACATTTCAAAGAGGTCTTTTGTAGCAGATTAACCAAGTGAATAATTTAATTTCTTGAGTGCTGCTTCCACGAGCACTGATTGTAGACCCAGGTAAAATGAAATCTTTGAAAACACCAGTATTTTCTCTGTTTGTCATGACGTTGTCTATTGATCTAGTTGTGAGGATTTTTGTTTTCTTTATGTTGAATTATAACCCATACTTAAGGTTATCCGTGATAAGGAGTAGTAGTAATAAAGAAAAGCTAGTATTTTTGACAGGTGCTCTAGCCTACGTGATGGAAGAAAGTACCCATGTGCATCCCCATGTTTGACCATGGTCATGGCCTTAAAGTCACTTTCTGTTTCCCAATTGTTTTTCATCACTTCTTCATCAGCAGCTATTTGTGATCCTCACTATTTATTTTTTCAGCCCTTATCAAGAGCCATCTGGCTCCATAGGCACTCTCTTTTTGCATACCACATATATTTTTTTAGTTGTAACTTATAGCAAAATATTTACTTATTCAATATTATTGAATATTTACAACATCAAACCCATGGGTTTCATTACTGAATAAGAAAAAATCTCTGTTTTCATGAAGCTTAGAAATCTTACACAGTAAATAAAAAATGTAAGTAGACACTGTTTTTAGTGTGCTATGTGCTAGCATAGGACTATACAAAGAAGATAAGTGAAAAGTATTGAAACAAAATTATAGAAAACTGTATTGAACAAAGCTCTCAAAATGTGAATTGATAGCTCTCCATCATATCTGCCATCTAGGTGTTTACATCTCTCTAAGCCTTTTCTGAAAAATCCTGTGCCCTTCGATTTTCACCATGTTGAAATGACCCTGTGGGTATCCTCAAGAGACTCAGATAATGTTTCTTTTAAATGCCTTTTGTGTTAGGAACATAAGAAGTGCACACCATGTTCAATGGCAGTTGTACTTTCTGCCTAGAGCCAACTCAAACTATGGAATAGAAAGGTCCATTCATAATTTTGACTTAAGTTACTTTGCAGCGAAGGTATAGAATGATCAATGCATTATACATTTAGTTCTAGGAGTGGCAAACTTTTCCTAACTAGGGTCAGAGAGTAAATATTTTAGGTTTTGAGAGTATGGTGAAGTGGACTTGCTTAATGTGGCTCTTCTCTACAGAATTTTTGTAGCTCCCACTTAGTGAATTGGTGGGAGCATGGAAACAAGATGCAGAAGATACTCACTCTGGGATCAGTCAGTTTTGCTCTTCTGTGGAGTATAAGAGGGAGGTGTCTCAGACGCAGCCCAGGAATCCCATGTCCATCAAGAAAGAACAGCCCCCAGCGGAGTACTGGCGAGAAGCAGTGAGCAGAGCACTGAGACCCTCGAGGCAGCAGGGGAGCTGTGCTGACCCCATGAGGCAGCGCCACCGGCTTCCTCAGCCGCAGCACAAGGACCAAGGACCAAAGAGAGACATGCTTGCTAGCATGGCAGAGAAGAGGTCTTGAGGACAAAAGAATGACTATTATGGTTAACATTTTGTAAGCTGTTAGCTTCCTTAGTGACCTCCAGACGAGTGAGCATGCTCTCTGGGTTCTGTGTGTCCCCTGAAACAAGCGACTGAAGCCAGTAGAGAAGCAGAGTGTGGCGGCCGGTGTGATGGTGGCAGCACAGGGTAAAGATGGATGGAGAGAGGAAACACGCAGGGACCTGGGCCTTAGGGCAGCTGACCTTGGCCTGGTGGGGAATTGAAGTCTCCCTTTCCTTTGTGTAGCTAGGAGGAGTCAGATGTGATCCTCTTCCAAGCCATTTTCTCAGTAAACCAGATAGATTCATTTGTAGTTATTTGTAGCTTTCCTCTTGAAGTAGAAAAGCAGATATAGACAACATGCAAACAAATTCACAGAGTTATGTTTTAATTAAACATTTTAAAAAAATCATAGTGGTCTTGATTTGGCCTATGGACCATAGTTCTTTACCCCTTAAAGCATAGTAGAAGGTTTTCATTACCTTGTATTTATTGAGAATGGCATCCTCTGCTTATACCGTGGCCCCAAGCATAGGAACTCTCGTGAAGATGGTGCAGTGCAGGGAGTGTTGGCTTCTGTTGTGCGCAGGGTCACTGCGGGTCAGAGCTGCCTCAATGGCACCTCACAACAACAAAGCACAGTAGTGACTCAGACTGTGCGCTGCAGTGTGAGAGGACATAGCTGTCACCTAGTTGACTATTTCCTACAGTGTGCTCCATAGACTGTTGATCTTGTGAACCAATCGCCTACATCAAAAGGTGAACTGGTCAAATATCAGTTTGAAATGCTACACGACTTGTCAGTTTATCCCCTTTTTAGAGTCTCGACCAATTGACCAATGGCCCTGGCTTTTTTTCTTTTTTTGAGACATGATATTAATGTGTTAGGCCTGGTTGTCTAGAGAAAAGCAGCGACCCTCACATATGTAGAAGTAAGAGCTTTATATCACGAAGTAACTCTGTATCACGAGGAAATCTCAGCCCAGTTCAGCTCGAGTCCATAAGTCCCTCTTCAGACTCATGTAGCTACAGGGTGGCAATGCAGAAAGTGAAGCAAGAAGATCACAGGGTCATTCTCAGGATCAGTGGCTGGGTCCTAGCAAGCAGGAAGGCAGAGAGAAATCCTCTCTGTTCCATCTTGTACAAAAGGCCATACCCCCAAGAAGGTGTCATCAGACTACCACATCATCAGTAGGTTGAATTCTGCGTCTAGCCAGGAGTATCGTGTTGACATAATATCTAACTACCATAATTAATCATGGGAATGATGTATATGTAGCACATTTATAGTTATAGCGTCATGGAGAAAAACCCTGTTCTGAATGCTTTCACATGCATTATTTCCCTTAAGCTCACAAACCTATGGTATGTATACTCTTAGTGATCTAATTTTGTAGCTAGGAAATGGAGACACAGACGTGAATTAGTCTGCCCAAGATGGGGTAATCAATAGAGGTGGGATCCAAATTTCTGTAGCTCGGCCGCAGCATCTGTGCCCCGAGCACTTCCCTGCCCCCTGCACTGGACCCAGGTGTGAACCATCGAGGGGGAGCCTTTTTCAGCAGAACACACTTGGGGAGTGCTCACTTAATCTAATTGACCTCATTTACACACCAGACAGGTGAGGCTTAGACAGAGTCAAGTGATTCTCCAAAGGCCAGAGCTGTCATTAATAACGTGGATAAGAAAACAAATCAGCTAAATCACTATCCGGCACTGGAAAAAATGCCCGAATCACTCCTCTATGAAGGGAGACCCCCCCCCCCTTTTAAACAGCATTATCATCTCTAGTTTTCCTTCTTAGTTCAGGTTTTTACCATCAGTTTATTCTACTCTGGCCATGCACAGTTTGAATGATTGTTTCTTTAAACACGGCGATGGGAGACAAGGATGACAAGTACTGATCTCTAACTCCGACCTCTCTCCCTGGCTCTGACTCAATGTTACTTAAACATCCGTTGTACATTGGATACCTTGGGGTGCTTAGGAAAAACGATGATGGAGCCCCTCTCCAGCCCCTCAGCAATTTTGGTTTAATTGATTATCTGGCATGCATACTTTCCAAAGAAAGCTCCAAGAAAACTGTAGGATGAAGCTAGAGCTGTGAGTACTGCTCTGGGATCACGTCTGTTCTTGCCTGCTAAAAGTGTCCACCGGCATTCACAGGCAATGTGTGAGCTGCTCGGTGGCATGAGGCTAAGCAGGTCAGGGTTCCGCCCGACAATCCCCTCAGCGATCAAAATGACGTAGCTCTGGCCCATGGGTTCTAATTAATAAAACTGCAGCCATATTCCAAGCATGAGTGAAACTTTATCATGGCAGGTGAATCGTGCTGGCGGCTGTAATATTCAATCAATTTTATGTGAGTAGAGCCGTGGATTGACATGCGTAGCTGCAACACCAGACTGGTCAAGAGACTTGGGGATTTTGATGTGCTGCCGCAAACGTATGGGGCTCTAATAGAGGCTGGCTTCTACCTTTGAGGTGCTAGCTTAATCGCAGAGCATTTAAATGGCTGGATTTTCAAGGTTTGGGTTTACCACACTCTTCCACCTACTTACAAATATATGATCACTTTAATAGATAAATTTAGAAAAGAAATCATGTATAATAGAAGAGCTTACGATAGAAATAGACTATCTATGAGAACAAATGGGATAGAAATTATCAGGGACTTGAGACGGTCTAATTACTACTCTTAAATGCTAAATTTGTCTTTAATGTTCTGTTAGCTAAGGCAACAGGAACACATTGAGCCACATAGCTTTATATTCTAAGAACAGCTTCACATTTCTGCCACGAAAATTGTAATTTTTGAGTCAAATGCAACTAGTAATTTAACATATATGTCCCGGTGACAACAGAGTTGTAAATGTATGCACCACGGTTTTGTAAAAGTCCCAGAAAGGCCGTTCAGTTGATGGTAGTTCAATGGATCATCTAAAATATTTTGAATTAGTAAGACCATCTTTACAATTAATCCATCCATCCACTCACTCTATTGTTTTACTTACTTATTTAATTTTGTATGCTGGGTAGAATGCTATTTCTGGGGATAAAGTTATAAATCTGATATTGTTCCGGTTCTCGTTTCTCATAGTACTGGACAGGGATGGTCAGAGAAACCAGCAATTCAGAGTGAGAGAAGCCAGAGTTTGCCACAGACATATGTAATTATTTGTATATTCCTTTAATGAATGGATATGTGTACTTCTAGTGAACACCAAAGAGGAGGTAAGCGAGCTGTGGGGCGGCAGGGAAGACTCGGTAGGCTTGTCAGATAGATTACGTACTGGAGACACGTTGTCTACAGAAACCAGTCCATGCTGGGTAAGTGGAGGTACAGCAAAAAAGAGGAAGACCCTCCAAGATCTGGATTGGCATGGTGACTGCAGCGGTAGAATCAAGCAGAGGAACATTGCGAGGTTCGCACAGGCCTGGGTGGTGTTTCGTTCTGTTGTGCATTGGGTCGTTATGGGTCAGTACCGACTCAATGGCACTTAACAGTCACCACCACCACCAGCACCAGCACCAGCACCAACACCACCAGATAGACAAAAGGTACCTAAGCAGCACAAATGGCTAAGCACTTGAGTCATGGCCATCAATTCCATTGTGACTTATAGCGACCCGATAGGACATGATAGCACTATCCTTATGGATATCTGAGACTGTAACTGTTCACAGGAGTAGAAAGTCTCATCTTTCTCCCACAGAGCAGCTGATGAATTCAAACTGCTGACCTTGTGGGTAGCAGCCCAACTTGTAACCACTACACGAGTGGTTTGGACTCACTCACGGTGCTTCAGAAGACCAGTCCTGTGATCTGTTTTGGGACCATCACAGCCTGAAAGACCCTGTGGAGCAATTCTACTTTACACATTGGGATGCCGAGAGTCAGAACAGTTCGCTAGCACCAGCAGCACCAGTCAGAAAGATGAGCAGCAGGAACACATTCCAAAAGGAAGAACATCAACATAAGAGACAGGAAAGGACATCTGATCACGCCTTTTCAGGAGAATTAAAAGTTGCCGTTACGTTGTTGCTTGGTGATTTGTAAGTCAGTTCTGACTCATGGCAACTGCACAATATCTCCTTTCTATGGAAGAATGGTGGTGGGGGAGGTACCATATTTGGACGTGAGGTTAATGAGATAGGAAGGGGCCAGATTTCAAAGTGCCAAGAAGAAGAATTGGGATTCGATCTGGAAGTGATGGGAAGATATCTCAGTACTTTGGACAGAGGAGTCATACAATCAAAATAGTGGTTTAGAAAAGTTACTCTAGCAGTTATGGGCAAGTCGGACTGAAGACAGAAAGATGATTTTGGAGGCTACTGATAAAATTCCCACCCTAAGAGTTAAAGATCCGAGTGAACACTTTTAGTGGAGAACGGGAAAATTCTGCAACTGTTTAGGCAATAGATTTAACCGAATTTGGTGATTGCTTGTGAGGTGAGAGAGAGGGATGAGTCAGGTGACTGATGACACATTCATGCACATAGGGAATAAAGAAGAATCAGGTTTGTGGGTAAAGAATGGAAGATGGCGAAGGTGAGTTTGGTTGAGGGACATAGAGCGGGAAATTCTAGTAGAGAGGTTAAGTCTGGGCTGAAGGTATAGATTTAGAATTTACCAAGATGTATTTAGTAGTTGAAGCAATGCACGTTAATGAGACAACTCAAAGCACATGAATTGAAGAGACACCAGAATTTGTAGCTGAGAATCACCCGCATCTAAAGGATGTGCGGAGGCCACGGTGTTTATGAAGGAGACCGAGGCACGGTAAGAATAAAAGTGTATGGAGTCGTGGCTGTGGTCAAACAGTAAATGTTATCACCCAATGAGGGACAGAAAGAGAAACTATCTCTGGGCTTTGTCAATTATGCCAAGAGACTTGGTAGGTTCTGTTTTTCTGGCAGTTGAACTGAATTTTTCAAATCATGAATTTATGGATATCTTTTTTTAATAAATCATTTTATTGGGGGCTTGTACAATTCTTATCACTATCCATACATACATCCATTGTGTCAAGTGCATATGTACATTTGTTGCCATCGTCATTTGCAAAACACTTGCCTTCTACTTTAACATCGGCCGCTTGTTCTCCCGCTCTTTCCCCACTCCCCCTCCCTCATGAACCCTTCATAATTCATAAATTATTATTATTTTGTCATATGTTACACTGTCCAATGTCTGCCCCTGCCCTCTTCTCTGCTGTCCACCCCCAGGGAGGAGGCCATACGTGGATGCTTGTAATCAGTTCCCCCTTTCTACCCCACATTCCCTCCACCCTCCAGGCATTGCTACTTTCACCACTGGTCCTGAAGGAGTCATCTGTCCTGGATTCCCTGTGTTTCCATTTGTTCTCTGTACCAATGTACACCCTCTGGCCTAGCCAAATTTGTAAGGTAGAATTGGGATCATGATAGTGGTGGTGGGGAGGAAGTATTTAAGAAGTAGAGGAAAGTTATATGTTTCATCGTTGCTACCCTGCATCCTGACTGGCTCATCTCCTCCCCACAACCCTTCAGTAAGAGGGGGTCTGGTTGGCTACCGATGGGCTTTGGAATTTATGGAAATCTTATGTTGTTTGGGGTTATTTTGATATCAGCTATGTTTTGAAAGATTAAGACTCAAATTTGTTTTCTCGCTTAGATGAGATATCCAAGCATTTGAACCCAGATGTGAATGAAGAATGAATGTCCTCCACAATTCCAAGTATTTGTAGAATAACAAGTGGAGATGACAATTATCCTCAACTTCAAAACACAGGAAGGGCAATGTGCAGCATAACATTTTTAAGACCATTTTTTACCAATTAAAGACTCCCGTGGATAGACGGTGTTAGGTATGCCCAGTGGAACACATGATCTTAAATAAAACTTTATTCTGAAGGTCTTGCTAGGATGAATTAACTGCCACTTATATAAGAGCACATATAATTTAATACACCCTTATTGTGATGAGGATTATTTGAGATCTGCCCACTGTAAATCTGATCGTTTTCATTTGAGTGTGACTGCTGCATAATTCTCCTTTTGAGTCGTGACTGCTTATTTAAGGCCTTTCCTAGTGCTCAAACCAGACCCACTGCCATTGAGTCGATTCTGATCCAAGTGCTGTTGATGTTAGGTGCCTGCAAGTAGGTGGCCACTCTCAGGGACCCGATGCACACCGGAACGAAGCACCGCCAGTCCTGCACCAGCCTCTCAACCGCTGTTTGAGCCCCAAGTTGCACTCACTGTTTTCAACCCGCCTCTTTCTCACTCTCCTTTTTTGGGGTGCTGATCCTCTCCTTCTCCAAGCAGGTGAGATGAAGTCTCCGAATCCACTCTTCTAATGAACATCCTGGCTGAACGTCCTCCAAGACAGATTTGCTCATTCTTCTGGCCATCCCTGGTACTGTCAGTCTCCTTCACCAATACCACAATTCGTCCGCATCAATTCTTCTCACGCTTCGTAATTTGCACATACCTACGAGGCAATTAGTCCTCAAAATGACATCTGTGCTCTTTAATACTTCAAAGAGGTCTTCTGTGCAGGTTTTTCCCATGGCAGTAAACCAGTTGGTTTATTTACGCTGTTTTCCATGAGGGTTCATTTGTGGATCCAAGTCAAACGAAACCCTTGACAACCTCAGTCTTTTCTCATTTATTATGATGTTGTCCCACCGGTTGTGAGAATGTTTGTTTCCTTTACTTGAATTGTAACCTATACTGAAGGCTGTCGTCTTTGATCTTCATCAGTAGGCGCTTCTAGTCCTCTTGGATTTCAGGAAGTAACGTTGTGTCATGTGCCGATCACAGGCTGTCATGAGCCTTCTTCCCATCGTAATGCCAGATTCTTTTTCATAGAATCCAGCTTCTTAAATTATTTGCTCAGCATATAGAGTGAATAAATATGGTGAAAAGATACAATCCAGATGCACACTTTCCCAGTGGTTTTGTAGTTAACAACTAATAGGTCCCCTGGACCTGATCAGACCTAGCACATTGTAATCACAGGAAGTTAATAGTAAAAAGGGTAGGGTGGATCGATACCATTACTTAGGCCACAGCCTGACACCATCAATTGAAAGGAAGGCGCTTCAGGCAATGACCTGTTTCCAATATAAGTAGATGTTCTAGAAAATCTTGCTTGCTTTCTGCTGGTGCTGGATCCTATATCTGGCGCATAGAATTCTGCTTTTTTGGTCTTGAACCAACAGCTTGCCTTATTGCCCGTTGTCTCTAGGAGTCTTTAGCAGCCTGGTATCTGCCCTGCCAACTTTGGATTCATTTGCTACTGCAGCCATCAGTCTGTAGACTTACTGCCCATCTTGGATTAATCTGCTCCTTTAGTTATTCAAATTAGGAGTCACCAGCGTCATGTCTGACTCTCAGATTTGTAACCTGCCCAGATTTGGAATGGCCTGCTTCTACAACTGTGTTAGCCAATTAATTGATACAAGTTTCTCTCTCATATGTGTGTGTGTTTATATAAACACACCATATATATGATGTTTTTTTTAATTTGTGGGATGACATCCAGCTCATACCCAAAGAAAGCAAAGAGTTTTTTTATATACACACTTATGTTTATGGTAGAAATTTTTATAATAGCAAAAAAGATGGAAATAACCAAAAGTCCTGTCTGTGGCGGAACGAATGAATAAACTCTGGTGCATGCATACGGTGGAATAACATCCATTCTTACGAAACAAGGATGATAACTCATGGCATGCCCAAACTGGAGGACATTACGCTCAACAATGTCAGTCAATTTCACAAAGATCAATATTTCGTGACACCATTGTTATAAAGGAAAAACACCCCAAACCAAAGGGAAAGACCGTGAACACGGTGATGAGGATGGGGTGTGTAAGGTGAGGGGATGGGCAAGGGACCGGGAAGGAAGGCGGTGGGCTGGGTGGAAAAGGACAGAAAGAAGCCCATAGGGCCATTGGAAGGCCGTCACTGTGCTGAGGCGGCTGTGCAGTGACATGTATTGCTCTTTGTGTGTGTCATATCCCACAAACAACCAGGAAAACCATCATGATCATACATTTAAAATTAAAAAATAAAAAGAGGAGGGCCACAGCCTTAAAAACCATCCAGATTTCTTTCTTTCTTAAAAAAATCATTTTATTGGGAGCTCATACAGCTCTTATCATAATCCATACATCCGTCCATTGTGTCAAGCAAATTTGTACAGGTGTTGCCTTCATCATTCTCAAAACATTTGCTTTCTACTTCAGCCCTTGGTATCAGCTTCTCATTTTTCCCCTTGCTCCTCCATCCTCTCTCTCTCATGAACCCTTGATCATTTATAAGTTATTATTTTTCATGTCTTACCCTGTCCATTGTCTCCCTTCACCCACTTTTCTGTTGTCAGTCCCCCGGGAAGGGTTATATGTAAATCATTGTGATCAGTTCCCCCTTTTCCCCGCCACCTTCCCTTTACCCTCTTGGTATCGCTACTCTCATTATTGGTCCTGAGGGGTAAATCTATCCTGGATTCCCTGTGTTGTGAGCTCTTATCTGTACCAGTGCACATGCTCTGATCTAGCAGGATTTGTAAGGTAGAATTGGGGTCATGATAGTAGGGGTTGGGGGTGAGCACCAAAGAACTAGAGGAAAGTTGTATGTTTCATCGGTGCTGTACTGCACCCTGACTGGCTTGTCTTTTCCCTGTGACCCTTCTGTAAGGGATGTCTACAGGTGGATTTTGGGTCTCCACTCCACCCTCCCCCTCATTTACAAAGACACGATTTTTTGTTCTGGGTCTTTGATGTCTGATATCTGATCCCATGTTCACCTTATGGTCACATAGGCTGGTGTGCTTCTTCCATGTGGGCTTTGTTACTTCTCAGCTAGATGGCTGGTTGTTTATCTTCAAGCCTTTAATACCCTGGGCACTACATCTTTGATAGCTAGACACCATCAGCTTTCTTCACCACGTTTGCTTATACACCCATTTTGTCTTCAGAAAATGTGTCAGGAAGGTAACATCACTGAATGCTTGGTTATTAGAACAAAGTGTTCTTGCATTGAGGGAGTATTTGAGTAGAGGCCCAATATCCATCTGCTACCTTAAATTTCCACATATAAATATGTGTATATATATCTATTTCTTTATAGTTATATATAAATATGTTTATATATGTACATGGCTTTACTTAGATCTCTATAATGTCCTTTGCCTCCTAATTCTTTCCTCTGTTTCCTTTTACTTTCCTCTTGTCCCACTATCATGTTCCACCTTCATTTAGGTTTCAGTAATTCCTCTTGGCTACATTGCCCTTGATCAAGCCCCACCAGGCATCCTATGCCCTCTTTGCCATTGATTTTAGGTCACCTGTTTTCGCCTTGCCCCTGGGATTGTTGGCACCCCTCCTTCCTCCCCCCCCCCTCCTTCCCTTTGTACCTCCCAGAATCATTGGTGTCATTGTTTTCTCCTCCATATTGTTTATCCCGCCTATCTTATCTACACAGATATGCAGAGACAATAATAAGCACAAAAACCAGGCAAACCAAAGCAAAACAATGAAGCAAAACAAAAAACAAAACAACAACAAAAACCCGAGACACAAAGAGAAAAGCCTGTAAGGAGTTCCAGGTCTGTTTGTTGGCCTTTAGGAGTGTTTTCAGGTCGAGTCTGATGGATGCCACACCCTGGTCCCAAAGTCTATTTTTGGTATTCCCTGGGGAGTTCATTGCTTTGCTCCCCTTGCTGTTCTGTTGCACGCCCTTAGTGTTTTGCCCCGGGGTGGTGGGGTCAGATCGGGCACAATTCCCACATTGTGTCTCCATTATTGTCCCCATAGTGTTATGGGTCAGTGAGGAACGTCGTGTCTTGTGGTGAGGCTGGCCTTGTGTTCCTCTCTGTACTCTGGCTGCTCTGAGAAGGAATATTGTCCTCAGGGCTTGGTGGGCCAGGATGTGTTCCACAATCTCTCCTTGCCCTCTTCATTTGCTCCTGTGTGCCCTGATCAGACAGGCCCCTCTCCCTGAGCTGTAGCTTCAGTGCTGTCCTCGGGAGTGCATTCTTTGAGCGGGAGTTGGGGGCGGTGGGACATAATTGGGACGGGGATTGCCCCAATAGGTCTTTTAAAATACAAGAAAGAAAAAGATAAAAGTGGATGTCAGAAGAGACTATGAAGCTTGCTCTAGAGAGTAAAGCTGCTAAAACAAATGGAAGAAATGATGATGTAAAAGGGTTGAACAAAAAACCTCAGAGCACTGTTCACGTAGAGAAAGGGGAGTGTTACAATGAAACGTGCAGAGATCTGGAGCTAGGACGCCAAGAGCTCAGCATAGTTCAGACGCTGGGTACCCTGACAAAGAATGAGAACGTCCAGAGCACATAGTCGTGTTCTCAAGGAACCTGCACGGAGACCAACGGAACAGAGGGATACTGTATGCTTTGTAGTCAGGAGAGTTTGGTGTGTATCAGGTTGAATTCTTCCATCATACTTAGAGCACAGAATCTCTAAGAAACTGGACCACAAGAAAATGAAGGTAGTAGTAGGATCAGAGGAAGGCTCATTAACGACCCATCATATGCACCTGATGCAACCTTGCGCCAAGAGGACTTGAATCACTTCCTAATGCAGATCAAGCAATACAGCCTTCAGTATGGATTACATCTCAATGTAAAGGAAACAAAAACATCCATAGCTGTATCAATAGGTGGCATCAGGAAAAGTGGAGAAAAGATGGAAGTTGTTAAGGATTTCATTTTACTTGAATCCACAATCGATGTTCATGGAAGCAGCAGTCAAGAAATCAAACAACGTATTTTGTGGAACAAATCTGGTATACAGGTTCTCCTTGAAGTGATAAAGCATTGAGGACTAAGATATACCTGACCCAAGCCATGGTGTTTTCACTCGCTTCATTTGCATGTGCAAGCTGGACCATGAACAAGAAAGACGGAAAGAGTAACTTCATTCGAACCACTCGCAAGGGAGGAATATTGAATGTGCTGTGGACTGCCGGAAGAATAAGCTATCTGTCTTGGGGTTGTTACAGTCAGATGCTCTGTGTCCATGAGGATGGTCAGACTTTGGCTCTCCTCCTTGGGACATGTTAGTAAGACACCTGTCCCTGGAAAAAGGCATCATGTTTCATCAACAGTTCTTCATCCAACGAGGATCCGCACAAAGGAGGAAGACCCTCCAAGAGATGTATTGACACAATGGCTGAAACAATGGGCGCCAACATCAGAGGTGTGAGGATGGAGCAAGATCGACACTGTTTTGTTCTGTTGTCCACAGGGTGCTATGAGTCTGGCCAACTTGATGATACCTGTCATCAATTGCAGAAACAAGTATTTCTCCTGCAGAGAAGCTGGTGGTCGCAAACTACGGTCCCTTTTGTTAGCAACTGAGTGCGTAACTACTGTGCCAGCGGGACTCCTTAGACAAGTGTATTCTGTGTGCACCATCCAGGGGCGTTTTTCACATAGCCACAACGTTACTGAAACCCAGGTCGCAGCCATTCCATCCTGCCACGCTGAGTCACGTGTGCCGGCGCAGTGCTGTGCTCCGTGTGGTTCTCACTGGTGACTTTCTGGAAGCAGATGGCTGGGCCTTTTCTTCGGCCTCTCCGGGGGGGCTCAGACTGTGAACTTAGCAGCTGAGTGTTTAGCCATTTGCACCAACCAGGACTCCACAAATGGCAGCATATTAAAAACCCAACGAAACAACAAAAATAATTATATCTATATAAAAAACAAGACTCTATTAGAGCTCATAAAAATTTGAATGGACTTTATATACACTGTAGTCTGATCCGTAGCACACTACAATAAAACTTTTTAACATATAAATAAGTTAATTAGTATTATTCTCCAAGTTGGAAATTGTCTTTGAGCAGTTATTCAACCTTCACCAGAGCCTTTTAAAACACCCTTTAGAGGCATAAATTTTGGTGTTAATAACTTCTCACTTGACACCAGAGGACAAATTTTCAGCAGAAGGAGGTTTACGTGCCAATGAAGCTGGAAGCATAGTTGAGGTTGATTTGAATGTTTCTCTTCTTTTCGCACTAATGAGATGTAAACTATGGGACTGATAGACATTCTTTTATGCCCATTACTTAATAGCCAGATCGCACTTTAATTTCACATTACCTGCAAAATATTAAATAAGGTAAAAGCGGCATGATTTTTAGAATTAGGAGATATGCTTCTCCCCTGCCCCCTTTCTTAATTTCTTAACTGGGTTCTGCAAAAAGGCTGAGCAAAATGATTTCCTCTGTCTTGGGAATGCTGAAGTTAGCTAGGGAGAGGGTGGTGTAACTGGCTAGCCAAGGTCTATTAATGTGTTAAAAAAATTAACAAAATCCTTTACTCATGCACCGATTCCATTATACCTTTGGTTCCCCTAATCTCTTTATTCCTCTCCAGATGAGAAATCATGCTAATTTCCATCTTAGGAAAAGGCTATTTTGGCATTTTTCAAACCAGCAGTGGTGGGACTTCTGCTATAGTGGACTTGTTTTTTAATATTTCTTGTCTTGCCACATTTCCTCCTCCTGTCAATACACTGTGGTGTGTTTAGCACGCACTTGCATGCTCGGTCTGCCTGGTGCACTCACTATTGTCAGGGTGGCCTCCTGTGATTGACAGCTGCAGTGGAATTGGTGAGCTGAGGTCCAGATGCTTCACGAGCTGTTTCACTACAGGTTTTTCCTGGCAGATGGAACAAAGGGTATATGTAACACTGTGATATGGTTACCTGACACCACAGATCCAGACTAGTAAATGAATTAAATTGTTTTTTATATGAAGCCCAAGAAAGTCATGTCTGAGAATGTCAATCATCCATTTCTTTTGCCTAGTCCTTAGCTAAATTGTAATATTTCTAGGGTAGATTTTCTTTAAATCCAGCCTTGTTGTATTACAGTGAAAATAGCCCAAACCCAAGTTTTAATAAAATAGTTCTGCAAAAGTATCATCTTTTTAAGTAGTATATTCTTTTAAATAGCTCTAACTACCTCAAATATTGGTTGTGACTCAGAAATCGATTTTCGTTTGATGTTCAAAGATGGCAATGAGAGCTGGCAGACACTAGGGCCCTTGGTTGTGTAGTGGTTAGGTGTTGGGCTTTGAGTCAAAGGGTCAGCAGTTGGAAACCACCAGTTCCTCATCGGGAGAAGGATGCGCCTTTCTACTCCTGTAAAAGATGTGTTCTCCAAAGCACCTCCTTTGACTTGAATGGAAAGGTTTGAGAACTTTTGCCTGGTGTTGACTTATGTTCTATACCCATTTGGTACATTGCTTTCTCTTTGACCTTTCCAAATAATTGAAAGGAGAGCTGCCAGAAATCCTTGATATAACCCATGATAGATCATGAATTAGTCATAAAGTACATCTTAATGGTTTTGTAAGAAAAAAATGAAGGGGGTAGGCAGCATCTGACCTCCTCCAAATTCCCAAGACCAAAAATATCAAACTCACGGCCATTGAGTAGATGCAGACTCATAGCTAACTGTCCCTGTGGGTTTTGAGACTGTAACTCTTTATAGGAGTAGAAAGGCCCATTTTTCCCCACCAAATTCAAAAGAGGGAGGAAAAAGAATCATCAGTATCCACTGCCCAAGGCCAGTTCTTAACAGGCTGAGGTCAGGCATGCCTCTACTCTCCAAACTCTTCCCAATTCTGACACTCAGTATCCCCCCATAGCACTCTCGACTTCAGCTAGGCTCAATGGTTCACTGCAGTGGCCCCCAGGACTCACAGACTACACTCATGGTTATGGGCTTTATTAGGGATGGTAACAGGTTATAATTCAGGTGAGAAATGCTCAGGATGCGGGTGTTTGCTCTGGACAGCCTCTTTACTGCTGTGCCCACAGGCAGGCCTCTCTATGGTCCCAATCTCTTGGCCTGGCTGGCCTCTGTCCTACTTGGGCAACATTACTAAGCTCTTTTAAGCTGCCAATAAATGTCTAAATGGCACCTACACCTCCATAAGCCTCAACCTGGAGGTTCTCAACTCTGTCTCAACGTGTCAGCAAACCTAGCGTTCCCAATTAAGCACCTGGTAGCACCCTGCTCCACAGGCTAGCATCCTGCCTCAAATAACTCAGCTGTATTTGTTCCATGGGCCGGGAAGTCCACTGCTCTGTCTCATGCTCGGGCCCTGGTTCTGCTGCCGCTGCTCCTCTGCCACTCATCTGCTGCCCTCTGATGTCCCAGGTAGCACCTGGATCAAGGAGGTTCAATGTGCAACAATATTGGGTTCTAAGGGATGCATTGAATTAAAGCTATCTCTACAGAGGATTGGGTTCCAAGGGATGCATTGAATTAAAGCTATCTCTACAGAGGATTCCCCCCCCCCCCAAAGTCCTATATATCAACAAGCATCTTTCCACCTTAAAAAATAAAAATCCTCATTAAAAATTGTTTGAAATATTTTATCAGAAGAGGAAAAAAATTGAATGTAAACATTGATTTTTAGTGGTGTCAAATCATTCTCTTTGGTATGCCTAAGTAAGAGTTTAATTACTGCTTAGGAACTACATCATGAATCTTGTTACCTCCAGTGTATCGTGTAACTAGAAATAGATCACCTACTATTAGAGACAACACATTGGAATCAGATGCACATACAGGGCACTTTAGCTGTCACATTAAACAAAATCCTATGACTTGTATTTCTAGCAAGTCCAATCTCTGTCTCCACATGCCATATAAAATTACTTTATAACTTTAATTCTCTCTCCTTAGATGTACTGCCTATTTTCATAATGGTTATTTAGCTGCTTATATTTTAGGTCCAGAACATCTTGCTTTAAAAAATCATGAATGTTTTATACTAATTAAAAAATAGTTTTATTGGCATATACCTGACATATCATTAGAATATGTTATTCAATCCTAGTAAGACAATTTCCACAACCATCACCACAATCAATTTCAGAATATTTTCTTCTCATACTTATTTTTATTAGTGTCCCCATTACCCCCATCTTTCCCTGCTATGTCCCTAGGCAACTATCAATCCTGTCACCACCTCTATAGATTTACCTTGCCTGGATTTCATGTACAGAAAATCATACAAAATACAAAAAGGAAGCAAACTAACAAATAAAACCAACAACAATATCCCCCCCAAAAAAAACCAGAAAAATTTAAATCAAAAGGAAAGCAGAAAATATTAAAAACCAAAACAACTTTAAAATGGGTCAAAAGGGGATCAAGTAAGGTATTACATTTTAACTTCGTTTCATCTGCTCTGATTGACTATAATGCCCTCTATCTGATACAAGGCTATTCACAGCTCTGAATTATGGTCAGAGGGGATTCGCTGGAGGATTAATCCACGTGGGGACCCTGCAAATGGAATTTGGGCTTCCACTGTCATCTAGAGCCTTCTACAAAGCTGTTTTTTTAAAATTCTGATACCATTCCCACCTTCAGCTTTCGATTTTATTATTTACAATCTTTGGATCATACAGGCTCGCGTGCTTCTTCCATGCGGACTTAGTTGATGTCTTACTAATTTCTTAAGTAAGGAGACCTGGTAGTACAATGATTAAGTGCTAGCATGCTAGTCAGAAGATTGGGAGTTTGAATCCACCCAGTGTCTCCATAAGAGAAAACTATGATGATCTGCTTCTGTAAGTATTGCATGTAACAAACCAGTTGGAACAGCCCTCCTCTGTCATATGGAGTCACTTTGAGTCAACATGTTCCAGATGGACCAACCACAGCAACTTCTTAGTATATATTCTGATTTCTAGCATCGATGGAGGAAGAATTAATGATAAAATTCAACTTTTGCTCATAGATTATATTTTTTGGCTGTCAACCACCTCTTGGTCTATGTATAGGTTCTACATGAGCAAAATTAAGCATTCTGAAATTCATTTTGTTTTTCTTCAATATTATCCACAATAAAGCACTCTATGTTGGATAAAAGGGAATGGAAATGGGGTTATAGAGCAGCCAAAAATATAATCTATGAGCAAAAGTAGAATTTTATTGACAAAATCTTGAGTGGAATGGTAAAATATTAAAAATAAATATTCATTAGAAGCAAGCTAAATTCCAAGTATACCCAGAGTACGAATGAATATTATCCAATATTCAACTGTCATAATAATCAATAATAGTGGTATAAGTCAGTTTCAGATTTTTGATAATATAATTAAGGACCCTACTGGCCAATTGGTCAAGTACTTTGTGGTCCACGGTTGAAACCCACCTACCACTCAGTGGGAAAAAGATGTTGCAGTTTGCTTCTGGTACCGATAATGACCTTGCAAACCTCAAGGGCAGCTCTACTCCTTCCTGGAGGCTTGCTGTGAATTGAAATAAACTACAGCTGTCCATCTGGTTTGAGTGTGAGTTTTCTGAATTAGGTTCTGTGCCCTTTCGATTACACCGTGGTAAGAATGGTAGAGGGCTGTTCAACTATAGAACAGTAGGCTTTGGCTTAATTCTCCCAACCTGTCTATAAACATTAATGTATTGTTAGGTGTTTTATAATTGTATTATTTTAAATGGGATTTCCCCCTACTCCCTGTCTACCTGATTATGGCTCAAACAAATAAAGCCGCTTGCTTTTGTATATTCACCCCTCATCACAGTATCTTCACAATATTCTTCATGGTTTCCATAGCTTTTATAGTTGGATCTCGGGGGTGGGGGTGGGGTGGAGTCGTTCTCAAATTATGGCCCCTGGTCCTGCAGCTTCAGTATCACCTGGGAGCTTGTTAGAAATTGAAATTCTTGGACTCCCAAATTAGACCTACTGAATCAGAAACTTTGGACATGGGACCCAATTTTAGGAATGGGATTTCTCTGCACCCCCACCCCAACTTTGAGGTATGATGTTTGTCTTTATCTGTAATTTTAGATGAAAGGTAGAGAACAATATTGGCTACTAGTTGAAATCATTGGGTTTTTTTCCCCCAGTGCTACTTAAAAGCAGTGTGAGCCTGGCTGGGTTAGGCTTTGAGCTGGTAATCACAAGGTCAGCAGTTCAAACCCATCAATTGACCGTTGGGAGAAAGGTGAAGCGATCTGTCCCAGTAAAGACGGATCGTCTCTGAAACCCAGTGCCGGGCTGCTGAGTGTTGGAATCAACATGATGGCAGTGGTCGGGTCTTTAGTCTGCTTAAACGTTTCCAAGTAATTGAAATTCTTATTTAGAATTTAAGACAGGAATGACTTGAATTGCAGCAAATGTTTTCTAGCATTTATGGATATCATTATATGAATATTCTCTTACTGTTTGCTAGTATTTGAAACATGCTGCTGGGTTTCATGACAGTGAACTTCATATGCATTCATGGAGTAAACCCAACCTTATGTACTTATCTTAATGCCTATTGCCTGAAATTCTGGTTAATCAAATTATCTGTCTCTTCCTGAAATAGCAATAAAACCCCTTTTTTCTTTCAAATATAAAATTGGTTCTCATTTTCTTGAAAATATGCTTCCCCATGCTGCCTTTAAAGGTTAAGTGAATTTTCATACTGCACATTTCATGCCGCACCGCAGATCTCAGATTATAACAATAATCGTAATTGTTGTTTTTACATGTTCTTATTAGAATTCTACCAAATATCTGGCTGGGTAGCTGCCCTCGCCAACTGGAACACGTGACCATCAAACTGAAGCACGAGTTGGGGGTTACGGCTGTCATGAACTTCCAGACTGAATGGGACATTGTGCAGAACTGCGCAGGCTGTAACCGCAGCCCAGACCCCATGACTCCAGACACCATGATGAGGTTGTACAGGGAAGAAGGCTTGGTCTACATCTGGATGCCCACCCCAGATATGAGCACCGAAGGTAAGGATCGAGAGAATCCTCTTGGCTTCTTGCTCAGTGTGTGTCAGAGAAATTGTTGCTGTCTGTCTGTCTACATCTCTATCTGCTATCTGAATAAATTCTATATGAGTGGTAGAAATGGAATGAATATACCACATTGGAATACAAATGTCTATATATTATAATTTATTTTGATACCCGGCTAAAATTCCACTCAGTAGGACTCTTTTAATTGATTTGTTTATCCATTAATTTCTTATTGTTTATCTGTTACCCACATAACATTTTTCTGGTAACATGAATACAGTGGCAAAGTAAAGTACACACAATTCAGCCATAGTGGAGTTTCCAGTCATGGGAGATTGCCATTAACCAAATGACTACAAACAGAAATCCAGAGCTATGGTGAGAGCTTTTAAAATGATACACAGATACTACTGGACATACAGACTAATCAGAATTAGAGAGAGAGTGCGGAGGGCCGTGGCTAGGGAAGGCTCTCTTAGGAGGTAATCTTTGAGCTGAGATCTGAAGGTTCAAGTGGGACAAGGGGAGGCAGGTGAGGGGTTTGGAGTGTCCAGAGGGAGAGTCCTGCAGCAGAGGTGCACCTGGAGGGTCCTAGCCCCGGGCAAAGACCAGAGTGGCCCCAGCGCCGAGAAGGAGGGCAGTGTGCAGGGCTAAATGACTTGGGAGTGGCAGGCAGGGATCACACGGATATGGAAAATCTTGCCAATGCCTTGGCTATGTGATGGACTTTAGAATCTGTCCTACAGCTGCAAGAAGCTGTTGAAAATGGAGGAAAGGTAGATGGAAGATGCCAAGACTAAACGTTTTCTTTCCCTCCCAAAGTGCTCTTGGCCTGCAGTGTGGTGTGGAGAAAGGGTTGCAGGTGGGCCCGGAGTGGAGCTGGCAAGGCCACGTGGGAGCCTTCCGCAAAGGCCAGGCCAGAGCCCAGGAGAAAGTGCAGCTCGGGCTAGGGTACATCTACTCAGGCTGCCTTCGTGAAAGGGGACTTGGGGGTGCATGGAATAAAGTGTAGGTTTGGTCTATTGGTGAAAGTCCAGATGAGGAATTTAGAACTATCTGCCGTACAGAGAAGAAAGCTCAGGCGTTGGATTGAGTACCACGCTCTCCCAGGGCCCGCAAGTGACAGGTGTTAGCCATGGCGACAGGTGTGGTGGGGGGGGGGGGAGGACACACTAGAGGAAGACAAGCCCTGCCGCCCTCTGGGTCTAACTCCAGCCGTGGAACTTTAGGGGGCTAAACTTGGTTTTCAAGTTGGTTGTAGAAGAGTATTATTTTTCCAAAAGTTTTATTGGCACATAATTTACATATCATACAACTAGTCGTTGAATCGTTCAATCATATCTAGGGGAACTGTCCAATCACCACCCTGTTATTTGTAGAGGAACTAAAGGAGAGGGGCCGCCAAGAGAATTGGCGTTACACAAGCAGTGTTGGTCTGTTGTCAGCAGGGGGCAGCAGAGAGCTTTGGAACTGACAGGGTAAGGAAGCTTCCAGACCACTCAAGTGTGCATTCTGTAGCCCACTCTCTGAGTAGTTCACAGGCATTACTTTATGGAATTCTCACCTAAAAGCTCTAGGTATTGTCGTTAGCTTCATCTTGCAGTGGAAGAGTCTTAGGTACGAAAAAGCTAACTGGAAAGAGGCCTGGCTTGGATTTCTACATGGTTGGTTACCCTTTGGGCTGCGAACAGCAAGCTCAGCATTTCAAATCCACCAGCCACTCAGCGGGAGAAAGAGGAGGCGTTCTGGTCCCACAAACATGGAGAGCCACGGAAACTCACAGGCGGCAGTTCTGCAGTGTCGTAGAGAGTCTCTGGGTTGGGACTCATTTGATGGCAGTGAATTTGCTGTTTTGGCTTGGGTCTTGCTCAGAACATTGTCCCGCACTGTGGAGCTTCACACTTCATGCCTATCCTATGGCCCAGCACACTTCTACCCTCGTCCTCACTGTCAGCTAGAGTTACACAAGTCATGAGTCGCAAAGGAATCCACCGTCACAAAAATGGGCAGAGATGGATGACTTCAGGAGCTACGGAGAACTTAGGTATCTGGACTTGCCCACCTCAGCTATTTATGGGCCTCCTTACCAGTCTGTACCCCTTCACGGGCCTGTGTCTGAACTGAACTATTATAAAAGATGAGGTCGACATCCAACCATTTCAGGAGTCAGTTGTATTGATCAAGGAACAATGGTATTGAAGGAAAATGGTCAAACTGCATTGAAGGCATTATTAAAAAACAAGCCTCCAGGAATTAGTAGAATAACAATAGAAATGTTTCAACACACTGATGAAGCTCTGGAAGCACTTGCTCACCTGTGCTGAGAAATCTGGAAGATAGTTACCTGGCCAACTGTCTGCTAAAAAAAAAAATCTATATTTGTCTTCGTTGCCAAGAAAGGTCATCTAATAGATGGCAAAATTTATTGAACACTATCTGTAATGCCACATACAAATTTTGCTAAGATCCTTCAGCAGTGGTTGCAGCAGTACATTGGCAGAGAGCCTCCGGGAATCCAAGCAGCATTGAGAAGAGAAGATGGAGCAGGGGCTTGTAGTGCTGATGGAACCAGATGGCTCTTGGCTGAAAGCAGAGAGCACCAGAAATATGCTTGCTTGTGTTTTATTGACAATGAAAACTCACTTGACTGTGGGGACCAGGAAAACTACTGGGTGGGTAGCATCGAAAAGCACGGGAATTCCAGAACATTTCATTGTGCTCAAGTCAAGCAGAGCAAAGGGATGCTGCGTGGCAGACAATTAAGAAAGGGGCACCTCAGGGCTGTAGCCTTTCACCAGACTTACCCAGTGTTTTGCTAAGCAGATAGTCCAAGCATCTGAACATTGTGAAGAAGACTGCAGTGCTATCAGGATTGCAGGAAGACTTGTTGACAGCTTTCAGGATGCAGATGACACGACCTTGCTGCTGAAAGGGAGGAGGCCTTGAAGCACTTGCTGCTGAAGATTGAGAGTCGCAGCCTTCAGTGTGGATTGCAGTTTAATGTGGTGGCAACTAAAGTCCTCACAACTGGACCAACAGATTACAGCACGATAGATGGAGAAAGGACTGATGTTGCCTAGGATTTCCTCTCGCTGGGATTCCTAATCAATCGCCTGGAAGAAGCAGTCGTAAACTAAAAGGAGGCAGTGCCTTGGGAAAATCTGCTGTGCAAGATCTCTCTCCATCTCACTCATCATCTTGGTGATGGGCAGAGATGCTGCTTTGAGAGCGAAGGTGTGTCTGAGCCGAGTCAGGGTGTTGCTGGTCACCTTGTGTGCATGTCAAAGTGGGGCATGGGATCAGGAAGACAGGAGAAGAAGAATGAATGCCCTTGAACCATGGTGCTGGCAGAGAAGGTTGAAAGCACCGTGGGCTGCAGCACACACACACACACACACACACACACACACACACACACACACATTTCTCCGGGAAGAGGTGTAGCAGAATGCTCCTCGGAGGTCAGGATGGCGAGAGCCATGCACTTTGGCTCTGTTAGCAGGCAAGACCGTCCCCGAGAAGAGACAGCGTGCTTGCTAAAGTGGGGCAGCAGCAATGCAAGACCAAGAGCTTTAATAAGATGGACGGACCTCACACATTCTAACACAAGAAAGGGTGCTGCAGCCACGGGCAGTGCCCCGTCTGTCTGTCGTGCATGGGATAGCTGTGAGTCAGAACCGAGCCAGGATACGAACAACAGGGAACACTCCCCCCCCCACCCCCCAGCCCCAAAGGCCAGGAGTGTCTTCAACAGTCTGATTATTACTCGTGGTAACTCCAAGCCAAGTAAGCTTTCTGTAGCCTCCAAGCTCTTCCTCACTCAATGGGAGAGCGCTCAACCTTTTTTTGCCCAGAAGAGTGTTGGCCGACCGTGGGTGCTCTTCTGCTTGGCCAGTTTGCTTTCCCTGCTTTCCATGCAGAGGGGGTTGTTCAGCTGGGGTTAGGGTGCAGCCGCCAGGGCAGAACTAGGGGAGCTTGCTTTCTGTAATTGGGGTTACACCTTGCTCTCTCCTGAGATCTTCTGTGAGAAGAGCCGAGAAGGGCACTTGTTGGAGGGTCTTCAGAAGTCTGGGAGAAAACTGTATCCCTTCCCCAAAGACTCCTTGTGACTGTATCCAATTCTCTTCTCTTCTCTCTCTCTCTTTTTTTTTTGGATGGTGGGGGAGGGGTGGTATTGGTGGTCAGGAAGCCTCCAGGTCCTGTGTCATAAGAGCTCAGAAAGGGGCGTCTTCCTTCAAAGCCCACCCTGCAGGACAAACGACAGCACAAGAAGGCTCCCAATTAGGAACAGGAAATAGGAAACAGGAAATGAGGCTAAATAAGGACCCTCCCCCACAAAATCTAGGGGAGTAAACAAAGGGTTAATGCCACTTGAGTCTCTGGAGAACTTCTTACCAATTGGTCATTCAATCATTCATGGCTTACAAGATTAGCATAATGAACATATAAGTTAATTTGGCCAAATATTTTTAGAACCCGGGAGAAAAACCTGTCTGAAGTGGTGTGAGCTGCAGCATGATGCTGTCGGATAGCGGCCCGGGCAGGAGACGGTTTGTCAGGCTCAGTTGGCACCACTGGTTGTCACAGACCTGCTAGAATCAATTGTACTATCGATCCGTCTGCTTGTACACTTTTTTTGTATTCAGATAGATAGTTTAGGACTTAAAAAAAACAACACTCGGATTTGTGCCTGCACCTGGGAAACCAAAAGCTCTCAAACTGCGCTCACCCCTGAACAAAATAATCCGTTCATTAAAATTCCGTTTTCTTCCACATGGAAAATACTCCTCTGTCTTTTCCCTCTGTCTCGGCAATGCTGTTCCAACAAGTGACCTCGCCTTGCTTCCGCATCGTGGTCGTGTGCTTCCCGGAGCTTTCCCGCCACCCCTGTGGTCCTTTTGCTCTCACTTAACACATTAAGCCAGTTCTGGCCCAAAGGTCAGGCACTGACCTTGGAGTCAAGAGTTTGAGGGTTGAGTCTTGGTCAACACTTAGCATCTGGGGGTGACTGGGCACCCTTCTACATCAGTAAAATGGGCGAGGGGTTCCGCCTTACAGGATGATGAGCACAGGACAAAGGAGTTGCTATGGAGGTGCTTTGAACACCACACATTTGAGTTCAAACATAAGAAACCACATGTCATATCTCTAGGTACTGCAGGGTTCCGTAGCACGAGCCTTATCTGGGTTCCCCTTTAAGGGTGAAAAAGAGACCTGTGAGGAGACAATAATAACATATCAATATATTCAGTCATATGAAGGAAAGGTCCCTGCGTGTAGGTGTGTTGAAGGGCTGGAAGCCGTTGATAGCATGAGTTATTTCGTGAAGAGGCAACCCCAGCAAAGTGAATTCCCATTGATTTCTTTTTTACCCACCTCCCTTTCTAAAGTGGCTCTAATACTTCCATCTGCCTCACTGTACCTACCGAATGCTCTGTCCCTTTGTCTGTGCCTCACCAGCTTGCTCCGCCCAGGTGTGTTTGTTAGGTTGTCAGGCACTACAGAGTAGGCTCTGACTCACAACCACACAGTCGAAACAGAGTGCCCTGGGCCTGCTTTTGGACCACATCACAGATCATTGCTCTGCGTGAGCCCACGGTGTCAGTCAGTCTCATGGTGAGGCTTGTTTTACTGACCGTTCAGGTGTACTGGTCTCCAGAGGTCTGTCCCTCCCGACAACATACTCAGAGTAAGCCGTCCCCCTCCTTTCTAAGGAGCATACTGGCTGTACTGTTTGTAACACAGCCCTGCGTGCTCTTCTGGTATAGCCACCGTTCCTTACTGAGGCCATCACTCACAGGCCTTAATTCCTCTTCACTCCTTTATTCATTGTCCAGCTTTTGTCGTCAAATTAGGCAATTGAAAATAGCATGGCAGGGGTCAGGTGAACCTTAGTCATCAAAGAGACATCTTTGCTTTTTAAGACTTTAGAGATCCTTTGCAGCAGATTTATCTGTTACATGCTTGAGGTGGCTTTTAACCATCCCAGGTTTGAGCTTGTTTGGAGGGAGTGTGGGCCAGAAGTTAGATTAGAGGCGTCTAGTAATGCTTCAGATCAAATTTGTATTGAGTAATTTATTGTTTTGAGCAACGGGATGTTTTTTTTAAATAAAATTAAGCTCTATGTAGAGGCTAAAGACACAAATAATAAACTATTAAGCTAGTAATAATTAGCTTCTCTAGTTGAAATTTGCTTTACTGCTCAGGATATAGGCGAGTCCTGAATCTCAAATTTTTTTTTCCCCATGGTGCTTTATGTATTAGCTCAGGATTCCTAGAATGGGATGGACACACACAGACACACAGACATATATGTATCTGAACTTGGGGAGAGTGGGTGCTAGAAGGAGCAGAAGCTGAGAGTGCAGTAGGTAAAGTGCTGGGATGCTGACCACAGGTTTGGCAGTTCAAACCTGCCCAGCTCTGAGGGAGAAAGATGGCACGGTAAGTTTCTGGAAAGACCTGCAATCTTAGAAACCAGCAGGAGCCACTCTGCTCTGTCCTATAGGCTCCAGCTGAGTTGGGACCAAGTCCTTGGCAGTGGAGAGAATTAGAGGGATGAACCGAGCCTGACTTGGGAGATGAGAGCCTTAGCTTGGCTTCCACACATCGTCTCTCTGCTCCCATCTCAGTGTGTGGTAAGCCCGAAGCTGAGGTAGCTGGGGCACACACAGCTGGGTAGAGGCCAGAGGGCCTTCAAACCACAGGTAACCTTTGCTGAACTCTTGTTTGAATTTACACTCTCTCTCCCCAAACAAAACGGCGGTGCTCAGAGCATCTGCGAGGAGCAGAAATGGCCTGTGTCATGAGCCGAGAGAGCACGGGGTCTAACAAGCCCAGCAGAGCGGAGCACAGCCTTCGTCCTAGTGCCGAGATGGGGCGTTGGGATCATCTGCTAATAGAATCAGTAATCATGCAGAGGCCATAACTCTAATTACAATTATCCTGTAAAGTAGGTTATGTCAGCTCTAGTCCTCATTGCATCATGGGCGAGGGAGTGAACGATCACTGCTCACGTGTGTCCACTCTATTGGGCACATGTCAATTACCATGTGTCAGGTGAATCAGATCAGCCCTTTACCCAGTGTGGACTCATTCCGCATTTGACCCTGAAAATCTTTTTATGTTAAAGGAAATTCAGGTTTGGTAACCTGACAGATTCTTTTTGAAATCCTCCCTCCTTCAAACCTAACCCAACCCAACCCAACCCAACTCAACCCAACCCATTGCCATTGAATTGATTGTGGTTGGGCCCAGACAATGCACATTCTTCTGATGGGATGGAAAAAACCCTTTCTCCAATGGTTGGCACCCGTGAACTTGTCTTTGGAGGGAAATGTGCATCTATGCAAGAAAAACCTCCAGGGAGCCCCAATATCAAGGGAAGGGGGTGTGGCCCACTGCCTCTGGGGTGCTTCCCCCTCCTGGTGATCACATTGTGAATGGGTCTCTTGGTTACACAGCTCATGACGGGGACGAGGCACCTTCTGATACCCCTGCCCGCTCCTGCCCGGGGCACTGCGGTTGCAGGGCGACAGGGGGACGGTGGGTGGGAGGGGTGCCACCTGGGGGGCCTTGTGGCTCACCAGCATGTGCTGTGCTTTCCGCTGCAGGCCGAGTCCAGATGCTGCCCCAGGCCGTGTGCCTCCTGCACGCGCTGCTGGCGAACGGCCACACGGTGTACGTGCACTGCAATGCGGGCGTGGGCAGGTCCTCCGCAGCCGTCTGCGGCTGGCTGCACTACGTGCAGGGCTGGAGCCTCAGGAAGGTGCAGTATTTCCTCACGTCCAAAAGGCCCGCCGTGTACATCGACGAAGACGCGCTGGCCCAGGCGAAAGAAGACTTTGTTCACAAGTTCGGCCAGGTCCGTTGTTCCTTCAGCAGCGTCTAGTCGACCAATCAGCCGTCCCGGCCTCCCCGCTTCCTCCCATCCCGAGGTGAAGTGGAAAAGAGGACCGGGAAAGAAGCAAATATTCGGTCCGAACCCGTGAACTGTGGTGGGGTTTCTCCCCCAGCCCACCCCGTGTAGTCTGGGCAGGCATTGCGCTGTGGCGGGCTGCGCCGCTGAAATAAGTCACCCAGGTAGCTGTGACTGGCATGGGAGAACAAGCCAGAAGCAGTTAGGCTATGCGGCGCCCCAGCCTCCCAGGAAAGGTAGACAGGCAGTTCCAGCAAACTTGAGCTTGCCAGATGCTGCATGTGTCTGGTGATAAATTCAGTGCTACACTTTCGTGTTGCCTTGTAACTGTTTGGGGTACAGAAGAAAAATAAACCAATGAGCCAGTTAGATAGAGCTCATCCCTGCTTCACAGCTGAACCCACTGAAACTATGTGAGAGCTGGCCACTTGTGGAGGGACTAAGGGACAAAAGAAGAGCTTGCTAGACTTGGCATCCTGCTTCGACTCTCCCCAGGCATCCCCTTCCCATGAGATGAGCAAAGAGGAGCTGTTATCACCCTCTGCCTCTTTCTTGTTTTAATACAGTTGAAGCTCAGAGGACACAGAGAGCTTGCTCGGGGTCTCCTGGCTAGTGAGGGGTCATGCTGGGGTTTCTAACCCTTCTTGATTCGACTCTTAGCTCAATACTCTTGTCACCACAGCTTGTTGCTTTGCCGGCAAAGGGCAGTGAATTCAGTTTCTCTCTTTGAGACAAAGATCTATATCTGCAGCCGTTTCTACGATGAGAAATGGATCCGGAGCCTGATCAGCTGCCCAGGAATTTAGGAAAGTAGTTGTGTCCTGTATAGCTGATTGAAAAGGCAGGGCAGCTGTGTTAGTCTGGGC
Source organism: Tenrec ecaudatus (assembly GCF_050624435.1). NCBI lineage: Eukaryota > Metazoa > Chordata > Mammalia > Afrosoricida > Tenrecidae > Tenrec > Tenrec ecaudatus. Next base: position 22,587,374 of record NC_134536.1, read on the forward strand.
AGACTAGAGAATCAAATTCATAGATACTCACATGTGTATAAGAAAGAGCTTTAAATAAAGAGTAATTATACATTAAGAAAAATCCCAGTCAGGTCCGGATCAAGTCCATAAGTCTGATATTAGCCCATATGTCTGATATCAAATCTATAAAATCCTCTTCAGACTCATGAAACACATGCAATGGCACCGAATACAGGAAGGTCACAGGGCAGTGGGTGGAAAGTCCTGTGGATCCAGTGGTGTTGTAAGCATCTCAGTGCTGGCAGGAGTCTCCAAGTGGCACGTCAAGCTCAGGGCACTAACATAGCTCCCAGTATCTTGTCAGCTGCTATGTCTCCCAGGGAGTGAGCATTTGTCCCACCTCCAGCGAGCTATTTATCTCCTTTGAGCCTCCAAATGAGGTCATCAAGCTGCAACCTGATTGAGCGCTAGACTCCACCCCTTCACTCTTAAAGTCTCAAATTGACAACAGAGTACGTAATTACTACAGGGACCTCAGAAGGCCAAGGAGGCTTGAGCTATATGGAGCTCACCATATTACCAACAGAATCCATTGAGTAAAAATCCACAGATAATGGATGCCCAGCTTAGAAGTGATGTTGGTTAAGCTTCCGGTTCAATCCAATATGCAGTTCCTGTGCCCTGGAATAGGAATCTGCACTTCACGGCATAAGGCTCTTCAGGGACATAAAGGTGAGCAAGACTGTGCCTGGAAGGCCTTTACAGCCACCGGTCAGACTCACAGCTCTACTGCAGGACCGACTGGGGGCGGGGGAAGACGGAGGAACTTTTCGTCAGGGCGTCTCCTAGGCTGGGCGGTGGACGATCTTACCCGGTTTTATTTCCCTGGACTCTATGAGGGAGATTTCACTCTCTCCACTCAACCAACGGGGAAAATGAAGGCTCAGAGAGATGAGCTGCCCATTTCACCTGGGGAGTCAATAAAACGATGGCGTTACGACGCCAGATGTCAGATTCAGTCGTCGTCTTCCCTGTCCTGTGGCAATGCTCGTTTGCACTCTGCCCCTTCCCTTTCACAGTAGGCAGCGGCGCGTCGGAGAGACTGAGTCAGTTGTTTCAGGGACGCTCACAGGGGGGAGGATGGCTTAGAACCGCGGGCTCCGGGAGATGGTATTTGATTTGGGCAAAGAAAGATAGACGGGGCACTCCTAATGCCGTTTTGCGGAGTTAAATTTATAAGGCAGAATTGAATGTGAAGTATAGCTCCCTTGCTAAAAATAACTGAAGATAACTAAGGTACGAAAATAACCCAGTCACAGTCATAATGTGTTGTATAAATTTAATCTTCAATGCTGAGTATTTCTAAACTATGTGCATGGTTTTGTGTGTGTGTGTCTGTTTCACTAATGGCTGAGATATTCACTTGCATACTTTGCACTAAAGACAGATCAACTTGGGTGGATCCACTCCCCCGCCCGCCACCCCCACCCCCCACCCCCAACCGAATGTACTGCTGGACCGGGTAAGGTCAGTTGAGAGTGTTAAAGGATATTGGGAATAGCCATTCTGGTCCTTAATGAGTGGGATGTCAAATGTATTTTGAAAACACTTGCAAATTTTGCTAAGTAAAAACATTTAAAAACGAACTTTGTGTACAGTTTTTTTCTTTTTCCTTATTAAGTGCTATCAAGTAAGCCTGGAATCCCAAAGAACAAACTGCGCTCCCTTATTTGTAAAGGAAGCAGTCAACTGAGCTAAACGGTTTTTCCCTTGTCACCCTTACTCTCTCCTTAGCTGATCAAAATTGGCGGCAACATGACAAAGGGAAGTCAAATGTGAGGGCACCGCGAGGAAGGGAGGGTGGAAATTCAAGCACGCGTCGGAGCAAATCAAAGCAGAGAGGGTTCGATTAGCTGCTTGTCACGACGAGGGTTAGCCAAAGTTTTCAGTCACAGCTTTCTCCAAGAGCATCCTAAGAAGATCTCGTTCACATTCCGGAAACAAGTTCAAATAGCACAGCTTTCTTTTGGGTTTAGATGATTGTCCCTCAATTACTTGTGAGCCAACAATAAAAGTCCACCATTGAAGGATGGGGGAAACCCACCTGGCGTTGCCGAAGAAATCATGATTAGGATCTTGGGAACTGAAAGTGGGTGAGATCACTTAGAAAGGAATGGAAGTTCATAGTACATAAAATTATAAAAATAGAACAAAAACAACACCAGACATAGCTAAAGAATGTCCAGTTCATAAAAACTTAAACTAAGACTATCTTTAGAGATGTCGTTCGGTGCTATGGCATCCATTCTGACGTACAGAGACCCTCTGTACAACAGAACAATTGTCTGGTCTATTTTTACAACGGATTAAACGGAAACATCCAGTGAATGTCCTATGACAGAGTTGGAATTAAGGACTCAAGGAAAGGGATGGGTCAGGTGATTTATTGTGGTGTTGAGAGATCACAGAACAATTTATGGGGCTGAGAGCAGGCAGTGCCATTTATGAGAAAGAACTGCAGGATTAATGGAAATTAAAGTGGAAGAAAAATGAGTAAGATGGGCAAAAGTAAAGGACAGTGAAATGTCCAAAAGAATAAGTAGGTGCTTTTTAAAATGAAAACAGTACTTGGGATTGAAAGAGAAGATAGTCCTGCTGGTTTAGAGAATGGAGTCAAGGTTATGTTCTCAGCATAGAGCAGTGTTTCCCAAACTGGCCGATACTGCCCCCTGGGGGGCGGGCACTGGAATGATATAGGAGGGCTGCAAAACCAGATACCTACCGGTTATCCTGGATTTTGGACTATTATAGTACAATGTTTCTAATTGCCAGGGGTACTGAGTAAAAATTTTTTTCTTCTGAAAAGGGGGAAATAGATCAAATAAGTTTGGAAATGCAGGGAATAGAGGATCATACAACGTGTCCATTTACTTCAAATCATGCAACACATGCACTAAAGCTGAATGCAGGAAGATCACAGGTCATGGGTGGAAAGTCTTGTGGATCCAGTGGCCATGTAAGCATCTCAGCACTTGCAGGGGACTCATGATTCCTCCAGCTCCAGGGCTCTAGCGTAGCTCTATGTGTCTTGTCGAAAGGAATGTCTTACAGGGAGTAACTGTGTGTATCTGGCCTCCAGTGAGCTAGTATCTCTGTGGGGCCTCCAAGGCTGGACTCCACCCCTTCACCAGTTGATGCCAGATTATGTAACTACCACACTCACTCAATATGATACATGTTTTGCTGTATAGGATTGTTTAAGGAAATAGAATATACTTTTAATTTAACAGAGATTCTTGCTTTTGCCTCAGATCTAAAGATATTATTATTTTTGTTAGGTGCTACGGCGTTGGCGCCAACTCAGTGCTATTCGACATAAAGCAGAGGGAAACACCGCCCAGTCCTGCACCATGCTCACTAGTGCGCCTATGTTGGAGCCCATTGCTGCAGCCACTGTGTCCATCCATCTCATTGAGGGCCTTCCTCTTTGTCACTGTCCCTCTACTTTACCAACTATGATGTCCTTCTCCAGGGACCGGTCTCTCGTGATAACATTTGCAAAGTACGTGAGACAGTCTCACTTCTAAGGAGTATTCTGGCTTTATTTCTCCCAAGACACATTTGTTGGCTCTTTTGGCAGTCCAGGCAACTTTCCCAATAGTCTTCTCTAGCACCATGATTCAAAGGCACGGATTATCTTTTTCAGTTTTCCTAATTCAGTGTGCAACTTTGAAGTGCATATGAAGCCATGGAGAATGACATGGCTTAGATCAGACGGACCTTAGTCTTCAACGTACCATCCTGGTTTACACAGATTTACTCAATGCAGGTCTTCATTTGATTGCTTGACTGCTGCTTCCCTGAACATTGATTGTGGACCTAAGCAAGATGCTTCCCTGAACATCGATTGTGGACCCAAGCAAGATGAAGCCGTTGACAAGGTCAATCTTTTCTCCTCTTATCATAATATTCCCATTTGTCCAGTTATGAGGAATTTTGTTTTCTGTCTATTGCATTGTAATCTATACTGAAGGCTGCAGTCGTTGATCATCATCAAGTGCTTCAGGTTCTCCTGACTTACATCACTGGTGCTGTGGTGGGTTGTGTGTTGCCGTGATGTTGGAAGACTATGAAGAAGGAATCGGCTGTCCACTTCGGAGGCATTAACAAAGGAAAATCTTATGGATAGCATAGAAACATTGTAAGATACTGCAAACCACATAAATAGAAGCAGAACACTGCTAGGGAGAGTGCCAGAAGATGAGCCTCGGAGGTTGGAAGGCACTGAAAACATGACTGAGGAAGAGCTGTCTTCTCAGAGTAGAGCTGATCTAAAGATGGATACACAGAAATGTTGCTACTTTGTACTCACAATGGAAAAACAGGCTGCATCCCCATTCCTTATAGAATGGCATTCAGACTAAGTTTATTCCTGCCCAGCATTTTATGGGTTTCAGGGCCTTAATCCATTTACGTTTATGGTTATTATTTTTATGTTTTGATTTATTTTCTGGTCTTTCTTTACAAAGCCAGCGAGGGACCTGTCAGAGACTGTGTTGAGTGAAGGGCAGTTCTTCTTCTCAGCTATAGTCTGTTTGGTTCTTCTTATTTTTAATTTTTTATTGTGAGTTGGGTGAAGATTTACTGAACAGGCCATCAGTTTTACATGCAATGATTCATACAGGTTTTGTTTCAACTAATATGTTGGAATCCCCTCGACATGCCATCCCTTATCCCACTTCCTCCTTATGTTTCCTGTTTCCAATCCTTTTTAATTCCAAACCCTTTGAAATTTGTCCTTTAGTTAATACTGCCCGTTTGATATTAAATGTTGAATAATTATAATACAGAGGTCAATTCGGTTCCCGACCAGCAGGGTCACTCAAGGCCATAGCCTTTAGGGTTCCACCGGTCTTGATCTGACTAGTAAGCTGTCTATCCTGTGATTGTGGGTTCTGTTTCACATTTCTCCCATTCTTTCCAGCACCTTTTCAGAGCAGTTGGTAGTAGTACCCAGGCACCATCTAGTTTATCATGTCTCCGCATTGCTCGTTATTAACTTGACATGTTTCCATCTTTTGATTTTTGGTCTATTTTTGTATTTACGTCTGAGGTTTAGTTCTTACAGATAGCATCATGATTTTCCACTCTGCTATGCATGGTCTCCTGACTGGTGCATTTAATCCTTGTACTTCAGCATGATGATATCTTTTTGTTTGCCTCCTGTGTACGTGCCCTGCCCTACCCATTCCATGGCATCTCTATTTGGACACCTTCGGGGTATTTCCTGGACTCCGTGTGCCACACACTGACATTTTATTTCTTTTACCAGCCTCCCATGCGTTCTCTGCTGGCAAGAGATTAGCAAAATTATGCCTTCATTTGCCAAAAACTTAGATACTGTTTTTGTCATTTTCTCTTTCATTTACCATCTACCTCACTAATCAATAGGAACTCTGCTGGGGGAGTGGCTTATATATTGGACTAATCACTACAAAATCTGAAGTTCGAACTCACCTTAGGTGAGAGAGGAAGCTTTCTGCTTCTGTTCAGATGATCGCCTCAGACACTCAGATGGACAGTTTTACTCTGTCATTTAGGAGGAAATCAACTAGCTAGCCATGAGTTTGATTTGGTTTTAACTAAAAAACAGCCTTTGTTAATTAAATCTCCTTGAGTTTTTTGGATCTATCCACTCTAAGCTTTTAGTTTTGACTTAGATTAATCAAGTATTTTTACTTATTATTTATGTTTAGTACTTCTTTGGATACTGTGCTCTGATTGAAGGTATATGTAGTTTTATTTATTTATTTATAATAATTTTATTGGGTTAAAGTACATTTTAATCCAAGAGAAACGCAAAGAAAAAATTTTCATTGGGGTAATGATTACAGTAATCTTATTCAATAAAACTACTTACCCAGGCAGTCTTATAACTATTTTTATATGTACCGCTATTTAGTGATATTAAATCCTAGCAAGTATCGTATATCAACTCAGAGTCATGATCCAGGAAGTGCTATATTGCATTTGAGCTCATGTTTGTGCTGCACATGGCATTTCTCTATCTACTCTGCCGCCACGGGCTAATACCTATGGCCTGATGAAACATGATGCTGAGCGCAGAGCGCACTGCAGTGTTCAGTGTTCTCCCTGTCAGATCCCATGCACGGACATTTCTTTGGGCCAAGGATTTAAGGATATTTGTTATTTTCCTGAGAAATTAAAAAATATCCAATAGCAACTGTAGAACTAATGGATGAATACAATTGATATAAAGAATAGAAAGAGGTAAAATGAAATGTCACATATTTCAAGGTACAATTCTGTCTTCTGGAAGTGAAAATACTGTCTTCATCTTTCACCTCATGGCACAAATATCTGAGAATTGTCTCAGATCTACAGGATGTGCCATGTAGATATGCTGATATGATTGATGGATGCATTCCATGAGCAAGCAAGAACAACCTAGTATTTAGGTTGTAATTTGAAGTTTCCCTTAGATAGTAGACTGTACAGATGGAGGAATGTGTTTTTCTCTCTCTACTGACTAACCCGGCAATTTGTGCAATCATAGTGTCTCTATAATTTCTCTTGAAATCAGGGGAGTAAATAAACAGATGCGACACCTGTTCATACTCTGCAACATTCCTTCATATTGTGTTGAGCAGACACAGGGCTGCAGGTCTCGGAAAGCCATACATAAAAAGATCATATCAGCCTAGGGACCTGTCACTTCTTAAATGTCCGAATACTGGAATCCTTTCTTACAAACAAAAGTTGAAAACCCGAGAATCACTAATCTTATATTGACAGGTTTTTTTTAAAGCTAACACCTAGGGTTCCTCCTCCCTTCTCCTCCCTTTTGTATTACGTTCTCCTAGATGCTCTGGTGGCGAAGTGGATTACAAGGTTGGCTGCTAACTGCAAGGTCAGAAGTTGGAACTCACCAAAGAGAAGGATGAGGCTTTCTGCTTCTGGAAAGACTTACGGTCTCAAAAAACCCATAGGGGCAGCTCTACTTTGTCCTAGGGGGCAGACTTGACTCCATGGCAGTGAGAGCAATATTATTTTCTCCAAGGGTAATAAAAATATGTGGACTCATTATTTAGAAAAAAATTGCATCCTGTGTATACGGGAAAAAAATTTAAAGTATATTTACTACATTAAACTGATCATTAGAAAATGCAGGTGCCACTGTTTGCAAAAATAAAAGGGTTTTGTTAATAACAGGAAAGCAGAATGGAGTGTCATAAAGAATTTGTATTAGCTCTGTATACTCATGAGGTATGACTAAATTTTAGTTAAGAGTCAATTTCCCCACTGCTCCTTAGAAAAAGTGTTACCAAATATTCCTTGCAAGAATTAAAAGAGAGAAACCTCATTTATTTCTAGTCCAAGTGAAAATGATTGAAGTTAAAAAAAAAAGAAAATGATTGAAGTTACTTAAATGAGCCAGGTAATTGATGGTGTTGCTAACAAGACTAATAAACAATGGGCTAATTTACTCTACAAACCTATCGGTACAAGGAGTGTTCAAGTCCCGAACACACACACAAAAGACAATGGCAATATGTTTTTCACTGACCACGACTCCATTTCAAGGGTGCACTCCGTTCTGCTCAACAAGTTTGCAGCATGATACTGAAATTCACGACAGAGTTGCAAAAATAGTTCCCGATTTCCTCAGAAGCGTAGCTTGAGAAGACAAGACCCTGACATGCTTTCTAAGCAGGGGTCGTCTTCTGAGCACATTTGCAAATCACACTTACTGTGTTCTATGTTGGACCCAATCCCTGGACGGTGCAGAATTGGGAGGCATTTTGTGCGATTGCACCTGGCGTTGCTATAAGTCTGAACCGCCTCGCTGGCACCTTTATGAGAGACTTTCACTCAGTACTCATAGTAACCCCTTCAAGTGGGAATTGTGATCCAAACGTTACAGAAAAGAATGCCAGGTGATTAGGTTGAAGAGAAGACTATGGGCAAAAGTATCAGTCTTTAAATATCTGAATGATCGTATAGCAATAAAAGAAATGCCTTGTATTTATTGCTCCAAAGACAAGAAGTAAGATTCATGGCTAGGAATCGCTCATTAATGACTTTATGTGTAATTGTGCTTGACACAATGGATGGATTGTGATAAGAGCTCTAAGAGCCCCCAATAAAATGATTTTTAAAAATGGAATCTTGTCTGAAAGAGCCAATGCCAAATCTCTTGAATAAATGATAAACAGCTGAAAGGAGGGGGAAAAAAAGAGCTTTCTAAGTAGGGTCAGAAACATGACGAAACAGATTCCTTTGTGAGAGAATGAGCTAATTGTCATCAAATGAATTTAAACCTGATGTGGAACCATCACCCACTACCCCAGCAAACGTGTTTCAGAGCATTGCTTAGTAGATGGGGATTTGATCCTATGGCTCCTGAGGTCCCTTCCAAAGTGAGTAATAGTTGCTTTGACGATTTGACATGTGCCAACTTTAAATTTCTTCATTTCTCTTTCACATTAAAAGCGACAACTCACTTTTTGCCAAGATCACCAGAGAATATGGGAGAGCAGTTAAGAGTCTTAGAACTCTCAAAGAGAAAGTTCTCAAAGGGAATTCTCAACGAGGAAAGTGACCGAGCCACTTCCTAGAGACGCTGGCACATGTCTTAGTTTCCAGTGCGGCTGTAATGGGAAAAACCACAGCCGGGGGGCTAACAGCAGAAACGCCTCCTCTCACAGCGCAGGGACCTAAAACGCCACATTTGAAGCCCCCGCTCCAGGGAAAGGCCTATTATCGTCATTTCTGGGGGAGGGTCCACATCTCTCAACATCTGGTGGGATCAGTGCCCCTTGGAGACACGTCTGGTCACCAATCTTCCCCTCCTTCTAGCCGGGGTCTTCTTTCTTGCTGGGACTGAGGGTCCTCGCTGTGTGATTGTTTCTCTCTCCTTTATCATAAAACAAAAGCTAGTTCAGGTCACCCTCCAAGGACACGCCACTTACATAGAATCAGGGCTGTGACACGAGGAAGGGTGCTGTCCCTCATCCACACCCCCGCATCCTTTTTCACGGAATGACAGAGCATCGCACATGAAGAAAGCAAAAGATTGTTAAAAAGACAAGGGAGGAAAGATCTAAGTGGTTATTAGAAAAACAAATGAATTTACTCTTGATAATATTACAAACTCAAATCTTGAATATTTTCTTCAGTTCTTTCAGCTGGAGATATTGTTTTCATATTTTTCCCTTTTGTTTGCTGTTGCTTTTAAAAATCATTTCAGATTGTTGCACATTTCATTTATAATACTTTGTCTTCACAAGTTATCATTTGAAATGATCTGTCCAGTACTTCATCATTTCTTCTATTTGCTTCAGATACTATACAATAGAAGGAACACTGGTGACATAATGGGTTATCTTTTGGGCTGCTAACTGCAAGGTCAGAAGTTTAAAACCACCCGCTGGCTCACTGGGAGAAAGATGGGGCTTACTGCTGTCAAAATTTAGTCTTGAACTTGGAAACAGACTGGTTTGGTGGCAACCGCTGCTAGTGGAGGATCGTTTCCAAGTTGATGACTCCTGCCCATCCGTTACCATTCTCTTTGGTGAGTACACAAGGTTCAACTCTACGGGAAAATGTAACCAAGTGATTACTTTGAATTTAGAATCAAATATGGAGGCTCCAGGAACAGATGGAGTTGACAAGCTGAAAAGTAAATTTATATCTGCTTGGAACAACAGAAGTAGAGTTGGGTGTTAAAAACAAAGATTTACTTTAGTAGAAATTCCTCTGTCTTATTGCTTGGGAAAAGTGACCATTTTAAACATGAAGATGAAAGTAAAATGTTGCATTGAGAAGTGCAATGGAAGACTGTAATTTCGGGAAAAGTAGTAGGATTTCGTATCTAGAATACGGCTGACCTAAAGGCAAGAATTTCCACAAATAGAGGGCTCCACGTTGAGAACAGACTGTGATGGGGCTACACTTGGAGAACTGGCCCGATGCTCTTGACTCCAGCATTCAGCCTGCACTTTCTTGGGGGAAATTGGACTTGGCCTGATGCTTTGAATATTAAAAATTCAGGCTCTTGCCTCATGGACTTCTCACACTGTAAAAAACAACAACAACAAAAAAAGGGCAGCATCAGTTGAAGCCATCACTATCAGGGCAAAGTGAACTCAAACTCCATGAAATTCTTTGAAGCAAACAACTGGGAGACAATTTAGTGCTCGTCAAATGAAGTGGACCAGAGGCCAATCATCTCTTGGGTTGGTGATTCCCCCTGCGGACCCTCTTTGGCCAACACCAATGAATAGAAAATGGAAAGATGTTGAAGGAAAAACCTAGAACTTGGCATGGACCAGTTGAAGTTGCTCTCACGTTTTAAGAAAGGCAGCAAAAGAAGCAAACCACCCAGCTATACAAAGAATAACTTTATGTTGCTCAAGGTTGTATCGTTTACAGTTCTGATGTACTCGATAAACAGTGCACTTCCATGGCCTCTGATAATCCAGACGACAAAGCTTTTCATAATTTTAGTTCCTGTTAGAGTTGGTGGAGAATGAGCCAAGATCAATGACCTAGACTTTGTGAAGGGGATTTGAAACCTTGAGTAGTGTCTGGGGGGTATTGGTGGCAAACCGAAGCAGCCATCTTGCCGGTACTTTGCCGGAGTTCAGGATGACCGTTTGATTTATATGGGGCCTCAGTCGTCCACTCTTTGTAGATGTGGCATAAAAGATCTCTCTCTCGGGACATTCCACTGTCCTTTTCCCCAAAAGATGCCATTTCCAAAAATGGATCCTTGCTGTACAATAGGATTTTCCTATAGAAATGGTCAAGATTTCAAACGAGCTTCTGAAAAAATCACTAAGACGCTGCCAGTTTCTTCCAAGGAGAAATATCCTTTATCATGTTTGTGAAGGGTCATTCCAGAAACGATGATTGTACAGCTATGATAGCCTGTGAAGAGGCCTTCCCCCGAGCATGGAAAGCGAGAGTGAAAAAAATATTTCGCATAGAAGCACTTGTCTTGGTGTCATAATGAACACACTGGCCCTTGATGAGAAGGACTCTTCAAAGGGAGAAAAATGAAGAGAAACACATATGTTTGAACCTTGTTTTCTCAATTATCTTTATCTTCTATGTTCTTTCAAAAAAGAAAATGTGGAAATATGTACACTTTAAAGATTTTTTTTTCTGCAAGAGGAGAGATCTAATGAATCTTCGTTTCTAATAAACTTGCGTGCTTTTCTATTTTCCAAAAATCTGTTCAATTTAACCATATCTTAACTACAAGCCTGCTTGCCCTCCCATTCTCTCACCAAAGGCCACTCATCTGGAAGATTTTTGATGTAGACCCAAAGACTGGGATTGCCAAATACTCTCAAAAGTTTCAGGTTTTCCAAATGACAGGAAGACTAGAAAATGAATCTTTGCTGCTCCCTGTCTCCTGCTGAGGTGTCCTGGTGGTGGAGTGAGTTACGTGTTTACATGCTGATCCCAACCTCAGTGGTCAGAAACAACCAGCCACTCTGCAGGAGAAAGATGAGGCTCTTTACTCCTGTGTAGAGTTAGAGTCTCAGAAACCCACAGGGGTCATTATATCCTAAGTCCGAAAAGACTCAATGGCACTGAGTTTTGGGTCTCCTGCTATGGTAGACAATGCATGAAAAGGATACTTTTAAATGTATTTTGAAATATTAAAGAGTAATGTTCAGCTGTGATATGCATACAATTATATAAATGAGTCATGAGTTAAAGTAATACTTAGCCATATGATATTATAATGGCTGATCATTGTGCTTGCTGTTAAACCTTTTTATGAGGAATGAATGTTAAGTATTGATTTTCCCAACAAATTAAAAAAATTATTATTAATAGTAACAGCATCCAACCAAATCAGATAAAAACCAATGATAGGAGGAGTGTTTATTTTCTCAAAAATACAGTTTTATGGTGTGGTAGTTACATAATCTGATGTCAACTTGAAACTATTAAGAGGGAAGGGATGGAGTTTAGCCTGTCAATCAGGTTGCAGTTTGATGTCCTCCTTTGGAGACACTACAGAGATAAATAACTCACTGGATGCCATACCTACACTCTCCAATACACATTCCTGTTGACCAGCCACATGGAGCTATGCCGATGGAGCCAGAACCTTGGAGCTGGAGAAGCTACATGGAGAGCCCTGCCAGCACTGAGATGCTTCCACCAACACTGGATCCATAGGACTTTCCACCCACTGGCCTGTGATCTTCCTGCATTTGACATTATTGCATGTGTTGTGTGAGTGTGAAGAGGAATTTATAGATTGGTATAAGACATATGGGTTAAATATTTGACTTATGGACTTGAGCTGGACTGGGCTGGGATTTTTCTTAATATACCATTGCTCTTTGATATAAAGTTCTCTATTACACACATATTAGTGTCTCTGGATTTGTTTCTCTAGTTTACCTAACCTAACACATATGGGAACTCTACTTATTATGCAATTTTTAAATGTACAGACAAGCACCAAAAAGGCATCAGTAGATCGTCTTCTATGTGAGTGTTTGCTAGTAGTAGTGTAAATCAATGTAGCAGTGTTCTTAAGTTGAGTGCACTTCTGAGGCAAATCTACCTCAGTATGCATGACTTAGCAGCAATTTATGATATCAAAGTACCAGAGTTATTATTGAGCCAGAATCATAAAATGAAATCTTTAATAAAGATGTAAGAATTTTTAAAAAGTTTTAGTCTTGGAAAGTCACAGGGGCAGTTCTACCCTGTCCTACAGGGTCACTGCATCTGAATCAACTCACTGGCAGGGAATGTGAGTCAGAATCCACTCCACAGCAGTAAGTGCTTGAGTACTCAACCATTAAGAGCGTGTTTCAGAGTCTCTGGATCTTCTCTTTTTAATATTATTTTGCTTTCTTCATGTATGATGTTCTTGATGCTATCCTACCGCCCATCCAGTCTTCTCTAATTAGTGAAGCTTATTAGGGTGGGATGCATGTTGCACACGCGGATGCACCCATCGCATTGGGTACACCTGCTGCATAAAACCTCTTGTAGTTGTTGAAGCGTCAAAATTGTCACTCTGAGGAGACTGAGGTGGACCTGATCCAAGCCATGGTATTTTCAATTGCCTCATATGCATATGAAAGTTGGGCACTGAATAAGGAAGACCTCCATTTCTATATCACTGTAGTGGTTGGTACATAAATTTACATAATGGTTGTATTGACTGGATTTCCTTGAATGTGGATAGATAAAAATCCTATCTCCGGCAACATTGTACTTCAGGATAGAGCCTGCAATGTCCTTTTTGAGGACTAAGGCAATGCCATTCCTTTTGATTGGCTCATCCCCAGCATAGTAAACCCTATGATTTTCTGATTAAAAATGGCCAATACCCGTCCACTTCAACTCACTAATGCCCAGGGTATCGATATTTATGTGTTCCATCACATTTCTGACAACTTCCAATTTTCCTAGATTCATACTTTGTACATTCCAATTTCCAATTAATAGTAGATTTTTGCAGCTGTTTTTTTTCCCTCATCAGCAAAAGAAGGTCTTGAAGGCTCTCTTTCATAGACTTTACTCTAGTCACATCATTAGGGTGGACTCCACTTTGAGAAGGCAGCTCTTTCTCAGTCGTATTTTGAGTACCTCTTGACCCGAGGGGCTCAGCTTCTGGCCCTATCTCTGACAATGCTCTGCTTCCATTCATTTGGCCTTCCGTATTTGACAAGGTTTTGATGATGCTGTCCATAGGGCTTTCAGTGGCCAATCCCCTGAATTGAACAGTCTATCCCTTCTTCAAAGTTTGTTGTCATTGTTAGCCAAGTATATTTTATTACAGGGAAGCGCACTTCTAAATAGAATCTTATTCCTCAAATAAATCATCTCCTGAGTCATTTTCCTATTTTCCCTTCTGTTTAATTTCTTCCCTTTGTCCCCTTTGGCTGCACATTCACTTAAGGCAATTAGATGTCCAAGTTAATTAGATATCTGTTGTTTGTCCTGAAATGGAAGCACGTAACTCTTGATGGGAACTGGTTCTTGGCAGCTTACCCTGGGGTCACCTTTTTGTTCTGCTCTCGACGCTGGGGCACGTTGGTATCTCTCTTTGCTCTGCACTGCACTCTGAAAATCCGTGAAGCTTAAACGGGCCCCAAAGCAGCATTGCCTGAGCACTGTTGACAGTGCCAATCTCTTCTTTAGAGGAGTAGGAAGGAGAACAATGATCCTCTAGAGTGAATATAAGCACTTTCTCTTGTTTGCGGAGGTCTGAAACTACACACAAGGTGACGCATGTGTGTGAAACAGGCTGTTCTGGTTGTGTAGAACTGAGTTGATTCCAAAGGATAGTGACCCCAGAGGACAGAGTAGAATTGCTTCATAGGGCTCTTTGGCCAAAAATTTCATGGGAGCAGAGCAATAGATTTTTTTTCCTTCTAAAGAGTGGTTGATGGATTTAAAACAACAAACTTAGATTTTGGGGGATGATTAGTTAATTATTAGTTACTCCTTTTTAGCTTTTGGAGGGCCTGTGTGTATGCATGCATGTCTGAGAATTTGTATGCATAAAACTGATTTGATCAAGTCGTCCCTCAAGCCAAGGACACTTTGTTCTAATAACCTGGCATTCTGTGATGCTCACCTTCCCGACACGATTGCTGAAGGCAAATGGGTGCATAAGCAAATGTGGTGAAGAAAGCTGATCGTGCCTTGCTATTACAAGATATAGCATCTGGGGTCTTAAAGATTTGAAGATAAACAAGTGGCTATCTAGCACACAGAATCCAGGACAGATAAACCCCTCAGGACAGATAATGAGAGTAGTGATACCATGAGGGTAGTGGGAAGATGGGTGGAGAAAGGGGGGACCAATTGCAATGATCGATGTATAACCCGTTCCTCTCCACAGGATGATGAACAACAGAAACATGGGTGAAGGGAGACAGCCGACGGTGTAAGATAGGAAAATAATAGTAATGATTTATATTTTATCAAGGGTTCATGAGGATGGGAGAGTAGGGGAGGGAGGAAAACATGAGGATCTGATACCAAGGGCTCAAGTAGAAATAAAATGTTTAGAAATGGCTGATGGCAACATACGTACAAATGTGCTTGACACATGGATGTATGGATTGTTATAAGAGCTGCATGAACCCTCAATAAAATTATATATATATACACACACACACTATTTGAATTCTGTGGACTGACTTCTCCCTCTACTAAGAATCAACAGCCCTAATGCCCAACCCCTGGGCAGCTGGCAGCGCTCGAGGGTGAAGGACGGGAAAGAAGCAGCAAATGGTTAAGCTAGTCCAGTGTTGACCTCACATGGTAGCGAGGGCTATGAAGCACACATCTACTTTGCATGTACCTGCTCGGCTTCCAGATTACGAGTACCCCGAGCAGCGGACAACTTGGGTTGGAAATGCGAAGTCGGCTGCAGAGGGACAAGGGAAGACAGTGGCATGTTTCTGTGCTCCTCCACCCTGCCAACCACAGCAGTTGCATCAGCCTCCCTCCTCCTCATTCCACCAACCAGTGTCCTTTTTAGCTCCTCTACAGGCTTTGTTCTGCAAACCCATTTGATTGGTGAATATTTGATACGTACTTTCTTTTCACTTCTGATGGTTACCACTTGTCCAAGGCACTTGTGAGTTTGTATGTTGATCCCTTGCAATCTCCTTCTGAGCCCCTTGATTGTCCCTCTTTGCCCTGTGCCACTGTCATGGCTGTGGCCAGTATTGTTTTCTTTGGAAACCTTTATCCCTTAAAGTATCCCCTAAATCGTGCCTGCCTGTTTCCCCTCAAAGCGCTGTGGTGTCTAGTCACTGATTATTTTCTTCAGAATGGCAAGATCCATACGCTGTGCATTAGCACCTGTCAGTGGCAAGCCTTGGGCACAATGTCTTTGATTTCTTCTATTCTTTGGCACATGTCAAACAAACGTGCCTCAAACTTTCCTGTGCAGTCATTGTTGCAGGACAAAGGCCCTCAGGGCCGAGCTTCAGGAGCCCTGGCTGTCACTAGATTAAGGAGCTCTAGTTGTACAGTGCTAATGCATGGGGCTGCTAACCACGAGATAAACCATTTGAAACCACCGGATGCTCCGAGGGAGAAAGATGTGGCTTCTACCCTCTTAGAGAGTTGCAATCTCAGAAACACAGGGGAAGTTCCACCTTGTCCTATAGGATCACTATGAATCAGCATCAACTCCATGGCAGTGAGTTTTTTGGGTTTTTTTTTCATTTAGTGTCACTGTGGGTTAAGCATTGGGCTGCTAACCACAAAATCAGCAATTCAGCCCCAGCAGCTGTTTAGTGAGAGGGGAAGGGTTTGTCTGCTCCCAGAAAGCTCTGTAGTCTTGGAACTCTTGTATAAGGTCCCCATGAATTGAAATCAGTTTGCCAGCAGTGGGGTATGCCTAGATTAGGGGTTTCCCTTTCCAGTGGGTACACCAAATTATGTCTCCCCTGGTATCAAACTGTAACGGAAACACCTGTTCCTTGAGGTAATCTTCATGAGAAGTGGGGCTGGGGCCTTCTCCTGTGTAGTTCAGGGCCCTCAGTAACTCCCAGTACTGTGCCAGCAATTCCCGCCAGTCACTGTCTTGTATTCAAGCACAGCACACCCCTAGGTCTTGCTTATCTCAGATTCTCAGTAGGCGCCGTATGATGTATGTGTGTGTGTATGCAGATTTTGAGAGTACCTATCATGTGTAGGAGGGAATTTGGTTTCCTAGGGGGTTATTCACTGGGCTGCTAACCAACCACAAGGTCAGCCATTCGAAACCACCAGCCATTCTATTGGAGACAGATGAGGCTTTCCATCCCTATAAAGATTTGCAAATTTGAAAACCCACAAGAGTATTTCTGTTCTGCCTTATGGAATTTCTCTGAGTTGGAACTGACTCAATGACAGTGCGGTGGGTTTTTTGGTTGTTGTTGTTTATCGTGTGTCTGTATGTACATGAATGATGTTTGACATGACAATGAAAGCAAGATCAACACATCATGTAGGCTAGCACTGGAGAGAGGAGTGTCAGGGATGGTTTAAAATTCATTGGAGTTCCAAAGAGATCCTTTGATTTGCTGTTGCTATTTGCCATCAAGTCTATTACCATTCATGGTATATCCTTTTAGAAGCAGCTAAACTCTAAAACCAAACTCACTGCTAGTAAGTTGATTTGGACTCAAAGTTACCCTACGGAACAGGGTAGAATATCCCCTCTAAATTTCTGGGACTGTAATTCTTTGTGGGAGTAGAAAACCCCATCTTTCTCCCGAGGAGAAGCTGATGGCTTTGAACCTCTGATCTTGTGGTAAGCAGCACACCTCATAACCACTATGCCACCAGGTACTATTATTTCATACTAATGAGGAGACCGAAGTGCCGATAGGTTAGTCACTTTCTTAGATCCTATAAAGGGTGAAATCAGGCAGAATGAAAATTAAACTGTTTGGTCCCATAAACCCACTCAGAGCACTATTATGATGTCCACAGTTTTATTTATTTAAAAAGCATATATATTAAGGACAAGCCTAAATGCATCATGGCTTTTAAATAGAAAAATAACATTTGAAACCTATACTAAGAAAATATTTATGTCTTGGCATAATTCAAATGGATTCTCATTAGCAACTGAGAAATAGGTTTTCAACATAAATGTTTAATGTGACACATAAATATTTAAATATGTAAAATTAATATAAATAAATGTTTTAGAAAGCATACATTTTTAATTGATGCCAGGGTTCTGAATATTATTTTTTATATTTCAAGAAAAGCAGGAAGAACAATTAAGATGGCTGAAAAAATAAATTACCCAGTTTAGAAATGCCAAGTGAAATTATACATGTGCGCTGCCCACAGAAGTTCATGCAGAACACCAAAATAGCTGACACGAGAACCAGGCACTATTGTGTGTGTGTTGTTTTTTGTTTTCCATGAGAAGCCAAACCAATTTGATACTTCCAATTTGTTCTTTTGATTTTTTCCCTATTTGCTGTGTATGAAATTGAATAAGAATTTTCAATGTTACTCAGGGCTTTGTGATTTGGAGGAAGGAAATTCCCATAAGTAGTCATTGAATTAAGAAATGCCATTACACAGGCTTAAAGGAAGAGAAGTTAATGCAGCTATATCATTCAGGTTTCTGCACCAACCACTAAAGCCAGTGATGAATTAATTAATTGAGGAACTGAGCAATTTCTTCATTCTGAAATAATAAAAAGGTACTAGTAATTACTGGTAATTGGACTGGGGAAGTTAGAAACAAAGAGGAAGGACCAGTATTTGGAAAATGAGGCCTTGGTGAAAAAAAGATAGCCGAGGATTACATAATAGAATTTGGAAAGACCAGTGACTTCTTCATTGCAAATATCTTCTTCTATAACAGCAGATCTCAGCCTGTGGGTCACGACCCCTTCGGGTGTTGACCGACCCTTTCACAGGGGTTACCCAATTCGTAACAGTAGCAAAATTACACTTATGAAGTAGCAACAAAAATAATTTTATGGTTGGGGGTCACCACGGCATGAGGAACTGTATTAAAGGGCCACGTATTAGGAAGGTTGAGAACCACTGGTTTAAAACAATGTAAATGGCCAATATAAATGTGGCCAATATAAATGTAGACCTTTCCAGGTTGAACATATAAGAATCAAATTGACTACATTTGTGGGCAGAGACAAGACCAAAACAAGACTAGGGGCCTACTGTAAACAGACTATCAAATCTCATACGCAAGTTCAGGTTGAAGCTGAAGCAAATGAAAATACAACATTGACTTTATCCCACCTGACTTGAGAAAACATCTTAAGAACAGATTTGATGGATTGACCGTTAATGACTGAAGGCAGATGAGTTGTGGGATAACATCAAGAACATTGGATATGAAAAAAAGGAAAAGGTCATTAAAAAGACAGTAAAGAAGGTTAATGTCAGAAGTTAATGCCGGAAGAGACTCTGAAACTTGCTCTTGAACATAGAGCAGCTAAAGTGAGTGGAAGAACAGATGAAGTAAAAGAGCTGAACAGAACATTTCAAAGGGCGGCTGAAGAAACCAAAGGATTATGATCAAAAGTGAAAAGATCTGGAACTAGCAAATCAAAAAGGAAGGAATGCCCGAGACATGCCTTAAAGTTAAAAGAACTGAAGAGTAAATTCAAGCCTTAAGTTGACACATTGAAAGATTCTGTGGACAAGATATTGCGCGATCGCGTCCAAAATAATGGAAGGAATACACAGAGCCACTCTACCAAAATGAACTGGTTGGTATTCTCCCATTTCAAGAGGTAGCATATGATCAAGAACTAAAAGTGTAAGGAGTCGCAACGAAGGCATTACTGGAAAACAAGTTTCAAAGACCTGACAAATTACCATTTAAAATGCTTCACCAAACCAACACCGCTGTGGAGGCACTTATTCATTTATGCCAAGAAATTTGGAAGACTGTTGTCAGGCAACCAACTGGATGAGATCTATATTTCTGCCCATTCCAAAGAAAGATGTTCCAATAGCATTCAGAAGTTGTTGAACCACAACACTGATATCACGTGCAAATAAAAATTTGCTGAAAATATTTAAAAAATGGTGGCAGCAGTACACCCACAGCAAACTGCCAGGAATTCAAGCGATATTCAGAAGAGGCCTTGCAATGAGGGATGTTGCTGCTGACATCAGATGGATTTTGAGTGAAAGCAGAGAACACCAGAAAGATATTTACTTGGGTTTTATTGACGATGCGAATGCATTAGACTGTGTGGATCATAGCAAGCTATGGCGAACATTGCAAAGAATGAGAGATTCAGAACCTTTAATTGTGCTCATTTAAATGTGGCACCTGAGTGTAGGCCTAGAGGGGAGTTCTTCAAACAGAGAAAGGGGGTACTATGTGATTTTAAATCAGTATGGTGTGTAGCAATGTTGTGTCCATTCATCATACTTATTCAGTCGGTGTACTGAGCACATAATCAGAGAAGCCAGACATATGCAGAAAAATAGATGGAAGGCTCATTAACATCCTATGATACTCAGCCAACACCACCTTTCTTTCTGAAATCAAAGAGGACTTGAAGCATATACTGCTGAATATCAGAGAATCCAGCCTTCAGTATGGATAGCACCTCAATGTAAAGAAAACAAAAATGTTCACAGCTTGATCAAGAGGTAACATGATGATGAATGATGATATGTTTGAGGTTGTCAAGGATTTCCCCTTGCTTGTGTCCACAATAAATGCCCGTGGAAGCAGGAGGCATGGAGTTAAGCAGTGCATTGCATTGGATAAATCTTCTGCACAGAACTCTTTCACATGTTCAAGAACAAGGATGCCGCTTTGAAAATTAAAATGTGACTGACCCAAGCCCTGGCGTTTTCAATGATCTCATATGCAGGGGAAAGCTGGATAATGACTAAGGAAAACTGACACTGAAGAATTTATGGATTTCTAACTGACTGGAAGTGATCCATATTTATACCAATTCCAAAGACAGCGAGCCAACAGAAGGCTTAAATTATATAACAATATCACATGCAAGGAATAATTTAGCTGAAGATCATCCAACAATGGGTGCATCAGTCCATTGCCAAGGAGTTGCCAGAAGTTCCGGGCAGATTCAGAAGAGGATGTGGAACAAGGGATGCCATTGCTGCTGTCAGATGGAGCTTGGCTCAAAACAGAGAATACTAGAAAGATGTTTGCTTTATCGACTATGCAAAGAATTTGAGTATGTGGATCATAACAAACTGTGGATAACCCTGAGAAGAATGGAAATTACAGAACACTTCACTGCACTCATGAGGAACTTTTACATGGATCAAGAGGCAGTTGGGGGAACAGAACAAGGAAATATTGTGTGATTTAAAATCAGGAAAGGTGTGTCAGAATTGTATTCTCTCATGGTACAAGGTTAGTGATAAAGTTAGGGCAGCATCCAAACCTACTGCTCAGAGGATGCTTTTCTGAAAAATAAAGAGCAGAAACAATATCTTACACACTCAACTGAGAACATCCTAAGCCGAAGAGTATTTTTCTTACCAGTTCTCTCCTTGTGGTTGTTGGGTAATTGTTGTCTTTGTAACGGTTACATAACTTTTGTTTTTTTGGTCATTGAAAGTCTTTCAATAGAAAATAAAGTGAAGGTTGACCTTTAAGGCCACTGTCTGATTTTTAAGAGAAAATTTTCTGAAATCTGAAAAAAGTAGACTAAAAGGTACAGTCTGTCCGGAGTACCATTGTACACATAAGCTTTGCCATTATCTTGCTGTTCCATTCTCTGTGACCCTTCTTTATTCCTGTTTATTTCTGCCTACCTGCTTCCCACCCTAGTGATACAAAGGAACTAATTCCTGAAGGCAGGCTGTTCGTCTGGTTCCCTAGCACAGCCCTGTTCAATCCCAGGCCACTTCTCTCCGTTTCCCCAGTCTGAGGTTACTTATTTTTCTGGTTGGATGCAACATTGTTGACTAATAAAAGTTGGATATATTTGTAATCACACACACACACACACACACACACACACACACACACACACACACACACACACACACACCCTGCTTACCCACTGCAAAACAATCCCCCAAAATGGGTTCCCAGTGGTAACATTCCAGATGCGGTGGCCGTCTAGAGGAAGTGCTCTTTACTGGGCTGGGCAACCATCCCTTTCCTAGGAGCTGTCTGAGGGTGGCAAGTAGTTAGCACTCAGCTGCTAACACAGGTGGTGGGTTTGCACTCACCTTGGGAGAAGGATGTGACAATCTGCTTCCGTAAAGATTACAGCCTGGGAAACTGGACTGGGGCAGTTCCACCCCGAGGCCACTGGGAGTGAGAAAGAGCTCCATGTCCGTGGGTTTGGATTTTAGGTTTGTCTCTTTCTGGTGTTTCCCACACTTAGTTGTTTTAGCAAAAAATCTCCATGGATCTAGTTGAAGTTCTTCCTAATTGGAGAGAGATAGGTTGTGGGGAGCTGGGAGTAATAGGCTTCATTCTGTTGAGAAAAGCAAATAATATTGTTAACTATGGGGCTTTGTGTTTTGTTTTTCATTTTTGGCAAAGGGTGTGGGGAGTGAAGCCCCGACTTTGTCTACCCATCTTCTCTAATTGCTTCCCCTTTTCCTTCATTTCCTTTCAAACATCCCGAGCAACTATCTAAATGATGAAAATTAGTGTCAGGCTCTGGAGCAAGCGATACCAAACACTGGGCAGGATGCAGAAAACGAAGGCTCACTTGGTATTTATTTTGCAGGCTGCAATAAAGCTAAATGGGGAAAGTTATCTTCGTGGAGAATGTTCTGTTTCATGTTGAGGAGAGAATTTCCAGAGGTTCTTCTCTGTCAGGATGAGATTTTCCTGCAGTTGTGCTATGTAGATTCAGCTGAAATGTAAATTTTAAGAGAAAGTGAAACCTAAAACTGATTCATTCCAATATATGCATTTATTCTTTAGCAGAAATCAAATTTGTTAAAAGGAAGTTTTTCCCAAATGGTCTTCATATGTGCCTACGTGTCTAATATACTTTTCTTGAATATGATAGTACAGTCCTAAAGGATGACTTCATAACTTGCATACAGTAATCTTAACCAGGAATCATAGTGCTATATCTTAAATTCTCAAGTAACCGAAATGACATCTTCCCTATCATGGTAAGTTCCAAACAAAGAAGATTACACATATTTTGGAGATTTTCTTATATGTCTCCAAAGAGCATAAACCATTTATGCTTATCTAATTGTCTTCTGAAAATAAACATTTTATTATTTATCATTGTGTTGGGTGAAATAAAACACCCGGCAAGATTTTATCATACAAATTTTAGTAGAATGTCTCTCCATCCTTTAAAATTCCCCTGGATGGCTCTCTTTTCCTTCCCTTTAAATTGGTTCAGATACTGTTAGTGGTTTGAGAAATGAGAACACATTTGTTATTACAATCATATAAATTTTATTTTTAACTGAAAGAGATCTTAAGAGCTCATCTCTAGACTAACATCTTCACTCTACGCTTAAAACATAGAAATTAAAAATAATTTCCAGAGGTTATGTTAACCACCTGAGGTTCATAGTAGGAATACTAATTTGCAGTCCTGGGTATAAATCCATTCAACAAACATTCAGTGAGCACTGCTGGATTTTTAGGTAAATAAGATGATGCTGGCCATCCAGGAACTTATAATCTAATAGGGTTTATAGCTTTATATGCATAATTTCAGTAGAATGTGCTCAGCATGCCAATAAAAGTGAATGCAGGGTAAAATATGAGAGGGAGAATTTATTTAGTTACTAAATGTTTGTTTTTATTTTCCTCCACTAACATTGTTGTGGGGAGAAACATGGAGCTTTCTACTCTCCTAAAGAGTTACAGTTTCTGAGCCCCCGGGCAGTTCTACTTTGTCCTACAAGGTCACCATAAGTTGACATTGACTTGGTGGCAGTGAGTGAACATTGTTTGGGAACTCATTACTGTGAGCACAGGGCAGAGGGGTCACATAGGCTGGTGTGGACCCCACATGCCAGTGACCATTTCATTCTGTCACTTAAACAGTAGCCATGAGGCAGAGCCCACTGGACAGCAATGAACAACAACATTTATCCTCTACTGTATGTCAGGTAAAAAATACTAGTAAAGTCCACAGTCCCTGATCTCAGGATTAGTAATCTTTTAGTGAGCAGGTGTTGGTAAATTAATCTCACAATGTGTAATAAAAATGGAAATAGGCTTTGAAAGATTAAATGCAGTTCTACAAGAGCTCATAGTTACAGAGCCAGACCCAAACTAGTGGTCAGGACAGGCTTCCCTCCGTTCCCTTTGCCATGGCACCCCACAAGTCAAAGGTGCCACAGACACTGGTTGTAAGTTAACTGTCCAATTCTTTTTATGTGAACATGACAGTCTCTTCTAAATAGGTTAAGTTATGCAGATAAAGGAATTCACCAAACGTTATTTGGCAGCTCCATAGGCTTGGGAGAATCCCGTCAGAAGTATTACTTAAACTAGATCTCAGACTCCTTCAGTTGGGGTCCTATCATCTTCACCATCCAGTACAGACCTTACTAAGAGCCTTGCCACTTGGGGCATGGAAGCCTGCTTGGAGACTTCTACTGCTCTTATTTCTGGGCCTTACCCTGTTTTCCTGAAAAGACATCTTCCCAGAATAAGACCTAACAGTTTTGCCTCTTGCCGAAATATAAGGCACCCCCCGAAAATAAGACCTCCCTGAAAATAAGGCACCGGAAGCTACTGTAACTCTGAAGTCTGGACAGTAGCTGCGGGTGCTGCCAAGCAGCTCACTATTGGCTGCAGTGCAGCTGGAGCAGACAGCAAGTGCAAGGTCTCTTTTAATAAAATAATAAACAATAAATGTGTACCGTATTCTTCTTCATGGAAAAATAAGACATCCCCTGAAAATAAGACCTAGCGCATCTTTGGGAGCCAAAATTAATATAAGACACTGTCTTATTTTCAGGGAAACAGGGTAGATGCCATCCTTTTCCTTATGAATTCCATTATGAGTCTGTTTCTTCATGCCGCTGCCTTCCAACACGGATGTCTCCCGAGTGGAAGCTTCAGAACCCCGCATTACAGAGGCCTCTTCCACAACCCTGTGACTTTCTCTCCAACGTATTCACTTGGCTCAAGGGGTTTTCTGAAATTTGGAAAAGCAAAGTATTTCTATCTCACCAAAGTAAGATTGCTATTTTCTTCCACTGAAACTCCACCAACCCACCAAGCTTCTCCCTCTGTTAGGTGATTTGGAACTGGCTCCAGGAACTTTGGACAGCCATCCAGGGAGACCCTCAAGTTAGCGTATTTAACAGGAACTGCATGGGATGTTTATATGGAGGCTTTAGGCACTTCTGTGCATCGTTAGGAAGATTGAGAAGATTCATTCATAGATTCCTAGGTAGGTCGGGTTGGGTTGGAACTGACTCAATGGCACCTAACAACAACATCCATAGTTAAGCTATTGAGAGCCACTCTGTCTTTGAATGGCTTCTAGAAATACCCCTAGGGGCCTCTGTGCCTACTCAGTTGGCAATAGGACATCCAGGTGCAAGGCCAGAGTTCATGGCTTATGAGTGTTACCTACAGTGACCACCTGTATGTGGGTCATGGGGAAAGAACACGGCTTGCCACAGAAGCTAGTAGGAAAAATGCCTCCAGTTAGCAGGTTCTTAATAATATAAACTGAGGATCTGGTTGTCACTGATGCCAAGTTAAAATGAAAAGTCCTGTCTGGTGTATGCTTGATAATGTTGTCTCTCTAATTAAAAATGCATCAAATGTGCTTTTCTATTTTGGGGGGAAATCTCTGAAATGCAATTTATTTGAAGGCACAGCCTTATCTCAGTACTACCAACAGCTAGTACATTTGGGTATAAAATTTAGGATGCACATATCAAAAAGTAAATTTAAAAAACACATTTCTATTAACTTTTCTCGGAGGAAGTCAGAATTCACACTTTCTTGACATAAAATAATTATTTTCACCCGAAGATGCAAAGAGAGTGCAGCTCCCATGTGGGAGAGACAGCATTGTGCAGGTGTGAGCAGCAGCTACTCAACGTAAAAGTAAATGGCCATTTTCTAGATTTTGTGATATTAGTAATTTGTCAATATTTTCATGTGTGTGACTAATTATGAACCCTTCATTTCTAAATCAATAGATGAGCTTGAAGTTACTTTTGACTATGTAAATTTGCCTATTGTCTTTCCTTAAAGATTTGGTTTATAATTATATTAGCTCTACCCCCTAAAACACCTGGATCCACCCCTCATGGATTGGTAGCACCTTGGCGACATGCTAGCTTCTTATCTACAGGGAGCCCGGAAAGGCAAGTTTCAATTTTAACTTTGAAAAGGTACTTGGTGTCCCCTCAAGAATAAAAGTCTTCTTTAGTATTCTATGATATATGACACTCCAAATAGGCTTTGCCATCAAAGTGACATATCTGAAGATCTTGGGTTACCAAATGAAGACACAGTATTTGAGAATCAGAAAGGATCCCACATGGACAAAGGCAAGAGACATGTCCGAGGGCAGCTGGGTAGAAGACTTGCAGACAATCCAGCCCCTATGGAAGCAAGAGTCAGAGCACTCCAGCAGCGATGACTGAAGTTCAATAGAGGAACTAGCAAATTATCACTGTGGGAGGGTAGATGATTATGCTGAAAGACGTTTTACAGAATTGCAGAAGGCTTGGGAAGCCATCCATAGATTTCTAGAAAAGAAAATGTATGGGCTCATTACAAAACTAGGAAGACCTAACTGATGTAGGAGGATAAATCAGAAAGTTTTGGTACTGGGTTTCCGGTTCATATGTGCATGGGTTTATTCCAAAGAAACGGTATTTAAAACCTGCCCTGGCAATCAGTGGATGACTGCAGACAAGCGCTCTTGTCTTCGCCTTGTTAGGGTGCCTTCAGAAAGGTCCAATCGAATTAGGTTTCTAAGGGGATCTGTTGGGCGATGTTATGGTCAATGCAAAATGGTCAGTGCATCAAGTTTCTATCTACCGTTTTGAGTTGAAACTGTAAATTTAACCCCATCCAGGAAGCTGGAATGTGTGGCCAATTGCCTCCGTGAATAACTGTAGTCTTTGTCATGACACCAGAAGAACTAGATGGCGTCTGGCTAGCATTCCTGAACATTTTGGTGCAAGGGTCTATAGAGGAATTCTAATTCACTGGAGTAAAATGCAAACATAATCTCAAGTTTTCATGGACTACAGACTTTTTGAAACCGTGAAGTCTGGATGAACTCCTGAAAGTATTCCTCTGAGATCATCTTTGAGCCTTAAATAAAACAGATCATTTAATGTCTTCTTAAAATCAAACAGCAGTTTAGTGTAACTAGTAAAAAGAAGTCTTCCTAGAGTAATATATTCTTGTAAGAACAAATATGTATATATAATTTGTGGGCTTAGGTTCTATGATGGCAGTACTTACTAGAAACTTTCAAGGGATTGATATTTCTTCACTATTGGAATTCCTTTATAAAAATAAATGAAAACATTTTCAATGACAATAATACTCACATGGAAAATATTGGCACACACATACAAATCCTACAGATGAATTTCACTGGTAAATGTTGATTCAAAGTCTAAATGAAGTACTTCCCTGTCAGGGGAGATATCGGAGCCCGACGGTGGTTTTCCTAGGGTGCAGCCTGTTGCACCCCAGATGTGTTGGTCACCGCGATTTCCCCAAAGGTGGGAAACAAGACTGCATGATTTGTGACAGTGGCGGTCTGCAGTCACACTCTCCCCATGTAAAAAAATCTACATAAACATTCACCATTTTATTCAGCATTATATAAAAGCACTAGGAAGTTATGAACAAGTATCCAAGAATGTTTCATTGGGAAATATAGCTATCAAAGTCTGATGTACAGTAGTCCTGACTTATGATGTATTGGACTTACTTCATACTGCACTTATGATCAGACACACACGTATGACATACGGTCTTTAGTAAGATATCATATGTATAAACATTGCATCACATACTTTGCTCATATTATTTTTATGCCAACCTCCAAAGACTAATTGAGTTCATGTTTATAAAGATAATAAAAGACAATGATAATAAAAAAGGTATTTAATTTATCATTTATGAAATACTGTCAAATTGGAACCCTATCTTAAGTTAGGGATGAGCTCTAGTTTATTAAAAGATATTATTTTTCAATCTCAATCAATATTAAAAATTCATTGGATAAGTTAAAATATATAATATGGATAAGTTGTCTTATAACACTAACAAGAAAGCTTTCTTTTTGCCTAATGGCTGGCTGTGTATTAGCATCAATGAGATGGCAGGGAATTCAGTTTGCTTTTTTGACTTTTAAAGGTTATTTGTTGTTTAGGCGTTCTTAGGTTTCCTGTTTTGGGTGGGTCTCTTGTTCTTGATGACCAATTTACTGCACTGTCTCTGATAAGCAGGCATCATCATGATTCAGTAGGGCACTCCTGTTAAGATTAGGAAGAGAGCAAGCTTGTCCCTCATGGTTGTTATGAAGCCGTATTGCTCACGACGTGCTAGACAGGGCACTGAAAATTGAAAAACGAGGAGAGAAAAGAGGGTATAAACACTCCTGTAGTTAAGGAAGGCAAAATTCACTGTCATTTACACTAATATATTTGTCCACTTGGAAAATATTCTCTCGAGAAAATTGTGTGGAAATAAAATGTAGCTGATTTCAAAATCAATATGCAGAAATCGACAGCTTTGTGTTAAGCCTACTATAAGTGGCTAGAAGACACATATTTAAATATGTGCTTTTCAGAAGGGACAAAATATGAAATAAAAATTAAGCCTGCTGAATTGTACATGTTACTAAGATATAAAAAGCTATTTGCACAAATGAAGAGGTATAATCTTTTGAAGGGGACAATACTAGAAGTTGTCAATGTTCTTTTAAAGACAATCTAATTAGAAAGAAATCAATGTGGAACTTTTTTTCTGGAAACTTGATTAAATGGTTTTACATTTAATGGAAAAAGAATCTGATTACAGAGTAGTCAAAAACATAATTCATAGTGTCCACAATTAAAGCTATTAAAGTCCAAGGGCAGCAGTAAAATCAAGCCAAATCAAAGGAGGGCCCTCAATGAGATGGCTTGACAGCAGCTGGAACAGCGGGCTCCATCCATGGTGAGGAGGGCGCAGGACTGGGCAGTGCTTCATCCTCTAGTCTGTGGGGTCGCAGTGGGTCAGAACGGACTCCCTGGAAACTTACCACAGCACATTCAAAGCAGAGGGTCCCCGTGTCAGGGAAAAGGGCACATGAAAAGAATGAGACAGACAAGACCCCTGAGGCCCCGACATGTATACGTTAGTAATAATTAATTAAAAATTAAAGTCAGTGGAGGGTTCTATGTCATTGATCACACAGTGCTTGGATAACAAATCACTTTTGATGTAGAGATAGACCAATAAACAAAATACCTTCCAATATGTTAGAAGAAATGTATCCCGAAATATAGATTTATATGTATTTTTGGATGATGGCAGTGTTTTGAAGTAAGATCTTAAGTATTAAATTACCTATTAACTATTTTAATTACATAAAGATTATAACTCTTAAGTCATAAACATTGAAAGAAAAATCTATGTGAGAAAACATAAGCACACACAGTAGAGCTATCAGGCAGGAAAAGGAAGTGACAAGGTATGTGAAAGGATTATTATTCTTATCATTATGAAACAGAGCTGGGAAAAATCTCATCAGAAACAAACCAAAGCAAAACAAAAGGTGCTTCACCAACCCAAACACCAAAGCCAGACCACTGCCCACAAGTGGGTTCGGCTCATAGCCACAATAGAGGGCAGAGCAGAACGGCTCCTCAGGGCTTTGAAGCGAGCAGTTCATCAAAGAAAACAAATAAGGGGTCACATACTTGTCTGATAGTCTCCTGGTGGAAATAAACAACATATCAGCTCTCTTGTAGGCAATTTTAACAAGAGTAAAAAATTCATCAGATGTGCATACCCTCTGATCTAATAATTCTACTTCTAGGAATCTGTCCTAAACCAATAGTGGAATAAATACACAAACATGTTTGTACAAGCACATTGATCTCATCTTCATTTCTAATGTCATATAGTGAAGACTGATCTACATATCCCCAAATATAGGTCGTATTAAACATGGCTTTTAATATGCATGTAATGAAGTCATGTAAGTATTTGGATAGGTGATATAAATGGATATCTACAGACACGGAGCAATGTCTTTTATTACAGACTTAAAATCCACAAGGTAGCAGAAAGCATACCACATGCCAGTGTTGTCAGTTGTGAAAGTCACTGCTGAGTGGATTCGAACTCACGGCTCCCCCGGCCGTCCGAGCACACCTGCTCCATGGGGCCTGCGTTTCTGCGTGGAGGCAGCAGCGGCCCAGGCACTTTCTCTGGACCTCTGAGCTGGTTTGGACTTGCAGCATTTTGATTAGCAGCATGGGATTAAATGATTATGTCACCTAGGCTTTTTTAACCTGTAAATTGCTGCAAAGGTTTAAATACAAAGGCTCAAGTGTTAATATTTTTCTCTCTGAATGTTGCAATTGATTTAAAAGAAAATAAATTTTGGAACGCTTTTAGAACTAAAGAAAATTTGTGAAACTAGCACAGCGGTTCCACAGACCCCATGCAGAGTCCTCTTTTATGAAAATCTATGTGTTTGGCACATTGGTTACAATTATGAACTAGTACTGGTACATTCGAGGCCTCGGTGGAACAGTGATTAAGTCTTGGTTAGGTTCTACACACCGCCCCCTCCCACGCCCCCCCCCCCAATCTGGAGAGAGATGCCACAGTCTGCTGTTGTCAAGATGAACAGCATTGGAAACTCTGTGTCCTATAAGGTTGCTATGAGTCCGCGAGTGATTGATTTGGGTTTGAAACAGATAAATGATTAGGCATTCGTAAAACTGTTAGATTCTTTTGTTACTGTTCTGCATTCCTTCCTGAGATTTCCCATCCCTTAAATTATTATTATTTTTTAGTTGCATACACTAAGGACCACTTGTTGTGCTATAAATTCTGCGGGTTTCGATAGATGTGTTATTTAAGCACTATCACAGGATCATAGAGAAAAATCATTCCTGGGCTGTTAAGTGCCTTTGTGTCAGTTCCCATTCAAAATTGACTCTGAATAGCGAGTACCCAGTCCTCTGCCCTCTAAGTCCTTACACGTTTGAGATTGTGTTACTCCATCACTTAGAGGGCCTCCTTTGTTGCTGACCCTCCCTCTATCAAGGGCTGGTCCTTCTTGATAACGTGTCCCACATATGCGAAACAACTCTCCCATCCTTAATCCACAGTACTCTCAACATTTGCCAACACCGTAATTGAAATGCACCAGGTTTCCAAGCTTTCCTATTCATTGCCCAGTTTTTGCATTCATCTGGGGCAACTGAAAAGATCATGGATGGGGCCAGGTGCACCTCAGCCCTCAAGGGGATGGCTTTTCTCATTAGCATGTTAAAGTGGTCTTTTTTGACACACATTTGTCCAATATATTCATTAGTCTGATTTCTTGACTGTTGCTTCCATGGGCGTTGATTGTGGCTCAAAGTAAAATGAAATCTTTGACAACTTCAGTATTTCCTCTGTTGACCCGGATGCTGCTTACTGGGATAGCTGTAAGGACGTTTGTTTTCTTTCATTGAGGTGTAATCGTACAAAAGCTGTAGTCTTTGAATTTCAAGGGTAAGTGCTTGACATTCACATCCATTAAGCAAAGTTCACTTCACATTCATTAAACAAAGTTGTGTCATCTGTCTATCGCAGGTTATTAATGAATCCGTCCCCTATCCTGATACCGTATTCTTCTGCATATAATCCAGCTTCTTGGATTTTCCCATTCCTATACAAATTGAGTAAATATGGTAAACGGATGCATAACCTTTTCTGATTTTAAACCATGCAGCATCCTCTGATTCTGTCCAAATGGCTGCCTCTTGGTCTTCGTACTGGTTCCACACGCGCACTGTGGAGTGTTCGGTAATTCCCATTCTTCGAAATGTTCTTTAGAATCATGGTCCACACAATGGAATGTTTATAACACAGGTAAATGTCTTTCTGGTCTTTGCATTCAGCTAAGATCTACCTGACACTGGCAACAGTTTTCTTCTTTCCACGTCCTCCTCTCAGTCTGGTTTGACTTTATGGTGGTTTTCTGTCAATGGACCAATGCAGCCATTTTTGAGTTACAGTTTGCAAAATGTTACCTGTATGTGATGTTAGTGCAAGTGTTCGACAATTTCGACAGCTTTGGGGACTGCTTTTGGGACATCTTTCTTTGGAACGGGAACAAATAGAGGTCTCTTCCAGTCAGTTGGCCAGGTAACTGTCTTAGAAATGTCTTGGCCTAGACCAGTGAGCACCTCTACTGCTTCATCAATGTGTTGAAATCTTTCCATTCTTGTGCCTGTAGAATTTCTAATCATTGCTAATATCTTCAGTGCAGCTTGGACTTCTTCAACACCATTTTTTAAACCATTGCTACCTTCTGAAATGGTTGAATGTGGACCAATTCTTTCTGGTACAGGAATGGTGTATTCTTTCTGTTGAGACCTCACACTGTTTGGTATTTTTCCATACAATAATGCCATTGCCACACGTGGTTTGAATTTTTTCTTCAGTTCTTTTTGCTTGGAAAATGCCAACTATGTTCTTCCCTTTGGGCTTTCTAACTCCAGGTCTTTTCATACTTCATTATCATTGAGGTAGTTAATTGTGCCAACCTGGCCGATAAACATATGTGAGGTTAATTGAAGGGCGGAGGGATAAATGGCTCGGTGAGCCTCGCCTTTCTAGTTCTCGCGTCTCTTGCTTTCTGATGGTCAGACCAGGGTGCAGCTGCCTTAGCCAGGTCTCTGCTTCAACTGGCAAGGCTCACTTCCTGCAAGGCATCCCCGAGGAGAAGCCACATGGACCTACCCCGATGCAGCCCTGGGTGCTGGAGCAGCTGTGTGGAAACTTTTTGCCTGCAGTCGGCGTCATTGTGTCTGCTTTGTGAGATGGAGGAGGACTTTGTGGATTGGTGTTGGACATATGGGTTAATGTTGGACTAGTGGGCTTGGGCCGCACGGGGTTGGGATGTTTTCTTGACATGCACTTACCCTTAATATAAAACTCTCTCTTATGCATGAGTTTCTGTGGATTTGTTTCTCTATTGTGCCCAGACTAGCACAATCATACTTTTTTCTTCTTTAGTTGCCCTTTGAAATTTTCCATTCAGCTTGTTTACTTCATAATTTCTTCCTCTTGCTTCAACTTCTCCTGGAATCGAGTGAGTTTCAGAGTCTCTGCTGACATCCAGTTTGGTCGTACTTTCCCTTTCCTGTCTTCTAAATGACCCCGTGTTTTCTTTATGTATGATGTTTTTAATGTTATACCACAACTCTCACACATAACACCAGATCGAGTCTGAAATGGTGACTAAATTCAGATGGCATGAACTCAAAGTAGTAATCTGGTTTTGTGGATGTGTTTTAATTCTCTTAGTATTTGACTTGAACTTATATGTGAGCAATTAATTATCTGTTCTGCTGTTGACTCTTGGCCTTGTTCTGACTGATGATCTTGAGCTTTTCCCTGGTCTCCACAAATGTAGTTGATTTTATTTCTCTGTATTCTATCGGAGAAGGCACACATATATAGCCGTCATTTACATTGTTGGTATTTGCAATGAATACGTTATTGGTCTTGCACAATTCTCTCACGAGGTCCCTGGCTTCTCTACAGGTAGATGGATACTATCCTATCATTGATAACATTACACTTGGTATATCTTGAAACGTTCTTTTTGACCATAATTGAGATCTCATTCCTCTTGAATTCGTCATTCATATGGAAAATCATGTGATTGTTTGATTCAAGATGGCCAAAACCAGTCTATTTAAGCTTATCAATGCCTAGGATATTAAGATCTAGTATGGCATTTCATTTTTGACAGCAGCCAGTTTTCCCATAGTCGTACTTCATACATTCCACTTTGTGATTACTGATGGCTATCTGTGACTGATTTTCTCATTTTAATTCTGATCACATCAGCAAATGAAGGCCCTGAAAGCTTTGCTCCATACATATCATTAAGGTCGAGTCTACTTTAAGGAGGCAGCCATTTCTCAGGCGCATTTTGTGTTTTTCAACTTGAGGGGCTTATCTTCTGGCGCTCTAGCAGACAACATCCCTCTGCTATCCTCACAAGGTTCGCACCGTTGGTCCGTCAGGAAGGGGTGCCATGGTGCTTGTGTCAGGTAGGGTGTCATGGTGCTTGTGTCTTGCTGTGATGCTGTTGGTGTCTCAAATATCAGCGAGGGTACCCATGTCGGGCAGGTTTCAGTGGAGCGTCTGGGCTAAGAAAGGCTAGGAAGAAAGAAGAGTGATGTACTTCTGAAAATTAGCCAGCGAAAACGTCATCCACAGAGCGTTTCATTATTCCATGTCCCACTGTAAGGGCGCTTACCCCAGCAACTAAGGCGCATTTACTTCTGGAACCAGAGGCTTTTGAAATCTGTTTTCACATGTCTTTAGGGCCCTGTATGCATGCTTCTTTCAGACCCATTTATAATTTTAGTATCGCTCATCCCTGATCCACTCTCTCATGACTCGCTTTTGTGATACTGGAACGGGACCCGGTGAACATTTCTTCCTTACACCGAGTGTGTTAAGCTTTATCAATGGAAGACATTGGAGCGATCCCAAAGTGAATAAAAAAACAAACAACAAAACAAAACATTGTCATTGAGTTGGTTCTGACTTATGGCGACTCTGTATGGCGTTTCCCAAAGTTTGCTCACAGCCTCATCTTTCTCCTGAGGGACGGCTGGTGGGTTCGAACTGCTGAGTTTGCAGTTAGCTGTTCAATGATTACCTCACAGCTACACACACACACACACACACAGCAACTAACCCACTGCCATCAAGTGGATTCTAACTCATAATGACCATATACAGCAGCGGTTTGCAAACCTGAGGTCTCCACCCCTTTGTGGGTCAAATGACTCTTTCACAGGGGTCACCTGATTTACAAAAGTAGCAAGATTACCATTATGAAGTAGCAACAAAAATAATTTTATAGTTGGGGGGCTCACCACAACATGAGGAACTGTATTAGAGGGTCATGGCATTAGGAAGGTTGAGAACCACTGCTATAGGACAGGGTTTTTGAGGCTGTAAATCATTCAAGCAGCAGGTAGTTTCCTCGCTGTTCTTAGGGTGGCTGAAGTTAGGTGTCCAGGTGTCGGGTGCTTACCTGACAGCATCCACAGGCCTCTTAAAGACGAGCAACTCACTCGTTGCAATTAAGTTGATTCTGATTCTTAGGACCTTATTAACCAAACCCAACCAAACCAAGTACACTGTCATTAAGTTGATTCTGATTTATAGCCATGTGATAGGGCTGGATAGAACTGCCCCTGTGAGTTTCTGTGACTGGAGTGGAAAGCCTGGTCTTCCTTCTGAGGAATGGCTGGTGGTTTTGAACTGCTAACCTTGCAGTTAGCAGCCCAACTCATAACCATTACACCCCTATGGATTCCACTGTAAGTCTTTATGTGAGCAGAAATTCTCATCTTTCTGCTGATCTTTTGGTTAGTAGCCCACATGGAATCCACTACACCACTATGGTTCCTTCCAAAACATAATAGTGGTAGAAAAAATTCTTCCTCTAGAGTCCTTATATTCCATTGTTATGACTATTATTCGGCATGGGACCTCGTTGACTGCGCCGAAGCCTATTTTCCTCATCAACAATCATTTCCAAGAAATTCTTGTCACCCATCCTCAGTAAGCTAAGAACTGTAGGCTTGCCAGGGACACCTAGTTACTACTTCTTCTGTTTGGTCTTCTTAGCCTCTCTTACTGAACGTTCAAATTCGTAGTCTAAGTGACTCATATTTTATTCATCTTTTAATCTTTAGTATCTTGTAATGTTCCTTGAAAAATAAAGAAATAGTGTTTGACAGCAGTTTGGTGAGCAGATGAGTTAATGGTAGTGATTTTGGTTATATTGACAAAGTAATAAATTATAAGGAAGAACAACTTAGAATGAGGAGAGAAAATACATGATTATTTCCCTACACATTTAGATTTTTAAATTATCCTTAACACTTTAGCTCCCTAATTGCAGTCACTTTTGAATTAACTTTTGTATTAGTAATGGAAACTGGAATGGTGTTTTCTAGACATTTATTGAAAATACCTCAAATTCGCCAAGTTAAGCATTTTCCACATGAAGAATTTTAATTCTTTTCTCTAAGGAATTAGTCCATGAATTGCATGATTCGTCTATTCTTGTTAAATGAAGGATAAATTGGCCTCTGAAGTAAAACTAATTTATTTCTCTACAGCACTCGTGATTTTTATTAGATGCTTTTCAATATTAAAGAATATTAAACTCTGAGATTATTATTTTTTAAGAGACACATGCCAATGCTATACTCAATGAGGGGGCAAAGCCCTGTATTTGGCAAGCCGTCCCCACGATGAAAGCAGCGCAGTCATCTGTGTAATTCTTTATGGCTCATCTGAAGGAGCTTATCCAGACATTTTTGTCGTTCATTGTCAGTGATTGATAAGCATGCCCTTCCTGCAACCGAATGAAAGGTGGGATTGCATCTGTGAGTTGCTTTCCAAACAAACCCCTTATCTGATTAGTGCATGTAGAACTTACATTTAATTCGATATTTTCTGTTTATGAGATTTCGCCAATGTGAAATTTTCATCTTTAAATCTCTTCATCACGGGGTTTTTAAAAACTAGATGGGTTTGTGTCAGAACTTGGCAGGCCCTCTACAGGTTTTCATATTTTGTTATATTCTTTACCTCATCAGAAGTTCCATTAGCCCCAATTCTTGTTGCTTCCTCTCTTGAGAATGATAGAGGCGTTGGCGTACATGAGCTTTCTCTTCGGCAATGACAGGTCGAACACATAAACCGAGTACCCAACGTGTATGATATTGTGTAAAGCATTACACATCATGTTCTGGCCCTAGGGCCACCTGTTTGAAGGGATGAGTCCTTTCCCCCACCTTGCTGTGCTGAGGGAATTCTTAGCTACAGAAGCCTGGGAACAGCTGTTTACTGATAGATCACAGCGGGAGAATAAACACAGCCGCCTGGGCAGAGGATATTTCTTGTGTAACTTGTTTCTGAATATTTCATCCTCTGTTGTGGATTACAAAGTGGGTGGGAGAGTAAACATCAGGCAGTCACTCTTTCTCTCTCTGCATCAGGAATGACACTTCCGGTGTATTAACAAGTCATATGTTCTGAGCCATGGGCAGCTCTGTCAGGAATAAAAGGGTAGAAAATAGATACATGGTGTAGGTTCACTGGCCTCATGAATCAAAAAGCCACAACACATTGCGATGAGTATTTCTTTCCAATGGGGTATCTGTGGTTTAAGGTGGTCTGTGTTCTGCTGTGAGATGGAATGGACTCACTGGCAGTGGGTTTTTTTAATTATGTTCTATGATATTGTGCTAATTAATACCAATGACTCTCTGCATGTCTTCCATAATTATCTCAAGAAGAAAGTGTTTCCGATGGTTTCACACACTTCCAAGAAGGCATTTTATAAAAGGAAATGGAAAGAAAAATAACCACTCGTGATCTTTGACAATCAAGAGGTTTGGGGTGATATTGGAATCAGATTGGGAGTCATGCTGCAAGAGTTAAGGAGTGACTATCGGATACTCAAGGAGTCCTGGCAGTGGGTTAATGTAACAAGGTCATGTTCACAGGTGCTGGGGTTAGGATCAAATACTTGGATGGGATTAAGATTGTCTTCCAGTGTGACTTAATATTAATTTAACCCCCCCACCCCCCACTATCATGATCCCTATTCTACCTTACAAATCTGGCTGGACCAGAGGATGTACACTGGGCCAGATAGGAACTGGAAACGCAGGGAATCCAGGACAGATGAACCCTTCAGGACCAGTGGTGAGAGTGGCGATACCAGGAGGGTAGAAAGTAAGGGAGAAAGGGGGAACTGATTACAAGGATCTACATATAACCTCCTCCCTGGGGGACAGACAGCAGAGAAGTGGGTAAAGGGAGACATCGGATGGTGTAAAACATGACAAAATAATAATAATTTATAAATTATCAAGGGTTCATGGGGGAAAGGGGAGTTGGGAAGGAGGGGAAAAGTGAGGAACTGATACCAAGGGTTCAAGTAGAAAGCAATTGTTTTGAGAATTGCGGTGATAGACTAGCTATCCCCCACCAAGCTGCATGTGAAATGAGGCGTGGGATGAAAGAAAATAAGAAGAGACATATACAAGAATGGGATAGGGAGGACAACAGTCTGATGGACTGAAGTACCCTGTACATTCAAAGCTTGGTTTTTATACTCTTCTTACAAAGGAATGGTTACAAAACAAACATCAAAGAACTTGCTTGTAAAAAACATTCCTAAACTCTTTTCTATGCAAATGTTACTTAACTAGTCACACTTTCTTAACATTTGAATAATAAAAGCACTATGTTCTAAGACAGCACACGGATATGCAAGATTCAAAAGAATCTTAAAGAGGTCTTAAATAACTGAGTTAGCTCACAGTGTTTTTAGCTGCAATGTCATAAATAACTGAGTTATTTTGCAATGCTTTTGTCTGCAAAGACACAGAGGCACAGGGGACTAATTGGTCACCCACTGATAAACACCTGGACCAGCCAGCCCGCCTCCTACAGAGAATGATGAGGGAAACAAATGTACAAATGTGCTTGATATAATGGATATATGTGTGGATTGTGATAAGAGTTGTACAAGCCCCCAATAAAATGATTTAAAAAAATATATTAATTTAACAATACCTTGGAAGACCTTATTTCCAAATAAGGTCATGTTCGCAGTCTGGGAAGACTTGAGCATATCTCTTTTTGGGGGGGTGGAGGAACACAACTTCACAGATCTATCCAATGCATTCTTGAACTCCACATCACTACCCAAACCAAACCCACTGCTATCTAGTCGATGCCTACCCACAGTGACCCTATAGGACTGGGACGAAGTGCCCCATGGGTTTCTGAGACTGTCACGCTTTATGGGAGTAGAACATCCTATCTTTCTTGCACGGAAATGCTGACTTTGGGTTCGCAGCCCAAGGAGCACCCACTAGGGTCCCAGCGCTCTGCCCACGTCATGATGGTGATGAAGAGAGGTTTGAATGAAAGATGCTGTTGAAGGTTCTGCCTGTTGCACCTCCTCCCTACGACGATCGGCACACACAGTGAAGTGGTGCCTGGCAATGGGTATATGACCTCGAGACAGTGCTGGTTCATGAATAAGAAGCACTGGTGTCATAGACTGTTTGTTACGTGTTTGGCTGCAAACCACAAGGTCAGCAGTTCAATTTCAGCAGTACTCCCTGGGAGAAAGATGAGGCATTCTGCTCCTCTAAAGATTAGCAGCCTCAGAAATTCATAGAGGCAGTTCTACTCTGTCCTATAGGATCACTATGAGCTGTAATGGCCTCTCTCTCTCTCTCTCTCTCTCTCTATATATATATATATATATATATATATATATATATATATTCCCCCCCCACAGAATTGGCAGTGAGGCAATCAGAGTTCATTTGGAACTTTGTTTTAGGCGAGTAAGCAGTGTGGATTTCATTTAATTGGGACTATATCTGTAACAATTCCTATAAGGTTAATTTCTAAAATTATCTGTTAAGGGTTAGGTTAGGGCTATGGAGGATGTCTAGAACTTAATAATAATCAAACATGGAAGAAATTAATATTAACTAAATAAGAAGGACATCTTTGGGGACAAAGAATTGTCTCCGAATTCTATAAACATCTAAATAAGGTGTGTGATTTTGAGTGTGGTAAAGGAGTTTTAAAAAGTTCATGAAAAAATTGTAGTCATTTAACTTAATTTTTCCATTAGCTTGTGGAAGCCCAATCACATTTGGCATATAAAGTTGTGTTAGGTTGGGTTGACTAGAGACACAAATCCAGAGACACTCATGTGTGTATAAGAGAGAGCTTTATATTAAAGAGCAATTGTATATTGAGAAAACATCCCAACCCAGTCCAGATCAAGTCCATAAGGCTGGTATTAGCCCATATGTCCAATACTAGTGACAAATTCCTCTTCAGACTCACAAAGTACATGCAATGATGGTGAATGCAGGGAGATCACAGGCCTGTGGGTGGAAAGTCTGTGGATCCAATGCTGGTAGACGGCATCTCAGTGCTGGTTCCTCCAGTTCTCTGAGTGGGGATCCTCAACTAGAAGGTGAAGCAGAGAGAGTGTGGGGCCTGCCTCCCAGGATTGAGAGGAAGTTCCCAGAATCCTCATGAGAAGGCCACACCTACAAGGAAGCATCATCAGGCTGTGAACAGATTGACAGGCTAGATTCTGTTCCTTCACCATTAATGTCCTCAAGTTGACATAAGATTATGTAACCGCCACAAACTTACAATATTAATTCAACTTCAAATAGAGCGGCATTCACTAATGTTTTCTTTCATAGGATGGATGCTATCAAAACAGGTGCGTAGTCTTTAGGTACTATGACATAGTAAATCTAATGTCAAGGTGTCAAGCATTGTTTTTCTTTTAATCATTTTACTGGGGGCATGTACAAATCTTATCACAATCCATCCATCCATCCATCCATTGTGTCAAGCACATTTGTAAGTTTGTTTCCCTCATCATTCTCAAAACATTTGCTTTGTACTTGAGCCCTTGGTATCAACTCATCATTTTCCCCTCCCTCTCCAGTGGCCCCATGAACCTTTGACAATTTATAAATTATTATTATTTTGTCATATCTTACACTGTCCAGGGTCTCTCTTCACCCACTTTACTGTTTTCCATCTCCCAGCAAGGAGACTACATGTAGATCCTTGTAATTGCTTCCCCCTTTCTACCCTACCTTCCACTCTCCTGGTATCACCACTCTCACCACTGGTCCTGAAGGGATCATCCGTCCTGGATTCCCTGTGTTTCCAGTTCCTATCTTTACCAGTGCACATCCTCAGGTCTAGCCAGATTTGTAAGGTAGAATTGGGATCATGATAGTGGTGGAGAGGAAGCATTTAAGAACCCTAACTGGCTTGTCTCCTCCCCGCGACTCTTCTGTAAGGGGATATCTGGTTGCCTACAGATGGGTTTGAGGTCCCCAATCTGTCCGCCCCCTCATTCACAATGATATGATTTTAGTTCTTTGATGGCTGATACCTGATCCCTTAAACACCTCGTGATCACACAGGCTGGTGTGCTTATTCCATGTGTGCTTTGTTGCTTCTTAGCTAGATGGCCGCTTGTTTACCTTCAAGCCTTTAAGACCCCAGACGCTATATCTTTTGATAGCTAGGCACCATCAGCTTTCTGCATCACATTTGCTTATGCACCCAGTTGTCTGCAGTGATCATGTCGGGAAAGTTAGCATTATGGAATGCCAATTTAATAAAAGAAAGTGTTCAGGATAGTTAGGTTTTGAAACTCCCCATTCTTTCATCTGTATTTTGTTTGCCCCTTCATCCAAAAGAGCATCAAACATTAGAAAGAATACAATTTTTACAATAAAAGAAAATTTTTAAAAAATCATAAAATTGTGTAATAGCAATTATTTACCATCCCATATTAAAAAAAAGACAAACAATAAACTAGACAAAATGGTCAGACAGTGTAAGATATAAGAAGGCAATAATAATTTATAAATTATCAAGGGCTCATGAGTGAGGGTGAGTGGGGAGGAAGGGGGAAAATGAGGAGCTGATATCAAGGGCTCAAGTAGAAAGCAAATGTTTTGAGAATGATGATGGCAACAAGTGTGCTTGACACAACAGGTGTATGTATGGATTGTGATAAGTGTTGTACAAGCCCCCAATAAAATGATTTAATTTTTAAAAAATCACATAAAGAGGAAAAAAACTCAACAAAATGTATGAAACCATGCTATTTAAGACTCTAGATCTCAGTCAGCAAAGGACAGTGACCCCGGAGAGATGAGAATTGTGTGAGGTGAGCCAGTTATTGTCCCACTTACTGGCGATGCCAAGCCATGTTATGTCCAAAGGCCTCATATGAGTGTGAACATTGGACATTGATTAAGGAAGACTGAAGAAGAGTTGGTGAATTTGACTCATGGTGCTGTCGAAGGATCTTGGAAGTACAATGAACTCCCCAAAGAATAAACATGTACTGGTATGTCTTGGAAGGAGGACAACCAGAATGCTTCTTAAAGACAAAGATGAGGAGACTTTATTTTAATGTACTTTGGACATGTTCTCAGGGGAGACCAGTCCCTAGAAAAGGACATTACGCTTAGTAAAGTACAGGTGCGGTGAAAAAGAGAAAGATCCTGACAAGATGGATTGACACAGTGGCTACAACAATAGGCTTAAACCTAGCAATGATTGTGAAGATGTCTTAGGACCAGGCAATGCTTGTTGTATTTAGAGTCTCTGTGAGTCCCAATTCAATGGCACCAAACAATAACCGACTCTGTCTGGTAAGCAATGAAAAGCTAACCTCAAAGTCAGCGGTTCAAACCCACCAGTCACTCAGAAGCAGAATGATGAGGCTGTCTGAGGGGGCAAGATGACGCTGTCTGCTCCTAGAAAGAATTTCAGCCTTGATGCCAGTCATTATGAGCTGGCATTGACTCGATGGCAGTGGGTTTGCTATGGTTGGTCATTGTTTAGACTGTCTGAAGAGAACTTCCAGTCAGGAAAAGCAAAGAAGCAGACTCTCTGGTCTTAAAGTCTCAGGGCACCAAAGCAACTACAGTTTGTAGGACAGAGTATTAAAGAGAAAAGATCTAGATAGAAAAAAATGATATACGCACATTCCCAGTATTTACACGGGACTGGAAAGACTGCCTATTCCCACCATACAGACTGGAAAATCTACTGATTCATGGAACATTGGGGAGCGCATGGAAAAGGCTTTGTGTCAGAGTGAGGCAAAATTGGCCTTTGACTGTTGGTTTGGGATGCTTAGCAAATCATAACCACAGGACCTGAAATGATTACATTGCTTCCATGCAACTTGACTGTATATCAAAATACAATTCAAGAGTATTTATAGGAACACAGAAGCATTAAACACTCAACAAGATAAATTTTGCAACACTTTTTATTTATTAAAATTTATCAGATATAAAAAGAAGCTGGCAAATAGAATTCAGGATAGGGAGAAAAATCAATAAAAAAAGATCCAGAGTGTTAGATTTGTCAGAGAATGACTTTGAAATACTTATTATAAAAGCATTCAATATATTCAAAATTATGTAGAGATCAGGAGATGTATATTTTTTTAAAAAGACTTAAAGTTGTAGAGGTGCGAAATGATAATGTCTAAGATAAATAATATAATGGATGCGCTTAATCAAAGGGCAGAAGAAAAGGCTATTGGGCGTGAATATATATATTCCAAAATTAAATTTAGTGAGTAAAAAGAATATGAAAAAAGAAAAATAAGGAGCATCCCTGAGTTTTGATACAACTTCAAGCAGCATAATATGCCTGTAATATAAGTCCCTTCACGGGAGCACAGGGATGGGGGGCAGGGCATGGGGAAAACATTTGAAGGACAATGGGCAATTTTTTTCTATAAATTGGTGAAAAGTACAGTCTCCAGATTTGAGCATCTCAACTAACACCAAGCAAAACAAACAAGAACGAAGCCACACCGAGACACGTCCTACACATATTATGATGAGGAACAAACCCTTTAAAATAGTAGCGATATGAAAGCAGTGACAAGAAACCAATGATTGGGGGAAAACAATCTCATCTGCATCCAGAGAGGAAAGTTATGCTACATTTAGCAGAAGACAAATAAAGATGTCAGCACGTTTGTCATTGGATATGGAATGGAAAAGAGAGCGGAGCCATCTATCTGGCCTTTCTCCTTTAAATCCAAACCCATTGCCATTCAGTTGATACTGATTAATTCTGACCCCACAGAATAGGAAAGAATGGTCGCCATTAGTCTCCAAGGTCGTCAATCTTCAGCAACATAGACGACCCCGTCTCCTGTGGAGTGGCTAGTGAGTTCGAACTGCTGACCTCTTGGGTAGTAGCCAAGTGCTTAAGCACGGCATCTTTCAGAAACAAAGGCAAAATGAAGCTATTGTATGGTATATTAACGTTGAAAGGATTGCTCTCCAGCAGACTCACACTACACAGGATGTTGAAGGAAGCCCTTCGGAAAAGTGAACAGTCAGACCTGATGGAGATGTGCATTTAAGAAAAACAAAGAACTGACAAGGGTAACCACGCAAGTCAGTGTGGAAGAACGTTTACACTTATTCCTTAAGCACTTACTTCCTGGGGTCTGCGCTGACTCAGAGGGACCCAAGTACAACCAACCAGCCTCCCAGTGTTTCTTAAGCGTGACCCCACTGTGTCAGTCCATCACTTGGAGACTCTTCGTTCTCTTTCCCTGGATCCTCTATTTTTATCAATTATGGTATCCTCCAGGGGCTGGACCTTCTTGATAATAGACCCAAAGTGACTGAGATGAAGTCTTGCCACCTTCACTTTTAAGGGGTATTCTTGGTAGTCGGGGGTCACTCCCTCCCGCTGCTTGCTTGTTGAATCATTTATGTATCAGGTGACTGATTTAAAATACATCCTATTCCTAATCCTATAGATTAGATCCTGCCGCATGAACACAAATATCTCCAATCCAAACTCACTAGCACCTGACTCATTAGGAGTCAGTTGTTAGGCGCGGTCGAGTCGGTTTGACCCCTTCCTGACACACATCAGGAGGAACACTGCCTGGTCCTGGGCCACCCTCACAATGGTCCTTAGCTGTGAGTTCATTGTTACAGCCACTGTGTCACCCGTCTGCTGGAAGACCTTCCTCTTTCCCCTTTCCCTCTATCAAGCATGATAAATCCTCCTCCAGGGATGGGTCTCTCCTGACACCATGTCCAAAGTATGGAAGACGAAGTCTCCCCATCCTTGCCTCTAAGGAGTCTCTGGCCATGCTTCTTCCAAGACAAATTTGTTTGTCCTTTTTGCACCATCGAGATAAATATTTACAACACATAAAGTAAATAATATCACACCGTGGAGAATAATTACATAATACTGAGAACCATAGCCCAGACAAGTGGATGAATAGGTGGGGCTACACAATTCAATCTACAACAGAGAGGAATGAGGAAATCTGGGGGGATGAGTGAGAAGTTCACTCTCTTAATTGTGATGGTGTGTCAGGGAATCTATACAATGGGACTACCACCAGGGCTCCTTAAATCAGTGTAAACAGAGTTGTCCG
This sequence comes from Tenrec ecaudatus, assembly GCF_050624435.1. Taxonomy (NCBI): domain Eukaryota; kingdom Metazoa; phylum Chordata; class Mammalia; order Afrosoricida; family Tenrecidae; genus Tenrec; species Tenrec ecaudatus. The sequence goes on from NC_134536.1 coordinate 22,632,118, forward strand.
CAGGCGGTGTATGTTTGAAAGTGGATCACTCCCACTCCTCCAGTCAGCCCTAGGAGGGACAAACCAGACTTTCTGGGCTTGCCCTTCAGGCACTTGGTCCTGAGTCACACCCTGACCAGGGTGCTCAGAGGGCTCTGAATCAATCTTCCAGGATTTTCCAGTGTGTAATGATGTGTCAATCACGCCCCCTGTCCCTCTTCTGTAGTACTGCCTACAGCCGTGATGCATTGATCTACCCTCAGTCATGGCTTTGTGAGTTTCCTTTGTCCCCCATGACTTACCTGTGGCTGCGGTTCCATGAATCACGGTAGCTTTCTACTCCTGTAAAGAGTTACAATCTCAGATACCCCCAGGGGCCATTTTACCCTGTCTTAGAGGGTTACTATGCGTCGCATCGACTTGATGGCAGTGAGTTTGGTTTTTGGTGTGATTCTGTAATCCTGGGTCTCACATTAGCCCATCTTTAATTCTGGGACTAAGATATCAATCTCAGCGTCACTTTGTTGTTGTTTTGATGATCGGGGAAGTGGAGTCAGGTCTGACTCAGTGACCCTTTGTGGAAACACTGGCCAGTCCTGTGTCATCCTCACAATTGTTGTGAACATCACTTTGAGAACGATGAGGACAGCAAATGTACAAATGTGCTTGACACATAGACCTATGTATGGATTGTGATAAGAGTTGTATGAGCCCAAATACAATGATTAAAAAAAATAAAACTATCACCAATGGAAAAACAAACCCAAAACCCATTTCTATCAATTGATCCAGCTCATAGCAATTCTACACAGAGTTTCCAAAGCCATAAATCTTTATAGGGGCAGATAGACTCATCTTTTTTTCCATGGAGCAGCAGGTGGGAGGTGGGTTTGAACTCCTGATCATGTGCTTAGCTGTCCAATGCTTACCAGTAAATGCAAAAACTCTATCAAATGTAAGCATTATTTTTCTGCCCATAAAATCAATATTAAAACCAAACTTATTGCCGTCGAATTAATTTTGACTTGAAGTGACCCTAAAAAGCAATCTGTACTGTAGTAGCAGATGGCCTCATCTTTCCATAGCAGGCCGGCTGGTGGGTTCAAACTACTGACCTTGCAGTGAGCATCTCAAGAGTAGTCTTATTACACCATCTCCTGCATACAAGACAGGCACTACAAAAAAATCAAAGGGGATTTTGAAACAACAGAGTGGAATGTTTTTTAATTACTACAAATGAGGCAGCTTTGCTCCCTAGAATGATCAAATACCTAAGTGGGATTGCAAGGATACTATGCAAATATCACAGACGAAAGCCAATCCTTTTGTTTGTTATAAGGCATTTCCATAACCACGGAGGTCTCATTAATTTTCCAGTTTTGGCTGACGCCAGAGGGCAGGCTGGAGGTTGACGGGGTCCCTTGACTGGTCTGGAATGGTCCTTTCAGTAATGGTACCCTCATCATGATCCTGCCATAGAAATGATTCTGATACGAAAGAATGTTGTCAAAATCCAGGACTGATTAAGCCAGGAGTTTTGAAATCCACACATAGGCTATTATTACAAAAGGGGATGCTGACAGTACTGAGGTTATGGGAGTCAGGGCATACATAGTCAGCGCTGGGTGGCTATTTTGCCTTTTTAATTCTCAGAGAGTAAAGCTTTGAAATCAATGCAAAATTTCCCAAGCAGCATCTCAGTAAATCCATACATATCACTTGATTCTGAAAACTCTGCTCCTGTGGCTGCCTCTTCCCCTGCAATTCTCTCGCATTGGCTGCAGTGGCACCTCCACGTGAAAACTCATTTATAGTCTGGGCACCGGCAAATCCGAGCTGCTGGAACACCCCACGGGGAAGCAATTATTCCATCAGAGGCCTCTTATTGGCCTCATCATGCCACTAATTTTTGCATGATTTAAATGTGCAGTTGCCACTGCCTATTATTTGGCTGGTGCAGACACCACAGGTGCTGTTATCAGAGCAAGCCTGGCTGTCAATCTTTATCTTCCCCGCAGGGCGGGGTTGGCACTCTGACATTTGAAAAGAAGGAGTGGGGAGCAGATGGAATCTATTAGTTGGCTTGCCCTTAACCAAGCATTTTACACTGGATTGAAAATCAGTGAAGTCCTTGTTCTGACTTTACCATTTACAGGTCACGTCAACTCAAATAAGTCACTCAAACTGAAACTGGGAGTCTCAGTTTCTCCAGGTGGAACCAAGGCAACAAAGCAAGAGTTTCAGTTGGTTGGAGAATTCTCCCCACCACTTCCCTGGTCTTCCCCCTTTCCCACCCCCTTGTAATGTCCGAAATGCAGAAAAGGTACACTTTGGATGGGTGACAGGAATATGTGACATAATTTTCGCGAAGAGACAATGGTATTGGTTAGGTGACGTTCTTCCCTGGTGTTCTCATATGTCTGATTTCTGAGTCCAGGGGTACAGATATGGGATGTTCTGGTCAACAGCAAGCGTGAATGGCTGGATAGCACCTTTTTTTTTTTAAACGTTTTATTAGGGGCTCATACAACTCCTATCACAGTCCATACATATACATACATCAATTGTATAAAGCACATCTGTACATTCTTTGCCCTAATCATTTTCTTTTCTTTCTTTCTTTTCCCTTTTCTTTTTTTACATTTTATTAGGGACTCATACAACTCTTATCACATTCCATACATATACATACATCAATTGTATAAAGCACATCCATACATTCCCCGCCCCAATCATTCTCAAAGCATTTGCTCTCCACTTAAGCCCTTTGCATCAGGTCCTCTTTTTCTTTCCCCTCTCCCTCCCCGCTCCCCCCTCCCCCATGTGCCCCCCGTAATCCATACATCATTATTTTGTCATATCTTGCTCTATCCGGAGTCTCCCTCCCCCCCTTCTCTGCCGTCCATCTCCCAGGGAGGAGATCACAAGCGGATCCCTGTAATCAGTTCCCCCTTTCCAACCCACTCACCCTACGCTCTCCCAGCATCGCCCCTCACATCCTTGGTCCTGAAGGTATCATCCACCCTGGATTACCTGTGCCTCCAGCCCTCATATGCACCAGTGTACAACCTCTGCCCTATCCAGCCCTGCAAGGTAGAATTCGGATCATGGTAGTTGGGGGGAAGAAGCATCCAGGGTCTGGGGGAAAGCTGTGCTCTTCATCGGTACTACACTGCACCCTGACTGACCCATCTCCTCTCCTAAGCCCCTCTATGAGGGGATCTCCAGTGGCCGACTCTTGGGTCTTGGGTCTCCACTCTGCACTTCCCCCTTCATTCAATGTGGTATATATGTAAATATATATACATATATATATATACACATACACACACATTCTTTTTTTTTTTTTTGCATGATGCCTTATACCTGGTCCCTTTGACACCTTGTGATCGCACTGGCTGGTGTGCTTCTTCCATGTGGGCTTTTTTGCTTCTGAGCTAGATGGGGATAGCACCTTTCTTTAAGTCTTTTGTCCCTGAGGGAGAATTGCCCCTGAGTTTTCTGTCTGTCTAGGGAAAGTTCTCAATTTGTCAGAATGATTTGACTACAGTATCAATGTCAAAATATTGAAACAAGTCTTGTTAGCTGCCTCACTCGCCCCTACAGTGTGCTTGGTAGTAGACACTGTTCCACATTACAAAACAACTCTGTGCTATGTTCCAACTCATTGTAACCCTAATGGGCAAAGTGAAACTGACCCTTTGGGTTTCTGAGGTGGTAAATCTTTATGGAAGCTGAAAGCCCCATGTTTCTCCTGTAGAGCAGCTGGTGGATTTGAACTGCCAACCCTTTAGTGAGCATCCATCTCATAATCTGCTATGTCATCAGAGTTCTGCAGATCCACTCATTGAATCTTAAGTGTGATGATTTCTAGGTCCTCTTGCAGTTGGATTTGGAACTTTGTGGATATTACTGGGTGTGTTAGGCTGTGTTATCTAGAAAAACAAATCCAGTGACAGTCATATGTATAAAAGAGCTTAATATCAAGAAGTAATTTATTATCAAGAAACCATCCCTGCCAAGTCCAACTCAAGTCCATGAGTCCAATACTATTCCACACGTCACTCGTCAGACTCATGTAGCTACATGCAATGCCACAGAATACACGAAGATCACAATTTGGTGAGCGCGGACAACTGTGGATCCAAGATCGATGGAAACGTGGCAGGACACTGGCAGTTCTCAAGGTCAGTGGGAGAGTCCCATCAAGCAGGAAGGCAAAAGGGCAGAGAAAGGGAGGTTGCCTAGGTCCTCCTTATAAGAAGGCCACTTCCCCAGGGAGGCAGCATCAGGGGTGACTTGATTGACAGGTTGGATTCCCTCCCCCTACACTTTCATACATCTTCAAGTTGACATAAAATCATCTCACTACCACACTGGATAATGGGCTAAGAGCAGATGTGTGCCTCTTTCAGACAATGGCCATTAAGTGCCATTTGGCTTACCCCAAATTTCTTTCATCTCATTTTGGCAACATGTGCCAGGCAGTATAGCTCCAAGATGGAGGTCACTGCCCAACCGGCATTGACTTTACTTGAACAAGAAATACAACATTGTTGGGATGAGTCTACCAGGGCACAGTATAGCACTGATGAAACTCACAATATTCCTCTGGTCCCTTGAGGCTTCCTCACCCCCCTCCCCCCATTATCACGACCCCAGTCCCCCTTTTACCACATACACAGGTACAGATAAGAGATGGAATCCACGTTAAATAAGCCCCTCAGGTACAAAAATGGGAGATAATAGGAGGGGAGGAGGAGGGTGGGGACAGGAAGGGAGGAAGGGGGAACCGATTGCACTGGTTGACACATTACCCCCTTTCCCCCGCAAGGGGGATGAGCAACAGAGACTGTGGGGGAAGGGAGACAGGTGTTTGTGTAAGATATGAAAATAATAATGATCTATAATTTATCAGAGACATGAGGGGGGAGGGAGGGAAGAAAGAGGAGCTGATACCAAGGTCTCAAATAAAAAGTAAATACTTATAAAATAATGATGGCAACATATGTACAAATAGGCTTGATACAATGGATGTATGGATTGATTTTAAGAGCTGTAAGAGCCCCAATAAAATGATCTTAAATTAAAAATAAGAATGAAAAAAAAATTGTTGCTTTAAGGTGCCCAGATGCTTGGGTTTGTCTTCTGTAATAGCTGGGGTTAATTATCTCAATTAAAACAAAAAAAAATTTAAAAGAGTAATGATCAGCATTTGAAAATTATCAAGAAAAATTCAGTTCTTAAGGTCTCAGAGAACAATTAAAAATGCATTGTTCAAAAAATTATTCATCCTCCCACTGTTAAGGGTGATGAATCACCTTGCTATCAGACAGACTATTGTAAAATTGATTATGGCAGATGGAATTAGGTTAATAATGTTATACCTGGTCATTTGATCTCTCTCTTGACCCATTTTAGTTTTTTTCTAGTTTTCAATTTTTTGCTATTTTTTCCCCTTGAAGTGGTCTTTTTCTTGGATTTATTTTAATATTGTCATTGCATTTTGATTTTAAAAATTTCTGTTTTGTTTTGTACATTTTCTAGTATATGAAGCACAAGATGGGTGAATCCATAGAGAACATAATTGGTGGAACGACATATCGAGGATACAAGGGTGGTGGGGGCCGAGGGGATGGGAGGTTGGAAGAAAATGAGGAGCAAATAATGAATACAGGAGGGAGAAGGATGTGCTAGGATTTATTGTGGCAATTTATATACAGTTCCTTAAAAATACCACCGAACTATGAAAGTATATGGTATATGATACCTCTTTCAATAAACTATTGGGAAAAATTATTTGTTGACATAGCATAGATTTCATGGATTTACCATAACAAAACACCACCAATTGTCAGTAGTTTCAGACAAAAGACATTGATTGTCTTGAAGTTCTGAATTCAGGGTGTTGGCAAGGCCATGTTGTCTCTGAAGCCTGGAGGCCAAGATCTCTTCTGTCTCTCCTGGTTTCTGATACCCTCAATATTCTTTGGCTTGAAAATACAGGATAACTCTATTCTTCCCAACAAGTTTCAAGTCATAGTGACTGACCATATAGAACAGGGGAGAGCTTTCCCCCAGGGTTTCCCAGGCAGCCATCTTCACAGAAGCCGACTGCTACCTCTCTCCCTGCAGAGTGGCTGACTCCAGCAGTGCACAGCCAAGGGCCGTGCCCAAGACACATGGGTGCTCCCTGTTCTGCTGTTCCTGAATATTTCCCCTCGTCTCTCCCTGTGTCTCTTCTCTATCATAAGGATACTGCTTCACGGGAATAGGACTTATTTTATTCCAGTGTGACCCAAAGTTAATGGAACAAAGTCATGTTCATAGGTGCTGGAGGTTAAGACTTTCTCCACTTTGATAGGATCAGGACCCACTGTCTTCTAGTATGACTTAATTTGATGGATTACATCTTGGAGGACCCTATTTGCAAATAAGGTCACAGTATTGGATGTTAGGACTTTAACATATCTCTTTTTGGGGGGGAAGGGGCACAGCTTAATTCATAGATCCATCTAATGAATCCTTGAACTTCACATTTCTACTAGGTAAAAAATCACTGCCAGCCTCGGGGGCTTTCTGAGATGACAGCTCTTTATGGGAGTAAATGTTCTCATCTTTTTCCATAGGAGAGCTGGTAGTTATGAACTTCTGACCTTGTACTTAGCAGCCTGATGCATACAAACCTATGCAACCAGGCCTATTGCCGTGTTTAACAAAAGCTTGAATGGAATCATGCTGTTGAATAACTGCTTAGATTCTGCCTGTTGTAACAGGCAGATTATTCAGAAGCACAGTGAAATGGTGCCTGTGAATGAGTATATGACCTTGAGACAGTGCTAATTCACAATTTAAGAAGCCCTGGTGGCATAGTAGGTTACACCTTGTACTGCTAGCCCTAGGCCCGTAGTTTGAACTCACCAGTGTTCCTCTGGAAAAAGATGAGGCTGTATTCTCCCTTCAAGATTTATGGTAAAAAGAAATTATAGTCTTAGAATATATAAATAAAAAAATAAACAAACAAAATTCACAATCATACAGTACATATCCTGGTGATATTATAGGACACAGTGCAACTGCTCCTTTGGGTTTCTTTGGATTGGCTAGAGAAACCAAACCAGCATAACACAAGGCCCCCAAATGGAATGCTATCATTTGAATTCTGTTTGCCCCCATCTGTGTTTAAATCCTAATCTCTTATCTGTGATTCTAATCCCACTTGGGAGTGGGTTGTTTTAGTTATGGTAATTAAACTTGAGTTATATAGGGCATACCTTGAGTCAATCTCTTTTGAGAGATAAGAAAGATAAACCAAACTGATTAGGGAGGAGTAGTCAGCAGCGATTGGGGAAGACAGGTGCCAAACCTCATGAAGCTCACGTGGGAGCAGCAGCTCAGGATGGACAGAGCTTTCCTCCAGAGCTGCCCGAGGGCAACGGCCATCCTCTCCGGCTGGCACCCTGCATTCAGGTGTGCAGCTCCCAATATGGGTGGAAGACAAGTTTCTGTTTGTGACAGACACTCAATTGTGGTGTTGCTGTTACAGATGTGCCGGATAACCTTGGCACCTAATCTTTTTATGGTTGTGTTTGGCACAGTTCCCTAGATTGCAAAGCTAACCCTGCGTTTGCACATTATGTATGTGAACAGTGTTATATGACCGTTGAAAATAGAGCGGCAAATTCTAAATCTAACTAATGTATTTTTGGAATCCATTATCTCAGTTTAATTGTGGTGAAAGGGCTTGCTTCTGCCAAATGTTGGGAATCAATTAGTTTATACTTTTGATTTGGTTTATCCTTGTGGGAAAATCTTCTGTTTTAGGGAAAAAGTTTCATTGCAAATAAATGTCTTTCATTGTGAAGAAGATTCTTTGTCTTTGGACTATTGTTTTTTTAAACAGTGATTTTTAAAATTGATACTACAACAATGATGACGATCATTGTAATAATAATTATACATCATTTTAAGTTCCTAGAGTTTAGCTTCTGTCCATTATATATTTTCCTCCCATAATCTTTTTTTAAAAAAACAACTTTATTGGCCTATGAGCCACATATCACACACAATTTAATAGTTTGGTCATTTCATCAAGAAGAGTTGTACAGTCATCACACAATCCGTTTCAGACCATTTTCTTCATTCTTGTAAATTAACTGCCATTGAATCAATGCTAACTGACAGTGGCCTCCTGTGGAAAGCCCCATCTTCCTCCCTGAAGTGGCTGGTGGTTTCGAACTGCTGGCCAGGCAGATCGCAGCCCAGCGTGTGTCCACTAGACCACCAGTGCTCCTCTCATTCTTGGACTCATCATTATAGCGCCCCATTTCCTCCCACATCCCCTCTCATGCCCGCAGGGAACATTAATCCAGTTATAATCTCTCCTGGATGTCATATACAGAAAACCAAACAAAATTAAAAAAATTAACAATGACAAAATAAAACGAAAACCTCAATTGAAAAGCAGAAAATATTAAAAACTAAAACAAATTTAAATAGATCATAAGGAAGATCAATTGATACCCCAACTGCATCTTTAACAATCCACTTTTCATTGCATTCTGCACGATAGCAAGGTAATTCAGAACCCTGGTTCCTGGTCAGAGGGGAGTCACCAGGGCTTCATCAGTGTGTATTTATTTCCCCTTAACTTTTTTTAAAAAAACTGAGACAGCTTTAAAATGGGTCAAAAGGTGATAATTTCATAAGCTACTACCTTTTGTCCTACGTCTTCCTTAGGGGACTTGACTGTGCTCTCTGTCTGAGAACAAGGTTTATCATAGAAGGGACATTAAGAACGCTCCGTGGCTGGGTGCAAATCAAGCAGTGGAAACGAATCAATCCAGGCTTTATTATTTGACTAAGTCCCCTGCCTCCTTTAGTGATTAGTTTCCAAGTTCTTCTTTTAGACAATGCCAGAGACTCTATAAACTTCTTAGCTGCTTCTCCATTTCACATTACAGTCAGTTTCCAGGTGGATTGCTGATTGTCCATGCTGAGATACATTAATTCACACCAGGACTGGTTGGGACTGATTCACTTATTCATACTAAACAAAGTTGTCCATGACCTCTTTCCAAAAGGTTGTTTCATTGGGAATGTAAACATTGAAGACAGCACCTCTGCCCTCCGAAAGCAGCCCAGCTCAAAGGGTACAGAACAAACACTCATAATGGCACGCTGTGATCGCTTCCCTGAGGTCTATCCACTGTCGTAGGAATAGAGTTAAACTGCTAGACCGTGACAGATACTTCTATAGAGACAAAACCTGTTGCCATCAAATTCCAAGTCATGGCGACTCTAGAGGACAGTGCAGAACTGCTTCAGAGGGCTCCCTAGGCTGTCATCTCTGTGGGAGCAGATTGCCACCTTTCTCCTGCACAGACACTGCTGGGTTCACAGCACCCACCTTTTGGCTGAATCGCAAGCATTCCACCACATACTGCAGCCTAGGGAACTTTATGGGGCAGATTGACTTGTCCTGCAGGATTGTGAGTTAGAATGGCTTTGATGGCCCATAGCAACCACCACCACCACCACCTCTAAAAGCACGTGTATAGGGAGTCCAGGCATCCCTTTAGGCCTGGAGCTGTAGGACGTTGCTTCTATTTAAGGCCGAAATGCCGAAAAGCGTCTGTTTTACACTGTACACTGTGCGTGGGACATTAGTAATTGGGAAGGTTGTCATATTTTATTCTTATCTCAATTTAAATTCCATAATGAAACCTAGTACATGGCCCCGTCTCTCAATGACATTTAGAATTACAAGCTTGAAGAAGCTAAGGGGGAGGTGACCCCTTAGTCTTTGGATTTTACCTGTGCCCTGCTTCTTTCTGCAGCCATGCAGTTGTCCCATGGTTCCTCTAATGCACCGTGGGACTCCTGCCAGAAATGGACTTCATCCCCTTGTAGAAAAAAATACGGTGTTCAAAACATATACGAGGGGCCTTCGAAAGTTCTTGGAAAGTTAAATGAAAAGATAGTGACATGTTCCCAGCGATTTTTAAAAATCCCCTCATGATTTCTGAATGTAAAGCCTGAATAAGTGTTGCACAGATGTGAGGAGAGTTATTTTCTATTTTTATACAATTTCATACCATCGGAAAGGGAATAGAACCCAGACGCAACATGTCGTGCTATGAGCTGAAAGGGCCCGTATTGGTTAGGGGACTGTGTACAAGATTTGCATATCGATACCACTGGACTTTCTTAAATCCTACAATCACATGTAAGGACAAATGCAGAGCAAGTTACATGAATTGTATTATTGTAAATGCTTTCAAATATGCCCAAACATGGAGTGAAAATCGGAGACGTGAGCAGCTAGTTAAATGGTTGCATGCATTTTTAAGGAGAAGAAGGCTCGCTTTCTTCTACAACAGGTAACGATCCTTCACAGGAGGACATTGTTATCTAAGCTGAGCTCCAAAGTTGGTCTGTGTCTTACAGTCTGACAGGAAGCCTTGTAGAACCTGATGCTAAACGAGGCTCTCAAGTAGCCCAATGGGATCATGCTCATTTTAGACACAATATTTTCTTATATTTAGAAGTGCTTCTCCTCCTCCTTTTCTTACCTCACTTCTGAGAGTGCGAAATCCCTTCTGCTTTCTCAGTCCTCCCTTATTAACCTAAAAGCAGTGGTAAGGCCCCAGGGAATCCGGAAGGGCTATTCATCTTCTAAGGGCAGCCAGTGCTATCACATCAAGGTCAGATAACTTTGGAAAGATCTCTGCTCATCAGAAACATGTTTGAACTGTCTGGCTTTTCAGAAGGAAAGGAGGCAAGCCAAAATACTTCAGTGTAAGTCAACCCAGAGAGGGAATCAAAGAGAGTGTCCTCCAACTTCTCAGTTGACGGCATCTTCAAACAGATCCTCTTTGAAGCCCAGGGAATCTTGGCATGCTTCCATAATATGTTCTGTCCATGACGAGCAGTCTTTGTTAACGACTGAAACAGAAACTTAACACGCACACCTCGACGGCCTCTTCCCCCTGTTTAACAAAGACCTCGTAACTGCAGCACACATTGCGTTAGTCAGTTCATCAGGCGGGGGCCATCCAGTTCGTCCTTCTTCATAAAAATCCCATGAACTAAAGAACGAAACCCTGCCTGGCTCTGCATCATCCCTCCACCAGCATTCACTATGTTAAAGTCCGTTGTTGAAACTACTGTGTCAGTCCCCCTCTTTGACTGTTCTTCTCTTTCACTGACCCTCCACTTGATCAAGCATGATGTCCTTGTCGAGGGTCTTGTCTCTCCTGATAGGATGGATGTCCAAACTACATGGGACAGAGTCTCATCATCGTCCTGTTTAATTTTTTGCCAATATCAAAGTCATTCAAAGGCTTCAATCCTTTCACGGTCCTCCTTACTTCTCTCAGATTTTTTCACGTTCGATTATAATACCATGTCATTTGGATCTGCTCTTTGAAATCTTCTGTTCAGCTCTTTGACTTCATTTCCCCCTCTGCTTTAGCTACTCTGTGTTCCAGGGCAAGCTTCAGTATATCTTCTGGCGTCCATTTTAGTCTTTTTGTTCTTTTTTGTATTTTTAATAAACTTTAATTAACTTTTTCATGTATAATATCCTTGACACCATCCCACAACTCATGATATTTGGTCATTAGAGGCTCCCTGGTGGTGCAGTGGTTACACGTTGGATTGTTAACCATAAGTTCAGCAGTTTAAAGTCCTTATCTTCTCCGTGGAACAAAGATGGGGCTTTCTACTCTTGTAAAAGAGTCATAATCTTGGAAACCCAAAGGGGCAGTTCTATCCTGTGTATAGAGTCATTATGTGTTAGAATTGACCCCAGGGGGTCTAAAGGCTTGGAGGTAAACAAGTGGCCATTTAGCTCAAAAGCAACAAAGCCCATATGGTAGAAGCACACCAGCCTGTGCAAACACGAGGTGTTGAAGGGATCAGGTATCAGGAATCATCAGAACAAAAAATCTTACCATAGTGAATGAGTACGGGGAGTGCGGAGTGGAGACCCAAAGCCCATTTGTAGGCCATTGGAGATCCCCTTGCAGAAGGGTTTCGGGGAGGAGACGAGCCAGACAGGGTGCGATGTAGCAATGATGAAAAATACAAATTTCCTCTAGTTCCTGAATGCTTACTCCTCCCCCCACTATCACGATCCCAATTCTACCTTGCAAGTCTGGCTAGACCAGAGGATGCACACTGGTACAGATAGGAACCAGAAACAGGAAATCCAGGGCGGATGATCCCTTCACACTCAGTTGTGTGAGTGGCGATACTGGGAAGGTAGAGGGAGGGTGAGTTTGAAAGGGGGGCCTGATTACAAGGATCTACATGTGACCTCCCCCCTGGGGACAGACAATAGAAAAGTGGGTGAAGGGAGATGTCGGACAGGGCAAGATAAGACAAAATAATAATTTATAAATTATCAAGGGTTCATGAGGGAGGGGGGAGTGAGGGAGGGAAGGGATAAAATGAGGACCTGATGCCAGGGGCTTAAGTGGAGAGCAAATGTTTTGAGAATGATGAGGGCAATGAATGTACAGATGTGCCTTACACAATTGATGTATGTATGGATTGTGATAAGAGTTGTATGAGCCCCTAATAAAATGATTTTTAAAAAAAGAATTGACCCCAGGGCAGCGAACGAGTGCTCCATGTGTCAAATCCATTCTTGAGATGGTCTCTACATCCAGGTGAAATATACTCAGTATATTATTTGGCGCGTGTGAATTTGTTTTGAGGCGCCCTGGTGGCATAATGGGTTATGCTTTGTGCTGGTAACTGCATGGTCAGCAATTTGAGCCCACCACTACACAGTAGGAGAAAAACGAGGCTTTCTACTCTCTTAAAGATTTACAGCTTAGGAAACCCAAAGGGGAAGTTCTACTCTGTGGTCTACTGGTTTCCTCTTTGTTAAGTTTCAACTTGAAATTGCATATTGTGGCAGTTGTATAATCTGTCAACTTGAGCAAACTGGTGGAGTCTAGTGTGTCAATCAGGTCATAGCCAATCATGCCTTGCTGTGGGCCTGATTTTCTCCCGAGGATTCTAGGAACTCCTGTCTTCTTCCCTGGAGGTGGGACACATACTCTCTCTGCTTTGTTTTCTTGTTGACAAGCTATATAGAGCTATGTTGATGGCAGCCAGTTCTCAGGAGCTTGAGGAGCCACATGTAGACCCACACTAGTGCTGAGATGCTTCCACCACCACTGGATCCACAAGACTTTATCCACTGCCTGTGATCTTCCTGCATTTGACATCATTGCATGTGTCACGTGAGTCTGAACAGGAATTTATAAACTGGGATAGGACATATGGGCTAATATTAGACTTATGGACTTGATCTGAACTGGGCAGGGTCTTTTTTCTTAATATACAATTATTTTTTTGATAAAGTTCTTTCTTACACATATATGAGCACCAATGAATGTATTTCTCTATTCCACCCTGGCCTTGTTCTGACTGATGATATTGAGCTTTTAATCCATCTTCTCTTCCCACAAAACTCAAACTCACTGCCACTCAGTCAATGCCAACCTGGAGTTCTTTATTCCTGTAAATAGTAAGCATTTCAAGAACTCACTGGGATAGTTCTACCCTGTCCTATAGGGTTGCTATGAGAATCTTTCCATAGCTATAGTTAACTTAATTCCTGTATATTCCATCTGGTGAGGTAAAATGTATATCATTGCAAAAAGTATTCTCAATGAAGTAATTTGTTTTGCAAAATTTTATCTCTGGAATTGTTTCTATCATCATTGCTGTACCATTCATCTCTGTGTTGGATTGTGGTGGCTTGGGATTTGCTGTGATGCATGAAGTTATGCCACCAGTATGTCAAATATTTGCAGGGGAACCTGTGGTTGACTGTCAATATTAGCAGGGGGACCCAGTGGAGCTTCAAGACTATGACAAATTGGTTATAAGCACTTGGTGATCTATTTCTAAAAAATATTAGCCAATACAGGTCTTACTTGCCAATAAAATAGCAGTGTAACATACTGTAAAACCAGATACTTTAAAAAAAATGTGTAGTTTGATTACTTCCGGAAACTGATTCATGCACATGTAAAATGCTATTACAGCCCCAAAGGTTAATGTGTGAGTTAATGAATTTCCTCCTTTACAGAGCACTCTTCTTCAAGCACAGCACGTCTGAATTGTTTATATAAAAAATGTCAGGGAAGCACTTACGGGAAAACAAAAGAATGAATTTAGAAGTGGAGAGGGAAGGAAAAAGAAATATGAGAGAGCAAAGCCAAGGGTTCTTTTGAGGAACCGATTGGCAGAGACACGTGTGGGTTCTACTTGATGAATGACAGCTTGTAAGATGCTGTTGATAGGGTACCAGTCTTTCAGAGGTACCAAAAAAAAAAAGAAAGATGCTGTTGACTAGGCTCTAATAGCAGCATGAGCCTTGCTGGATCCGGCTCCCTCTTCATTACGGTCTGTGTGTTTGAGTTTATTGTTGTGGTCGTTCTTTTTTTTGCTGTTGGGGTAATTCTATTGCTCTATCCCATTAGAAATTCCCCTCACGTTCACTTTACCGAATGGGAAAATTTCTCCACTTCCTTTCACTGGTCAACCATGGTGTCCTTCTCCAGCCACTGGTACCTCCTAATGGTGAGTCTGATAGTTCAGACAGGAGTCTGAGTATCACAGGCTTTCCCTTTGCTAGTTTCTAGAAGTACATTGCTAGGCATGTCTTCCTAGGATATTTTAATCTGAAATCGATCCACATGTGGTAACCCTGCTGTTATTTGAGATACAGATGGCATAATAACACATAATAATATGCATATATATTATCTCCACAGAAATCTACACGTACAAACACACATGCTTGTGTATGTTTTGGGAGATATAAATGGAAGAGGTTTTAGAAATCTGTGCATTTAAAAATATAATTCCTTCACTTACTTTTAATTATTTTAAAATATTATCCTGTGGTTTCCGGAACCAGGCAGTAGTAGTCTCATGCTTTCTTTGAATGATTGATTACCTTTTGTTCCATGTACAGGTTCCTCATGAACACAATGATGTATTCTGGAATCTCCATTCTTTGCAATGTTATCCATAGTTTGGTTTAAAATCAGGAAAGTTATCCATCAGAGCTGTAGCCTTATACCATACTTACTCCATCTCTTTGTCGAGCAAGTAATCTGAGAAATTAGGCTATAATGAAGAACACAGAATTAGGATTGGAGGAAGGCTTATTAACAACCTGTGATATGCAGGTGACACGACCTTGACTGCTGCAAATTAAGAGGACTTGGAGCCCTTGCTAATGAAAATCAAAGATTGTGGATCTCAGTATGAATTACAACTCAATGTAAAGAACACCAAAATCCTTACCTGGACCAACCAGGAACAGGATAAATGGAGAAAAGATTAAAGTTGCAAATAATTTCATCTTGGTTAAATCTACAATGAATGCTGCTCATAGCAGCACCAGTCAAGAAATCAAATGATATACTGCAGTGGGAAAATCTGCTTCACAAGACCTCTTTGACGGGTTGCAGAGAAAGGATGTCACTTTGGGGACTAAGGTGCACCTGACCCAAGTCATAGTTTTTTCCATCACCTCATCTGCGTGCGAGCATTGGACAATGAATAAGGAAGGTTGAAGTAGGACCCTGCAGTTGACTAACGGTGCTGTGCTGGTGGAGAGTATGGAGAACACTGAATTTCCAGAAGAACAAACCCGTCTGTTTGGGAAGAAGTACAGATGTTGAGACTTTGGACATGTTGTCAGGAGAGACCAGTTTCTGGGCGAGGGCATCATGTTTGGTAAAGTAGATGGTCAGTGAACAAAGGAAGATCCTCAGGGAGATATGTTGACATGGTGGCTGCAACGAGGGGCTCAAACGTAACAAAGATTGTGAGGCCACTGCAGGACCAGGCAATGTTTCCTTCTGCTTTACAGAGGGCCACTATGAATAGGACCAGATTAATGCAGCTCTAGTTTCTTGACCCACAGTGATAGCACTACAAATAAGTACAGTTTTATCAACCTGAGTCATATGCTGTTGTTGACTTTCATAAATCAGAGACAGCCAAATATTGCCAATTTTTTTCCTGGCTCAACCTACTTTGTCAGATTTGGATTTGGGCAACTTCTATGTAGAGATTGGTGTAAGTGTTTTAGGCCAAGGAAGCAGCATGAAGAAAGGTCCTGTCTGATTGAATCTTAGCCTCCTGATTGGTACAAGGTTACCTGGGAGAGGTGGGCCCATGAGGTACCATTAATGACACAACATGGTGATAACCAGTGCAGTTGTTTCCCGGTGACATCTCATCAGGTCCAGGTGTCATTTCTGGGCTAGACTGGGACTCCATTGAACAGGTTCAGAGCTCATTGGAGTAGGTGCTGCCAAAATAGAGTCAGAAGTAGGAGGGTGATGGAGGGAGAGTTTGAGGGAGGAGGAGAGCCAGGTAACTTTAGTAGCTCTGCCTCCAGCATGAGAAGCCCTGTTGGGGTAGTGGTTATGTGTTGAACTGCTGCCCTTAGGGTCAGCAGTTCAAAACCATTAGCCAGTCTGCTGGAGAAAGCTGAGGCTTTCTTCTCAAACAAACAAACACCAACCTACAATCATCATAGTGACCTTAGAGAACAGGAGAGAGCTGTCCCTGTGGTTTTCTGAGACAGTAAGTATGGGAGTAGAAAGCCCCATCTTTATCCCACTGAGCCACAGGGAGTTTCAAATTGTGACTTTGTGGTTAGCAGCCCTCCCCCATTGATACCACTGTGCTAATGAGGAAATGTTGTTTTAGCCGGATACCTGGGAAATTACACAGCGGAGACAGAAATGGAGGGGTTCCCCCCCGCCTGGTTCCATGCTCCACACTTTTAATCTCCATACCATAGTACCCACACCTGCCCCCAAAACCCCCTTCTCCAGCACCCAAATTGTCAGCCTGTACTCTCATGCGTTTGTTTTCCCCACTAAGTAATATGTTTATTTTGCCATTGTGAGGTGCTGTTGAGTTGGTTCTGACTCAGTGATCCTGTGAACAACAGCACAAAACACTGCCCAGTCTTGGGCCGTCCTCACAATTGCTAAGTTTGTGCCCATTGTTGTAGCCACTGTGCCCATCTCTCTCATTGAAGGCCATCCTCTTTTCACTGGCCTTTCTCAAGCATGGCGTCCTTCTGCAGGGATTGGCTCCTCCCGAAGATAAGTCCAACGTGTGAGTTCACAGCAGGCAGGAGTGTCTGCATCCCTGGTTCCTAGCAGAGCATCCATTCATTGCATTGCTCAGAAAATACTTATTGTGAATTTGGAACAAAGATTTATCATAAGGGACTTGAAAACTCTATAGTGCTTTATAGACATTGCTGTTAGGTAGAAATACACATGATCCTCCTATGTTGCTTATAAGCAAATAGGGATTGTTATATCTAATGATCCCACCTGCTCTAAGGTAATGACCTTTAAAACCAGTATGACAATTAATTATTTGATATAATTTTTTTTGGCAACCAGGAGTGAGAGAATATTTCCAGGAGTAAATAAAAATGCATTTCTTTCCTTCACAGTTGTAGAAAGAGGTAGCAATCGCAGACAATTTTCTATATCGGATTAAGGTCAGCAATGCTTAAACTGGGAAAGGGAAGTAGTCCTCGTGTCACACGCTTTCTATTTCTGACCGATCGACACGGCTGTTTGCAGCCCTTGAGAAAGACTCCGCGGCTCCTGTCGGGCCCTGTAAGAGGTTTCATGATTCAGCGGCGATGTCTGCTGCAGATGCAGGATAAGGGTGGGCAATGTGAGTGCCACCTCCCGCTCCAACCTGCTTGCTGTGACTGTATTGCTGTTGTGAATTAGCTGGCTTTGCTGGAGGGAGAACGCAGAAGTGAAGATTCTATCTGGAAGGGAGCTGGAATGAATGTCTTGAATCCCATGGGGAGGCTTTTAACTAGTGGCTCCTGTGGACAGCTTGGCTAGGCAAGGAAAACCAGCTCCCAGGGCCCAGATCTGAAGCCCATATTTGGGTGAGCACACAGTAGGCACAGATTCGGAATCTCCCTACTTCTGGTCACAGAAACAATATAGAACAAGAGAAATGAAAACACATACACAGACATTTCCTAGTAAAACCAGAAGACTCAAACTTTCAAACTTCAAAATGCATCAAAGGGTGGACAAATGCAACCTGGATGATCAAATGGCCTTACTGTTTAGTGTAATTGGTAGTGCAGTGATGGTGATGGTAGTGGTGGCGTGGTGATGGTAGTGGTGGCGTGGTGATGGTAGTGGTGGCGTGGTGATGGTAGTGGTGGCGTGTAGGTAGTAGTGGTGATGGTGCAGGTGGTGATGGAGGTGGTGGTGGAGGTGGTGGAGGTGGTGATGATGGAGGTGGTGGACACAGTGGAGATGGTGGAGGTGGTGGTGGAGGTGGTGGAGGCGGTGGAGGTGGTGGAGGTGGTGGTGATAGAGGTAGTGACATAGTGGAGATGGTGGAGGTGGTGGTGGTGATAGAGGTGGTGATGGTGTGGTGGTGGTGGTGGTGGTGGAGGTGCTGGAGGCGGTGGAGGTGGTGGAGGTGGTGGTGATAGAGGTAGTGGACATAGTGGAGATGGTGGAGGTGGTGGTGGTGGTGGTGGTGTGATAGAGGTGGTGATGGTGTGGTGGAGGTGGTAGAGGTGGAGGTGGAGGTGGTGAAGGTGATAGAGGTAGTGGATATAGTGGAGATGGTGGTGGTGGTGGTGATAGAGGTGGTGATGGTGGTGTGGTGGAGGTGGTGGTGGTGGTGGTGGAGGTGATGGAGGTGGTGGAGGTGGTGGTGATAGAGGTAGTGGACATAGTGGAGATGGTGGAGGTGGAGGTGGTGGAGGTGGTGGTGATAGAGGTAGTGGACATAGTGGAAATGGTGGAGGTGGTAGTGGTGGTGGTGGAGGTGGTGGTGGTGGTGGTGGTAGAGGTGGCGGTGATGGAGGTGGTGGTGGTGGAGGTGGTGGTGGTGGTGGTGGAGGTGGAGGTGGTGGTGGTGGTGATGGAAGTGGTGGTGGTGGTGGTGGAGGTATAGGTGGTGGCGGTGGTGGTGTAGGTGGTGTAGGTGGTGTCAGTGGTGGTGTAGGTGGTGGTAGTGGTGGTAGTGGTGGTGGTGGAGGTGGTGGTGGTGTGGTGGTGGTGGTGGTGGTGGTGGAGGTGGCGGTGATGGAGGTGGTGGTGGTGGAGGTGGAGGTGGTGGTGGTGGTGATGGAGGTGGTGGTGGTGGTGGTGGAGGTGGTGGTGGTGGTGGTGGTGGTGGAGGTGGTGGAGGTGGTGGTGGTGGAGGTGGAGGTGGTGGTGGTGGTGATGGAAGTGGTGGTGGTGGTGGTGGAGGTATAGGTGGTGGCGGTGGTGGTGTAGGTGTAGGTGGTGGTAGTGGTGGTGGAGGTGGTGGTGGTGGTGGAGGTGGTGGAGGTGGTGGAGGTGGTAGAGGTGGTGGAGGTGGTGGAGGTGGTAGAGGTGTAGGTGTAGGTGGTGGTGGTGTAGGTGTAGGTGGTGGCAGTGGTGCTGGTAGCGGTAGTGTAGGTGGTGGTGGTGGTGTAGGTGTAGGTGGTGGTGGTGTAGGTGTAGGTGTAGGTGTAGGTGGTGGCAGTGGTGGTGGTGGTGGTGGAGGTGGAGG
This sequence comes from Tenrec ecaudatus, assembly GCF_050624435.1. Classification (NCBI taxonomy): domain Eukaryota; kingdom Metazoa; phylum Chordata; class Mammalia; order Afrosoricida; family Tenrecidae; genus Tenrec; species Tenrec ecaudatus. The sequence goes on from NC_134536.1 coordinate 22,651,696, forward strand.
TGGCCGTGATGGAGGTGGTGGTGGTGGAGGTGGAGGTGGCGGTGGAGGTGGTGGTGGTGGTGGAGGTGGCGGTGGAGGTGGCGGTGGAGGTGTAGGTGGTGGTGGTGTAGGTGTAGGTGGTGGTGTAGGTGTAGGTGGTGGCGGTGGTGGTGGTGGTGGTGGTGTAGGTGGTGGTGGTGGCAGTGGTGCTGGTAGCGGTAGTGTAGGTGGTGGTGGTGGTGTAGATGTAGGTGGTGGTGGTGTAGGTGAGAGAGATTGCTCCAGCTTTCTGCAGAGATTTATAATTGTATTCATCTTCTTCCCCGGGCCCTGGGGGTTTTGCTTTCTCTCCTCCTGTCCCCGTGGACCAAGCAGCTAAAGAAACAGACTCAAGGTCTCCATGGTTTCACAGGACTCTGCACGGCAAGAGGCACCTTTGATGTTTGCCTACTAGGCTTACTGTTTGACCTACTTTTAAAATTTTATTTTAATAAATCACTTTATTGGGGGCTCGTGCAACTCTTTTCACAATCTATCCCTCCATCCAATTTGGCAAGCACATTTGTACATTTGTTGCCATCATCACTTTCAAAACATTTGCTTTCTACTTGAGCCCTTGGTATCAGATCCTCATTTCCCCCCTCCCTTCCATTCTCCCCTCCCTCCCTCTCTCTCTCCCTCTCTCCCTCATGAACCCTTGATAATTTATAGATTATTATGATTTTTTTATGTCTTACACTGACTGATGTCTCACTTTACCCACTTTTCTGTTGTCTATCCCCCTTGGAGAGGGCTATAGGTAGATCATTGTGATTGGTTCCCCCTTTCTCCCCCCCACCTTCCCCGTATCCTCTTGGTATGGCTACTCTCAGGGGATTCCCTGTGTTTCTAGCTCCTATCTGTACCCATGTACATGCTCTGGTCTAGCCAGATATGTAAGGTAGAGTTGGCGTCAGAATAGTGGGTGGGGAGGAAACATTAAAGAACTAGAGGAAAGTTGCATGTTTCATTGGTGTGAGACTGCACCCTGACTGGATCGTCTCCTCCCCACCACCCTTCTGGCCCCACAGTCTAATTTTGGTATTCCCTGGGGCTTCATTGCTCTGCTCCCCTTGGTGTTCTGTTGCACGCCCTTAGTGTTTCGCCTTGGTGTGGTGGGGTCAGATGCGGCATGATTCCTACACGTGTCTCCAGTATTGTCCCTTGTAGCGGTCTGGGTCAGTGAGGGACGTCGTTGTTTGTCCTACTTTTAAAAGGTCTCTGGATGTCTTATTTTCCTTCCAGCTCAGCAGTGCATTTAAAGTAAGTCCTGTGGAAATGTTTCATCTGTCCAATCAGAAAAGTCATCTGCATTTTATAACCTATTATACTGTTGAAAGCAGAAATCAAAATCAGGTTCCTTCACATCCTTTCTGATTCAGATTCCCGCTGAAGACAGTTGGCATGGAGCTATGGAATTCATTCATTCCCTCATAAAACCGTAAGCAGGGGAGTCGATGGAGTCTACTTCCCGGCCTTTCTGGGCTGGGGGTTGAAAGTCAATAATCCATATACTACTGGACGAGCTTTCTCTTGCACTGGACTTGCAATACGAGCATACAGGAGAATTCACATTAGGCAAGGCTGGAGGGCAATAGGCGCCTTTTCTGTGTCTACCAGCTGTCCTATGAATGCTTTAGGTCCAGTCAGAGGGACAATAGAAACTGTTGAAGTGTGGGGTGCCAGAGGTGGCCGCAGAGAAACAGACCCACATGGCTGTGAAAAGCCTCCTACCCTACTGTGCTTTGTACACAGACTCTCTTTCAGGGCCGAGGACTCTAGGACCACAGATTCGTGCCAGGAAAGCCATGCTGCACTTCCTTCACAAGGGCATCTGGGACGCCCGAGGCCGACCCACGTTCCCTTAGCGACTTTCCTGTGTACAACTCTGTTACCATAACGGATGGACTTCTATCATCTGATCCATGGCGATATATTGTAAAACCAGTACTTATCATGCTAGATTCTTTTAATGAGGAATCATGAAGAAGGACAATTTATTGTCAGTGAATACGAGGTAAACTATTTCCTTGCTCTGCTCTCCCAGGTCTGTTCTGCCTCGATAGCCTGTCTTTGTTTAAGTGGTTCAGCAATGGCTTCTTGAATAACATGGCAATGTTTGTAGGATGAATAACGGTGTGGAGAAGGTAAATATGTGTGATCAATACCCCGGTGATTCTCTTTGGGGTGGGGAGCTGAGCCCCTCCAAGTGAAGACCCAGCCTTTTGATTTCCTGAGTAGAACAAGGCTTATGAGGGTGAGAGTTGAGCTTGGTTCTTACAAAATAAAAGGAATTTTTACAAGTAGCAGAATCAGGGAGACGTACTTATGGAGAAAGAAGAAGAATCCATGGGGAACTCAAGCCACATTTCTGGTGGCTGTTGCTATACTGTAAATCCTCTTTCTTACCTTTCTATGGCATAGTCAGTCAAATACTCACTTATTATTAATGTATTCTGGAATTGGACCTAGTGAAGTTCTCTTCAAGGGTGCTGTGAGTTGAATAGAGGAGCGGTTCCCAGGGAGCTGACCACACTCCAAACTCCCTGCCATCAAATCAATGTGATTCATACGGACCCCACCTTCTGGGTTTCCAAAACTGTAACTATGTTATGTATGGGAGTAGGAAGCCAGTCTGTCCCCTGAGGAGCTGCTGGTAGTTTCGAACTGCTGATCATCTGGATCAAAGCCCAGGTCATAACCACTATACCCCCAGCCTTCAGCTACACAAGGAGGGAAAATCATCACGATTAGTATCAGCTGCCTAGGGCAGATTCCTAAGAGGCTAAGAACTGCCCTTATCCTCTAAATTTCCTTACCAATTCAGATACCAACGGTTCCTCCCAGGGCACGCTCTACTTTTCTGCAGGGTTTTCTGTTTCATTGCTAAGGCCACACAGCACTCACCGACGATGCCCGTGAAGTTGACAGGCTACAATTCAAATGAGAAGTGTTGAGGATACAGCAGTTTAGTTAAAACAGATTCTTCTCTACTGTGCTCAGATAGGTGTCTCTCTGCCTTCAGCCACTTGACCTGCTCTCTGTCCTGCTGGGGAATGTTACAGCAATGTTACAAAACTCTTCAGGGCTGCAAATGAATGCCCAAAGGGCATGCCACTCCACAACAAGCCTGAACACCAAGGCACTCCGCTCCACGCAGCAGCAAACCAAGGTCCTCCAATGAAATGACTAGGCCACTCCACGTGCCAACCTGCTGCCCATAGGCACTCAGTGAGTGGGGAAGTCCACCCTGCCCTCTCATGCTCCGACTTCCCTTTCTGCTGTTGCTGCTTGCATCATTTGCATACTCTCCTGTCAACTTGAGTAAAGGGGTGGAGTCTAGCTTGTCAATCAGGTAGCAGCTTGATGACCTCAACTGGAGGTGCTACGAGATAGTTTACCAAGTCTCTCTGCCTTCCCTTTCTTGAATGAGACACTCAGAGAGCTGGAGAGAGACACATGGAGACCCCCGAGCCAGAGTTAAGATGCTTCCCCTGCCACCGGATCCACTGGTCTGTGATCTTCCTGCATTCGGCATGATTGCGTGAGGTGCGTGAGTCTGAAGAGGAATTTATGGGCTAGTATTGGACATATGTGCTAAATTGGACTTAGGGACTTGACCGGGACTGCGCTGGGGCGTTTTCTCAATATACAATTGCTCTTGTATATGAAGCTCTCATTTCCATGTTTCTCTAGTCTACCCACACTGCCCCTGGTATCAAAGCTGGATCCTGGATCAAGGAAATTCAGAGGTGTCAGTATCTCGGGGTCAAAGTATAACAATCCACTCCTGGCTATTCATTTTTGCAGATTGTGAAATCCCCTTCTACTAAAATTTTCTAAAATGGCCCGTTCTATATCAGTACAATTACACTTACAATTAGCCCAGTTAACAAGCACTCACAGCTGAATCATATCATCTAATCAATTGCTTCCCCTTCTTATGGAGCCCCATCAGGAAAATAAAGGTCACATGGTGGGAGTAACAAAAGCTTCTTTGTTTTTTTTGAGATGAATAAGTCCTTCTCAATTTTACTTTCCCTCCTCTTTTTAAAAAGCCCAAGCCTCAGACGGCTATTTAGGCTTGAGGGACCAGGAATGTGGAGGATTTTTTTAAACAAACATGCTATGTATATTTATACAGTCCACCTTAAGAAACAAAATCAACAATAGTATCTTGTTAAATACTCCATATGCCGGTATGTGGTCCTTTCTACCCCTCCCCCCAGCAGTAATCCATCCTTTCCCTGTCCCTGTCCCCAGACTCCTCATGGTCCTCAAAGCCTTGTCTATTGGTATGTAAACCACATTGCTTATTTTCGTTACAATAGTGTTGTTCTTAAATATCTATTTTTGTAAGATTGGCTGAGTTTGCTAAGCATAGTGTTCTCTTGCTTTGTCTGCGCCTTTTAGCATTTACAAGAGTTGCTATTGTTTTTATTGATGAGTAATATCCATAGTAGGAATGTACCAGAGCTTGTTTATCCATGTCTCTGTAGGTGGAGTGTTTGGTTGTTTCCATGTTTTTGCTATTGTGGAGATTGTGGCACTAAGCATAGGAGTGCATATGCCTATTCAGGTTATAGATTTCTTTTGGGGTATAAGCCTGGTCTAGAGATTGCTGGATCATAAGGTCCTTGTGTTTGCATTTGTTTAAGGAAGTGCCCCACTGATTTCCATTGTGGTTGTACCATTCTTCGGTTCCACCAGCATTCTTATTCATCGGCATCCTCTCCAGAATTAATTATTTCTGTTTTATTGAATTTTGCCAAAAGTGTGGGTATGAGGTGATATCTCATTGTTGTTTTAATTTGCATTTCTTATTGCTAATGATCTCAAACATTTCTCTATATGGTTGTTGGCCACCTGGATGCAGTATTTGATAAATTGTCTATTGGTGTCATGTGTCCATTGTTGATCGGGTTACTTGTATATTTCTTATTAAAATGTTATAGTTTTCTATAGAGTTTGGAGATTATCCCTTTATCTGATATACTATTACTGGATGTGTTTTCCTATCTTTGGGTTCTTTGTTGACTCTTTGAATGAAGTATTTTGATATGCATAAATGTCATATTTTTTGTGAGTCTCAGCTCTTTATTTTGTCTTTGATAGTGTGGATATTTTTCATTATGCTTTGTTGGTCCCTGTTTTTTCATAGATGGTCTTTATAATTGTATGGTTTATAGTTAGGTCTTTGATCCATCTTGAGTTCATTTTTTGTATATGGTGTGAGCCACGGGTCTTAATTTATTCTTTTGCAGGTGAAGATTCAGTTTTTCCAGCACCATTGGTTTAAAAGGCTCTCTAGTCCCGTTTAATGTGTTTTCATGTCTGTAGGCACTTGATTGTATTTCTGAGTTTTCAATTTTTATCCATTTATCTTTATCTCTATCATTGTAGCATTACCACACTGTTTAGTTCTAAGTAATTCTAATAGATCGTGACCTGTTATTTCACTCGCATCTGCCTGCCAACCCCTGCCAAACTGAACGTGATGAAACCTAATAATAACAGCTAACAAGTAACAAAATATACTGGTGTGATTTTCTAAGTTTTAAATTCTATAATATTTTGATGTCTAGAGTAAATATGGCCCAATAAAGAGAAAAGTAGGAAAAATATGTTGCATGTTGGACTGCTAATTTTAAGGTCAACAGTTAAAATTTAGTAGCTGCTATTCAAGAGAAAGATGAGGCTTTCTGCTCCTGTAAAGATTTACAGCCTCAGAAACTCACAGGGGCAGTTCTACTCTATCGTTCAGGTTCACTGTGAGTTGGAATAGACTCAGTGACAGTGAGTGAGTTTGTTTGTATATCTATGAAGGACGTGATCTAGAAAGTTGATAAAACCATAAAATCAATATAACTAGCATGTTAATATCCAAAAGCTGCCGGGACTATATTCTTTTAAGCCAAAGCAAAGAAACTACCTCAACCTAACAACAGCCAACCTCACCACCACCACCGCAATAAAACAAAAAGCCAAACTTTGATAGGGAGAGACTTTATTCAGAAAGATAACATTAGGTCAACACCCATTTTAAGAGTTAGGGACTACTCTGCACACTTGGGGACACCATGCATCAGAAGCAATCAACTTGATGGTAATTAACCAAATCAAACTCACTGCCATTGAAAGAATTCCAACTCATAGCAACCCTAATGGACAGGGGTAGCCCACAGAAGCACTGTGGCAGAACACTGACATTTCACACCAAAGCATTTTGTAATTCCCAAAACACAATAAAAGTGAGTCAGGGCAAGGATGGGAAGAGTGACAACATCCGACAGTAAATCTGATGTTTTACATGGAAGTCACCTTACTCCCTGGGGAGCCCTGGAAGATGGCTCATGTTTTGACTCAGGGTAAGGGTGAGCCCAAAGCTCCAGAACTTAGGGGAAGGAGAGACACTTTACCAAAGGTTGGTCAACAAGAGGTTTGTTCCCGATTGTTCAGTGGGGACAACCAGGCCAGTTATCCCTTTATGAAACACCCACTGTCATCGAGTTGATTCAAACTCACAGTGACCCTGTACAAGATTTCTGAGGCCACACATCTTTGTGGGAGCAAACAGTTTGTCTCATCTATCCCTAGCAGAGCAGCTGGTGGGTTTGAACCATCAATGTGGTGGTTACAGTTTACCATCTAACCCACAGCACCTTGCACTAATTTTTATGAGAGAAGGGATGGGGATTTGGAAGCTCTGTACCTGATCTTGTCCCCCTGTGAGAGTAGGCAGGGCTAAATCATATAAGCAAGGGCATTGGGAAGTGTTAGTTATTTTTGGCAGTGTGGCCAACTGAGTCCCAGGAAAAGGTGATCAGGAGAACACATGTCAACCTCTGCGTGCTGCTCGGGCCTGGTGACCAGCAGAGCTGGGAGGGCTGTTGGAAGGGAAGAAGGCTGACTCGTCTGATCAAGACCCTGGAGAGGGTTTCAAAACACACCCGTTTGAATATTTGTTGAGTTCTTATCATCCCCACTTCCCTCAAATCTTAAAAAATTCCTTCCTATGTAAAAACAATTCCTTCTTTGGATCATCATAAAATGCAGGTTTGGCTTCTTTCTAATTCTGATGGTGCTAAAGCTCATTCACTGCCTCCGGGCACCTCATTTAATAATTCGGAGCTTCTGCACTTTTGTATGAAAAATGAGGTTTTCATGGATGACCTCCACCAAGATTTTTAAAAACAAGAGCCTATGTGCTTCATTTCATGACTTGGCAGTTGGCACTAACCTGGTCCTATTGATTTTGTAATAATATTTTTGTTAGTGTAGACACCTCTTGAGATACATTGGTCGTTCTTTGAACTGTTAATAATGTATTTTGAATATATTGATTACTATATTCCTTTTCCAGACTGAAAGAGAACACATTTTTTGTTGCCATTCTGTTTATATTTTTCCATGGCTCTATTTTTCTTCCTTTTATTCCCATAAATTTAATGTAGCAATGTAAATGATTCCATCTTATGAAAAATGCACACATGATAAAAACACAAATTTTAAAATCAGGCAATTAAACCAACAAAGAAAATAAAGCAAAATATCAGATAAAACTTCTCAAGTAATATTTTAATGGTCCAGAGGGGTCTAGACAGGAACCCTAGTTTAAATTACCCACAAAATGACATCAGGCAGAGATGATCTAACTGGCTCTGTGAGGTGTTTCATTTCCTAGCTACATTGACCTTTAAGTAATCTTTTTTTTTTTTTAATGTTTCAGCAGTTGACTTTGTTGTTTCACAATTTCTCCTTCTCCTGCCACCTCTGTGTCAGTTAGTCATACTGTGATCACTTGTTTGTTGCTGTGATGTCAGAAGCTGTTCTGTCACTGGTGTGGTGCTTCCGATACCAGTAGGACCACCTAGTGAGCGCATGTTTCTGGAGACCCCCTAGACTCAGAAAGATTAGCGACAAAAGTATAGTTATTGACTCCTGAAAATTAGCCAATGAAAACCTTATGGCGCACAATGGAATATGGTTTTGATACTGCTGGAAATTTGCTCTTGAATGTAGATTAGCTGAAGAGAGTGGAATACATGATGGGATTCTATATGCATGTTCTCATTGATTTTTTAATGACATGTCTTCGTATCGGGCTTGCTGCTACCTTTGTGAATGAGCATGATTGAAAATTTTGCCCTCGCTCTCCAACCCTCATTGTTAGTGTTCAGTCACTTGTGTTTTTTAGCCATACAGGTCAACAATTCATGTCTTTTGGTCTAAAAATTTATCCCATACATGCATACGTCCTTTGTCTAAACAGTATTTGAAGTTCTATGACATTGACTAAATTAAAGAAACCATCAATAACATAAGGAATACTGCCGGCGTAGTGGGTCCGCGTTGAGCTGCGGCCCAAAGATCATCGATTGGAACCACCAGCTGTTCCTTGGGAGAATTCCTATAAAGTTACAGCCTTAGAATCCCACAGGGAAGTTCTATCCTGTCATACAGAGTCAAAGGGTCAATATGAATCAGAATTGACTTGACAGCAGTAAATGTGCATATGTGATAAATAGAATGACTGTATTCCCCATGTGAACGACTAATAATATTCCCCAATAAAAGTATAATGATGTCTCTAAAGTGGACCAGGGACACATTTAAACCATAGACATATGAATGGATTTTGAGCTCGTTCTTATGGTGGGGTCCTACTAGATACTTACCCTCACGAAGAGATCACGGAAGATATAGGTACTATAGTAGAGAGTGGTGAAGAAATCAAATGGTGCTAAGCTGTCAGAAAAATAATGTCTGGAGTCTTGTCTTTAAACAAGCAGTCCTCTAAGTGAAGTGGCAGCTCAGTCTACATGGAAGAAGCACACTGGTCTGCGTGATCCAAGGATTGCAAACAAGGTGGGAGGAAGTAATGGGATGAGAGGATAAATTCTGAGCCCCCAGTTGGCAGAAGGCGATGGTGGACAGTGACAGCCAAAAATTCATTTACAGGGTACCCACTTGGAATAAACGTCAGGAGAATTCCCTCTGACCATTGACCATGGATGTGAGGAGACTTGTAACCATAATACACCAGAAAGGAAACTAATGTAGACATTGTTCTGTTAAAATTTAACAACTTATCATTTGTTCTTTTAAAATTTGTCCTAGTGTTTTATTATTTTCTGTTATCTTTTCAATTAAGGGTCTTCAATATTTTATTTTATTGTTGGGCTTTTGTTTTATGGTTTGCTGTTCATTTTTGTGTTTTTCTTTATATTGCACAATAGATAAATCTGTAGACAATAACTGAATTGGTAGTGTCCTGAGGTTATCCCAGGGGAAGTTAGGGAAAATGAGGAGCTAATAATAATGAGTTAAAAAAGGAAGGAAGTGTTCTAAAATTTATTGTGGTGATGATTGCACAATTTCTTTTAACATGTTTAAACTATTGAATTCTGTATGTGAATTATATTCAATAAAACTATTGATATTAAAAAAATAGAGCTGGACAGAAAATTCCAAAAGGGAGCTTGAGAAGACAAAACAGGATTACAACGACAGGTGCCAAGACCCGGAGTTGGCGAACCAAAAGAGAAGACACCCAGTGTGACAATTGGATTTCACTTCGAACCCAGCCTAATATCCTCAGCATATCTCAAGCTGGAGAAACTTGAGAGAAATCCCAAAGCTGCAGTGTTGAAGGACTCCCTGGGAAAATGGTTTGAACGATGCAGGAAGCATCAAAAGATGAAGGAATGCAGAGTCACTGACCAAAAGAAATTGATGGACTTCCAGTGGTTTTTAAAGGTAGCATGTGATGGAGAGCCAGTGGTACTGAAGGGAGAAGTCCCGGCTGCACTGCAGACATTGGCCCCAACAGGAGATGGGGAACCAAAAACTGTTGCGAAATCAGGAGGGGCAGCAGACCAGCTCCTCCCAGTTGCAGGCAGGACAGCGTAAGTGGGGAAGGGATCATATTTTGGGTCTCTATCTTGCTGCAGATTAGGAAAGCGTACACGATGCGTTCAGGCTCTCCCTACAAAGTGAGGGAGGTGGCAGGCTGGGCTGTGCGTGGTACTCACAACCATGTAACCCTTGTACCCCACTTTCCATGAAGGGGACACCCAGGTAAAGGAGGCTGCCCTTTCCTAGGCCAGCTTGCGAAGTGGTAGTAATCCATTTCAAACACAATCTGCCTGGTCGTTTGCTTTTTCTTTTTTAAAGAAAACAATAGTTTTATTGACATATCATTCACATATCATACAATTCAATAATTCAATCATATTTTAAAAGTTGTACAATCATCACTACAATTAGTTCTAGAACTTTTTCCTCCTTTTTTTTTTTGAATCATTTTATTAGGGGCTTGGCCTGGTCGTTTTCAAAGGCCGTGGAGACTCACAAAAAGGAATTGATTTCGAGTTTCCACAGTAAACTATAGCCTTCCACAAACCAAGTGCTCTCTCTGAGGCAGGATGTGAACTATGAATACAGGGACAGGGAATGATCTGTCTGTGCTTGTGCTATCTTAAAGTAGTCTGTGTTGCCATTTAGGGGTGGAGCCTGGGGCAGTAGGGCCAAGTCTGGATACACTTGGTAGTGGACCTCGGTGGTGCACTGTGTCTGCAGCTCTGTACCGCGGGCGCTGCAACTGGGCTGAGCAAGTGAAACCTGAAATAAGATGGAAGCGTAACCAGCTCCCCTCAGGAGCCTGGTTCATGGCTGGTACAGAATGTCCTAGTCCGTGGAAGAAGAGACATGGGTTTTTGTTGTTTTGTTTTGCTGTGATCCTTTCTTTATTTACTTGGACTACTGTAACATAATACCACAAAGTATGTGCCCCCAACCCCCCCCACCTCCCTAGATTTTCTCACAGTCCTGGAAGCTAGAAGTTGAGTAAGGTTTTGGCTCTGCTCATTCTTGTTGATCTTTCTTTTAGTTTCTGATGGTTGCAAGCCCCCCCCCCCTTTAACAGTCTTTTTGCTACTAATAAAAACTACATGGGGTAGGGGACTTTAAAATGCTCTTAGAAAAGTTCTGTGGTTCCTTAATTGCATTTTTGTATAGACTTTTTGAAGCCCCCCTTGTAGGCATATCTGCCCCCCATGTTATCACATTATGTCAACCCTGGTGTTGATGGGAGTCCTTCTCTATTCTCTTTATTATTTTTCCCAAACCATTTTATTAGAAACTAATCTAGACAGCATATTATTCTGCAGCTTAGTCATATCAAGCAGTGTTGTACAATTCCTACCAAAGTCAGTTGCAAAACATTTTCTTTCTTCTTGAACTCCTTGATATCAGCTCCCCCTGACCCCTTTACCCTCCCTTTGTAATCCCCATGAGGCTTATTCTAGTTATTGTCTCTATAGATCCATCCATCTTGGGTTTCAAATGCCCAAACACATAGAAAAACACATAGCAAAGAGTCAAAAAGGCTTCCAACAATGAAAAAATATGACAGAGGAAAACCACAATATGGAAAAAACCCACAGAAAAGATGAAAATTCAGACCAAGTACAAAGTGTATCAGAAGTGTATCAAGTGTCAGGTTTTAACAGTTCCAGTCAGGTAACTGACCTCTCAGAGTCCCTTATTTATATCACAAAGGAGAAAAATATATCCAATAGACTCATATGTGCAGATTATTGTAGGGGGAGAAAGAGACTCCAAATTCAAATATACTTTGTAGAGACACATTTGTTAAACCCTCAAATGGGAAAAAAGGAAATGAATCATCCAGGCTAGGGAGACCGGTAGTAAAAGGCTAAATGGTGTCCAAAAGACCCACAGCCATGCCACTACTTGAATAGGGCAAGGGAAACTGTCCCAACATCATGATTGATAGCAGATCAACTCATCACAGTCTCGGGAACTACAGAAGGGACAAAAGCCCTGTGATAGGGATACATTCACTGTTGTAGATTAGAAAAAAATAGCAAATTGGTTCAGGGCTTTCTGACCAAGGTGGTTGGCAGTGGAGTTGGCTATGACGCATAACCATTCCACCCCATTGCCCCAATTTCCATCAAGGACATGCCCAGGAAAGTTCCTGAGGACATGACAGCCCCTCTCTGGAGTAGCCAAGGACGGCGTGGCAAACACATTCTGCCAAGGGCAAAGCTTTGTACATTGCCTGTCTGCTAACCACAAGATGAGCAGCCGGAGACCACCACCAACTCAATTAGAAAAAGGGACACTTTCTAATTTCGTAAAGCGCCACCGTTTCAGACACCCACAGAGGCAGTTCTACCCTGTCCTCTAGGGTGGCTATGAGTCAACATTGATATGGAAGTGAGTTTTGATTTTCTTTTTTTGGTCAATGATCAGAAAGTGCTCAACGGAGGCTGAATCTAGAATAGATTTAAATAGAACAGACTTAAGCTAGATGTAGGGCTTCCACTGTAAACTGTAAAGCAAAACAAAACCCCAAACTGCCACTTTCCCAATAATAACTCACAGTGGCTCTGCCTACATAGGGTTTCTGAGGCTTTGTCAGTCTTTAGGAAAGCCAACAGCCTCATCCTGCTGCCTCAGAGAGACTGTTGTGTTAGAACCACCGACTGTGCAGTTAGCAGATCAACAGTGCAAAGTGGTAGTCTTGTGCAAACTTAGTGCTCAGAATTTAAGTTTTCCTACAGGACACAGGTGTTTACTTGTGCTTTATTGACTATGCCAAGGCATTCGACCGTGTGTGCCATAACAAACGATGGAGAACCCAGAGAAGAATGGGAATTCTAGAACAGTTAATTGTGCTCATGCGGAACTTCTCCATGGATCATACGGCGGTGGGAGCAGCACGAGAGTACTGTGTGATTTAAAATTAGGAAACGTGTGTGTCAGGGTTACTTATTCAGTGAGTATGCTGAGCAGATTGGGAAACTGGATGATATGAAGAGGAATGTGATATGAGGATTGTAAGAATGCATACTAACAATCTGTGACACCATCTTGCTTGCTGAAAGTGGGGAGGATTTGAAACACCTTCTGATGAAGATCAAGGATTGCATTTTTTAGTATGGATTGCACTAAGAGTAAAGAAAAACAAAATCATCATGACTGGACTAATAGGTGTTGCTAGGTGCCATCAAGTCAGCCCCTACCCATAGTGCCCCTGTGCACAACAGAGCAAAACACTATGTGGTTCTGTGCCATCCTCCTAATTGTTCTTCTGCTCGCACCTACTGTTGTAGCCACTGTGCCAATCCATCGCATTGAGGGCCTTCTTTTCCCCTGCGCCCCTCTACTTTCTCAAGCATGATGCCCTTTTGCAGGGACTGGTCTCTCCTGACAACATGTCCAAAATATGTAAGACAAAGTATCGCCATCCTTGTCTCTAAGAAGCACTCTGGACACCTTTCTTCGAAGACAGATTTGTTTGTCCTTTTGGCAGTCCATGACTCTCAATGCTCTTCTCCAGCACCACATCTTAGATCTTCCTTATCCAATGTCCAACTTTTATATACATGCATCCGAGGCAGTGCATTGTTTGGTCTCTTGTCTGCTTCTTCCATGAGCATGATTGTGAACTCAAGCAAAACAGAATCCTTGACAACTTCAAGCTGTTCTCTATTAATCGTGGTGTTACTTATTGGGCCAGTGGTAAGGATTTTGGTCTTCTTTGTATTGGGTTGTAATCCATACTGAAGGCTGCACTTGAAGGAAAGTGCCTTGAGACGCATAGGAATACCACAACACTTCATTGTATTCATGTGACTTGTACACGGATTAAAAGGCAGTTGTGCAAAATACTGAGAGGTGGAAATAGGGGGGAAGGGGACAGGAGGAAGGCAAAAGGAAACAGAGGAAGGATCTAGGAAGCAAAGCAATGGATAGAGGTATAAGCAGAGGTGTATACATATGTAAATACATTATTACACAAAATAGATGCATATATATTTATATGTCAATATACTGAGATAGTGGATGGACTTTGGGTCTCTGCTCATACTCTCCCTGAATACAAGATCACTTTGTTCTAACAAATTGGCAGTCTGAGAATGCTCACCTTCCTGGCATAGTCGCTGAGGATAAAATGGGTGCATAGCAAATGTGGTGAAGAAGGCAGATTGTGCCTGGCTATTAAAAGATATAGTGTCTTGGGTCTTAAAAGCTTGAAGTTAAACAATTGACCATCCAGCAGAGAAACAACAAGCCCACATGGAAGAAGCAGATCAGCCAGTGTGATCATGAGGGGTCATTGGGACCAGGTAACAGACATCAGAAGACACATAACAAAAATACACAAACATATTGTTGAGAACGAGGGGGGTTGGAGCAGAGACCCAAAGCCCACCTGTAGACAATGGAATACTCCCCCACAGTGGGGCCACAAGGAAAGGATGAGTCAACCAGGGTACACTAAAGCATTGATGAAACACACAATATTCCTCTGGCTCCTTGAGGCTTCCTCACCCCCCACTACCATGACCCCAGTGCTGCTTATCAATTCAGACTAGACCGGAACATGTACACAGGTATAGGTAAGAGATGGGAGCTCACAGCACAGCGAATCCAGGAACAGGAGTGGGAATAGTGATCCCAGAAGGGTAGGGGGAAGCAGGGGAGAGGAAGGGAGAAAGGAGGAACCGATCGCAATGATCGACACATAACCACACTCACACCCTAAGGGGAAGAACAACAGAAAACAGGGAGAAAGGGAGACAGTAGTTGGTGTGAGATATGAAAATAATAATAATTTATAATCTATCAAGGAGTCTTAAGGGGGAAGAGGGAAGGAAAAAAGAGGAGCTGATAGCAAGAGCTCAGTAGAAAGTAAATGCCTAGAAAAGAATGTTGGCAACATATGTACAAATATACCTGGTGGAATCGATGTAAGAACCCCCTATAAAATGATCTTTTAAAAAAAGAGGAAGTTGTGCAAACAGAACACAGAGCAATAGGTAACATCATGATAAACAGAGAAAAGATTAAAGTTGTCAAGTATTTCATCTTGCTTTGATCCACAATGGATGTTAATGAAAACAGCAGTCAAGAGATCAAAGGATGCATTGCATTGCATACATTTGCTGTCCAGGACCTCTTTAGAATGTTGGTAAGCAAGGATGTTACTTTGAGGGCTAAGGTGTACCTGACCCAAGTCATGATATTATTCAATAGTCTTATATATATATGAAAGTTGCACACTGAATAAGGGAAACCAAAGACAGTAATGCATCTAAACCATGGTGCTAGTGAAAAATATCGAAAGTATCATGGACTGCATAAAGGACAAACGGATCTGTCTGGAAGAAGTACAGCCAGAATGCTCCTTAACGTTGGGCATGTTATGAGGAGAGACCTGTCCGTGGAAAAGGACACCCTGCTTGGTGGAGTGTAGGTGAAACGGGGAAGACCTTCAGCAAGATGGCTACAACACAGTGGCTACAACAATGACTTCAGACATAACAGTTGTGAGCACGGCTCAGGGCGATCCCAGGTTTCATTCTGTTGGACATAGGCTCGCTCTGATTCGGAACTGAAGGGATGGCCCTTCACAACATGACACAGGAAGTGGGATTTCAACACAACTTTTGAGGGATACAGTCCATCACAGTCCATTGGGTATCTATGAAGCCCAGGGTTCTCATTTATGAATTTGAAATAATATCTGCACCACATGAATAACATAGAAGAATGCATTTTAAAGTGGTTACCCTGGAATTTAGTATTGTACATGCTTATGATTTACTGGCAAAATTGATCACCAGTGCAATTACAACCAAAGTGTCAGCATAGCAAAGGTTTTATGTGTCCCAGGTAAAATGTGCCGCTAATTCACTGGCACAATAGTTGTTACAATTGAAGACATTTTCAAAAGAAAAAAAATTGGACTGAGGTTTCTATTTGGGGGTCCATGCTGGCCTGCATTCTTGTCAACTACAAGCTTTCCGAGCTGAACGGGAGAGGTGATCAAGGCAGGGGAGACCCCACTTGAAGGAACCAGGGCAGCTGATTGCTGTCAAGGCTCCTCGTCCTCTGAGTGGTGCTTGGAGAAGCCTGAGGGAGGCCACGAAGAGCTCTTGATGAAGAGCTGCCTGAGCACCGATTTGCATTCAGAGAAATCAGGAATTGGCTGCTCAGGCATCTTGAATTTGCCACAGCTGCCTCCTTCTTCGTGCCCGTTCCTTATTAAACATCTATTAGGCTCCCACAGTGCACAGCACAAAGCAGACAATGAAAGCCCCCCTTTAGGAGAGGGTCTGCTTTCAGCTCCTTCCTTATCTTTTCATGGAAAGAAACAGTTAAAAACAACCACCACAGCAATAACACATAGACACCAATGATCTAATCGGCCTGGGAAGTGCAGCCAGATGCTCCCTAGAAGCAAGGATGGCCAGATTTTGTCTCTTGTGCCTTGGGCCTGTAGGCAGGAGGAACCAGTCTCTGAAGAAGGACATCATACTTAGTAGAGAGCTAAAACAGGCAGAGCTTAAGGAAATGGATCGACACATTAGCTGCCACATGGACGCAAGCCCAACAGTGGTGAGGGTGGTGCAGGACCAGGCAGTGCTTTGTTTTGTTGTACAGGGAACGGCTATGAATTGGAACTGATTCAACACCACCTAACAACAACATTGTGGTAGTTACATAATCCGCTGTCAATTTGAGACTTAAGAGTGAATGTGTGTTTAGCCTGTCGATCAGGTCACAGCTTGATGACTTCATCATTTGGAGTCGCTAAAGAAATAACTCTCTGGAAGTGGGACACTCGCTCACTCCCTGCGAGACATCACTGGCAAGGAGGAGGATGGAGTCACACTGATGGAGCCAGAGCTCTGGAGCCAAAGGAGCCATGTAGAGACCCCTGCCAGTGCTGAGATGCTTACACCACCACTGGATCCACAAGACTTTCCACCCACTGGCCAATTTGGCATCACTGCATGTGCTGCATGAATCTGAAGAAGAATTTATAGTCCAGTAACGGACATAAGGGCTAATACTAGACTTATAGACTTGATCTGGAATGGGCTGGGGTGTTTCTTCAATTTCAAATGCTCTTGTATACAAAGCTCTTTCATATATATATACCGTATATACTCTTGTATCAGCATTTTTTGTGCTGATAAACTGGGGTTCGGCTTATACACAGGTCAGTGGTACTCCAGCGAGGTGTAGCATCTTGCAGGTGATTGCCGTTTCTCCGCTGTTCATTCAAAGCCCCGCTGACACTGCAGGGCTTCGAATGTTTGTTTACTCACATCTAACCAATCAGAGCCGTCCTATGATGTGGACAGCTCCAATTTGCAGAAGCACCACGGTGATTCACTTACACTGGCATCTGAACTGGTAAGGATGTGTCAGTGGTTGCGCTCTGTCTCTCCCCTCTGGTCTCTGTGTTAATTCACATTCTGCATTTCCCACCCTAGGCTTATACTCGAGTCAATCAGTTTTCTGGTTTCCCAGGTAATAATTAGGTACCTCGGCTTATACTCGGGTCAGCTTATATTCGAGTATATACAATATATATCTGAATTTGTTTCTTTGGTCAACCCAGACTAAAATAAACATCAAGGTATAATAATGTATTTCAAATAATGTTATGGGAACAGAACTTGTTATGTATTGAATTGTTTCCCCCAAATCTTCATTATAAATCCTAAATCTATAGATGCAATGATCATTCCATTTGGAAAGGGGCTTTCTTTATTACGTTAATAAGAGAATATCAATATAGGCTGTGTTTTGAGTCAATATCTTTTAAGATATAAAAGAAGCAAATTGAGAAGAAAAGAAGGAGGAACAAGAAGCTGAGATGGAGGAAGATAGGTGCCAACTCAAGGAACCAGAACTAACCGCCTTCCCTCAGAGCCGTCAAGGCGACAACACCTGAATTTGGACTTGGCTCTTTCATTTTTTTAATTTAATTTTTTTTGGACTTGGTTTTTATACTGTGGGAAAATAAATGTCTGTTTCTTAAAGTTACCCACTTTTGGTATTCCTGTTATTAGGTAACTATGACTGAAATAAAATATCATAATATTAAAGAGGTTCTGTCTTCACCTAACTATGCTGCATTATCAAAATCTATGTGGATTTGTGGTTACCCACTACATATGGGTCGTTGGAAAGGGTCTTAGCTACTTGTGCTGCCAATGAGTGTTTTTAAAGAACAGACGTTTGTTTCCTTACAGTTCTAGAAGCTAGAAGTCCATAACCGAGTTTGGGTGTCAATGCCTTCTATGTTGTTACCCCAGACATGCTTTTGTTTCTTGATGATACTCATGCGGCTGTATGCTTCCATCTGTGTCTGGGGTACTTTTCTTGTAACTCTGAAGTGGTTAGGATTAGGAGGCCCCCAACAGTGCTAAAGCCTCAACTGGTGATTAAATGACACGAGATTCTTTTATGGAATGCAATCCATTCTGCTCAAGACCAGTGGCTTTGATCACAAGATCACATCATAGCAGCACATGGCCAAGATTTCAATACATACTTTTGGGGGAACACAGTTCAATGTATAACAGACAGACGGGGAAGCAGAGGATTAATGAGTCACTGTACCCCATGTTCCATTGATTAAATGAAGGACATTTAATCCGCTTCATGCAGTCTTTAGCTCCCATCAGTGTAGAATTCAAGGACCACTGAAGACAGGCCAGTAGCATCCTCCTTGTGGGTAGGTAGATAGGCCATTAAGGGCTGCAGCTTTGTGTTTGAGTGTATAAACATCAAGGGCAAGTGTGCATGGGAGCGGGGCAGGGCATCGCTGCATATTCTTTGCAGTGAATTGAGGAGTGGGATGTACATATGGCAGAATCAAAACCGAATAGTCCCCACGGATGGGCTAGGAGAAGATTAAGTTGGAAAGTCAACAGCCTGCAAAGAACCATGAATGCACACTGGGTAATTCTTTCAGCCATTCCAGGTGCTCCTGTTGAATTTTAAAACATTTCTGACTTTAGCAATTTCATGATAATATTTCTGTAACTTTTAAACTGCTTTTGACATGGCCTTGAAATTTACGTTAAAAGATTCCCCTCCCCGCTTACCTGAAACATATCAAAGCAGGGCTTCAGGCAGAAGAATAACCCAGAGAGTGTCATTCATTTGAAAGTAAATTTGGAAAAGGTAAACTTACAAAGTTACCAAAAGTATCATCAGATGCAGCTAAACCCAATAGACGTCACTGACAACAAAGCATTTTCACTCAATTTAAGCAATTTTACTCGATTTTCATTCAATTTACCAGACCTTATTATAGATATGACACCATTATGATGAAGACCTCCTGAAGGTAGCAAGGATGTCTCCGACCTCCCAAGTTCTCAGGGCTCATCGAACTATGCTTTCTTTGTTTACATTATTGTTATTTATTCGGGTATTCCTAGCTACAAAGTACTATTCATGGCAGTGAACTAAGGGATTGAATATAGAAATGGCACAATCAAAATAGAACAGCTTCCATCAGAGGACTATGAGCAGATTAAGGTGGAAATGTAACAGCTTGCAAAGTACCAAAAGTATACACCCGGGGGACTGGGAAGACCTCTTGGCTCTTTCAGTTTGCCTCTTCTCCAGCCCTTCGGAAAGCCGGAGATCCTGCTTACTCACCCAGAGTGGTTGTTAGGGGCCACCCAGTTGGTTCTGACCCATAGCAACCCTATGTCCAGCAGAACAAAGCGCGGCACGGTCCTGCGACATTTGCACAATTGCTCTTATTGTCCTGATGGTGAGCCCATGGCTACAGTCACCGTGTCAGTCCATCTTATTTAGGGCGTTCCTCCTTTTCTCTGTCCCCCCCTCCCCCCGACTTTACCAAGCAGGATGTTCTTCTTTAGGAACTGGCTTCTCCTTACAACATCTTCAAAGTATGTCAGATGAAGTCTCACCCTCCTTACTTCTAAGGAGCACTCTGGCCATACTACCTCCAAGATAGATTTGCTTGTCTTTTTTTGTAGTTCATGGTGGTTTCAATATCCTTCTCCAGCACCACAATTCAAATTCATCAATTCCCGTTCAGTCTTCCTTATTTAGTGTTCAACTGTCACATGTATAGGAAGCACTTGGAATACTGTGTCGTGGGTCAGGCGCACTGTAGCCTTTAATGTAACATTCTTGCTTTTCAACACTCTAAAGATGTCTTGTGTCTCACCTAGGTTTGTGGTTCTAAAACATGGTAGCTCATTGGGACTATCTAGAGAGTTTTAAAAGGTACTTGTGACTGATCCCACCTCAAGCCAAACCTCTTGTCATTATTAAAAAAAAACACAACCAACACAAGTGATTCTAATAGGCACAGAGAATTGAAAACACATTTTCCTAGAAGAAGCATGATCTCTTTGACATACAGTGTCATTTTGAAGGCCATTCACCTTGTTTGAGAGTTGTGAAATTTTAGTAAAGCAACTTCTGCCTTTCTCATTATCTTTATACATCAGATCTTTATTTGTCTTTACAGGTTGGAAATATTACAGATAAACTTTCAGTTTTATGCAGTAACTTGATATGTAATGCACATTATGAAAAATAAGATGTAAAAATCAATATCAAAAACAACAAAACATCATATGGGGGTTTCTCATAAATCAAATACACTCTAAGTCAGGGACCACTTGTACTTTACCAAAGAGAGTAAAATGGTGAAGCACTTAGTCACTAAGTGAAAGACTGACCATTTGACTCCACTCTTTTTTTTTTTTTTCACAAGAGAAAAGCTTGTAGTTAGTTCAGGGATTGTTTGCTGGCCCTTAGGAGCGTTTTCCAGTCCAGTCTGTTGGGGCACCACGCCCTGGCCCCAAGGTCCACTTTGACTCCACTCTTGTATAGAGACGTGGTGATTTGGTTTTATAGACACAAACAGTGCCAGGGAGTTGATTCTGACTCATAGCAACCCACATGGGACAGGGTGGAACAATCCCCGTGTTTTCCAAGACTGCAACTCTCTGGGGGAGTAGAAAGCTTTGTTTTCTTTCCATGGAGCAGCTGCTGGTCTCCAACTGCTGACCGTGTGGTTTGCAGCCCAGCTCGATACCCGCTACTCCACCAAGGCCCCTCTCTATAAAGATTTCAGCCTGGAAAACCCTACTGGACAGTTCTACTCTGTCACTTGGGGTAACCAATAGTCAAAATCGAGGTTCAATGGCACCTAATCATGAAACTTACTTTTCTAAACATGATGTCTTTTTTTTTAGTAATTAATGTTTTAATGTGTCCAAATCTAATTAATCTAATGATGAATCCAAAGTAAAGGAGCATCTGGCTTTATTTCTTTTAAAACAGATTTGTTCACTATAGTTAATATTTTTTTGCCAACATGATATTCAAATGCATCTGTTCTACTGTCTTCCTTTTTTATTTTCTAGCTTTCACTTATGAGGCAATTAGAGGCTCATCCCAATCATCAAAATGACATCTTCATTTTTTTTAAAAACCACTAAAGAGGTTTGTAAAAATTTATTTAATTAAAAATATTTATCAATAAATTTTTGCCTCCTTGTTGTATTCATCTATATCTATTGCAAGACCTGTAAGAAACGTTGTTGTTGTTGCTGTTGCTGTTGTTGTTGTTGTTAGGTCCAGTCCTACTCAGAACAACCCTATTCATGTGCAACAAAATGAAACACTACCCTGCCTGGTCCTACAACATCCTCATGATTTTTCTTATGTTTGAACCCATTGTTGCAGCCACTGTGTCGGTCCATCTCATTGGAGGTCTTCTTGTTCCTTGACCTTCTACTAAGCACGATGTCCTTTTTCAGGGTCTGATATCTCCTGATAATATGCCCAAAGATGAAGGGTCTCCATCCTTACCTCTATGGAGCATTCTGAGTTTCTTCCAAGACAGATTTGCTTGTTCTGCTGTGAAAGTTGTTGTTGTTCGATGCCCTTGAGTGGGTTCCAGCTCAGCGTCCCCAGGCCTGGTTTGGCTCAATGCTTCATGGCCAAGGTGGAAGGAAGGGGTAACTTCACTTGTGGTAGTGCAATATTGGAAGGCAGATTAATTTATTCCTTGCAGTTGTCAGTATAAAAATGGTCAATTTCTGACTAAGGCAGAGAGATGAAGAATGCTTGTATTTTAAGTTGGTTGTGGAAGTAGCAATTAATGATACAATGTCACATGTCTGAATGCAATGATTCATTGATAGGATCTTCACTTTCCAGAGACCAATGAGTTCTGGTGGCATAGTGGGTTACACATTGGGTGGATATCCACATCAGCAGTTCAAACCTAACAACCTCATGGAGAGAGAAAGATGAGGCTGTCTGCTCCCGTAATGATTTATAGCCTCAGAAACCCAAAGGGACAGTTATATTCTTTCCTTTAGAGTCACAGTTTGTTTATTTGTTATTCTTATTTGGTATGCAGGAGACCCGGAATAATATCCCAGTCAATGAATTCGGCCAATGAATTATTATGTATAGCAATCACCTATCAGTTAGTGGGGATTTGTGTGTTGCTAAGCTGTTGAACCCACCACTGGTCTGCTAGTTTGTGATGTTGTGGTAACTTGTGTCTAGTGCGATGCTGGAGGCTATGTCACTGATAGTTCAAATGCCAGCAGGGTCACCCAAGGTGAAGAGGCTTCAGTGGAGCTTCCAAACTAAGGTGCTCCGAAGAAAAACATCGACTGCCAACTTCGGAGAAAGTAGCTGCTGAAAACCGTATGCACAGCACAGAGACATATTGAAGGCCCCGTGAGCGGAAGCAGAGCATCGTCGGAGACAGGCCTTGGCATGGCCCCCCGGACTGGGAGGCAATTGAAATGTGACTAGTGAGCAGATGCTTTCTTAAAGTAGAGTCAAGGATGATGATGTGAATGGGTAAAGTCTGTGGGAGTGGAAACTTTGGGATCTTCACTTGCTGATGGGTCATAGCTCAACTTACAAAAAAGAAGCTCCAAAAATCTACTAATTATCACAACTTGGATTATATTTTGTGTACAAAGTGTACAGAGTATGGAAGTCTTCAAAAATGAAATGCATAAAGATCGATATGCTACACATTAGTGAGCTGAAATGGACTGCTATTGGCCATTTTAAATCAGAAAATCATAAGGTTTAATATGCTTGGAATGACATAATGAAGAGGAATGCATTTATTGTCAGAAAGAACACTTCAAGGTCAATCATGCATTATAATGCGCTCTGTTATAGTATTACGTCTGATTTCCAGGAAATCCCATAAATAACACTGTTATTCAAATTTATGTACCAACCACTAAAGCTAGCGATGAATTTGAAGAGTTCTACCAATATTATTAGTCAGAAATGATCAAACATGTAATCAAGATGCATTGCTAATTATTGGTGACTGGAATGTAAAAATTGGAAACAAAGATGAAGGAACAGTAGTTGGAAAATATGGTTTTGGAGAAAGAAATGAAGCTGGATAGCATATGATAAAATATTTCGAGGCCAATGACTTGTTCATAGCAAGTACCTTTTTTCAACAACATGAAAGGCAACTATTCACATTGACTTCTACAGATGCAATACACAGAAGTGAAATCAACTCCATCTGTGGGTAGACAATGGAGAAGCTGACTATCAGAAACTAATGTGACGCCAAAGGCTGACTGTGGAACAGACCAATTGCTCATAAATTCATAAGAACCTGAAGAAAATTAAAACAAGTCTAAAAGAGCCGAAATATAACTTTGAGTCTATCCTGCCTGAATTTTGAGAACGTCTCCACAACAGATTTGCGGCATCGAACACTAATGACAGAGGACCCGATGAGCTGTGGGAGGGTGTTGAAGACCAGCTGCCAGGGTGGCAGTCACTGGTGGTCTTGCCCAGAAACCAGGGCCTGGGGCATGGTCCCAGGGTTTGTGTTCCCCTTCACAACACTCATTGTCCACATGACAAGCAAACAAATCGGCTAATAGAATGTATTGGTTTAGATTCAATGTAACATGAAGTCCTTGGAGCAAGGTACAAAATAATGTTTTGCTCCTCAAATTCCTCATACAGCTTGAATGTAAGCTTTGGAATAAAGTTGTTCAGGACTGATTTATGGTCAGACCTCCCAATTCCATCTTGTCCCCTTTTCTCTTTCTCACATCCCTACCCCTCTTTCAGGTCTCTCATTGTTGTGCAGGTTGAGGCAGGAGAACATCAAGAACACTATTCATGAAAACAAAAGGTCATTAAAAAAAACAAGACAGAAAAGATCAGCGTGGGTGTCAGAAGAGACCTGAAACTTTGTTACTCTTAGTCATAGAGTAACAGAGGCAAGTAGAAGAAATGAGGAAATCCAAGAGTTGAAGCAAAAATGCAAAGAACAGCTCTAAAAGATAAAGTAAAATACTATAACAAAATGTGCAAAGACCTCGTGTTATAAAACCGAAAAGGAAGAACATGCTTAGCTTACCTTAAACTGAAAGAACTCACGAAAAAATTCAAACTTCGGGTTGAAATCTTGAAAGATTCTATGGGAAAAAATTAAACGATGAGAGAAGCATCCAAAAAAGATGGAAAGACTATAGAATCACTGTACCAAAAGAGTCAGTTGACATTTGACCGTTTCAGGAGGTAGCATATGAGCAAGAACCAATGGCGCCGAAGGAAGAAGCTCAAGCTGTATTGAAAGCATTAGCCAAACATAAGAATCCAGGAATTGATAGAATACTCATTGAGATGTCTTAATAGGATGATGAAACACTGGAAGCACTTATTCAACTATGCCAGGAAATTTGGAAAACAGCTACTGGGCTAACTGACTGGAAGAGATCCATATTTGTTCCCATTATAAATAAAGGTGACCCAACAGAATGCTCAAATTCTAGAACATTTTCATTGATATCTCATGGAAGTAAAATGCTGCTAAAGATTATCCAACAATGGTTAAGAGTGTTACATTGACAGGGAGCTGCTAGAGGTTCAGTCCAGATTCAGAAGATGTTATGGAACAAGAGATATTATTGTTGATGTCAGATGGATCTTGTGAAAGAGAGGAAGGACGTCAAGGAGATGGATGGACAGAGTGCCTGCACCAATGGGCTGAAGCACAGGAACCCTCGTGCGGACAGTGCAGGACTGGGCAGTGTTTTGTTCTGTTGTGCCCAGAGTCACTTTGGGTTGGTACTGGCCTGATGGCACCTAGGAACAACAAGAACAATGAGATGCTGAACAGGTTTCAATGGGGCTTCCAGATGAAGAAGGACAAGGAAGAAATGCCTGGCAATCTATTTCTGAAAAACCTGCCAATGAAAAACTGGAATTACAGCAGAACAATCATGGGTTGGGGTTAGGATCTGGCAGTATGGTGCACAGGGTGGTCACGCAGACCCCGACTTAATGGCAACTAGCAATCAAATTACATGCCTGCTCTATGCCAGTGGCCATCCCAAAGATGCCTTAAAGAAAGGGTTAGCTATGGAAATATCACTGGGATGCCCTTTTTTAGGGTTCAGTAGGTCATAAACAACCATGACGTTCTTTTAAAAGAGGGAAGATCATAACGGTGTGACGAAAGTGATGCTAAAGCCTCCTGTAACTGGTGAGTTAGGGGAAGAGAGTAAGAGCACTGTCTCGCTCTCCAAGGTGAGCCAAACCTCTCCCGCTGCAGCCAGGAGTCTGGGCGTGGGGCCTGTGTTGGCTGTGGATCTTTTGTACACAGATTCCTTGGCTGGACTTATTTGGGCTTCCTGAGAGGTACAGACACAGGGTTTTGTGCTAGTGATTTATTTGAATATGTTTCTGTAGACAGAGATTTGAATATATTTTAGCTGTTCTTGAGTTCTTCCCACCCCTTTTTAATTGCTGGAGCCACTTGCTCTGCTTCATGAATGTGGCTTTGTTCAGCATGTGGAGAGATGTGATGGATTCTCATTGTCTTTGATGTTGACATTGATGTAGCAAGAGTGTTTCAGAAGAATAAACACTTTCAAATTCACCGTTGTAAATAAATATCTTACAGATGCTGTTTTGTGCTTGCTCGCTTTCAGAGCCTGGCAGTGTGATTCATGACTTCATTGTGTACCACTAATTGATGCCTGCGCTTGTAAGAGATAATCTGTGATCGCATCTCTCCAACAGTACTATGTTTCTGCCTAACAGCAGATTCTCCGATACTTACATCTGATAGTGGAATCAGGGATATGAAAAACCACCCAAACCCACTGCCATCATGTAGATTCTGACTCATGGTGCTTTGAGTGACTCCTGCCCTATAGGATGGGGAGAATGATCCCTTTCAGATTTCCAACGAGTCCAGGAAGAAAAAGAATATTTGGAAACTGGTAGCAACTGTACAATTCTGCTCAACATGATTGAATTTTGGAATGATTTGATGTATGTATTAACTCCCAATTAATAATACAGTTTACCCCATGTGGTTAATAGTCTAATACATAAGCCCTTATGCCACCAGTGCTGTTATTCCGTCAGGTGGGGGTGGAATGGTCTCATCGTGAGTGAATTACTATGACTTAACTAGTGAGAATCTTGGCCTAGCAAAAAGTTAACACTAAACTGGAACACACACACACACACACACACACACACACACACATACTCTCTCTCTCTCTCTCTTCCTCTCTCTCTCCACACACTCACACACACACACACACACACACACACTCTCTCTCTCTCTCTCTCTCTCCACACACACGCACACACACACACACACACACATTTATATTTGCTAGTGAGATGGAGAGACATCAGCAATTATATGGAGGTGAATGTGAGGTCAAGGAAAATGTATTTATATCCTTTTTCCTCGCAGCGCTACTAGTACCTATATTTCAGCCCAGGATTTTGGAGGAAATTTTGTTAATGTTATTGTAAATGACCAGTAAAAGTCTGGTCATTAAGTCTTCCTTATCACCTCCATCCAGTAGGAATAATTTCCCCCTATCTCTCCTCACATAAAGAAACCCCCAAACCAAGCCTCTTGCTGTAAAGTCGATTATGACGGCTAGTGATTCTGTAATACACAGTAGAACTGCCCACTATGATTCCTAGGTGGAGCGTTGGTGGCAGAGTGTGTTACACACCAGGCCTCAAACCACCAGGTCAGCAGTTTGGATCCAGCAGCCACTCACTGGGAGAAAGGGGGTTCTTTCTGTTCCCATAAAGACATGCAGCCTCGTTGCTGTAGAGCAGTTCTACTCAGCCCTGTGGTCATTGGGAGTCAGAACTGAGTCCATGTCAATGTTTAATTTTAAAAACATCTTCATGGAAAACACAGGTCTGACAGTTTGTCATACTGCAATAGCTTTCATGTTGCCTCGAGGCTAAAAGTTATGGCACCAGTGTTACAAATACTAGGAGGGTCACCCAGAGTACACAGGTTTCAGTGGAGCTTCCAGACTAAGACACACTATGAAAAAGGATCTGACTATCCACATCGAGAAACAATTGGTCAAATTCGTATGCATAGCAGCAGAGTGAGGTCTGATATAGTGCTGAAAATGACCACCGAAGGCTGGGAGGCACCCAAAATAATCCCGAGGAAGAGTTTCTTCCTCAAAGTAGTGTTTACCTGAGCAATGTGGCTAGATTATGAGTGGCAGGGCCTTCATTTGCTGATGGGGCGTAACTCAAAATGAGAATAAACAGCAGCAAATATCCCTGAATAATGAGAATGTACAATGTGTGAAGTATGGGTTTAGGGAAATTGGAAACCACAAATCAATTGAATGCTTAAAGATTGATATTCTAGGCATTACTGTGCTGGAATGGATGATATTCACTATGAGGAGTTGGACAACCCTGTTTTCCTATCCTCAGAATGACAAATTGAAGAGAAATGGCATCACATTCATCATCAAAAAGAACACATACAGATTTATCCTCAAGCGCAATATTTCCAGGGATAGAACAATATGCACATACTAGTACAACTATTGTTTATATTTACACACCAATCACTAATGCCAAAGATGAAGAAATTTGAGATCTTATTATCTTTAGAAATTTCTGCAGTGAGAAATTTATCATCCATTCAATCAGGATGCATTGATCATTACTGCTGATAGGAATATGAAAATTGGAAATTAAGAAGGATTGGTAGTTGGAAAATATAACTTTGCTGATGGAAATAATACAGGAGATCACATGACAATATTTTGCAAGACCAGTAACTTACTTATTGCAATATAGCTTTTTCAATAAAATAAATGCCAACAATCCAGGTGGATCTCCCCAGATGTAATTCACAGGAATCAAATCAACTACATCTGTGGAAAAAGACAATAGAGATACTCAAATCATCAATCAAAACAAAGTGAGGGGCTTGCTGTGGTAGAGACTACTGATTGTTTAAATGCAAGTTCAGGTTGAAGCTGAAGAAAAGTTATGGAGTACATAAGAGCCAAAGTACAACCTTGAATACATCCCACTTGAATTTAGAGACCATTTCAAGAGTAGACTTGCCTTGAACACTAATGATTAAAGCTCAAACTTTGATATGCCGCTAATGACATCATACAAAAAGGTAATTAAAAAGATGGGGAAAAGAGAAAAGACCAAAGTCCATCGATGACAGAAGAGACTCTGAAAGATGTTTCAATGTGGAGTAGCTAAATTAAATGGAAGAAATTGTGAAGTCCAAGAGCTGAACCAAAGATTTCAAAGGACAGATCGAGAAGACAACACAAAGAATTATAATGAAACGTGTACAGACCTAGAGTTAGAAACCCAAAAGGGATGAGTACACTCAACACTTCTCAAGATGAAAGAACAGAAGAAAAAATCCAAACATTGCGTTGCAATATTTTTGACAAAATATTGAATGGAAATATATTGGTGGTGTTTCCTTTTGTTGTTCATAAGGTTAATGTGAGTGGAAAACAACTAGACACTAGCTAGCAACAACAACAATCTTTATGGAAGCAAGCTGCCCACTTTTCTCCTGGGTCTTCTTTTATCGAGTTTGCGTCATAATATTTCCAACATTTTACTGGGGTGCTGTGGGTTCCGCCTTGGGCTGCCAACAGCAAGGTTGATGTTGGAACCTAACACCTGCTCTTCAGGGGGGAAATGGAGCGTGTTTAACCTGCTCCCATAAAGATTTGATCTTGGAGATTCTTTCTAATATCATTATGGGTTATAAACTAGGAACCCTGGCGGTGTAGCTTTTATGTATTGGGCTGCAAACACAAGGTCAGCAGTTCAAAACCACCAGCAGCTTCGCTGGCAATAGACAAGGCTTTCTACTCTCATAAAGCGTTATGGTCTTGGAGACCCATAGGTGTTCTACGCTATCTTATAGGGTCTCTATGAGCGAGCATCTACTCAAGTGATTAAAGAAAAAAATTATTATTAGCTCCCTATTATCGACTAGCCTTCCCCATAACCTCCCCCATTACCCCAAAACACTATTACAGTTACTATCTCTCTAGATTTACCTATACTGGATTTCAAATAAAGCAAAACATACCCAAACCAAAAGCAAACCTAAACACACACACCAAAAGAACAAGCCAACGATAATACCAAAATAAAACATTGAAAATCCTTAGTTAAAGAGATAACAGAAAATAATAAAAACTAGGACAAATTTAAAATGGATCAAAAGGGAAAACAATGGAGAAAGCGGAGGCTTTCGACTCCCATAAAGAGTCCCAGGAACCCCCAGAGCAGTTCTTCCTGACCCTACAGCCTCCCTCTGAGTCAGAGTCGACTCAACTCTGACTCAGTGATAATGAGTGCAGTTTGGGAATGGGTTGTAATATAATCTATGGCAGGGAATTTGGGTGTTTTTTTTTTTGCTTGTTTGCTTTTATCGTGGTTAATTATGTCTGTTTTTGTCTCTCTGGTGGGCTATAAACTCTTTAGCAGAATAGGATGATTATTGACCATATAAAAATGTTTTTGAGGGACTTTAATACTGATCTCAGTCACCCTTCACAACAGCTCTCCATGGGAGACGTGATCTCAGGTTAGAGAGGCTGACAGACTGACATCCATGATTTGTGGACAGTAAGCTGAAATTGGAGTTAAAATTCAAACTCAAATCTTGCCCGTAGATCACACAAGATCTTCTGCTAAATGCATTTCCTTTTCCCTGTTTTTTGCTATGTATCCCTGGTGCCTACTTCAATATCAGCCCAGCACTTACTGGGAATTCAATAAAGGTAAATGAAGTAAAACAAGGCTACAGTCATAAACTTTAAAATTTGCAATTTAATCACTCTCTTATCTCTTTGTTTTCTGAAACCAATTCCATTTGTTGATTTTAAGGGAAAGTCCCAGCTTCTTCTAGTCCACACTGGTTGTCCCTCTACTAGAATTCCACTGCACCCCCATTTTAGGAAATGGGCATAAACCTGAGCATGGTGCTAGAGCGCACGGGGCAGAGGTGAGCGGCTGCGGGAATCCCCTGACCCGACTGAAGACGCAGCAGCTGCTTAGTGAAGATGGTTTCCGCAAGTAGTAGCAGCACTAAGAGAATTCACTTCTCTATTAACTTAACGGTGACAGTTTATTCCCTCTTGTTGGATGGTTTTTATTTTCGGGCATCTTTTACCAAATGTATAGAAATGCTGTCCAGTTGCCATGCAGTGGGCTCACGGTAACCCTACTTGTGTCAGAACAGAGCTGTGCTCCAGAGGAGTTCCCTGCTGGTATTTTTGGGAAAAGACCTTCAGGTCTTTCGTTCAAGGTGCCTCCGGGAGGAATTGACTTCCAACCTTTCAGTTAGCCGCAGAGCCCATTAGCCATTTGTTCCACCCAGGGACTCCATAATGATGATAAAAACTTCATTCAATTCATTTGCAACCCCCCCCCCCCCAGGTTTCATTTGAGGGGCTTTGGCACCATCTCAGGTACCAAGTGCACATGTTCCTGTGCTTCATGCAAATTTTATTTAGAAGAACAAATTAGCTCTTAAATTTACAGCCAAATATTTGTTACGATTGAATAAAACCTGTTCATGACAGCATATCTGTACAGTGCTAGTCAATTATACCCAGGTTCTGATCTGGGACACCTGAGCAGAAAACTTATAGGTGCTGATTCTGTTTCTATTGCTACATGACTCACTGGAGTTCCGTGCTTGTAAATGCCTGCTTCATATTGGTGATTACATAAGAATTACTATCTTCCAGAATTTTCATGCAGTTACGATTACAAAATGTGAACATACAGATGCTAAATCACTATAAAGGTTAGTACTGAATCACTCAAACTCATTGCTATGGAGTTAATTTTTACTCATAGTAATTCTGTGTTGGGTTTCTAAGAATATCAATCTTTACAGGTTATAGGAGCAGACAGCCTCATTTTCTCCCATGGAGCAATCAGTGAGTTAGGAGCGCAATGCCTACCCCACCGAGTCACTAGGGTCACCGAGTCACTAGGGTCACTGAGTCACTAGGGTCACCGAGTCCCTTGTATTTAACCGAGTGCCAATCATTTACTCCCAGTACCATACTGATTACGTGTTATGTCCACAGACAATGTTACAAACATAGTAAGTTTAACAAAGACAAAAGCAAAGCAAAACCACTCCTTTCACCAAGCTCACAGCCCACAGTCCAGACAAGCCAAACTTAATTAAATTACAATATGAAAATAATCTTGTTATAGCTCTTTGGACACTCATAGGTGGGAATTCTGAACTTACTAAAGCCCCCTTTAAGGACACTAAAGTTGACTCGGAGAGATGATCAATGTGGTGAGATGAGGATGAACATTTCTTTAAAAAAACCCAGTTTTATTAGCACTTCATCAACATATCACCCAATTCAATAGTTTAATCATATCAAGAAGAGTTGTAAAATCCTTACCATGATCAATTTTAGAACATTTTCTCCCACCCCATGGTTAAATCCCCTTGACAATGAGTTATGGAATCACCATCAGTTCCAGAGAGATCCTTCCTCCCTCCCACATACATTGTTTGCTCCCCAACCCCTTCACGCTCCCTGTCTCCCACCCCCATCCCCACCCCTGCCGCCCCTGTAAACCCTTGTTTCTGCTCTTATATCTATGCTTCTACTCCTCCTGTGCTACACAACTAGAAAACCCAATAGAAACAGTAAAAAACAGAAAAAACAAAGTGGTAAGGATAAAATAATACAGAGCTAAAAACACAAATAGTGCGAAAGAAAGAAAAGACTACCGTGAATATTTAAAAGGTCAGGGAAGAAATGTTTGTCATGGAACAAGCGAGACATACTTGCACCTAGAAGACTCTCTTGGGGATCTGTCCGTGGCTTCATCAGGCTAGATGCTCTGCAGATGGGTTTGAGGCACCCGCTGTCCTCTGTAGCCTTCTACAAATTGGATGGTCATAATTTAGGCTCGGATACGTTTCCCTTTATCATACTTGAATTTTGTCATTGTCATCTTTGGATCACACAAGCTGGTGTGCTTCTTCCATGTGGATCTAGTTGACGTCTCACTTAGATGACTGCTTGTTTGAATATAAACTTTTAAGACCCCAGACACTATTCTGATTGACAGCAGGGCACCATCTGCTCTCTTCATACTTTGCTGGAGCAACGTAAGATGGACATTTCTGAAAGAGAGAAAATTATTAGCAAAACTAAAGGGTTGTGAGAAATGTGAGGGTCTCTGGGGGAGTTGACTGTAGTTCAGTGTGGCCAGAGGACTGGTGAGTGAGATGTGCGGGGAAGATGTGAGAAAGGAGGCTGGAGCTAACTAGGCAGATCCAGTACCAATACCAGTTGCTGTTGTGGTATGCTGACGCATATTAGAATGGAACTTTGCTACATGCGGTTTTCTTTTTTAAACTTGTTATTAGGAACTGGTTGAAGGTTTACAGAGCACATTAGTTCTTCATTCAACAGTTCATACACATTTTATTTCATGTCCTGGACAGCAGTGCGCACCGTGGGACATTCATGATTCCGTGTTCCTTGGTTCCTGTTTACATTTTGCCTTTCCTTACACTTCTGAACTTGGTCCTTGGGTCAATGTCATCTTTTCATCTCAATGGTTGATGATTCTATGGGGTGCATACTCTCATAATATTAGTTTTCCCTTTATAGACCACTCTAATGTTTGGCTGAAAATTAACCCACCAGGGTCATTTCAGTTTCACACATGAAAGGTGATTAAGGGCCACATTCTTGGGGTTTCTACCAGTCCCTATCTGGCCTGTAAGCCCGACCTTTTCTATGATTCTGAGTTTTGTTCTACATTTTTCTCCTTCTCTATCCAGGGCCTTCTAATGTGACCCTTTGATAGCAGTTGGCAGTGGCAGCTGGGTCTCCTCTAGTTCTTCTGGCTTCAAGGTTGTGAGAGCATAATCCACTGGTCCATTGGACTAATTGCTTCCATGTATGGTACATTTTCATCACTCTTCTTTCCTCCAGGTGAGAATACACAAACAGTTGAACCTTAGACGGCCACTCACGAGCTGTTTAGACTTCAATCATTACCCAGCAAAGCAGGATATATAACATTGTTCATCAAGTTTGTTTTTTTTCTCTTAAAATTTAT
The DNA here is from genome assembly GCF_050624435.1 of Tenrec ecaudatus. Taxonomy (NCBI): domain Eukaryota; kingdom Metazoa; phylum Chordata; class Mammalia; order Afrosoricida; family Tenrecidae; genus Tenrec; species Tenrec ecaudatus. Next base: position 22,685,029 of record NC_134536.1, read on the forward strand.
TTTATTTTTTTATTAATAAATCTTTTTATTGGGGCTCATACAACTCTTATCACAATCTGTACATACATCAATTGAGCAAAGCACCCTTATACATTCGTTGCACTCGTCATTCTCATAATTCGCCTTCCACTTCGGTTCCTGGAATTAGTTCGGTTTCCCTTTCCCCCCTCCCCCTCCCTCCCCACTCCCCCTTTCCCCCTTAATAGTTTATAAATAATTATTATATCTTATCTTACACTGCCCAGCATCTCCCCTCACCCACCTTCCCATTGCCCATCTCCCAGAGAGGAGGTTACACATAGATCTCCAAGATTGGTTCTACCTTTCTACACCCCCTTCCCTCCTGGTGTCACCACTCCTACCGCGCATGTTGAGGGGTTCGTCCGCCCTAGATTCCCTGTGTTTCCAGATCCCTACAGCACTGCTGTACATCCTCTGGTATAACCAGGTCCGCAAGGTAGAATTGGAGTCATGATAATTGGGAGGGGAGGAAGCGTTCAGGAACTAGAGGAAGGTTTTGAGTTTCATTGTTGCTACACTGAACCCTGAGTGACTCATCTCCTCCCTACTACCCCTCTGGAAGGGATGTCCAGCTGTCTACAGATGGGCGTTGGGTCCCCATCACGCACCCCCCCTCATTCACGGTGATGTGATTCTTACACCCCCACCCCCGCCTTTGTTGCTTGAGACCTGGTCTCCTCTGCCCTTCACGATCACCTGTGTTGGTGTGCTGAAACACTTTAAGCAGAGTTGCATTTTAGAAAGAATATTCCAAAGCAACATTGAGTTTGAAATAAGAATCAGAGCAAAAATGCTGGGAAGTTGTTTTAATAATCCAGTTTTGAAATCACAAAAGCATGTATTTCAGTTGTGGGAGTGGGCTAGAAAAAGAAGATAGATTAAAATGTAGATTTGTAGGATTAAATCAACAGAGGTTGTTAATAATTTCATGTAGGGGAAAAAAATCACATCACCGTGAGTGAGGGGGAGTGCGTGCTGGGGACCTAATGCCCATCTGTAGACAGCTGGACATCCCTTGCAAAGGGGAAGTGGGGAGGAGATGAGTCACTCAGGGTTCAATCTAGCAACAATGAAACTCAAAACCTTCCTCTAGTTCCTGAACGCTTCCTCCCCTCCCAATTATCATGATCCCAATTTTACCTTGCGGACCTGGTTATACCAGAGGATGTACAGTGGTGCTGTAGGGATCTGGAAACACAGGGAATCTAGGGCGGACGAACCCCTCAACACGCGCAGTAGGAGTGGTGACACCAGGAGGGAAGGGGGTGTAGAAAGGGAGAACCGATCTTGGAGATCTATGTGTAACCTCCTCTCTGGGAGATGGGCAATGGGAAGATGGGTGAGGGGAGATGCTGGGCAGTGTAAGATAAGATAAAATAATTATTTATAATCTATTAAGGTTGCAGGGGAAAGGGGGGAGTGGGGAGGGAGGGGGAGGGAAAAAAAGGAAAACGAGCTGATTCCAGGAACCGAAGTGGAAGGCGAAATTTGATAATGACGAGGACAATGAATGTATAACGGTGCTTTACTCAATTGATGTATGTATGGATTGTGATAAGAGTTGTATGAGCCCAAATAAAAAGATTTATTAAATTAAAAAAATTCATGTAGGTGGTAGAAAAGGAAAAGGGGCCCTGGCCACACACTGATTAAAGTGCTTGGTGGTTCAAACCACCAGCTGTTTCACAGCAGAAAGACGTGACAGTCTGCTTTCACAAAGCCTATCAGGCTTGAAAATGTGTGGGTGAAGTTCTCTTCTGTCCTTTAGGGCAGCTATGAGTCAGACCTGACTCAGTGTCCATTAGTTTAATTTTGGTTTTTGGTAGGAATGGTGACTATGTCTGCCTCCTAGTCAAGCTAGATGAATTAGATGGATGACGCCATTCTTTGCGGGGAAGAATTCCAGAGAGAAAAACAGGACTGCTGTTAGCAGTGGAGTGGGAAGAGTCAAACAGATCGGGGTTGAAATGAGCTAAGGAGAGTGTCTGGACAGGAAATTATATCAAAGTATGCAGCATTTATAAGCAGGGGAATTAATGAGGTAACTGTGAAGGAAATCGGAGCTTCATCATTTTGAAGGTCTTTGTTGACAACTTGATCACCCATAAGCTCATACACTAGATACTGTCCTTATCAAGTTTTCCAACTCCTCCAGCACCTTGACTTTATTTGCCACACTCTCTAACCATTGCCTTGTACACTTCTGGTCTAGTGTTTAATGTCAACATCTGCCCACTGGCACCACAAGCTCTACCATCTTTTCATTGTGCCTTACTGCTTTATTGTTTACTCCCCATGGCTGTACACCTTAAATTTGTCCTCATCATCCAAATCACTTTCCTTCCCCTCTCTTGGTTCTTGGTAATTCCATTAAAAAGTAAGTAAATAAATAAAACTGCCCTGGTTAAGTCCAGTCCATTGCCCACCATGCATTTGGGCAACTGCATATGAATGGAGAGAAACAAAAGCATACTGGCTGATCTTGTGGTCAACAATGCAATGCCTGGCATTCATACAAGGTTTCCTTGTCTCATACTGAATAGCTATTTATATGTATTTTTGAGATATTCAAACCTTTTAAGCCTCCTTCATCTCTTCTCACTTTCTACTTCACTGAGAAAATTAGAGATTTTGTTTGAGAATACCCATCTAATCCCAACATTACATCTGCCCTCTTCCAGAATCAGGAAATATACTTTGACTTTTTTGCTCTTAATCATAAAGTTTCCAAGCTCTTATTGAAAACCAATCATTCCAAATATGCACAAGATACTGCATTCTACCAACTACCCAAGGAAATCACTGCATCAATCGCACATCTCTCTGATATCATCTAGTTTTTACCTTCTGCTTGATTATTCCCCAAACTCCAAAAACCAAATTCACTGCCATGGATTCAATTCCAACTTATAGCAATCCTATAGGAGAGAGTCAAACTGCCTCTGTGGGTATCAGCGACTATAATTTTTTACAGGAGTAGAAAGCCTCATTTCCCCTCCACAAAGCAGCTGGTGGTTACAAACTGCTTACATATGCCCTCTTTGCCATTAATTTTAGATCATTTATTCTTCTCTTGTCCCTGGGTTTGTTGGTATCCTCCTCCTTTTTCTCCATCGCTCCCTCTCCAGCTTTCCCCTTGAACCATCAGTCCTATTGTTCTCTCTTCCGATTGTTAATCCTACCTATCTTGTCCAGATAGACTTGCATAGACAATAATACATGCAAAAACAAACAGAGAAAAACATAATTAAAAAAGAAGACAAAAATAAATTGACAACAGCTAATAAACCAAAACAAAAAAATAAAGAGAAAAAGAAAAAAACAATAGCAAAAAACTGAAAAGCCCTCAAGCGGTCCCAGGTCTGTCTGCTGACCTTTATGAGTGTTTTCCAGTTGAGTCCGCTGTGGTGCCACATTTGGTCCTCAAGTCCAAGTTAGGTTCATTCTTAATCCTTCTACAATTAGCCTCTCATCTTTTGCTTTTCACCAAAACTACTCTTGTTAGGGTGACCAGAGACTTCAATGTGGTCAAATCTATGTCATCTTTCCCTGTCCTTTTGAACCTCAGTTGACATAGTTGATCAATCCCTCCTGATTGATACTCTTTCTTCCTGGATTCCAGCATCCCAGTCTTTCCCCCAGCCCCACCTCTTGTTGTTTCTGCTTTTTTCCCCTAAATTGCCTTTCCTGATATCTTGTCTCTTAATGTTTGAGTGCTGTAGTTTGAAAATTCATTTTTTTGTATTCTCCATGAGAGCTCATTTCCTTAGTTCTATCAACCTGTTATATAGTTTTAAATATTATTTATATGCTAATGGACTTGAAATTTATAACTCCAGTCTAGACTGTTCTGATTTGCATATTTGTATATTCAACTGCTAGATTAACATTTCCATTTGGATGTATAATAGACATTTCAAGCTTTACTGACCACCCTTACCTCCCACTCCTATGTCCCAAATTCTGGACTCACATCTTTTCCATTTCCATTGATAAAATTCCCATTTTCCCAGCTATTCAGGTCCAAAATCTTGAATTCTCTTTAATTATTGCTATCTTTAATATCATTTATCACATCTATCAGGCAATACTAGACCTGTAACATCCATACTTAAATAGAAATGGACTTACTCCCACAAATCACCATTCCCATAGTTCTCTAAACCATCATCTCTTGGTTGAATTACTAATAGCCTCTTGATTTGTCTTCCTGCTTCTACTGTTGGCTCCTTATACCAACCACACTGACATTTAATTTAAAGTGTAAGCCAGATAGGAAGACTTCTTAGGTGAAAACCCTGCAATGTCTTCTTCCTAATTTCACAGTAAGATACTCATCATTATTTTTCTGGGCCTGGAACATTTCCGGCATGGTTCTGGAACTTTTCTTTTAAGACACTTGCTGCCCCTTATAGCCAACATATTAACCATGTGGCTAACTTTTCATCTCTCCAGTCTTTGTTCTACTAATTCCCTCCTTAATGAAGTCTGCCCTAACAGCTCCATTTGAAGTCTAAATGATCCATCCCCCTGCTACTCATGATCTTCTTTATCCTGCTGTGCATATCCTAGAGCCCTTATTAATTTTAGGCATTTTATAATTTATTAATTTAAGCATTATATAATTTATTGAATTCATTGCATATGGCCCAGTTTAACTTCACAAAAGAAGAAATCTTTGTGTTGTTTATTTATTTGGATTTTTAGTCCTTTATTTTAAGAATTTAGAATGGTCTAACTCATTTTAGGTTCTCCATAAATATTTGCCCATTTGTCTGTCAGTTTGTTGTGGTCTCATGGCTTTTGTGTTGCTGTGAAGCTGGAAGTTATGTCACTGGTATTTCAAATGCAGAGTTTCCAGCCTGAGAAGGAGGAAGAGACAGTCCACTTCTGAGGGATTCTCAATTTCAAACTCACTGCTACCAAGTCAATTTTGATTCATAGAGACCCTATAGTACAGAGTTCAACTGCACCACTGGGTTTCTGAGACTAAATCTTTAGTAGAGGCAAACGCCTCATCTTTCTCCCATGGAGTACCTAGTTGTTTAAAACTGCTGACCTTACATGAAGAAGCCCAATGCATAACCTATTATAGCACCAGGGTTTGGACCTTATCTTATGACCAGTAATAAAAACATGTCTGACATAGTGCAAGAAGATGAGATCATCAAGTATGAAAGTACTCAAAATACAACTTTGAGTTTCCTGCTCAAAGTAAAGTTGATGTTAATGATATGGATGGAGCAAAGCTTTCAGGACCTTCATTTGCTAACAGGGTAGGAATGAAAATGAGAATAAGCAGTTTAAGAATTTATTAATAGTCAGTGATTTATTATTAATCAATGGAATGTATGACTTTAGAAGTCTAGGAAAATTGGAAGTCATAAAAAAAACTGAAATGGTACCCCAAAAGATTAATACCTTTAGCATTAGTGAGTGGCAATAGACTGATATTACTAATTTTGAATCAATCATATGGTTTACTATGCTATGAAGGTAATATTGAAGAGGAATGGGCTTGCATTTATTATTAAAAACATTTCACGAACTAACCTGTTGTATAATGCTGTCCACGACAGGATAATATCTATATTTCTACAAGGAAAACCAGCTAATAAAATTGTTATTCAAATTTATGCACCAACCATTAGTAATGAAGAAATTCAAGAATTCTGCCAATTTCTTCAGTGTGAAATTATTCAATTGTATAATCAAGATGCATTGACAATTACTGGAGATTGAAACACAAAAGTTGAAAGTAAAAAAAGGATTAGTCGTTGGAAAATAAGGCCTTGGTAATAGAAATGAATATAGAGGTCACATGATAAGATTTTGAAAGACCAACAGCTCTGTTTTCCATAACTTTTTCAGCAAAACAAACAATGACAATACAAGTGGACATCATCAGAAATAATGGTAAAAATCTCAAAAACTCAAACTCTCTCCCACTGGGTTGTTTCTGACTCTGTATCGGAGAGAGTAAAACTGTCCCTGTAAGCCTCTACTGATGTAGAAAGCCTTATACTTCTCCCTTAGGCCCATGTGGTTTTGAACTGCTGACTTAAGCTCAGCAACTCAACACATAACCTACGATGCCACCTGGACTCCCTGGGTAGAAAACAAAGGGATCAAATTGACTACATCCATGGAAAGAAATGAAAGAGATTCCAAATATCAGCAGCCAAAACAAAACTAGGGACCAACTGTGGAACAGGCTATCAATTGCTTATATGAAACTTCAAGTTTAAGATGAAAAAAATTAAAATAATCCACAAGATTATTTTACAGTGCTTGCTTCAGCAGCACATATACTAAAATTGGAATGATACAGAGAATATAAGCATGAACCCTATGCAAGGATGACATGAAAATTCATGAAGATTTCTATATTTTTAAGAATTTGCTAAGGCACATAATAGTTAAGCTATCCAACTTTTAGGAAAAGGAGAAATCATAAGAGCAGCTAGGGGGAAAAGTCTGTCACCTATAAAGGTACTTGGATAAGAATATGCTCAGACATATCAGCAGACATAATGAAGAGGAGAGAGTGGAGTAACGTCTTCTGGAAGTTGAAAGAGAGTAATGTCAACCCAAGAATCCTCTACCCCTACAAACTTTCTATCAAGATAGATAGAGAAGTAAGAGTCTTCCTGGACAAGGAAAGACTCAAAGAATGTGTTAAAGGAAACCTGGCTCTATAAATAATTCTTACTGTGGTAAAAACAACATTCACTGAGCACAAATAGGAGACCACTATATAGAGCAAATCCACCCAGAGGTCACCACATTGAAAACAGCTCCTAGGAAAATAGTGCAATGATGAAAAGAAGGCAAGAATAACCCCCACCCATACAAACACACTCACATATAATGCACTGACAAGAAGGGAGGTAGGTACACATCTATCACAAAAAGTTCAAGATGACTTCACATTGTCCACAGATGGATGTAATAATTCTGAATACCAATGCTCTGAACTCATCCATTAAAAGACAGAGACTAGCCAACTAGATTAGAAAACATAACCCATTGATGTGTCTCCAAGAGAAACATCTCAAGCTTACAGACAAAAATAGGCTGAGAATTAAAGGCTGGTGAAAAATTTACCAAAGAATGGCAATTTAAAAAAGCTGGGTTGCAGTCCTAATCTCTGAAAAAAATGATCTCAAGTTGCAAACAATAACAATAGATAAGGAGGGGCATGATATAATGCAAAAGGGATCAGTAGACCAAGAATAAGTGAGCGTAATAAATATATACATGCTCAGTAAGAGATGCACAAAATTCAGCAAACTCCAAAAGATGAAAAAATAAATCACAGGCTCAACAATCATAGTAGGCGACCTTATTATACCAATCTCTGAAAAAGATAGAGCATAGGGAAAGAAGCTTAACAAGGAGGCTATAGAACGAAACTCTAAAATTAGGTGACTTGACCTGATAGATATTTTTAAAGCGCTCCACTTGAATGCCAAAAAAAAATTCTTTTCAAGTGCATATGGCACATACTCAAAGACAGACCACATGCTATGACACACGTTGAGCTTCAGTAAATTTGATCAAATAAAGATCAATCAGGCTTTCTTCTTTGACCACTACATAGTATGGCTGGAAATCAATGAAAGGAATGTTAAGAAAACAAGGGCAAACAATTGGAGGCTGAATAACTCCCTACTGCAAAATGAGTAGGTATTGGTCCAGGTCAGCGATGAAATTAGGAAGTTTTTAGAAACCAACACGAATGAGAATACAACATACCAAAATCTTTGGGGCACAGCAAAAGCAGTTATCAGAGGATGTTTCATAGCAATAAATGCACACATGAAAAAGGAAGAGAGGCTTATTATACACTGGCATAAAGCCTCCAGAAATTAGAGCTGAGTCAAAAGACTAATCCTATTAATAGCAAAAGGAAAGAAATAATAAAAATCAGGGGTAGTGAAATCAATGCAAAAAAAAATCTATGCAGCAAAAAGCTGGTTTGTTGAAAGGATAACAGAATCTACAGACCATTGGCAAACCTAACAAAAGAAAGGAAGGAACAAGCCTCAATAGCCAGGATGAGGGATAAGACAGGGGAAAGTACAATGGATCATAATGAAATTAAAAGGCTAACTACAAAATATTATGAAGGTCTGTACTCCAATGAATTGAACAACTTGGAAGACATGGACAAATACTTGAAAAACAAACCCTCTCTAGACTATCCTAGATGAATGGCAAGAATCCCAATAGACCCATAGCAATAGAAGAAATAGACAAGGTTATCAAAGGATTACCAGCAAAAAAAAAACCCTGGGCCAGATGGCTTCACAGGAGAATTCTACTAAGCATTCAGGGAAGAACTGCCATCAATCCTATACAAATTCTTACAGAACATAAAAAAGAATGGTAAACTCCCAAAATCTTTCAACACTGATATGTAAAACAGGCAAGGATCCCACAAGAATTGAGAATTAAAGACTGATATTTCTAATGAACATTGATGCAAAACTACTTAAAATACTGGCCAGTCTAATACAAAAGTTTATAAAATGAATAATTCATTATTATCAAGTGGGATTCATTCTAGGGAGGCAGGGATGGTCCAACATCTGGAAGTCCATCAACATTATTCACCACATTGACAAGAAAAAGGATAAGAACCACATGATAACATTGATAGATGCAAAAAAGCATTCAACAACACACAACACCCACTTCTGTTTAAAACACTCAAAAAGATTGAAATGGAAGGAAAATCCCTCAAGTTGAGACAAGCTATACCTCAAAAACCAACTGCTAATGTAGTAGTCAATGAAGAAAAGATGGAAACGACCCCACCAAAAAAAGGGACCAGACAAGGATGCCCCTTGTCCCCACTTTTGTACAACTTCTTACTGGAGATCCTAGCTAACAACGTAAGAGAAAGGAAAGACGTTAAAGGTATTTGTCTGGGGAAAGAAGAGGTGAAACTATCATTATTCACAGATGGTATGATTTTATACGTTGAAAACACAAAAAGGTCCACAAGAAGAGTGGTAGAAGTGATAGAGAAATGTGACAGAGTGGTAGGATACAAGATAAATAAACAAGTCTATTGGATTGCTATATACATCAGATGAGATCACAGAAGAGGAGATCATAATAGCCCAAAACAAATAGAATATCTAGGGATATATCTAAACAAAAACACAAAAGATTTGTATGAAGAAAAAAGACACAACACTATTACAAGAAACCAAAAGTAACCTCCAAAAATGGAAGAATATCCCATGCTCCTGGTTCAGAAGACTCAATATATTAAAGATGCCAATCCTACCCTATTATATAAGTTTAATGCTATCCCTATATAAATAACATCATCTTTCTTCAAGGAATTGGAAAATCTAACTACCAATTTCATATGGAGAGGCAAGAAGCCCAGAATTAGCAGAGAACTCCTCAAGGAGAAAGATAAAGTAGGAGGGATTGCTCTACCTGACTTTAGCACCTATTATACAGCCACATTGGTCAAAACAGCAGGGTACTGGTATAACAACAGATACTCAGACCAGTGGAAAAGAACAGAAAATCCAGAAATAAAAGCATCAGCATACAGACAACTGATCTTCAATTGGGCAGCGGATGCTCTCTTCAACAAGTGGTGGTGGAAAAAAATGGATATCTTCCTGTAGAGAAATGAAGCAAAACCCTCACCTCACTCCATGCTCAAGGATAAAGTCAAGGTAGATCACAGTAAAACCCCAAATTATTCAACCCATTAATTAAGGAATTGGGATAAACCTAAGAACATTGGTGCAGGGAATGAATAGCCTATCAGAAATAGAGAACACAAACACAGAGGAAACACAAATTGACAATATATTGGAGATAAAATATCTGTGTATGTCAAAAGACTTTGCCAAGAGAACAGTGAGAGAGACTTCCCACAGACTGGGAAGACTTCTTTAGCAATGACGCATCCGACAAAGGCCTTATTACTAAAATCTATAATACTCTGCTAGCCTTCAATAAGATAAAACCAAACAGCTCATTTTTCTTTTTTCTTTATGTCTATCTATATATGATAGGCAGGGTAAACAAGCCTGAGGGGAAAACAATACTGATTCTGGGAGTCAGGGGAGAGGAGGAGTTGGAAGAAAGGGAGTGGGGAGCCAACAAACTCTCGGGAACAATAAGGGATTTAAAATTGATGGCGAGGACAGTGTAGATTGCCTGGTGGGGTTTGATCAAGTGTAATATACCGGAGAAGAATTACTGAGCTCTGAATGAAGGGTGAACATTTTAGTAGCAGAGGAGGCAAGTAGAAGTAAATAGAGAGAAGAACTGGGGAGAAAAGCTATTTATAGAGTTATACATATAGGCATGTATATATGTAAATATATTAATTTTCATTGATAGGTATATAGGTCTATGTACATATAATTATGTTAAGTATCAAGGTAGCAGGTAGACTTTGGGCCTCTACTCAAATCCTCCCTCAATACAAGAACACTTTGTTCTAATAATATGGCACTCGGTGAGACTCACCTGATATGATTGCTGACGATAAAATGAATGCTTAAGCAAATGTGGTAAAGAAAGCTGATGGTGCCCTGATATTAAAAGGTATAATATCTGGGGTCTTAAAGGCTTGAAGTTAAACAAGTGGCCCTCTATCAGTGAAGCACCTAAGCCCACATGCAAGAAGCACACCAGCCTGTGTGATCATGAGGTGATGATGGGATCAGGTGTCAGGTTTCAGAAGATCCAAAACAAACAATTGTATTGATGCAAATGAGAGGGATCGGAGTGGAGACCCCAAGCCCATCTGTAGACAATTGGACATTTCCTCACAGAAGGGTGACACAGAGGGATAATTCAGCCAGGGTGCAATATAACACTGATGAAACACACAACATTCCTCTAATTCTTGAATGTTTCCTCCCTCCCACCTCACCCCCCAACTATCATGACCCCAGTTTTACCTTACAAATCCAGCTAGACCACGTACACTGGTACAGATAAGAGCTCTTGACACGAGAATCCAGGCCACTGTTGATTGATGGCAGGGGGAACAATGGGAAGGGGAACAAATACTTTTTCTTTAATAAATATGTGGCATCCTTAATATCTTCTACCTCAAAGATAACTGTTGGGTAATATCTTAAAAAAACAATTAGTGGATTTACTGTACTTTTACACAAATGATGCACGTGCCACCCCAAATGCACAACCCCCTTGCACATTATTTTTCTGTGTTATGTGTGTGGGTGGGTGGGGATGGGGTAATGGGTGGGTGGGTGTTATTTATGTGGTCTTGTTATTTTTGAAAAATATGGTATTATGTCATAACCTTTATCTTTGTGAGTCTCACACTAGCTGGAGCTGATCCCTGGGTAAATGTCATTCTGATTCCATTAAGGTTAAATTTCAAACAGACAGTAAAGGGCAAAGCAAGAACTGAAAGTAATTACAGAGGGGAGTATACATCTGCTTCACTCGTATGTCCATCTTGCTTGCTGCTGATGCTGCAGTGGATAATCCTTTCTCAGAATTGCCTGAGCAGCTTGAATGGTAGGATTCTATTAAACTACAAGATGAGTCCATTTTGGAATGAAGGCTAAAAATTAAGGTGCCCCAGATAAATCACCCCAATATCAAAGGGCATTCCTCCACTTCTCTGGAATCAGCAAAAGTTCCCTTGCTAAAAACACAACACATTGACCTTTATATCCTAACCACCGATTTCTGATTTAAGTTACAGGGACATTGAAACCGTGATACATGGTTCGTTCTGTGTAGAACAGTAACTAAATCCACCTTTATGCTGAGGTCACGCTCTAGAATTAAGTGGTGAACGCGTCTTTGGTGGAATATTGAATTAGTGGTAAGAACTTGAAGCCTACACAGTGATAATAGGAGGAATTTTTTAAAGTGGTTTACCAATTGGTGTGGGCTTAGATATGGAAGCGTCTATTTTTCCTAGTCAAGTGTTTGCAATTTTATTTTGATATATTTTAGACTCAGTTATAAAAATTGAATCCATGGTAGTTTACCACCTGATGCTGCTAGAAATGCCACTTAATTGAATTTATGACAATTTACCATAATTTGAGAAGAGCCATATTTCTGTCTAAGTAGGGGCCTGATATTTTTTAATGCACATCTTAAAATGCCTGCCTGATTCCAATGGATAATACATGATCCCCTTACTGTTTCCTTGTCTCCCTCCATCAGACACCGCTGAAGTGAGCGTGTTCAAGACAATGCCGACTAATCACATACATTTGGTAGTATTTTTTTTATAGTGACAGGAATAATGTACGCTTATTGCCATTTAAATAGTCCTCCACTATTCCTTTTGAGGCTCTTTTGTCTATGAGAATGGGTTTTAAGAAAATTCAAAACCCTTTGAGAAAGGCACATCTGGGCACTGTTTGGAGTGACCTGACATGCTCTTGAGAGCTTTCAAGCATGCAACCCCACTAGATAGGCTCACTGCCCCTTGCTGTGGAAGTCTGTTTCCATCTCTACCTGGGAGAAACATTACAATTATGCTTGCATGTGGTATCAGCTATACTATTCTATAGCTCAACCATGCTGTTAGGTCACCTTTCTTTGGAATGGGTACAGATGTGGAATTATTTTAATCAGTTGGCCAAGTTGCTGTCCTCTAGCTTGTTGTTCAGCTTGTTGAACATTCCAGGTATCATTCCATCAATTCCTGAAGCTTTGTTTTTAGCTAATGCTTTCAGTGAAGGTCGAACTTCTTCCTTCAGCACTATTGGTTCTTACTCATACTCCTGAAATGGTGGAATCCTGATTAGTTCTTTTTGGTATACTGACAATGTGTATCCTTTCCACCTTCTCTTGAGCTTACATATAAGAAATTGCTAGTGCACTCTATAGTATTTTTTAATTTTATTTTGAGCTTCTATGTAGTTTTTATCACAGATGTATTCAATTTGATTTTTGTATATTTAATCAGGCGAACCCACATGTATAGTCATTGTTTATTTCATTGAACAATAGTATTTGGGAGGAAGTGGTTGGTATTGCAAAATTCTAACTTGTGATCTCCAATTTCATATCTATCACCATGGTCATGTCTTCTAATTATTATTCCTTCTTCTTTGTCTCTATTTTCATTCTAATTGCCAATAATTACCAATGTAGGGGGAGAAAGGGGAACCGATTGCAATGATCGATGTATAGCCCATCAAAAGGGGACAAACAACAGAAACTGGGTGAGTGGAGACAGTAGACAGTGTAAAATATGAAAATAAAAATAATTTATAAATTATCAAAGATTTGTGAGGGTAGGGGGAGGGGAAAAAGAGGAGCTTATACAAAGGGCTCAAGTAGAAAGAAAATGTTTTGTAAATGATGATGGTAACATATGTACAATTGTGCTTGGTACCATTGATAGAAAGATCGTTGTTTTGTTTAGTTCAAGGAGCATTTATTAGCCTTTATGGGTGTTTTCCAGTCCAGTCTGTTGGGGCACCACGCCCTGGCCCCAAAGTTCACTTTCAGCATTCCCTGGGGACCTTGCCACTCCATTCCCTGTTCTGCTCTGCTGCACTCCCCCAGTGCTTTGCCTCGATGTGGTGGGATCAGGTCAGGTGCAATTCCCACACTGTGTCTCTGGTGCTGTCCCCTGCAGGGCCATGGGTCAGTGAGGGGCATCATATCTCATAGTGGTGCTGGCCATGTGGTCCTCTCTGTGGACTGGCTGCTCTAATTGGGGTCATCGACTTCAGGGTCTGGTGGGCCAGGATGTGCTCCACTCTCTCCTACTCCCCCTTCATCTGCTCCCGTGTGCTCCGATCAGATAGGTCCCTCTCCCGGAGCTGCAGGATTGTTATAAGAGCTGTTAGAGCCCCCAATAAAATTATTTATTAAAATAAAAAATAATTATCAATGCATCTTGATTGCTTGTTTGATCAATTTCAGACTTAAGATATACTGGCTTCAGTGTTTGTTTTGTAAATTTGTGTAATCATTTGATTAATTGGATTTCTTTGAATATGGATAGATATTCTCCCATCACAGACAGCATTGCACTTCAAGATATATCTTGAAATGTTCTTTTTGATAATGACTGTGATGCCAATCATCTTGAATTTTCATTCACAGCGTAAACCACATTATTATCTGATATAAAAAAGCCCACACCAGTCCATTTCAATTCGCTAATATCTTGGCTATTGATCGTTTTGCTTTCCATGTTTGATGACTTCCTAGGAGTCCTTGTGGTGCAGTGGGGATGAATTGGGCTGGGTTTTCTACTCTGCTAAACAGTTCGTATCAGAAATCCCCAGGAGGTTGCCGTGAGTCAGTATCGACACAGTGGCAGTGAGTTTGGTTTTGGTGTTCCCATTTTCCTAGATCCCTCTACGTTATGTTGCAGTTATTAATAGGCATGTGGGATGCTTCTCCTCACTTTGAGTAAGACCCGTTAGCAAATGGAAGTCCTGGGAACGCCAGCCTTCTATGACATGGCGGTTGACTCTATTTTGAGAAGACAGTTCACCTCAGCAGCCTTTTGAGTGTCCACCTACTTGAGGAGCTCATCTGTGGGCACCATGTCTGACAATGCTCTGCTGCTAGTCATAAGATTTTTAGCCCATTTGACCACATTCCATTGTTCCGTGCAAGGTTTTCAGTGGCTAATCCCGCAGAAATGGACATCATAGTCCTTCGTTGGAGTTTGTTCTTAAGGATCCCTGGTGGCACAGTGGTTACAGCTGGAGCGCTACCTGAAAACTTAGAAGCCATAAGCTGCTGTGCAGGAGAAAGAAGTTTCTACTTCCAGAAAGATGATCCATCTAAGAAACACACAGAGGCAGTTCCACTCTCTCCCATAGGGTTGCCATGAGACTCAATTCAATTACACTGAGTAGTTTTCTCCTTTCTTTTGTCTATTCTTAGTTGGAAAGCTCTGCTAAAATCCTTGGATGGCCCTGATGGGTTGTTTTTAAATCCCAGTGACATAGGTTGCAGCATCTATCTTAGCAGCATGTAAGCTGCCACAGTATGACAATCTAACAGACAAGTAGTGGTCTCATCACCACTAAAAGCTCATTTTACGAGGGGGTACCCCCCCCAGTGGAATTTTTTTCAAAGCTATGCATTGAATTTTTTTTTAACCAAACAACCTTATCATCTTCAAAGTACTCTTCATTACATTTACTACATTTGCCAAATCTTCAATTCCATTCTTGGAAACAGTTTTCAAACTCATCTGTTTCGATGGCTGACAGCACTTCCCTTGTTTTTCCCCTCACCTCTTCTGTACCGTCAAATCTCTGCACTTTCATGTTCCTCTTCATTCACAGAAACAAAAAGAAGTTGCACAGAGTGAGGTTCACATGAGCCAGGTGCGTGGGGCAAGAGAGGCATGCTGTATTTTTGCCAAAAACTAGTGCACTGAGATGGCTGTGTGAGCAGGTGCATTGTCATACTGGCAAAACTAGTCCCCTATCTACCACAAATCAGGCCTTTTTTTGTCACATGCTATTAGGCAATCTTTTCAGAACCTCTAAATAGAAAGCTTGATTAACAGTCTGACCCGGTGGAATGAACTCCAAATGCCCCCTGACATCAAAAGAACAAATGACCATCCTTTCTTGAGGGTACCCCCCCTCAAAATCAAAGCCCACCATCTTCTAGGTTATAGTCTTCCCTCTGGGTCTTCTGTTCCCTTCTCCCTTACATTGAGCAATGTAGTAATTCAAAAAAGAATTTTGAAAATTACTTTTTCATTAGAAGAAAATGATGGTCAAAATGTTCAAAATAAAAGTAGCACAGTTACATTTTAATAGTGTTGCACTGTTCATTCATTGTAATCACATGAATTAAAGGAGAAAGTGAATCAATCATAATGATGTATTGCCATTTTTGAAGGGAATAATCACATTGCTTAATGTTTCAGTTACATATATGAAGGGATTTTAAAAAGTCTATGGGAAAATGGAACAAAAAGATAATTATATTTTTTATGAGTTTTTAAAGTCTCCCTCAAATGGTCATACAATAATACCTGGTTGAATCCCATTTTACATTGACCTATACATTAGTTTTAGAAAAATGAAAGTATAGTATGCAATGAAGAATTGAGTTTTTAAAATAGGAAATATACAAATTTTGTTGTCATGCAGGAAGATATTGGGGAAACTGGTGAAACATAAATAAAATGTATATATTCAATTATAATAGTTTACAATAGCTTGATTTTCGTAATTATATTCCTGTTTACATAAGAGAATGTCCTTGTTCACACTGGCAATACATACTGAAGTATGTATTAAAGGAATATGCTACAACTTATTCTTACATGGTCGGAAAAATTAATTTGTATATAAATATGCATATCTATTTATTTTACATGTATTTGTGGGGGCAGGGAGAGGGAGAGTGGGAACACACAGGGTAAGATGTTAATAACTGGTTAATTGAGGACAAGGCAGGAGCTGTGGTAGCAAAGTGGGTTATTCGTTGGGCTGCTAACTACATGGTGACTAGTTTGAAAATATTGTAAGGGAGAAAGTTGAGGCTTGATACTCCTGTAAAGAGTTGTAGTCTTGGAAACCCAGAGGGCAGTTCTACCCCGTTTTATAGGATCACTCTGAGGTATCATTGACTAGATAGCGGTGAGTTTGGAGAAAGGTACATAGTATACATTTTGTTGTACTGTTCTTACAAATTTTCTATAAATTTGAAATTATTGCAAAATACAAACTGACACAGCAAATAATTAGTGGATGCAAACAAAAAATGCCTTACATCACTGTTTTCCTACATCCACACTCTGTATAATTTTAAGATGAGTATTTATTTGATGATTTTAATAGAAATGAGAGGTGATGCTGTGTAGAGATTTTATTTATAAATTATGTGGTGTCATGGTTACAGGAGCATCACTAAAAATTTAAATGGGGTGAGGGAAATCAAAAGCTAAATTAATTGTCCTTTCATTTAGAGTCAGTGCTCTGCAAAGTAATTATGCATTCAAAATCATTTTAATGCATATTCGTAATGAATATGACTTTGCATGAATCTGCATGGAAATCGTTGCCAATTCAATGTAATAATTATTCATTGAAAGCCTGAAGATCCCAAGATGTTAATTTTCTTATTGACTTGCACATTCATTTTACATCAAACAAATATATTAATAGTTGTGGTTTATGGAGGATTAATTGACATTTATTAAGCACTTCCAATTGGCTAAGCTGTCTATGTGTGAGAGGAGAGAGTAACTGCTTATTTTCAAGGTGTTTTCCTGAGACAGAGAAATGAAGACAGCTGGCCCTGTGCCACCCTTTAATAAACTGCCTGCTTCCTTCCACCAGATGGGGGGAGCAAGCAGAGGAGGTGCTGTGCTTAGGGAGAGGGGAGAGTGCACAGGTGAGCATCTGGCCACCTTCTACCTGCAGAAGCTTCCTCCACTGTCACCTCCAGGAATGCCCTTTATTAGGCTGTGTTGTCATTCAGAAGACACTTCCCTGTGGCTCACTCAGGGTGACTTTGCAAATCTGAGGAACCCTGGAGGTTGCTTTAGGCCTCAGCTGAAGCTGTGTGGCAGATGGCAGATTTGGGAAACAAGCGGCTTGCCTGGCAAGCTGAACAGGGAAAAGATACTCAGAAGGCCCGAGGAATTCATGGATCTCTTTTGTTGCCTTCTTGCCTTCAGTTTCAGCTTGACACTTAAGTACATCAGAAGATTTTCTTGGAATAACTTAAATTCACAGCCCCGTTCCCCTTTATGAAACTTCCAAAAGGTAGCTGTGGGGTTTGTACCACTTTCAAACTCTTTATTGTTGTTGGTAGGTTCCACCAAGTCGAATATGATATATGATGGCCCCTTATGACACAGAACAAAAGACCCTAGAGGTTTCATGGCTGTAATTTTTTTATGGGAGCAGGTTGCCCGGTTTCTGACCTGCAGCACTACCAGATAGGGTTGACCTCCAGCCTTTTCGTTAGGAGCTGAATATGCAACTATTATGCTAACAAGATTCGTCACTCTTACCTTCATGTAAATTTGGGTTTGTTTTTTTTTTACTTTTAAGAGAACATTGGTTATAGTCTTAAACAAGACCTGGAAAGAACAAATATAGAGATATATTATCCAGATTGGGTGTGTGTGTGTGTGTCTGTTGATCTACTGAACTTTACAAGGAAATCTACTGGCTGTCAGTGGGCATGTCATATGATGGTGACTTGTGTGTTGCTGTGATTCTGGAAGCTATGCTACTAATATTCAAATACCAGCAGGGTCACCTAACATGAGCAGGTTTCATCAGAGCGTCCAGACTAAGAACAGGCTGTGATGAAGAAATAGGCTGTACACACCTGAGGAATTAGCCACTGAAATGTTATTAATAGTAATGGAATATTGTAAGACACTGGAAACCTAAAGAAAAGGAGCAGAACATTGTCAAGTATATCGATCGAAGATGAGCCCTTCATGTTGGAGGGAATTCAAAATATTACTGAAGAAAGTTGCCATCTCAAAGTGAAGTAGACCACAATGACAAGGACTGAGTAAATCCAGTGAGCCTTCATTTGCTGATGGAGCCCAACTCGAAATGAGAAGAAACAACTGGAAACACTTATTAATTATTGAAATTTGGAATGTCAGAAATATGACTCTAGGAAAATTGGGGATAATCAAAAGGAAATGGATCCATAGAGATCATCCAAGGTTTAGTGATCTGGGAAATGGACTGCTTTTGAATCTCATTAATATGCTGAGAATGACAAATGCAGGTTGGATAATGTTGCATTCATCATCAAAAACATTTTAAGATCCATTTTGTAGTTCAATGCTGTGTGTGATGAAATGTCTATCCATATACAAGAAAAAGTAAAACTATTACTCAAATTTATTCATCAAGTACTAAAGCCAGCAATAAAGAAATGGAAGAATTCAACCAAATTCTTCAATCTAAGATTGATCAAATATGGAACCAAGATCCATAAATAATCTTGGCAACTGGAATTCAATAGTTGGAAACAAAGAGGAAGGAACAATAGTTGGAAAATACAGCCTTGGTGAGAGAAACAAAGCTGGAGTTCGCGTGATAGAATTTTGCAAGATGAATAACTTTTTCATCACAAATGCCATTTTTTCAACACAAAAGTCTTCGCTAGATGGAACACACAGATATCAAATGAACTACATCTTTGAGAAGAGATGATAGAGAAGTTCAATATCAGCACATAAATTGAGGCCAAGAGCTGAATGTGAAATAGACCATGAACTGTTCACTTGTAAGATTATATTGAAGCTGAAGAAAATTAAAACAAGTCTATAAGAACCAAAATAAGACATTCAATATATCCCACCTGAAATTGGAGAACATTTCAAGAACAAATTGGATGTATTGGGCACTAATAACAGAATCCTAATGCACTGTGGGATTGCATCAATAATATCATACACAAAGAAATAAAAAGTCAGAGTGAGAGTCATAATAGCATATAGGTAGAATCACCTGCCTGGTGCTCCTGTAGCTAGACCAGAAAATTAAGAGGTCAGCAGGCCAGTACTGGGAGTCAGGGTGCTAAAAATAGATCAGTATGCTAGGGTCTTGTTCACCCCTCCCCCTGTGATTTTTACCCATGAAGCAACTTGAGTACTCACTGAAACACTCTAAGCTCACTATATCTGTCTGTGGGCTCCGCTAATCCCTTGCCAGGTCCAGGAGGGCGGTGTCCGCCATCCCTTCCTGAACTCAAATATGAGAACTGCAGTGAGCAGTAATTTCCCAAGGCTGCTGTCTAAAAGTGGTCATAATTCCAGGCTTGCAGAGAGTCTCCAAGAACTAGCCACAAGACCTCACACTGGAGTTCCTTTCTCTGCTATCCTCCCTGATCCAGCAGTCCAGGAACAAAGTGATTTCATCACCGCCTTCTTTCCCCCTCTTCCCAGCTCCACGAATGCAGTGTGGGTAATTATAATTAGATAATAATTTGCAGCAATTGAAGAGCTGCTGGGATATGAAGCTGAGACAGAACACAGTTCCTCAGAGCACAACTGGCAGGTTGAACAAGATAGATACAGGAGTGACACAGGAGTACAGTCGAGGGAGAATTCAGTTCCACTCTGTCCCAAACCCACTCTACTAATCTGGTCCCCTACCTTGGGGGACAGCGTGGCACAATCCTGATGTCAGGGCATCCCACAAGCCCATTAAAAAGGGGGGGAAATTTTAAACAAACAAACAAACATCACTTTCCATTCCAGGCTGGGTTCCTGAATGTAGGCTACCAGAACCCTGTCCTGTAGCATAACATTAATATAACAAGACTGATCTCCAGAGCACAGTCGAGGACTTTAACACAACAAAATAGGAAAAGCAAACAGGTTCTGATAGCCACTTCCTCAGCCAAAAACTGGCTCTGCCAGTTCTGGGCACCACAGTGAGTCTTTGAGGACCAGGCCTGTGCCCACGCTGCAATCCCACCCCAACCTGGCCAGTGGCCTGCCTCAACCCAGACTCTGAGGTCCCCCACTACCGGTGGCCACTGAATTGCCACAGCACCCTTTCTACATAGTAGTCCACCCCACAACCATAGTAGGGCACAGGTAGCCCTTGAAAACACTCTCAGGAGTAACGTGGAGAAAGAGCTCAGAGCCCCTAGGTCTCCAGAAGCATGGAATCCAGTTCCAAAATGACACACAAACAACCTTCAACACCCTCAACAAGAAAACCAGTGGAGGAAGTTGCAAACCTAATGATTCTCCTAGAAGAATCAGAAATTGTATGAAGGAAGCAACGAAGAATAAGGATGCAATGATACAGGAGATGAAGTCCACACACCAAAGGTAAATATGAGAGCTAATAGATGAGGTAACAGAAGCAAAGCACAAGAACACAGACCTTACCAACATACTATAAGAGGCAGAGAATTGTACCAGTGACCTCGAAGACATTCAGATACACTTCAACAAATGGGAAAGACAATCAAACAAGATACTCAAAGAGGTGGAAGAAAACCTGAGGTCAATGACAGATGCTATGAAGAGGAACAATATTCAAATAATTGGCCTACCAGAATAAGACACAACAAAAAAGTCAACCACTAAACTAATGAGAGAATTTCTGGAAGCAAACTTCCCCACTTTAATGAATGAGAATCAGACACTCATACAGGAAGCACAGAAGACACCAATTAGACTAAATCCCAGGACGAACTCACCAAGGCACATAGTAGTTAAATTACCCAACTTTGAGGAAGAAGAGAAAATTTTAAGAGCAGCAAGAGAAAAAATGGCAGTCATATATAAAGGTGCTCAGGTAAGAAGATACCAGCAGATACCATGTAGACGAAGAGAGAGTGGAGTAACATCTTCTGAAAGCTGACCAATGAAAAAAAAGACATCCTGAGAATCCTCCACCCTGCCAAATTATCTATTATGATAGACAGTGAAGTAAGAGTCTTCCAGGACAAGGAAAAACTCAAAGAATATGCCACAAGACAGCCAACTCTGGAAAATCCTTTCCGACTCATGGTCAGAAGACCAACACCCACCAAACACAAATAGGAGGCTACTATATAGTGAAACTCCTCTCAGAAGTCAACACACTGAAAACAATTACCTTGTTAACATTGCCTCAGAGGGAAAAGGCAAGAATGAACCTCCCCGCACAAACATAGCACATTGATATGAATGGAGATAGGACAACCACCAAAACAAAAGGTACGAGATGACAGCAATGAATCCAGAGAGGATGATTATAATGCTGAATGTCAACAGCCTCAACTTGCCCATTGAAAGACAAAGGTTATCAGACTGGCTCAGAAAACATAACCCATCAATATGTTGCCTGTAAGAGACACATCTTGAGCTCGTAGATAATAAAAGGTTGGTAGAAAATATACCAGGTAAACAGCAACTTAAAATAATCAGGGGTTGCAATCCTAATCTCCAACAAAATTGACCTTAAGTTGCAAACCATAGTGATAGACAAGGAAGGTCACTATATAATGCTCAAAGGATTAGTAGACCAGGGAAAGTGAGCATAATAAATATATATGCACCTAATGAGAGTCCTGCAAAATTTGTCAACAAACTATGAATAGGATGAAAAAAAAGAAATCACAGACCTCAATAATCCTACTACGTGACTTTAATACACTGCTATCAGAGAAAGATAGATCACTGGGAAAGGAGAATGCAGAAATAAACAGTACAATTAGGTTACTGGACCTGATAGAAATTTATAGAATTTTCCATCCAAATGCAAAAAATAAAAATCACATTCTTTTCAAGTTCACATGACACATTTTCAAAAAAAAAAAAAGACTCAATCCTGGGGTACAAGTTGCTCCTGAGTAAATTCAAATATACACAGCTAACTGAGACATTCCTCTCCAACAACTATACCATAAAGCTGGAGATAGCAAAAGGACAACCAGAAAAACAAAGGCAAATAATTAGAGGATGACTAATGATCTTCTGCAACATGAATGGGTACTGGATGATTAGAGAGGAGTTTAGGAAGTTTCTAAAAATGAATGAGAATGAGCATGCAATGTATAAAAACCTATGGGATATAGTAAAAGCAGTTGTCAGAGAAGTTTGATAGCTATGAATGCATATATGAAAAAGGAAGAGAGACTTATACCTGATGTGCTTTCATAACCTCTAGTAACTAGAACAAAGACAGCAGAAAACCCCCTCCTATAGCAAAAGAAAAGAAATAATAAAAATCAGGGAAGAGTTAAAAAAGTAGAAGAGACCATACAAAAAATCAATACATCAAAAAGCTGGTTCTTTGAAAGGATCAACAGAATCGACAGGCCACTGGCAAGTCTAACTTAGAAGAGGGAGGAGGAAACATCAATAACCAGGATGAGGGAGGAAGCTGGGGAAATCACAACAGACCTCAGTGAGATTAAAAAAAAATCATAAAGTACTAGGAAAATCTGCATTCTAATTAATTTCACAATGTGAAAGACATGGACAAATACTTGGAAAAACAATCCCTCCCTACATTATCCCATATACAGGTCAAGAACCTCAACAGACCCATAACAAAAGAAGAAATAGATACAGATATCAAGAAACTACCAATGAAAAAGTTCCCGGATCAGATGGCTTCACAGGAGAATTCTACCAAGCATTCAGGGAAGAGTTGACACCAATCCTCCACAAATTATTCCATAGCATAGAAAAAGATGATGCGGCAGTTACATAATCTGGTGTCAATTTGAGGATTAAGAGTGAGGGGTGGAATCTAGCCTGTCAACCTGTCAACCAGGATATAGCCAATGAGGCCTCTGTGTGGGCATACCTTCACCTGAGGATTCTGGGAACTCCTGTATTCCTCTTTGTAGGCGGGAAACACTCTCTCTTGGCTCACTCCTTGTGAGACATCCCTGTGCAGAAGAAGACAAATGGAGAGAGGCTGATAGAGCCAGAACTTTGGAGCTAGAGAAGCCACGCGGAGACCCCTGCTAGAGCTGAGATACTTACAATGCCACTGGATCCACAAGACTTCCCACCCACTGGCCTGTGATCTTCCTGCACTCAGCATCACTGTATGTGTTTTGTGAGTCTGAAGAAGACTCATAGATTGGTATTGGATATAGGGGCTAATATCAGACTTATGGATCTGATCTGGATTGGGCTGGAATGTTTTCTCAATATTTACCTGCTCTTGCATATAAAGCTCCTTCGTATACACATATGTATGTTTATGAATTTGTTTCTCTAGTCTACCCAGACTAACACAGATGGCAAACTCCTAAACTCATCCTATGAAGTCAGTATAACTTTGATATCCAAAAACAGCAAGCCTCCCACAGGAATAGAGAACTATAGGCCAATATCTCTAATTAGCCTAGATGCAAAAATCCTTAACAAAATATTGGCCAATAGAATTCAAAAGTATATAAAACATATCATCCATCATGATCAGGTGGGATTCATTCCAGGGATGCAGGAGCTTCAATATCCAAAAATCCATAAACATTTTTTGCCACACTGAAAAGAAAAAGGATAAGAATCACATGACAATATCAACCTATGTAGAAAAATAATTTGACAACATCCAACATCCCTAATGCGAAGACACTCAAGAAGATAGAAATGGAAGCAAAATTCCTCAAGTTACCACAAGCTATCTAGAAAAAGCCAACAGCCAACATCATAGTCAATGGAGAAAAGACAAAAACAATCCCACTGAAAAAGGAAACCAGACAAGTATGTTCCTTGTTCCCACTTTTATTCAACATTGTACTGGAGGTCCTAGCTACCAACATACGGCAGTGGAATGGCATTAAAAGTATCCGGCTGGGAGAGGAGGAGATGAAACTATCACTATTTGCAGACAACTTTATCCTATACCTTGGAAATCCCCAAAACCCCACAATAGGAGTACGGGCAGCCATAGAGGAATATGGAAGAGTGGCAGGATACAAGATTAGCAAACAGAAGTCGATTGGTTTGCTACATACCTCAGACAAGACTATGGAAGAGGAGATCAAGACGGGAGTACCCTTCACAATAACCAAGAACAAGTTGAAATATCTAGGGATATATTTAACCAAAACACAAAAGACACACAAGAAAAACTAAAGGACCCTATTACAGGAAACCAAAATTGACCTCCACAAATATAAGAATATCCCATGCTTGTGGATTGGAAGACTTAATATAGTAAATATGTCAATCTTACCCAAGACACTGTAAGTTTAATGGTATCCCGATTCAAACACTAATAACCGTCTTCAAAGAATTGAAAAACTGAGCTTCAATTTCATATGGAGAGGGAAAAAAACCCACCCAGAATTAGCAGAGGACTCCTTAAGTAGAAAGTCAAAATTGGAGGGCTTGCTGTACCTGACTTTAACACCTACTACACAGCCATTGTGGTCAAAATAGCATGACATTGGAATAATGATACCTACTGAGACCAATACAAAAGAACAGAAACCCCAGAAATAAAACCATCTGAAATAGACAACTAATCTTTGACAAAGGACCAAAAGCATCAAGTGGGAGGTGGATGCCCTGTATAACAGGTGTTGGTGGAAACAATGGATATCCAAATTGTAGAAAAATGAAATAAGATCCTTGCACAAGAATAAACTCAAGGTGGATTACAGACCTAGAAGTAAAACCTCCAAATCTCAGGACCACCAACAAAGGAACCAGGACAAACCTAAGAGCCTTGGCTCAAAGAATACATAGGTTAACTGTAATAGGGAAGGTTACACACACAGGTGAACCTGAAATTGACAAGTGAGATATACTAAGGATAAAACACCTGTGTGCATCAGAAGATTTCACCAAGAGAGTTACAAGAGAACCCACAGACTGGGAGAGGATTTTCAAAAATGACACACAGACAAAGAGCTTATTACTAAAATCTACAAACCCTCCTAGCCTGCAAAAAGAGGAAAAAGTTAACCCCCTGAGGAAGGGGGCAAAAGACTTGGAATAGACGATTCACTAGGGAGGAGACCTAAATGACCAATAGACATATGAGAAAATGGTCTTGATCTTTGGCCATCAGAGAAATACAAATTAAAACAACCATGTGATACCATCTAAAACTTTTGAGGATAGCTCAGATCAGAAAATCAGAGAGCAACAAATGTTGGAGGGGATGCAGCGAGATAGGATCAATGCTAGTAGTCATGTAGATACATACAGCCTCTGTGGAAAGTGATCTGGCTTTATTTAAAGCAAATGGAAATTGAGCTAACTTATGACTCAGCTATCTCTTTACTGGGCATATACCCAGAAGAGGTAGGGAACAGTCCACAACCAGTCATTTGAGCCCCAATTTTTATTGCAGTGCAATTTACAATCACAAAGAATTGGAAGCAACCTAAATTTCCATTGATAGATGAGTGGATTAGAAAACTCTGGCACATACCAACAATGAAGGACTATGCATCACTAAAAAGCACTGAGGATCGCATGAAGCACACTGCCTTATTGGAAGAGTTGGAGGAAATTAGGCGTTGCAAAGTTAGCCAATCCCAAAAGGACAAATACAGCATGAGTCCACTGAAGTAATTATAATGAGCACACTAGGTATAGAAGAAAATCCAGTTATCTCACACTATACGGGTTGAGGTACAGGCAATCCGGTGTGGGACAGGCCAAACCCAAGGATGTACTTGTCATTCCAACAGAAAGAGGAGAAAAGGGGGAAGAGGGAAGGAGGACAGGGGAAAAAAGGGCAGAGATGATGACCCTGCAGAGCAGGACACTAACCCACTCAGGGGGAGAGTATTGGTTATGTTTCCACAGAATTGGAAGTGTGAATGTTAATTATTACACACACACAACACACACACACACGTTTATATATATTCTATTTCTTTTCTCTCCTCTTTTTGTTTTCTTTTTTATTGTCTACATTATTGTTGGTTTGCCTACCTATGTTAAGATAGTCATGGGAAGCCAGCCGGAGGAGAAAGCAATGAGACCGAAGGTTCAGGAGGGATTTGGGGGTGAGGGGGAGGTGGGAGAAGAGAGCAGTGAGCAAACAATGACATTGATAGGGGAACAACTAGGGAATTAAAGTCAACAACGAGGAGGACATAGAGATCCTGGGGGTGTTGGAGCAACAGCAATCTAGCTGAGAGGACTTACTAAGAGACAGAAGAAGGGTGAGCATGATGGTGGGGCAGGAGGAAGGTAAAAGGAACCAGGAAAGATCTAGGAAGCAAAGCTATGGATAGAGGTATAAACATAGGTGTGCACTTACATAAATATATTAACTCATAAAAATGGAGGTATTGGGATAGGTACATACATTTATATCTATTACATTGAGGAAGTGGACAGACTTTCAGTCTCTGCTCGAGCCTTCCCTCAACGCAAGAACCCTTTGTTTGAACAACCTGGCATTCTGTGATGCCCATCGTGCACAAGTAAATGTGAAGAAAGCTGATGGTGTCTGGCTATCAAAATATATAACACTTGTAGGGGGTGTCTTAAAAACTTGAATTTAAACAAGTGGCCATTCGTCAGAGATGCAACAATCCCACCTGGAACAAACACACCAGCCTGCACAATCTTGAGGTGTTGACAGGATCAGTTAAGTCTCAGAAGGCCACAAACAAACCAACCATATTGTTGAGAATGAGGGGGTTCTGAGCCGAGACCCCAAACCCATCTGTAGATGATGAGACATCCTTTTACAGAAGGGTCACAATGACGGGATGTGTCAACCAGGACACAGTATAAAACCGATGAAACACACAATATTCCTTCCTCTGGATCCTTAAGGTTTCCTTACTCTCACTAGCATGACTCCAATCCTGCCTTTCACTGCAGGTGAGGCCAGAGCATGTACACAGGTACAGATTAGAGCTCATGACACACAGAATCCAGGTCAGATAAACCCTTCAAGAACAGAAATGGTAGGGGGAAGGTGGTGAGAAGAGGGTGAAGAAACTATGGGAAAAGGGAGACAGCAGTCAGGGTAAGATATGAAAATAATAATAATAATGTATATTTTATCAAGGGGTCATGAGGGTGGTAGGAGAGGAGTGAAGGTAAAAAGCTGAGCTGATACCAAGGGCTCAAATAGAATGTAAGTGTTTAGAAAATAATGATGACAACATATGTACAAATATACTTGCAACAATTGATCTATGGATTGTTGTAAGAGCTGTAAGATCCCCCAATAAAATGATCTTAAAAAAAAAAACCTACCTGTATGAGAACCAAAGGCCAGCAATTACTCAAAGGAAAAGATGAAAAAGTAAGGGAGCAAGGAAACTAGAGCACTGGAAATAGAACAAACTGGACATATTTAAAGAACTGGTTGACATATTATGATAAATGTAACTAATGTCAGTGAATAATCTGTGTGGACGAAATCAAATGGGAAAGCCAGCTATGTAAACATCCCCAAAAAAACCACAATAAAAAGCTATTAAAAAAAAAAGAGAAAGCAAATGCTTTGAGAATAGTTGGGGCGGGGAATGTATGGAAGTGCTTTATACAATTGATGTATGTATATGTATGGATTGTGATAAGAGTTGTATGAGTCCCTAATAAAATATAAAAAAAGTAAAGGAAAAAAAGAAAGAAAGAAAATGATTAGGGCAGGGAATGTACAGATGTGCTTTATACAATTGATGTAGGTGTATGTGTGGACTGTGATAAGAGTTGTATGAGCCCCTAATAAAACGTTTAAAAAAAAAGAGAAAGCAAAAAGTCATTGAAAATATAGGAAAATTTGAAAGGGCAGCTTGAGAAGACAAAGTAAGGTATAATAAAATATGCAAAGACCTAGAGTTAGAAAACTAAATCAGAAGAGCATGCTGAGCATATCTTAAACTGGACGCACTAAAGAAAAACTCAAGTCTGATGTTGAAATCTTGAAAATTCTATAAAGAAAATATTGAATAATGTAGGAGACATCAAAAGAGGATGGAACAGCACGTGATCCAAATCGGTGGTGAGGAGGGTGTAGGAGGCCTGGTAGCAAGGATCTTGTAACCAAGAGGAATAACTGAAACCCAAATGAAGATTGAGCATGATAGTCGGACAAGAGGAAAGTCAAAGGAAATAGAGGAAAGAGCTAGGAGCAAAGGGCATTTATAGAGGTCTAAATAAAGGCATGTACATATGTAAATATATTTACATATGAGGATGGGGAAATATATATATGTGCATATATTTATATGTTTAGTATTAAGGTAGCAGATGGACATTGAGCCTCCACTCGAGTACTCCCTGAATGCAAGAATACTTTGTTCTATTGAACTGGCATTCTATGATGCTTACTTTCCCAACACAATCACTGAAGACAAAGCGGGTGAATAAGCAAGTGTGTTGAAGAAAGCTGATGAAGCCCGCCTATCAAAAGATATAGCATCTGGGATTAAAAAGGCTTGAAGGTAAACAAGCTGCCATCTAGCTCAGAAGCAACAAAGCTCACATGGAAGAAGCACACCAGCCTGTATGATCATGGGGTGTCTAAGGAATCAGGTATCAGGTATCACACACACACAAAAATCATATCATTGTGAATGAGGTGGGGGGGGCAGTGCAGAGTGGAGACCCAAATCCCATTTGTAGGCCAATGGACATCCCCATACAGAAGGGTCTCAGGGAGGAGATGAGCCAGTCAGTGTACAATGTAGCAACGATGAAAAATACAGCTTTCCTTTAGTTCCTAAATGCTTCTCCCCCTCCCCCCACCTCCATTATCACAATCCCCATTCTACCTTACAAATCTGGCTAGACTAGAGGATGTACACTGTTACAGATGGGAGCTGGAAACACAGGGAGTCCAAGACACAATGATCCCTTGAGGACCAGTGGTGTGAGTCGCGATACTGGGAGGGTGGAGGGAGGGAGGGTTGGAAGGGGGAAACCAATCGGGATCTATAAGGATCTACGTATGACCTCCTCCCTGGGGGATGGATGGCAGAGGAATTGGTGAAGGGAGACGTTGGACAATGTAAGATATGACAAAGTAATAATTTGTAAATTATCAAGTGTTCATGGGGGAGGTGGGAGTGTGGAGGGAGGGGAAAATGAGGAGCTGATGCCAGGGGCTTGGGTGGAGAGCAAATGTTTTGAGAATGATGAGGGCAATTAATGTACAAATGTGCTTTGCATAATTGACGTATATATGGATTGTCATAAGAGTTGTATTAGCCCCTCATAAACTGATTAAAAAAAAGAGGATGGAAAAAGTACACAGAATTATCATCCTAAAAAGAACTAGTCGACATTCCACCATTTCCAGAGGTAGCATATGAGCAAAAACCAATGGCTCTAAAGGAAGAAGTCCAAGCTGCATTGAAAGCATTGATCAAACATAAGTTTTCAGGAATTAATGGGATACCAATGGAAATGCTTCAACGAGCTGATAATGCATTGGAAGCCTTTATTCATGTGTGCCAATATGTACGTGTATCCATTCCATAGAACTGGTACTTTACTTTGATTTGTAATCCATAATGAAGCATGCAATCCTTGATCTTCATCAGTTAGTGCCTCAAGTCCTCCTCACTTTCAGCAAGCAACGTTGCATTATCTGTATAGCACAGGTTACCAATAAGCTATCATTAGAGCAGCTGAAAATTATATTGGGTCGTTTAAAATGACAAGGTATGCATCCTTCTACAACCCATACCTTTTCAATCTGCATGCTGAGCAACTAATTAAAAAAGACGAAGCTAGCTCAGGATTGGAGGAAGATTCATGAACGACCTGGGATACGCCGATAACATAACCTTGATTGCTGAAAGCAATAAGGACTTGAGGTGCTTGCTGATGAAGATCTAGAACTACAGCCTTTAATATGGATTATAACTCAAAAACTCAAAATGTTCTCAACTAGAAAAATAGATGGCATCATGACAGACGGAGAAAAGATATCCACTGTCAGCGATGTAATTTTACTAGTCTCTCAGTCTACACTCATGAAGCAACGGTCAAGAAATCAAAGGATGGACTGCATTGGGCAAATCTGCTGCAAAAGATCTCTTTAAGAAATGTTGAAGATGACTTAAGTACACATGACCAAAGCCATAGTATTTTTAATTGCCATGAATACATGTGAAAATTGGATAGTGCATGAAGAAGACCAGAGAACACAGAATGCATTTGAATTATGGTGTAGGTAAGGAATATTGAGAGGACCATAAACTGCCAGAAGAACAAACAAATCTGTCTCCTAGGAAACACAATTAGAGCGTTGCTTAGAAGTGTGCTGTTGTGACTTCATCTCGCATCTTTGGGCCCCTCAAGAGAGACCAGTCTGAAAAGGGACAGCATGCTTTGTAAGTGGACGGTCAGCAAGAAAGAGGACGGCACTCAAGGAGATGGAGTGACACAGTGACTGCACCAACGCAGGGCTCAAATATAACAATGTTTCTTGCTGTGGTACCCTATGAATCAAACCCACC
Source organism: Tenrec ecaudatus (assembly GCF_050624435.1). Taxonomy (NCBI): domain Eukaryota; kingdom Metazoa; phylum Chordata; class Mammalia; order Afrosoricida; family Tenrecidae; genus Tenrec; species Tenrec ecaudatus. Next base: position 22,715,926 of record NC_134536.1, read on the forward strand.
TAATAAGACCTGATAGCAACAATTAACAATAACTTTTCTTTTTGCCCTTTTGTGTGTGGTGTGTTATGTTTGTTTCTCTATATTTGACATTTATCACATTCCCTGTGGCAGTGCTCAATAAAATGGTAGCTATTATTACTATTGTTACTTCAGTTTGATATGAATCATTAAATGCTACATATGAGATACCATTCCTTTAAATGCTTGATGAACCTAACCAAATAATTGCATCACCCTTACTTTTTGCTTTATTAATTAAATTGAATCTACAAATCTAACTTACCTCCAGTCACCAGCGCCAACCCACAGCTTTAGCTTCACCTACCAAGGACATCTGAGTGGTAATTCTACATGGTGAATACCTTACATAAAGCTGAGGTACTCTATTTCTTCTTTCTATTTCTCGTCTGTAGACTTTTACAAGACTTAGAGGGTGAATATGGTCTTTGTGTAGCTTAATTAGAGTAGAAAATACTTGCCAGAAGGGAGACAGCAGGCGGAGACAAACTGTTAGTAAGCTGATTCCTAAGGACAGATTTCTGATTTTATACTTGATTTGGTTGTAGTTTGGAGGTCATTTTCCTTCATGCCAGAGAGGAATTGATAAACACCGTGCTGATCACTGGGTCAGCAGTGGGCTGCTATGTGAAGAGTCACTGGCAGATACTCATCTGCTCTGAAGGAGAAAGATGGGTCAGTCAGCTTCTGTAGGATTTACAACCCTGGGAGTTTAAAGGAGCCCCAGCAGCATAGCGATTATGCATAGGCTGCTAACTGCAAGGTCAGCTGTTCAAAACCACCAGGTGCTCCTCTGGAGAAAGATGGGGTTTTTTATTCCTGTAAGGAGTTCCAGTCTAGGAAGCTCACAGAGACAGTTCCACCTGTTCTGTCGGGTAGTTATGACTTAGCAGTGACTTGATGGCAGTGAGTGTGCGTGAGGACAAGAGGAATGCAAAGAGGCTGTTCTGCTCTGTGTTGTCCGGTCACGGTGTGAGAATCCATTCAGTACCAATAGGTTTGATATTTATTTTTGGAAGATAGGACTCTTGTATGACTAAAGGGATGGGCTTCAGACATATATATATATTGTGAGGTTCTCAATTAGCCACATCTCATTGAGTGGCTGAGCGCACCTAGCAAATACGTAGATAAACTGTCAGCCACCCTCTCTGCTCACGTTCTATATATGGAGGCACAGTCTCTTGGCAGTTTCTTCTTGGCTGTTTTCACCTCACTCTCGCTGGGTTTAACATCAACACGAAGCCAGAGAAAATCAAAGAGAGCAGGATTTACGTGCTCCGGAATCCAGACTCTGGTGCTCTTATTTTATTTATTTCACTCAAAGGACTTTGATGAGCAATGCTTGGATGACTATCTCTCTGAACAGTTGGCACAGCCCTATAAATGATTGCTCCACAGCTTTGAAGAAAATTCCCCCATACAGCTTGAGAGTTCTTTTTATCCAACTAGAATTACATAAATTGTTAAGTAAACAGATGTCACTTACACCCAAAGTTACCATGCTGAGGAACTAAAGTTTTCCTGAGTTCTTAGGCCATTGGGCTAAATGAAACCTCCCTTGACGTTATCAAGGAACTTTGCACGCTTCCAGGATGTAGACAGAAGGGCAGTTATCAAACGGCCCCCTTTGCATTCATGCCCTGAAGAACAGAGAGAAGAGACCCCAGAGGACTGAGAGCCCACATCCAAGCCGCTACTGCAACTCTGAGGGACCTCTTCATCTCTTTATCATTGTTGAATGGATCCCTCCTCTCCTGTCAAGTTAACTGCCACGAAGGTGAAGCTAACAAAAAGGTTGGTGGTTCAACCCACCCAGCAATGTTGCAGGCATCAGCCCACATAGGGAAGCTCTGTTACGGTTCTACTCGGTAACACATGGGGTTGTCATGAAGTGGAAGTGATGGGGAGGCAATGAACTTGGCTTTTGTTAACTATGTGTCAGACTGAGTTAATGCTGATATAAACAGATGAATTAAAACATCTAGATGCTATCCTCAAGAAACTTCTAGTTTAGTTCAAGGGACAGATCTTAATGAGTTGATGATCCAAGTTGATTGTTGTACTCCTAGGTAAGGTTATGATATGAAGTACCTGTACAGGAATATGACAGAATAGGAGAGATGACAAGACTTCATCTTATGTAATTTGGACATGTTACCCAGGGACAGCAGTCCCTGGAAAAGGACATTATGCTTGGTAAAGCAGAGGGGCAGCAGAACAAGGGAAGAATTTGGGCAAGATGGATTGAACTGTGGCTGTAACAATGGGCTCAAAGGTCAGAACAATTGTGAGAATGGCCCAGGACCAGGTAGTGTTATTTTCTGTTGCACGTAGGCTCACTGTGAGTTGGAACCGACTCAATGGCACACAACAACAGCAACAAGAGAAATACTGTAAAGGATCTTTTAAGGAAAGAGATTTGGAGGTTAATCTGAACCCTTCTCTGGTTTGAACTTGAGCAGGGTGAGTGAAAGAAATAGCTTGCGCAAGGAGAAAAGACGTTATGCTTTGTGAGGAGGAGAGAGACAGAGGCATGGTGTTAGCTTTTAAAAAGCCCTTATGCACAGTGTTTCTTTTTCCCTTGTTGGGGACTATTCTCTCCGGATCACATGCTCAAAATGCGTAAGACCTTCTTCTCTTCCCAGGAGCATTCTGGCTGTACTTCTTCCAACTCAGATTTGTTTTTTCTCCTGGCCGTCCATGGTACATCCAAGCTTCTTCGCCAGCACTGTCATTCAAATCAAAGGCATCCATTCTTCTTCTGGTTCATCTTATTGATTGTCCAACTTTGACATGTTGAGGCAATTGAAAATTCCAAGTGACATCTTTGCTTTTTAATACATCAGATATTTTTTTGCAGCAGATTTAAAGGAGATGGAATTAAGTTAATTCATCCCCAACCTGAGATTTGGTGACTGAACTATATTTTGTGTCTACATACTTATTTGTATTAGTTCTCTGAGCAAAATGTAGTTTACACATTTTATTCTTATTTTACATGATAAACTAGAATAAGATAACTGATTTATTTAATTCCAATCACAGAGAATGTAAAAGGTAAAGCTAGGATTTGAAGAGATTATTTTATGACTCCAAAACTCATATCTTTTTCATTAAAACCTATGATTCATCGATATGTATAAATGTATTTCTTTCACAGGATTGTAATTGTTTTTGATGATGATGAAAAATAAATTTATTTTTTCATGTTCCTGAGCATCTCTTCACTCTGTTAGGTACAAGTGTAGACCTAAGTTTCATGAGAAAGAAGGTTTTATAATGTTTGGAGTGCTTTATATATATATATATATATATATATATATATATATATATATATATATATATATATATATATATATATATATATGGTATAGATGAAGCCTCCTGTGAATTACCTCTGACAATAGGAAAGGGATGTTATTAACCTTGCTATTAGTCAGAGAACACGGTCTAATATGGCGGTTGTAATTGTTTAAATGTAATGTGTTATTTGATCTCTCCTTTGACCCATGTAAAACTTTTTTCATTTTGAAAAAAAAATTTTTAAGTGAAGGGTTTGAAATACAAGTGGATGAAGTCTCCAGTGATATCCTCTGACCATGGACAGGCATACCAGGGGAGGGAACAGCTTTGTTATTATGTACAGTGCATTGAAAAGTTGCTTTTTGCAGATGCGGTTAGGTAAAAATGTAAAAATGTGTCATTTGAACTCCCTTTTGGCCCATTTTAAATTTCTTGTAGTTTTTAATATTTTCTGCTTTCTTTATGATCGAAAGTTTTCTCTGTTTTACTTTGTTATTGTTGTTGTTGTATGTTTTTTCTGTATATGAAATCCAGGATGGGGAATCTATAGAGACAGTAACTGGATTAATGGGTTCCTGAGGGTGTGGCAGGAGAGGTCAGGAAAATGCAGAGCTAAGAACAATGAGTACAAGAGAGAATAAAATATTCTAAAATTGATTGGGGTTATGATTGTACAACTCTTCTCAATATTACTGAACTATTGAATTGTGTGATATGTGAAGTACATGAAAATAACAATGTAAAACACACAGAGTATAATGATCAAGATCCCCCTGAAGCGTTGGCACGGGTCAGTGAATTCGAGGGGCCTGACTTGTGTCTCATTGCTGCTGTGGTTAGGTGCCGTTCAGTTGGCTCTCACCCCAGTGACTCTGTGTACAATAGACTGGATGCTGCATGGTCCTGCACCATCCTTCCACATGCTTCTATGCCTGAGCCCAGGGAGGCAGCCATTGTGTCATCTTGTTGAGGAACATCCTCTGTTTTGCCACCCCTCCGCTTTACCAAACATGAGGTCCTTCTCCAGGAACTGATCTCTCCTGACAGCATGACCAAGGAATGTGGGATGAAGTCTTGCCATCCTTGTCTCTAAGGAGCACTCTAGCCTTAGTTGTGAGGATTTGGGTCTTCCTGCTATTGAATGATAACCCATATGGAAGGCTGCAGTCATTGATCTTCATCAGCAAGAGCTCAATTCCTTCTCACTTTTAGCAAGCATGGTTGTGTCATCTGCATCCTGCATCCTCCAGTCCTGTTCATACTATCCAGCTTCCTGTTCATACTATCCAGCTTCCCTGATGATTTTCTCAGCATACAGATGGAACAAGTATGGTGAGAGGATACAACCCTGACACATACCTTTCCCAATTTTAAGCCATACAGTGTTCCCTTGTTCTGTTCAAAGAACTGCCTCTCGATCCATGTACAACTTCCTCATGAGCACAATGAAGGGTTCCAGAATTCCCATCCTTCTCAAGGTCACCCACAGTGTATTAGGGTCCATACTGTCGAATGCCTTTGCATAGTCGATGAAACACAAGTCAGCATCTTTTCGGTATTCTCTGCTTTAAGCCAAGATCTATCTGACATCGCAATGATACCTCTTGTTCCACATACTATTCTGAATCTGGCCTGAACTTCTGGCAGCTCCCTGTCAATGTGCTGCTGTAACCATGGTTAGATGATCTGAAGTAATATTTCACTCATGCGGGACATTAATGATATTTTCTATCGTTTGAGCATTCTGTTGGGTCACAGTTCTTTGGAATGGGCACCCATATGAATTTCTTCTAGCTAAGCCTCCTTCGAGTAGGGGTTGCCAATAAGTGTCTAGAAATACCTTGAAAATAAGCTAGAGAGGAGGATTAGATCACGGCGTTGGTCACGATGGCATGAAAGACTAATAAGACACAAAACTGGGAAACTACTAAGATATTATGTTACCAAGACTTGTGTGGAAACATGTGCCCAGGCACCTGGGTTTACCATTACAGCTTGCTTTTGACTAATAGAAGATACCTTTTTTTCCTCCAGAATTCTGATGCACTCACTGGGCAGCAAGTTTTTAATCCAGCAAGTTTTTATGAGTCACTTCTTTATCACTAGGAGTTCCTTTTAGCCATTGTTTAGGTCAGAGAATGAATGAAATAATACAGCCAGTTATTTTTAAAGTCTAGACGGAAGGAGTAGGTGGATGTGTCTCTTGCCTCTTTACATTCTACCTTCAAAAATCAGAGGTATAAAACAACTCTTTCTTAAGTTTTTAGGTTTCCGTTTAAGAACAGCTACCTTTTTCTGAGACGTGGGTAGAAACTTTCTTCCACTGTAGCTTGCTGAAGATTGTGTGAGTTGCCTGTATCTATGGGGTGCTAGCGCTGCTGGTGGCGTCTGATGGTGAACTGCCTGGCCGTTGGCAATGCGTTATCATGAGGGTTTGCACCTTAGGTTGTTGGCTCAGCTGGACGATCTTCAAAGCTACATTCAACTTTCGGAGACCGAGGCTTAAATAATAAGGGCCATTAAATGAACAATGTGATGGAAGAGAGAAAAAATGTTGACAAGCTTATGTTTCTCTGCCATTTTCTAATCAACGTGTAAAAAAACACTGTGCCATCATGGCAGTATTATAGTAAATATGAGCCCTCAGAGGAGGATTGTGTGAGCGAGAAGAGTGAGCTATCCTAAGGTGTGTGTCAAGCTAATCAACATCATTTTATGTCTTGTGGTGCTGCCCAGGCTTTCCTAAATAACTCTCTTAGTCATTGCTCTAATAATGTTCCCTCTCAGAGTGTCTATTCTCGCACATTTGCTCTTGAAATGATTCTTTAAGACGCAGCCGAAAGAAGAAAGGATAGCTATAATATAAGACATAAATAACCAGTGAGATGAAACAATGAGTGCGGAGGAGTAGCAAATGGAGAGCTGAAAGCAGAGTCTAGTTATTAATGCCGATCTGAACTCAAAAGATTCATAAAGCCAAGTGGGTTCTCCTTGTGTTTTCTATCATCTGGCTCCAGTACATTTCTGCTTGTAAGCTGAATGCCGCTCTTATTCTGCAAAAAGCCTTTTCTTCAAGTACGTGTGACGTCCGCATGCTTTATGCTTGCTCATGGACTAGAGCTCCACATTTTGCCACAAACGAGATAAATTTAATGCAGAACTCACTTCACGTTACAGTAGCAACAATTATTTTTATTTAATCACATAGAAGCTTTTCAGAAAGACCTGTGAACCATGACCCCACACAGTATCTTTCAACACAGTTTAATGAAAAGTAGATTGAATCAAATAAGTGGTGGGCTCCATTGAAATATTAACATACATTCCAAGCATTAAGAGGGAACTTTCCACTTACTGTCCAAAAGACACTTTTAACCTTAGCCCAAGCAATTGCATTTTCCCACCATGATGTATTCTATACCTCAGAGTCAAAGCTGGGAACAATTATCGGATGATACTCTGTTAAGCATTGACGTTATGTATTATTATTTCCTCAGCTGATTGTGCTGCCGAGCATTTGAGTGAATCTGAAATTATCGTTTGTAAATTCTGCACTGCTCTATTTTCCTAAAAACAAAAACAAAAATTCACTGCTGTTGAGTCCATGCCGATGCAAAGCAAACCTACAGGCAGGACAGAACTTCCCTCAAGAGTTTCTGAGATTAGCTATTAAACAGGAGTAGAAAACCCAATTTTTTCTCTTTTGGAGCAGCTGGTGGTTTTGAACTGCTGAACTTGTGGATCACAGCCCAACGCATAACCACTACACCACCAGGGCTCCTGTTTTCCAATAGAAATGTGCACACATAAACAAAGGAGTGTGTCAGTTGGATGCTCATTCATTCCCTGAGAGAAAGAGGATGAGAATCACATTCATCAGATCCTTGCAGCGCCTCTTCTCACAGGGAAATGGGGATTGCAGTTACTTCTGAGGACTTGTCTGCTTGCCTCAGTAAATACCATGGTTTGGCCTTTGTTTATTCATCAAAATATGTTGCTATGATGTAATTGCACTACCCATTAAGAAATTAGAGCAATCACTTAGGGACCATATGAAACCAATTGTTTGTTTTTTTACCCCCAGGAAAATAATGGTTCTTATTTTTAGATGACATTGTACAACAAAACAAAACAATAAATACTGGTCAGTCCCACACCATGCTCACAGTCATTGCTGTTTGAACATCATTGTTGTAGTCTTGTGTTAATCTATCTTATTGAGCGTTTTCCTCTTTGTCACTAACTCTCTATTTGTGCATACCCATGACACCATCTTGCTGGCTGAGAGTGAGGAGGATTTGAAGTGCTTGCTGATGAAGGTCAAAGGTGGAAGCTTTCAATATGGATCGCAACTGAATGTAACAAAGACCAAAGTCCTCACAACTGGAGCAATAGGTAACACCACGGTAAATGGAGAAAAGTTGGAAGTGGTCAAGGATTTCACTTTGTTGGGATCCACAATCAATGCTCATGGGAACTGCAGTCAAGAGATCAAATAATGAATTGCATTTGGTAAATATGATATACATGATCTCTTTAAAGTACTGAAAAGCAAGAGTGTTACTTTGAGGACTAAAGGGTGCTAGGCCCAAGCCATGGTATTTTCAATTGCTTCATATGCATATAAAAGTTTGACATTGAATAAGGAAAACCAGAGAAGGATCGATGCACTTGAACTGTGGTTCTGGTGACGAATATGGAAAGTAACATGGACTGCCAAAAGAACACACACATCTGTCTTGGAAGAAGTACAGCAGGAATTCTCCTTGGAAGCAAGGCTGGTGAATCTTTGTCTCATATGTTTTGGACATGCTATGAGAGACCAGTCTGTGGTAAAGGATGTCATGCTTAGTAAAGTAGAAGGGCAGAGGGAAAGAGGAAGGCTCTCAATGAGATATATTGACACAGTAGCTGTGCTAATGGGCTGGAACATACCAACAATTGTGAAAATGGTACAGGGCTAGGAAGTATTTCATTCTGCTCTGTGTAAGGTCACCGTGAGCAGAACTAATTGTGATGATTCCACTGTGATGGTTAGGCTTTTGTGTGCCAGCATGATACCCATAAGAAGATGTGGGTGTAGTGCAGGCTGTCAATCAGGTTGCAGCTTGGTGATCTCTTTTAGAGGGGCAATCAAGATCAATGGCTTTGAAGTCAGCCCCTTCCTCTTTCTACTTGGTGGTTGGACCAGATGCTGCCTTAGTTAGCTGCCCTCTCCTTCATGTGTACAGTGCTACCTATGGGCCGAGCCAACTGTGGACCATGGTGCACCATGCTGCTGTGCCTTGCTGTTCCACACTGTGGTGCCCCATATTGCTGGGTCTGCTACCTGTGGGCTGACTCTACTTATCTTGCTAAAACTCCAGATACCGTGCCTCCTGCTAGCCACTTTGCATCGCTACACCATGAAGCTCCTCTGTGACCTGCTTCACTTTGGCCTTGGGCTAGTGGCTGATGTGAGTTGGTAGTACCTTCAGTCTATTAACTGTCCCTCAAAGTGAATTGGACAGAGCTCTCTGAACTGCTGTGTGGACTAATTTGCTGTCATATTCCTTTTTTTGCTACATAAATCTATCCATATATTTATATATTATATATATATATATATATATATGCATAAGTGTCTTGGTTTTGTTACAGTAGAGACCCCGGCCTAATTCAGCACCTAACAGCAACAACAACAACAACATAATTTAGCATCAATGATGTCCTTCTCTAAGCACTGTTCCTTACTGATAACACATTCAAAATATGTGAGATGAAGTCTTCCCATCCTCAGTTCCCATCCTCACTTTCTAAGGAGGAAGCTGAGGGTCCGTGAGTTTATGTAAAGGGTAGGGGGGAAGGGGGAGGGAACAATTCAGAAAAAAGGCAAGAATGGCTACACAACTCAAAGAGCAGAATCAGCATCCCGAAACAAAAACAACATGGCAGTGTGTATTTGTTACCTTTGCTGTTCCATAAATTAGCTTAAAACACAAACAAACATTTATTATTATTCATGAGCACTAGAGCACAGGATGAGTTGGATGGGTGGTTTTGGCCTCTGGTCTGGTCCGGTCTTTTACGGAGTCAGATATTGGATGGGATCAAATCATCTGAAGACTTGATTGGAATGGCAGATCGATCCGTTAACAAAATGACTCGCTAGAGTGAACTGTTACAACCAGGTTACTGAACAAATATCCCTGATGACAAGAACTCAGCATACGTTAAACCAATCTGATGTCCTGTTTCTAATGGATTCATCTTTGAGCTGGTGTGCTGGTTAGAAACGAATGGTTTTGGACTTTCCTTCTGGCAGTTGGACAAAATACATTTTATGAAGACTTGCTTGCTGAAAATGAATGAATGAAGGAGCAAATAAATAAATAAATATTGTTATGGATAAAATAGGCCATGTAATTAATTTCCAATCTTAAAGTCAGAAGTAAAGGAACGAGGAATGTGCTTCGAAGAGTTCAGGAAGAAGTTCCATTCTTTTTCAATTCAATATTGCCTTGTGCTTTTTGAAGCCCTTTGGCTGTGAGGGATTGCCCCCATACCACATATGGAATACAAACCAAAGGCCACTACAAAAGAGGCTGTCACAGAGAGCAAAGTGTCCCGCAGGACAAATACTCTTCATGGGGCTGCAATGCAGCACCGTGCAGTGTGGCACAGCCCCAGGCAGCAGAGTTGGTATGAGGACTGCTCCATTAACCCATGCAACATTAGGGGGACTACGCTCATTCCAGGATGCAAAGACTTAATCACCAAAAATAAGGCAATGTTTGTATTAGAAGCAAAGGATAACATCTAAATTAAAAAGGCATAAAAATAACAATTGAATACATCCCCCAAATATAAAATATGGAGATCACAAAGACAGGAACATAGACTAATGAAAAAGTGAAATAAAGACAAAGCCAAGAATTGGGTAGCGAGCAGTATAATGACGTAGATGATTGGTAGAAGGACCAAGAAATGGACAGTCTTGCCTTAGTTATCAAGTGCTGCTGAAACAGAACTACTGCAAGAGGGTGGCTTTGACCAATGGGAGCTTATTCCCAAACGAGTTGATCAGAAGTCCAGAATCAGGGCGCCAATGCTGGAAGAGCATTGATTGTCCCTGTCAGCTCTGAGAGAAGCTCCTTATCTCCTTCCAATAGCTGTGGGCGCAGCGATAATTGGGGATCTCTGTGTGTCTGGATATCCGTCTTCTCCTGAATCAAAGAGGCTGGTTTCTGGGCAGAAGCCTGAGTTCAAAGGATTAGCTGTGCTCTGAGCCCACCTGTTTTGATGGTCAGAGGTCTCTGTCTCTGATCACGTCCTTGTTCAATGTCCAACTTGCACCTGCACAAGTCAAGTGAAAGTGTCTCAGCTTGGGTCAGGTACACGTCAGTCCTCAACACGTCAAAGAGGCCTTGTACACCAGATTGACCCAGTGCAATGTGTCCTTTGATTTTTTTGTCTGCTGCTTCCATGGGCATTGATAGTGAATGGAGTCAATTACATTTTTGCCTAACCTAGACCTTGACCACAGCCAACCTGCAGAAGGGCAATAAATAATTATTCTCTTAAGCCACTTAGTCTTGAGTGTTACGCACCATTATTATGTCGATATCTAACTCAGGTGAGATAGGAAGGCATTTATGAAAATTAAAAATATATATTCATGACAAACCAATACTAAACCAGAAATAGAAGAAAATGTTCTTATCTGGGCAAAATGTATTGACCACAAAACTATAGCTAACATTGTGAAAATGTGTACATTCATCATCCTTATGCATTAGAAATTTAATGACCAACAAGTTTTCTGGAGAGACACTCTGGCACATATGTACATACTCTTATAGTTTTCTCATCAGTGTTTCACAACACTAGATATAACCCAAAATGTCTGTAACAGGGTAAGCAGAAGAAGTAATTGTGAACTATTAAACATCAGTTTATGTTAGTGAATGAGCTACATCAATATGGACTACATGGGTGAATTTTACATGTATACTAATGAGAATGGCAAGATATTTAGGAGACAACATGAATGCATTATTCTAAATATAAGGCATAGAAAACAATATATCTATATTGTTTAAGGATATATAACATGTGCTAAATTTAAATTTAGCCGGGGAATGGTAAACTCAAGTACCAGGAAAGTGACTTCTTCTGGTGGTTGGGCACAAGCTGGTAAAGCCTACGCGTACAATTAGTGACGCAGGCACAACAGTCACGTTTTAGTTCTTAAGTTGAATGTGGTTTCATGGAAGTTATTTTGCTATTGTAATGATGATTTTTGCATTTTAATACCTATTTGTACCTGTTAAGAAGATAAAACATGAAATAAAACAAATGATTCTAACCCTTTCTGTTGATAAAGTCCACAAGAATTTACTTAATGCGGTCTTTTAGCTTTGGTGACTGGTAAGAAGAACTTTAAAAAATGGGCAGGAATTGACGGGATTTGAGGCATTGCTGACCGTGTACCACACAGCATTTTTGTGGTTATAGCTGCAGTTATAGCTGTGTGATGCCCTCTGAAGAAGTCAGGGGACAGGAAGTTTTCATCTATGAAATAATATAGATTACTTATTTGTGAGCAGCTATCACATGACCAGGAAGAATTCAATAATACCTATTGTCAACATCGCTATCCACAATTGCATATAATTTAGAAATATAAAATTCTAAAAGAATTCTTTATGGGATGTTAACAGTTTAAAGTTTAATTAAAGGAAAAATAAATAGCCAAGAATTTTTTTAAAGGGCCAAGATTGGTACCTAGTGTGATGCTACAGTAACCAAATCCATGTATACACTTATTGGGAGCCGACAGCTTAATACATATACAGAAAAAGAGAGTGCAAGATTATATCTAGCTACATCAGAAAATGCAATGCAAGGTTAAGTAAAAATGTATCGCTGCTTGGATTCCAGTTCACACCTGCCCTGGTTTATTACGAATAGAACATATTTAAATGTGTCTTTGCAATCATGGGCGGCTGAAGACAAGTTCTCTCAGTCATATATTGGTTTTAGTCTCATTGAGGTGCCCTACAAAAACGAGCCACGGTGAAAGCAAATTTGAAGTTAGATCTGATATTAAGCTTTTAACAAAGCCCAAGTGGAAAATTGCAGTTAAAAGGGGGAAGACCCCCTACGACAGTGGTTCTCAACCTTCCTAATGTTGTGACCCTTTAATACAGTTCCTCTTGCTGTGGTGAAGCTCCAACCATAAAATTATTTTAGTTGCTACTTCATAACAGTTATTTTGCTACTGTGATGTATGGGGCGACACCTGTGAAAGAGTCACTCGCCCCCCAAAGGGTCGTGACCCACAGGTTGAGAACCGCTGCTCGACCAGATGGCTTGGCACCATGGCTGCAGCAATGGGTCCAAGCACCGGAACCATGGTGAGGACTGGGAGGACTGGGCCGTGTTTCATTGTGTTGTGCGCAGGGTCACTGTGGATTGGCCATGCCTCAGTGGCACCTACCAGCGGCAAGTGGACAACTTGACACATCGTGAAGCATTGCAGTAAGTTTATGGTAATGCAGCCCCAGAGAAACCAGCAGCTTTCAGATGGGTCGATTGTTTTATGGAAGGTCAGGAAGACTTCAAAGATGAGATAACCGAGAGAAGAAAACTCAACCTCAATAAATGAAGAAACTGTGACTGAAGTCCAGAAACTGCTGGGAGAAGACCATAGAATTGCCATCGATGAGATCGCTCATGACGTTGGAATCTCATGGAGTTTGGCATTTTCACGTTCAAGTAAACATGTTGGGTTCAGCAAACTGTTGACTGGATAGGTGCCAAAGTGTTGCAAGAAGGTCAGCTTGCTGGAAGAGCTGATCTTCTAAGATCAAAGGCAACAGATGGCTCTGTGGAATGAAGAGTAACCAGGGAAGAGTCTTGGATTTACAACACAAAGAGCAAGTCATAACCAGAACAGTGGCTCCGTGTTGACTGATTGTGCCAGTAAAAAAAGTCAAGACAGAAATCAGCTCAGAAGGTTCTGGTGGTTTTTTGGGGGGTGGGGGCGGAATTCATATATATTTTTTCTTTCTCTTTGTCATTTGTTTAATATTTATTTATTTTTTCCAAGTCATTTTAGGAAGAGCTAATGTAGACATCGTACCATTCCATAGGTCAATCACATCAAAGAATACTGCACAATTGCTACTACCATCTTAAAACATTTCCTTCTTGAATTCCTTGCTATCAGCTCTCCCTTACGTCTCCTGCCACATCTCCCACTGTTCAAAGGATACAGGATGACCATAGGACTTATTATGAAGAAGTTTTAAGAAAACTTAAATTTGAATTGGTGAGAAAAAGGCCAGGAAAATTACAAAGAGGAATATTTTCCTGCACAAAAATGTACATATCAGCTTGTTCTTCCAGACTAGCGAGGACTGCCCTATGAGAATTTCATTAGGTAATCTTATCCCTTAACCACAGCCCTTATCTTGCCCTTTATGACTTCTTCTTGTTCCCTAAACTCAGAGAATATTGAAAAGGAAATAATTGAGTTCCTAGAGGATGTTAAAAAGTGCAGCAAAGTTTAGGATTCTTTGAGGAAGGCTTAGAGAGATGGAAACAATACCGGAGAGGTGTATCAATATATTGCTGGGGGATATGTTGACAAAGAAGAGCTTCAAATTTTAATATTTTTACTTGGTAAAAGCTTCTATGATGGTGTGGCAGTATTTTTGACCTACCCTCATATGTAACAGCTGCACTGTCATATACTATCACCTGTGAGGAATTCAATGGGGAAGAAATTGACATTTAATGGGCAGAAACAATAAACAATTTTAAAAGCAATTATTTTTCCCTACCTCACATCCTCACAAAATTGTTTTGAAATGGATAAGGTAACTATACATAAACTACAGACAGAATTATATGGGGAATATATTAAAATACAGTATTTAGTATAATGTAGGGGTTTAAAAGGTATTCCAAAAAGGACTTAAATTCATGAAGTAGAAAGCTTTCATATTTACCTACTTAAATGTGAATAACTCTTAAATACCAAAAGTCACAATCATTGAGAGACAAGTGGTAGACTGGGAGAAAATCTTTGTTACATATGTAACACAGGCTTACTTTCCACGAATCATGAAACAACAACAACAAACCAATAGGACAACTAATGAAATCAAGCAAATTATGAATAAGCATAAGGAAAGATGCCCAAGCTTCTTAGTAAGAAGAAAACAAAATAATATATTCTCCTGCAGATTATCATAGATCTCCTGGAGATATTGTGGATATTGTGAAGAAAAAAAGTCCCTTTTTACAGTGCCGTGAATACAATTTGGTTCCATCTTTATGGCAGCAAACTATGCCATGACTGATGGATTTGAACTACTGCTTTTGTGGTTAGCAGCCCAATGCATAATTATACCACCATGACACCGGAAGCATCCAAAATAAGTGGGAAAGGCCACAAACTCACTCTTCTATTTCAAGAGGTAGCATATGATTAAGAAACAGATAGTACTAATGATATACTGGAGGTTTGGGTAAAAAGAAGACGGCAGGAATTGATGGAATACCAATTGAGATATTTGAACAAATACACACCACACTGGAAGCATTCACTAGTTTATGCCCCAAAATTTGGAAGACATAGCCGTGTTTGTGCCCATTCCAAAGAAATGTTTTCAACCAGAATACGGAAAATATCAAATTATATCATTAATATCATATGTCAGTAAAATTTTGCTGCAGATAATTAAAAACATGATTTCAGCAGTACATGGAACTGCTAAAAGTGAAAGACAACTCAGAAGAGGACATGGGACAGGGGCTATCAGTGCTGATGTCAGATGGCTCTTGATTGAAAGTGGAGAATAGCAGAGAGATGTTTATCTGTGTTTTATTGATGAGGGAAAAGAATTTGACTGTGTTCTTCATAACAAACTACGGATAATGTGCTGAATGAAAATTCCATAACACTTCATTGTGCTCCAGCAGAAGCTGTACATTGACCAAGAAGCAATTGCTTGAACAGAACAAGTAGATACTGCATACTCTGCCCTCAGATTTAACTTTCAGTACATAATAACTTCATGCTTGGCATTTTAATATAACATGTTTTTACATAATTAAAAAGTTAAGCCAAAATATAAATAAATAAAACACAAATAAAAGAATATTGAATTTTAGTGGCTAGATAAAAATTTTGATATTGAATTAACTACAGCATTTCTGTCATATTGCTTACATGGATTTACTTTGTGTCCATTTGAAATTAGAGTCCCTTTTTCTAAGGTGGACATGAACAAACAAAAGGTAAACATTCTTCAATAAATTATTGATAATGGTAAATTGATGGGCCTACTAATTTTCTTCCCTGGGTGTTCGAGACAGGGTTGGTGGTACGGACATGCATGTGGGGGAGTAAATAGAAGTTAAGGTAGCCTTTTAGGCACACAGACTTACAGAGATCTAGAATATTGACTGACATTCCCACTCCAACAAGAATTCCATCAGACATCTGTTGGGGTTATAGCTGAGTTGAATACCAAGCTGTATTTTAAGTAATTAGTGAGACGTGTTACTTTTAGTTAGTTGCTAAGGTAGGAGTGTGTTAAAATATTCTATATAAAAGTGTGTATGGATGACCAGGCCAGAAATAACTGATCTTTGAGAATGGAAATTTTAAATCTCATCCTTGAAAAAAATATAGGTATAAAATGCTGCATACAATGTTTCTTCAGAAAAAAGTTCTTCTTATGTTTGTGCAAAGAGGGAATAATATATGCATAACACCCACACAAACACACACATTTCCTTGGGAAGTCTCAAGTACCACAACTGTTCCATAGGCACACAAGCTAGGCATAGTCTTACTGTCAGTCATCCCTGGAAGTTACCAAATATGAAATAGGAACTCTTAGAGCATAGGTCTATTTTATAAATTTATTTACACTGCCAAAGCAATATAAGTTTGTGGTATTTTAACACTAGCTGATGCTATTGAATACTAGGCACTGAGTAGTTTACAGTGCTAAGTATTCTTTTAGCTGAGAGGAAACTGAGGCAGAGGAGTAAAGGAACGGATGCGTAAGTCCATAGCCAGTGATTACCACACGTGGGAATTTAACCCAGACAGTCTGGGTGCAAAACGTATGCTTTTATGTACTGTCAAATATGTGGAACGTCAAGGCCTGATTTGGTCAAGGTATGGTAGCCTGGTGGTTTCCTGAGTTCATGGTCCTGAAGGCCATCGTCTTTGTAGGGATGTTTGCACGGGCTGTTTCCCTGCATCCTCGAAACTTCTTGACCTTCAGCGGTCCATCTGAAATTCCTGCGCCAGCAACTCGTGGATGCAGTGTGCCACTCACAGCTTTGCTCAAACCTGAATACTCTGTGAGAAGTAACAAGCCAGTCTTTTAGATGATCGTTACCGTCTTTTCTAGGTTCTGCCTTAGGACCTTGTTTGTCCGTCCTTTCTCTCCCCCAGAAAGTCACTTTCACTCTCCTCAGGAGGCCTTTTCTCCTCCATCAATTAACAGATTTCTTTCTCTGTGACACCTCACACAACATATGGCTGTGCTTTTTCTTAGTTATTGCTCAATCTGTAAACTTTACTGTACAGTTATACATATGTTGAATGGAGACTAATGCAGAATGGAAGGACCGATTGTGTCTCTCCCTAAATCCCATCATTTCTATTTTATGCCGCTTTTATCCTGGGTTTTATTTTATACAATGGAAGCTGTGGTATTGCCTTATTTGAAACTGCTTCCCAGTTATGAGGGCTTTCCAGCTGCCTTCCATTCATATGCAATCTTCAATCCTGACTGTATTGATTGTAGCCCATTCAGAGCAAAACCCACTCACTACCTATCATGCCCAGATGCTACGATTTCTATTGAAGAAGTAACTCATTTCCTGTGATTGAGCTTTGCTTCACAAAGTATGCAGTGACACTGCTTTGGCCTAGAAATGTATTCCAATGTTTTAAGGAGACCTTACCAGTTTTACATTCATATTTCACGATTAAAAGCTCATATTGGATGTTTGATATGCCAAATCTACCAAAGTTTAGGAGAATTCAGAGAACTTGTGCAGATTTGACTTGAAGGGTGAAGCAATAACTAAAACTGACTATATTTATAGGTTGCTAAAGATAATATTCTTTCTGTTAGCTGGTTAGAAATTTTTACTTATTTTGTACAGTTTTCCTTTAAGATCAAAGTCGCACATTCTAAAATTTCAATCAATTATATCGTCGATTGTAGTCCATTTTCCAATGGTCACCTGCCCTCCCCGTCTCCCTGTCATCCTCATTTCTTATCTTTATCTCACACTGAAATGAAGGAAGAATGGGAAGGGACATGTTTATTTGAGGCATCACTGGGTACCAGAGCCATGGAAGATGTTTTCTTTCTTTTTAAAAGATTTTTATTGGTATCTATTTCACATATCATGCAAGTAAATGGTTCTATAATAGTAAAATGAGTTGTACAATCATCTCACAATCAATTTTGGCAATCTACTTCTTGTACTCATTATCGTCAGCTCCCCACTCCCCCTCGAGCTCTCCCTGCTGCGCCCCCCAAAGAGCCATCAACACAGTCACTGTCTCTATAGTTCATATGCAGGAAAACCTAGAAAACAAAATACAGAAAAGTAAACAAAACAAAAGCCACTGCACTCTGCAGGATCACAAGCCTGTTCACATCTCGAGTCCATGATCCGAGGGGATTAAGCAAGGTTTAATCCATGTGTGGACCTTGAAAATTGATTTTGGGTTTCCACCGTCCTCTAGAGTCTTCTGCAAACCAGGCGTTCATAATTTGATCTCTGTACCATTCCCTCCTTCAAGTTTGGGTTTTATTGTCCACAATCATTGCCTCATTCAGGCTAATGTGCTTTTTCCACATGGGCCCAGCTGATGTCTCAATGAGACGGCAGCTTGTTCAGAGACAAGTCTTCAAGACCCCAGACACAATTTTCTTCTGGAAGCTGTGCGCAATCTCGTTTCCTCGCCACGCTTTGCTATAACATCCACGTCTTCAGTGATCTCTTCTTCAGGGCAAGTATCAAGCAGGGCCTCGTCACAAGAACTAATTTTTCTCAGCTTGGGGCTAGAGTTAAGGGTGAGCCCAAAATCTGTTCATTTTTCTACAGTTTATAAATGTCTCTGGTTCACTTAAGAGACTTCATTATCATTTTATGTTAGAGAACATTATCAGTCATCCTCCTGGGGCATCATTTAATTCTAGGATATTATCATTAATTTATCTACTGGTATAGACTTCAAAAACACTGTTGTGAAAAAAAACACTATACAAGTGTAAGTCAACTGTGAATAACACTGTTGATTCATTGTTGGTTTGTACAGGCCATTCAGTTGCTATCATACCACATGATGCTGAGATCACCCCAAATTAACAGACACTCTTATAAGAGCGATGAGCAAATCTTACTGGGAATTTAAGGTAGTGTGGGGAGAGGGGGGCAACAAGTCTTAGGGAAGGCAATTGCATTTCTGTTGGTGAGTAAACAGGGAGTAAATAGCAACCCCCCATTGAAAGAAAGCAAAACAAAAAAGCTTAGTGATACTTACCATATATAGAACCCAAAAGTAGAGTATGCCTAGAACCATATTCCTAAGGGAGTGCTTTTGACCTAAGTGCTAGGTAGTCACTGACAACCCAGGGAGATACCTTATATATTCTTATTTATCCTCGCTAGCTAGTTCAATGTTAAGCCCAACATTTTTTAAGCCATAGGGAGCCTAAGAAATGATATCTTCCCATTTATTTTATGGATGAGGAGCCTGTAATCAGAAAGGTTGAGAAAATTTCCCAAGATCACACAGTTGATTATTGATCATGTCAGAGAAAAAAATTTTTTAAAGTACTGATTTAAGAATTTTTTCCTTATAATTCCTACTGATCTTTGAATAGGACTCTTGGCAAACTTAACATGTTCAGAGGGAATCTAGAAGAACTCAATTTAGCCCAAATCAGAGTAATTTCTTCTTGCTTCCTGAGCTAATGATGCTGGTGACCAGATTCTCTCTTCTGAGAGGAGGTAAAGGAACTAATAGTTATGTTATGATTAGTTCAAACTTTAAAATAGTCTTAATTTTGATTGTTTTTAATACTAGGATGGATGTTGAACTTTAAATATGCAAGTCTATATTTATTGTCATTTCTATATTAGCCACCTACATTTAAATAAATCATGAATTGGTTTGGGCTTCGGTTCCCTGAATTGTTAATTGATGGGGTGGAAGACATTGTAGTTTAAGCCTTTTATAGATGCAGCATGATTTTGTGAACTATGCCATCAACTTCAAATTTAAGTGTATTACAAAAAATGAGGTGAATTTTTCCCAGATTCCTTTCTAAATCAAGGAATGTGTAAAGAATTTTTAATATTGGAGTTGCAGCTAAGAGAAGGAGGGGTATTGTAGCAGAAGAGACATCAGTGGAAAGTGGCCATTATTATCAAATAAATAGGTAAGGGAATGGACATTTTGGGGAAATTTGGAAGTCTTAAGGTCAATTTATTTGAGTAATATTAAGACTTATGAACTTCTCATCAGACTTTTTGAAGAAATCACAAATCAATGCTTTTAAAATTGATTTGATTGAAAAATTGATTGACAAAAAATTGTGGAGTGCTTTTAACAAATTGTCTCTATACTTCAGAGCCTTCAAATCATAATTTTTAAACTGTGATTAGTGAGATTAATTCTGAGTTTTGTCACCACTGATTCTATGTGGGTGACTTGAAGTTGAGTCTCTGGCTGCGTGGCTGGAGAAGAGTAAGGTTGTGTACCCAAAAAAGACACATGGCTGGGCCTTCCAAGGCTATCAAGAATGCTTGGGGATTGTGGTTGTTAGGGATGTATATCAATTTGGCTGAGTAATGATTCTTAGTGGATTGGCAGTTCGTAATGATACAATCATTACAATGTGAGAATCCAATCAGTTGAAAAAGGAGTTCTGGGGGCAATGACCTGTCTCCAGTATATAAACGGATGTCCTAGTGAGGCTCACTCCCACTTTGAATCTTACATCTAGCTCATGATAGTCAGGTATTTGGTTCTTGGGACTTTAGCTCTCTCAGTCTGCTGTATGACCTGATTGGCCGACTTTCAGAGAACTCTGGGCCGGCAACATGTCATCCATGGTTTTTGCCAGCTTACTCAGCTTCTGAAGCCAACAGCGAATTGCTAGACCTGCTGATTGATGAATCTTTCACTGATATATACATGATAGTTTCAAACATTTGGAGAAAAGTGGCATTGGGAGATAATGAGATTGGAGCCTATGTGTATATATGCTTCATTGGTTTTGCTTCTCTAGATAATCCTGTATAAAATTGGAACACTGAACTTTGATGCTTTGACTGTGTCAGAAACTCCAGTGGCCCTTTGATTGATTTTCAATAAAATTTCACTTTGGTGTATTTTTAAAAATGTACTTATAGCAAGGGACTATACCAGTTAAAGAACTATCACTGGAGGCTTTGGGTGGTTGTATGTTTGATAAAAGAATACAGGTTTCATACACCTATAAATGGGTCTTATGACTAGGATGGCAGGGCCCATAGATAAATCTCTGTGAATTTATATGACAGCGTTCTCTATCTTTCTCTTTCCATTAACCATAATATATGTAATGATTACAATTTATGTCAACTGATACACTGAAGGGATGGTGAAGTGCCACCGATCAATCAAGTAGCAGTCTGATGGCACTTCTGTAGGGGAGTGTGGTCTTTGATATAAGAGAGAGACCCTGCGCAGGGCTGAGCTCTCTTTGTCCTTCACGTTCAGTTGGCATTTGCTCCTGCATCTGGTTCTGAGTCTCTTATTGTATTGCTAGCGGATCCCTGGAGCCATCAGCTGACTGCCCATTTTGGATTCATTTGGTTGACCTCAGATTTGTTTACTGTGCAACCACCAGGCTGTGGTTCCCTCCCGTTTTATCAATCTGCTGTGTTTGTCAGCTTCCAGAGCTACATGAATCAGGAGAAGCCAGACTTGAACCAGACTAGACTCACCTACTTCTATAACTGTGTATACCACTACATGAATCTAAATCCCTTTCTATAGACATACACATAAACGTGTCTCTGATTTTGCTTCTCTGGGGAATCCACTCTAACACATTTAGTACCAGTAGTGGTTCTAGAGAAACCAAATCATAAAGATGGGTTTTCCAAATTGGTTCTCATGTCTAATTAAGCCTTAAGGTGCTGTGAACTTCAGTCTCTGTAAGTAGAGATAAACCTGTCACTATTAGTAAAGAGGGCACTTTAGTCCATGCTAGAAGGTAACAACGCTAATACCCAAGAAAGCACTACTGATGGATGAAGTGTTGGTGAGAAGTGAGGCTCTGGGTGGTTGTATCTTTGATATCTTTCTATAATTCTTAGCCAGGAAATGTCGGGAAGCTGGTTGGTTGGCACTACTTACAATAGAATTGTAAGGAAAGAGATGAAGTCAGAGCCTTAGAGGCCCCAGTCAAATTCCAAATAAATGACCTCAAAGATTCTACTTGTTCTATGAAGCAAAATCTTATCTGTTCAAGGCAGAGAACTAATTTTGTTGAAACTCAAACCCAGAGCCTTTTTGTAGGAGTTGTATGAGCTAAAGTACAACACCAGTTTCATTCTCATTCTAGAAAAGGAGGTAATAATATTAAAGGAGAGCCCTGGGGGTGGTGGTGAAGAAATGGGACCCTGAAACCCGAGATGTGCATTTATGGGCTGATAATCCAGAAAGTGGTGACATTAAGGCCCTGGAGTCTATCAAACCAGCCCAGGCACCAGCACCAACCTGCCATCTGAAGAGATTAATCCATTCTCAGGAAAATCATTATCCTCCACCCTCAGCTTGTACAGGAGATTATCCCCACTAAGCATGCTGATATGGCACCTAGACCGGTATCTGTGCATTGCTCCAGGCAGATGCCTTATAAGATACTGCTGCATCTTCCCAGGAAACACCTTCCCTACCCATTACTACCCCTTGATCTGTGATTAGTCTTAAACTGCACCGTGTCCCCAAAGGTGAATTCCAGAGAGTAGCTCAGAAAGAAGTGTACTTTAATCCAAATAACTGTGAGAATTTTCTAAGCTGTAAAGCCAGAAACCTGGAGAATACTTGTGGGAATGGTTATCAAGGCTGTGGAGTAATGGTGCAAGAAATGTAAGTTTGGATCAGGCTGAGTTTAGTGATATGGGCCAACTAAGTAAAGACTGTTTAATCAATGTTTCATCTTGAGAGGTCAGGAGACAGTAGGTTATTTGGTTGTTTTGCTGAAGCCTGGGTTGCAAGATGGACTATACCAAGTCAAGTTGAAGTACCGGACCTACCTTGATGTGCTAGAGAAGAGAGTATCCAAAGGCTTAGGGACATTGACATGTTAGAGCGGCTTTATAAGGATAAATCTACAGACTCATAAAAGAAGTGCTCCAAGGACACACACACCTTTTACCAAAATAGTAAAAAACAAATTTGGGAAGTGAGTCCTAGGATCTCTGAGGACATCTGTGATTGCTATTTTATTTATGTCAATGGGGCTTGACAGTGGGAACTGCCCTAGTTGAATTAAGACATTTGCCTGCAATGGGGATGATTGGGCCCCATGGGGTCAGGACCAAGTGTCAGGCGCAGTCACTCTGCAGAGACACGGTAGGTGTGGTTATCATAATAGACAGCAGAATCAATGTAGTAACCAGAAAAGCCTGACTCATAAGAACCGATGGCATTGTGTCCCTAGGAATGAAGTAGATGGGAAGCCTACTGAATATTTACTTGACCTATACATGGAGAAAATTCAAGATCAGGTGAATGACAGTTGGACTTGAATTGCCAGAACACAGAGTCATGACCCCTTAGTCAATTCCCAGACTTGAGCCGGTTTACAAAACCAAAGCCCTTGAAAGAAAGGGAGACTAGATCCTTTTGGGGAAAGACTTCACTAAAACATCAAATATTTATATTGTTAGTCTGTTTTCGGTTCTTTTCCAAATGCATCTGTAACCTTTCACAAGAGTGACTATTCATT
This sequence comes from Tenrec ecaudatus, assembly GCF_050624435.1. Taxonomy (NCBI): domain Eukaryota; kingdom Metazoa; phylum Chordata; class Mammalia; order Afrosoricida; family Tenrecidae; genus Tenrec; species Tenrec ecaudatus. The sequence continues at coordinate 22,739,292 of NC_134536.1, forward strand.
TGGGAAAAGGAAATAATCAAACTTTTCAGGGATTACTAGGCACTGGTTCTGCATTGACATTAATCTCAGAAAGCACAAAATATTTTGAAGTCCCATCGGTCACAGTGGGAGCATGTGGAAGTCAAGTTATTAATGGAATCCTGGCTCAAGCGAATCTCACAGTGGGTCCAATGGGTCCCGAGCCCATTCTGTAGTCCTTTCCCCAGGTCCAGAAGACAGTATTGGAATACACATATTCAGTAACTGGCAGAACCCCCGTATTATTTTCGTTATGTTAGGAAGAGTCAAGTGGAAGCCAATAGAACTCCCTCTGCCCAGGAAAACAGTAAACCCAAAGCAATACCGCATACTTGGAGGGATTGTGGAAATGAGTGCCCTGTCCAGGCCTTGAAGAATGCAGGGCTGGTGATTCCCACCACATCTTCATTTAGTAACTTACCCATTTGGCCTGTGCAGCAATCAGGTGGATTTTGGCGAGTGACAGTAGATTATTGTAAACTAAACCAAGTGTCAACTTCAATTGCAGCTACTGTTCCAAATGCAGTTTCACTGCCTGGACAGATGAACACTTTTCCTAGTACTTGGTATGCAGTTAGACTAGCCAATGCCATTTTCTCAATTCTGGTTTCAAAGCACCATCAGAAGCAGTTTGTCTTTATCAATAAGGGCAGCAATATACTTTTACCACTCTCCCACGAGGTTATGTCAACTCTCTAGGACTACATCATAATATAATATGCAGAGAACTTGATTGTCTTTCCCTCCCAAAAAAATGTTACACGGGTCTATTATATAAATGAAATTATGTTGATTGGACATATTAAGGAAGAAATATCAATGATTTTAGTCTTACTGTTAAAATATTTGTGAGTGAGAGGGTGGGAAATTAACCTGACAAAAATTCAGGTCCCATGGATGCATGTCTCTCCCCCAGAATAATTTATTTCAAAGGACAGCATTGAATCTGCAGCTCTGGGAGAGGGACCTATCTGATTGGAGCACACGGGAGCAGATGAAGGGGGAGGAGGAGAGAGTGGAACACATCCTGGCCCACCAGGCCCTGAGGTTGATGACCCCAATTAGAGCAGTCAGTCCACAGAGAGGACCACATGACCAGCCCCACTATGAGACATAACATCCTTCACTAACCCATGGCCCTGCAGGGGACAGCACTGGAGACACAGTGTGCGAATTGCACCTGACCTGATCCCGCCACACCGAGGCAAAGCACTGGGGGAGTGCAGCGGAACAGCAAGGGAATGGAGCGGCAAGGTCCCCAGGGAATGCTGAAAGTGGACTTTGGGGCCAGAATGTGGTGCCCCAACAGACTGGACTGGAAAACACTCCTCCAGGCCAACAAATGGTCGTTGAACTAACTACAAGCTTTTCTTTATTGTTGAGTTTTATTTTGTTCTTTGTCAGTGGTTTGTTGTTGTTTTGTTGTATATTGTTGCTTGGTTTTGCTCTGTCTTGTTTTTGTGCATGTTATTATCTCTGCAGGTCTGTCTAAATAAGATAGGCTGGATGAACTATCTGGAGGAAAAACAACGGGACTGACAGTTCCGGTGGGACATGGGATAGGGGGAAGTGGGGGGAAAGGGAATGGTATTAAAAAGCCCAGGGGCAAGGGAACAACAAGTGATCCATATTGGTGGTGAGGTGGGTGTGGCAGGCATGGTAGGGCATGATCAAGGGTAATGTAACCAAGAGGTATAGCTGAAACCTTGGTGATAGTGGGACAGGAGGAAAGCCAAGGAAAATAGAGGAAAGAGCTGGGAGGCAAAGGGTATTTATAGAGATCTAGACAAAGACATGCACATATGCAAATATATGTATATATATATATGAGGATGGGGAAATATATCTATGTGCCTATATTTATAGGTTTAGTATTAAGGTGGCGCAAGGACATTGGGCCTCTACTCAAGCACTCCCTCAATGCAAGAATACTTTCTTTTATTAAATTGGCATTCTATGATGCTCACCGTCCAGACACAACCACTGAAGACAAAGCGGGTGAACAAGCAAATGTGATGAAGAAAGCTGCTGGTGCCTGGCTATCAAAAGATATAGTGTCTGGGGTCTTAAAGGGTTGAGGGTAAACAAGCGGCCATCTAGCTCAGAAGCAATGAAGCCCACATGGAAGGACACACCAGCCTGTGTGGTCATGTGGTTCTGAAGGGATCAAAGAACAAAAAGGCATCAAAGAACAAAAAATCATATCATTGGGTGCACACCTCCAGATACGATCACTGAAGACAAATGGGTGCATAAGCAAATGTGACAAAGAAAGCTGATGGTGCCTGACTATCAAAAGAGATAGTGTCTGGGGTCTTAAAGGCTTGAAGGTAAACAAGCGGCTATCTAGCTCAGAAGCAACAAAGCCCACATCAAAGAAGCACACCAGCCTGTGAGATCATGAGGTGTCAAAAGGGTCAGGTATAAGGCATCATCAGAACAAAAAAAATCTTACCAGAGTGAATGAAGGGGGAAGTGCAGAGTGGAGACCCAAAGCCTATTTGTCCGCCACTGGAGATCCCCTTGCAGAGGGGTCTAGGGGAGGAGATGAGTCAGTCAGGGTGCGATGTAGCACCGATGAAGAATACAGCTTTCCTCTAGTTCCTAAATGCTCCCCCCACCCACCCAACTATCATGATCTGAATTCTACCTTGCAAGTCTGGATAGAGCAGAGGATGTACACTGGTGCAGATAGGAGCTGGAGGCACAGGGAATCCAGTGCGGATGATACCTTCAGGACTAGGAGTGTGAGTGGCGATACTGGGAGGGTAGAGGGAGAGGGGGTTGGAAAGAGGGAACCGATTACAAGGATCTACATATGACCTCCTCCCTGGGGGATGGACAACAGAAAAGTGGGTGAAGGGAGCTGTCGGACAGGGCAAGATATTACAAAATAATGATTTATAAATTATCAAGGGCTCATGATGGAGGTAGGAACAGGGAGGGAGTGGGGAAAAAAAGAGGACCTGATGCAAAGGGCTTAAGTAGAGAGCAAATGCTTTGAAATTGATGAGGGCAAAGAATGTACAGATGTAATTTACACAATTGATGTATGTATGGATTGTGATAAGAGTTGTATGAGCCCCTAATACAATGTTAATAAATAAAAAAAATTAAAATAAAAAAAATCCAGGTCCCTAGAGGAAAGTCAAAGGAAATAGAGGAAAGAGCATTGATAGAGGTCTAGATAAAGACATGTGTATATGCAAATATATTTATATATGAGGATGGGGAAAGAGATCTATGTGCACATATTTATAGGTTTAGTATTAAGGTAGCATAAGAACATTGGGCCTCCATTCAAGCACTCTCTCAATGCACGAATACTTTCTTCTATTAAATTGGCATTCCTTGATGCTCACCTTCCAGACACAACCGCTGAAGACAAAGTGGGTGAATAAGCACATTTGGTGAAGAAAGCTGATGGTGACCGGTTATCAAAAGATATAGCATATGGGGTCTTAAAGGCTTGAAGGTAAACAAGTGGTATCTAGCTCAGAAGCAACAAAGCCCACATGGAAGAAGCACACCAGCCTGTGCAATCAAGAGGTGTCAAAGGAATCAGGTATCAGGCATCATCAGAACAAAAAATTATATCACAGTGAGTGGGGTGGGGCGTTGTTTGGAGTGGAGACCCAAATCCCATTTGTAGGCCACTGGACATTCCCTTACAGAAGGGTCTCAGGGACGAGATGAGCCAGTCAGGGTGCGATGTAACAATGATGAAACACATAACTTTCCTCTAGTTCCTAAATGCTTCCTCTCCCCCTCCCCCACTATCATGATCCCAATTCTACCTTACAAATCTGGCTAGACCAGAGAATGTACACTGGTACCGATAGGAACTGGAAACACAGGGAATCCAGGGCAGATGATTGCTTCAGGACCAGTGATGTGAGTGGCGATACTGGGAGGGTGGAGGGAGGGTGTTGGAAAGGGGGAATGGGAGTATCATCACTCACTATTACCCTTTGTAACCCGCTCACCACATTTTTCCTTCCTCTCCCTGCACCTCTCTGCTCTTCTGGTCTAAGCTCCAAAGGGAGGAATACTCTCACCAGGAGACAAAGCATAGATTATGTTAAAATGGAAATTAAGAATACCTCCTGGCCATTTTGGAGACTTCATGCCTCTGGATCAACAGGCAAAGAAGGGTATTACTATATTCAGTGATGTGCTCGATCCTAATTACCAAGGGGAAATTGGATTCATATTGCATAATAGAGGTCTAGTTGATTCCGACCCATAGTGAACTTTTGTTGAACAGAATAAAACACTTTCTGGCCCAGCACCGTTCTTAAAATTGCTATTATGTTTGAGCCCATTGTTGCAGCCACTATGTCAGCCCATCCCGTTGAGGGCTTTCCTCTTTTTCAGTGCCCTTCAACTTTACCAAACGTGATGTCCTTCTTCATGGATTGGTCTCTCTGGTAACATGTCCAAAGTATGTAAGGTGAAGTCTTGCCATCCTTGCCGCTGGAGCACTCTGGCTGTACTTCTTTGAAGATGTGATTGTCTATTTAGAAGACCATGGAACTTTTAATATTCTTCACCAACACCACAATTCAAATGCATTGATTCTTCCTTGGCTTTCTTCATTCAGTGTCCAATTTTCACATGCATAAGAGGCAATTGAAAATACCACGCTTGGATCAGGCACACCTTGGTCCTCAAAATAGCACCCTTACTGTTCAACAATCTAAAGAGGTCTTGTACAGCAGATTTGCCCAATGCAATGTGGTCTTTGATATTTTGATGAATACTTCCTGAGTATTGATTGTGGATCCTAGCAAGATGAAATCTTTGTCAACTTTAAACTTTTCTCCATTAATCATGATATTACCTATTGGTCTAGTTGTATGGATTTTGTTTTTCTGTACATTGAGTTGTAATCCATACTGAAGGGTGCAATCTTTGATCTTTATCAGCAAATGCTTCAAGCCCTCATTTTCAACAAGAAAGATTTTGTCACCTGCATATCACAAATCCTGCAATTCTGCAATCCTGCTCCTGTATTCTTCACCTAATCCAGTTTCTCTGATTATTTCCTCAATTTAAAGATTGAATAAATATGGTAAGAGGATATAATACTGCCACATACCTTTCCTGATTTCAAACCATGCCATATTCTCTTGTTCTGTTTGCACAACTGCCTCTTGATCATGTACAGATGCCACATTAGCACATTCAAGGGTTCTGGAATTCCCATTCTTCTCAAGGCTATCTGTAATTTGTTATGATCTACAGACTCAAATGCCTTTGCATATTCAACTGAGTATGCATTTCTATAGTCAATAAAACACAAGTAAACATCTTTTTGGTATTCTCTGCTTTCAGTCAAGACCTATCTGAAATCTGAAAAGATATCTATCCCTTGTTACAAGTCGTCTTCTGAATCCAGCCTGAACCTCTGGCAGCTCCCTGTCAAAGCACTGCCGCAACTGTCATTGGATGATCTTCAGGAAAAAAATGTACTTGCTTGTAATATCAATAATTATTGTTCTATCATTTGGGAATTCTCTTGGGTCACTTTTCTTGGGATGGGTACAAATATGGATCTCTTCCAGTCAGTTGGCCAAGTAATTGTTTCCCAAATGCCTTGGCCTAGCTGAGTGAGTGCTCCCAAGACTTCCTCAGCTTTTTGTTGCATTTCAGTTGGTATTCCTTCAATCCCTGGAATCTGGTTTTGTCTAATGCTTTCAGTCCAGCTTGGAATTCTTCCATCAGCACCATTGATTCTTGCTCATGTGCCACCTCCTGAATGGTAGAATATCTCCTAGTTCATTTTAGTATGGTGGCTCCGTCTATTCTTTCCATCTTTTTTTGATGCTTGCTGTATTATTCAATATTTTGCCCATAGTTTCTCACAATTGCAACTCGAGGCTTGATTTTCCCCCTTAAGTTATTTCAGTGTAAGATATGCTGAGTGTATTCTTCCTTTGTTTTTCTAACTCTAGGACTCTGCACATTTCATTATAATATTTTGCTTTTTTGTTCTCAAGTTTTCCTTTGAAATTTTCTATTTAGCTCTTTGTCTTCATTATTTCTTCCATTTGCTCTAGCTATCTTATTATTAAAGGCAAGTTTCAGAGTCTCTTCTGACACAATCTTTTTATCTTTCTGCCTTGTATTTTTAATTAATGACCTTTTGCTTTCTTTAGATATGATGCTCTTGATGTCACCACACTGTGCCTCAGGTCTCCTGTCATTAGTGTTCAGTACATCAAATCTGTTCTTGAGATGTTCTTCAAATTCAGGTGGGATAGACTCAAAGTTGTACTTTAGCTCTCTTGTTTTAATTTTCCTTAGTTTCAGCCTGAACCTACATATGAGAAATTGATGGTCTGGTTCACAGTAATCTTTTGCATATTCTTCTCCTACAAACGTAGTCTATTTAATTCCTGTGGATTTTGTCTGGTGAGGCCCATGTGTATAGTCACCACTCATGTTGTCCACAAAGGTACTTGCTGGGAAGAAATCATTGGCCTTGGAAGATTCTATCATTTGCTCTCCAGCTTCGTTTCTATCAAGAAGACTTCATCTACTCTCCCTTCTTCTTTGTTTCCAACTCTTGTGTTCCAATCGCCAAAAATGATCAATTCATCTTGATTGCATATTTGATCAGTTTCAGACTGAAGAGATTGACAGAATTCTTCAATTTCTTTATCACTGGTTTTAATGGTTGGTTTTAAAACTTGAAATATAATTGTATTAACTGAACTTCCTTGTAGACATATAAATTATACTATGACGGATAGTATTGTACTTCAAGATTGTTCTTGAAGGACAGTTCCACTACAGTGGGATATTTCTAACCACTATCTTGATTCGGACAAGAGGTTACTACATGTAAGAACGAAAGCTTGAATCTCTGAGAGAGAAATTAATCAGGAGAGCTGATAGTGTTTTGTTAGGTAAATTGAATAGATGAACAGAACCTTAGTAACTCTGTACCTGTGAGCATCGTGAGAAAAGAGGGTGTGTACAATTGATGGAACTTTTCTCCAAGTTTGGTAAAGTTGGGGAGAAAAGGCTTAAGTCTTTCCTCACTGCACTCTACACAGAGGGATGGGCTACCTTGGAGCAACTTAGATAAATATTGTGCCACAATTTTCTGTATATTAAATATAATAAGTATACTTAACTCATTGAGTTGTTGTGAGTGTCAACTGAACTATTCTTTGCTGATGTTTTAAAACCCTTACCAGTTGCTAACTCATGGCAACCCTGTGGGTTTCAGGGTGGAATTGTGTTCCATGTTTTTCAGGGCTGTGATCTTTGGGAGCATCTAGGTCTATTTGAAACCACCAACCTTTTAATTTGAGAAATTAACTGTTGCATCCCACCATGGGAATACTGCAAACCCCCAAATATTTACCATTGTTATTCTTGCATGAGGAGATTGGTAGGTACTGCCACTGAGGAATAGTGACTAATTACCAACCCTAAGGAGTGGGGGCATGGCCGATCATAATGATTAATCATAGAATGATATATGGACATACATATGTGTAAAACATTGGGAATTCCAGAAGCACTCTAATATTGTGAACTGCAAAATGGTCTGGACTTCTCAAATGCATATAGAATCCACTAATACCTTCTGAATTTTGAGTAATAATATTTGTTTCACTTACTCTATTCAGTTTTGCATTTGTTTTAATATTATTCTCTATTCAGATAAATGTACCTTGACAAATATCAAAACCAGGGAAATTTCATCATGCAAGCCACATATATCTTGATCACACAGTTCAGCCTTTGGCTGTTTAGTGGAAAAATGAGTCGGGTAGCTCATTTTTTCTCTCTATTTCTCAGTTTCTTTCTGTCTCTTTCCCTTCTGTTATTAAAGATTTGGAGGGGCTGCAAATGGCTCAGCTATAAATGGAATTTTTTTGCATTTATTTGTCAATTCACCCAGAAAAGACTTATTGTACACCTACTAAGTACTAGCCACTGGAGATATTTTCAAGTAATAGTAACCACCATGGAAAGGCATTTGGTAATGTTTGTTACACTTGGTATTATTTTCTACATCTTTCTCCCGTCAGTAGGTCATTACTATCTTAATAGAAAACTTGCTTTACATATATTCTGTCTCATAAATCATCTATGCCAGTGACACATATCAGAGATAACTTACAAAAACGCCTCTCTTCTAATGAAAATTTCCTATTGCCTCATTAATCCGTTTTTATTCACACATTTACTTTCAATTAGAATACCATATGGTAGAGGCTTTTAATATAAGAAACAGAAATCACATTAATTTACCAAATACTATGACATATTATTGAATATGACTTATATTTATGAAATTTTATTTCACCAAATCTTCAAATTTCACCCACTGTGATTGTAAGTTGCGTGACTTTTGTTTAATAACATTGAATATTCACATGGATCTAAGAATTACGCATAGGGGCTTATATTTCTTATGAAAATCTGAAACTCTTCAGCATGTAGGACAGCTAATTCTTACATGAAAAAATATAGTCATCAACATGTCCAAGTACGAGGAGCTCTCTGAACAAGAAAGAGGCTCTGGTGGCGCAGCAGTTAAGCACTTGACCACTAAGCAAAACGTCAGTGATCTGAGCCCTCCCAGCTGCCCGGCAAGAGAAAGACATTGCAGTCACGCCTGCAACACTGACGTCCTTGGAAAGACAGACATGCAGGTCTGCTGCTTCCTATAGGGTACCATGAATTGGAGCGGCCTTGACAGCAATGGGTTATTTAAGATGAGACTCAAGTAAAGAAAGGTGGTTTCATTTGTAGTGAGAAAACTTTAAATTGAATGTTTTAAAATGCATTTTCTAAATCAGGTTAGGTACGTAGTTGTTTCATTTTTCATCTTTATATTTTAAATCATTTTTATTTATTAATGAACACATGCATTGATATGTATGTAGTGTAACGTTTGATATTAATTTATTTGCAAGAAAATACTTGTAATACTTTCATGTTTTCCTAATCCACTTATTGTCATTACATCATTCACAATTTACACAACCCCATTCACCCGCGTGCTTGGATACAAGTCTCTCTTTTCTTCAATCACCAGTATGAACACATTCACACATATATATGCACATGTATAATATTATGAAAACTTTAAATATAAGTACCTTTCTAGTAATTCTTGGTAATAATTCCCAAATCAATTTTGTTGGATTCTAAGAAGATAAGTTGTAATACCAATCTACTGGAGCTGGTTGAAGTGAAACTTTAGAGACCAACACAGAACTGGTTTTCATGGGGGCTTCAGAAATGAAGGGCATGCTCCCATTCATGAGCATACATTTTATATATTTCAACATTTAAAGTTTGATCTTGAAATCTGCTACAAAATTGTCTGAATGGCCTCTCCATTGGTGAGAGAAATGTGTTGGAATGTCTTCTCATGACAGTGACCTCATGTAACAATCTTCATTCTCGCTTTAGATATGGCTTGAGGCTGTTTTATTGGAAGTATACAGACTTAGGAATGTCATATCCTCCTGGTGCATTGAGCCGTTTAACATCATGTATTAATAGTATTTCTCAAGAAATGTTCATTTTGTTTGTTTTGATCTTAAGGCCCTTTTGTCTTATACCAGGTTTCCTTGGGTTAGTATTTCCTTGAAGTGTATTTATCTTCATTTGGCTTTATAAATTACAAGGTCCTTACATTTTGAATGTTTCCTTTGCAGATTACAAATTCCTAGATTTATTTTTTTAGTCTGCTTTGAAATCTTCAAGTCTTAACTGAGGTCTTTCGAGCAATTTCTTCCTCTCTTTGCATTTATTTCTGACATCAAATGTGCTTTCAGCTCTCCTCACTTCTTTCTGTTCTTCCCTTCTCCTCTTTGCTTAATTTCTTCAGATCCCTATTATTTATTTATTTCACCTAAACTGATTTAATAGTAATAGTTATGACTCATTGGTTACACAGTTATTTCAAGTATTAAGTTATTTACTGTCATTGTTCTGCAGTTTGGGTGTCTTTGAAGGACTCAAATTGTGTTCCTTTTCAATGGTTTTTGAGTCTTGGGAACCAAAAAAGTCTGAAGGTTCAAGATCAGGGGTGTGTGTAGGGTGGATGGGGAAAGGTTTTCCAATGAAAATATTGTAGGATAGCCCCAGCTAGCTGAAGAAGAATGAGCAGAGGCCTTGTGATGGAAAAGATTCCCTGGATGCAACTTTCCTGGCTTTTTCCACCACAACACAGTGTTGTTATCATAAAATGACTTTAAATAAGTCCCCCAATCATCCTTTGTCCTCCGAGGAAAACTTTGAAGGTTAACCCTTTCAAATCCTAAGAAATAGTCACTCGGACCTTCTCAACTGCTCTCTCAGCCTTGAATTTAACTGGTCTAGCCTACGCAAAGCTATTGCTTCCATTGGACCTTTCCTTCTCTTCTCTCTCTCTCTCTAAAAATAAATGCATTATAATGAGACCAAGAAGGATGTTGAGTAAGGGCTGAACTACTTGGTGGTAGAAACCCACCAGCTAGGAGAGAGATGCTGCTGTGTGCTTCCATACAAATTTACAGCCTTGGGGACAATCTATGGAGTTTCTAGCAGTTGGAATTGACTTCATGGTAGTGAATTTTGGAAACGAGACTAAGACAAATGTACTGAGAGAATTGGTCTGCAGCCCTGTACTGATTGCAGGGATATTTTGTTTGGAATAATCCCATGTATGTGGCAACAGTATTTTTCCTTACCTTGGTGTTGTCTCAACTCATTAAAGATATATGGGAGGGCATCCAAAAAGTTTCTGGAAAAATTCTTTTCTTTTAACTGAATTTTCCTACAGTCTTTTTTATGAAGCCCTCATATTTTTCTTTTCTTCTAGCTCCTATTATTGAGAGCTCATCTATATTTTATAGTGACTATATTTTATAGTCACTCTTTTAGGACCATGTATTTTCTTTCCTAAAGCTTTGAAATCTTTCCTCTTCCTGTGTTAGGCAGGGTTCTCTAGGGAAACAAAACCAGGACACTTATGAATATAGATAGATAGACTTACACAATGAGAAGGAATATAACAGCTAATTATTTCACCAGCAGTTCAGAAGGCTCAGTTCAATTCACTTTCATGGAAAAGTTAATATACTGGAAGTCCTTAAACTCATGTGGGCTGCTGGGTCCAAGGTCAAGGAAGCAGACCGGGAGTCTTCCCTCAGGCAAGGCAGGCCCCACCAGCAGCAGACAGCAGGGTGGGTCAGCAACAGTCAGGAACTTGGGAGCATAGCAAAGAAGGCCCCGATGGGATCCTGAACTCAAGCCTGCACAGAGAATCCACCAGCCTCAAGCTCAAGCAATGTATGCACCAGAAGCATGGTGATGCAGGTCTCAAAGGTGCCTTAAGCTCTGGTGACATGATCCACGGGTTGGCTTGTCCCACAGGTAATGTAGCACACAGGTTGAGGCAGACAACTAGCTAAAGAAGCAGCATGCTGGTCCGATCACCAGGCACCAAGAGAGAAGGGGTCAGGTCTTGGAAGGCCATTTATTTCATTGCCCTCCAATCAAGCTGTGACCTGATTAATCTCCGCCCACAAGTTCCTACTGACCTCGTTGGCACGATAAACCTAACTATCACACTTCCTTTGTGAAGTTTCTTTAAAGTGAGTTTAGAGATGGATTTGTATTTTATATAAATTAGGGAGGTTTTAAAAATAGAATTCATGAATTTAATGGCTAGCTCTATTTAAGGATGTATGTATCTTATTGTCTGCACTCTCTCTCTCTGGAATGCTGACTAAACATCCATTATACTTAGTATATCTTTTAACTTTAATTTCTTTTCCTTACCTTCTTGTTTTTCTAGAAAGTGTTTGGGCATTTCATTCACATCTACCTGTTGTTACCCTAATTCCCTCTTTCCATCTCTTTGGTGAGACGATAGTGGCTTGCATGGTTGCTGTGCTGCTGGAAGCTATGCCACAGATGTTTAAAATATCAAGAGTCACAGGTTGTAGCACAGCTCCCAGGCTAAGAAGAAAGGCCTGAGAACCAACTACCTAAAAATAGCCAAAGCAATCTGTATGGATCACAACAGAACCCTGTCTGACTAACTTGTTTTGGATGTGCCCTCACGAAGGAGCCGTTGCTGGGAGAGGACATGATACGTGACATAGAGGGCCAGCAGGCAGGGGCGAGAACGTCAGTGAACTGGAGAGGACCATGGTCTGAACAATGCGTGCAGGGTGGCTGACACTTGTGAGGATGATGCAAGCCAGGGCAATGCTCGTTGGAGGAAGAATGGTAAGGCTTTGTCTTCCCACTTTGGACATATTGTCAGAAGAGACCAGTTCCTAAAGAAGGACATCATGTTTAGTCAAGTAGGGGGGCAGGGACAAATAGATATGACACAGTGGTAGCAACAAAGGACTCAACAAAGGAATAGTTGTGAGAATGACACAGGACTGGGTTTCATTTTGTCGTGCATAGGGTCGCTCAGTACACTTCTCTTTTCTTTTAGTAAACACTATTGTTTTATATTTTGCACAATGTTATTTTTAATACTCGAATTCACTTTGGATTTTCCCCCCTCTGTGAACTGTTATTTCTCCTCTCAGGGCCCTTGAGAAAATGCTGGCTCATAGGGACCCCCATGGGTTTTCCAAGACTGTTACTGTTTGCTGGTGTAGCAAACCCAATCTCTGTCCCATGGACTGGCTGGTAGTTTCCAACTGCCGACCATGTGGATCCCAGCCCAAGGCATAGCCTCTTCCCTCCCAGGGCTCCAACTGTTCTTTCTGCCACGGTCTCTATTTCCTTCTGTTTTGTAATTTTGGCAGGCTGTTGTTCATTTTGCTTTGAGACTTGGGTTGAACTTGATCTCCTACAGTGATTTGGATTTGATTCTGTCAGTGCCGGGGGTTTAAATGAAATTCTCTCTTTTTGAATCTCTTAGGTAGTGTGAATGGAGCTAGGGATTTTTAAGTTTAAGAGAAAGATTGTTTTTTTCCCCTCCACTTGAAAAAATGCCCTTCTTCTCTCTCCCACAGCAAGGTTTATTTTAAAATTCTCATTTAGAATGTTAATGCAGCCCTTTAGGGGTACTAATCAGTGGGCTCATCTCTTATTAGACTACCATACTGTACACATCCTGTGTCTTATCTTCCCTCTTTCACTCAACAAATCACTATGGAAGTTCAAGGTAACCATTTGGGAGATAATCCCAAGATAAATATTAGCTTTGGGGCTTGTTTACCTAGTCCGGTTTTATGGTCTTATTAATTTGGAGAGCTTTAGGGACTTCTTGATTTTCCTGCTAGTTTGGCAATGCATTTATAAAAGTGTTTTATTTTTAAAAACATAATCACCTTTGCCCCCGGCATTTTAGTTTCTTCAGTTTCAATGTGATTTCCTGTGACCAATACACCATAGCATTGGAAACAAGAGTACACAAACGTATTCTCTAAAGTAAAAACGACTTGCTGAATTTTTAAAGATTTTCGTAGAAGACAAATTTGATTTAATCGTCCTAGCATGTCACTGAAAACCCATGGAAGCTATCAACATGATGAAAGTGCCCAAACAGATGCGAACCATTCTTTTTAAAGGAACAAACCTCAGCAAGATGCGCATGTATTCTTTGTGTCATGTGGAGGTATCATTAGACCAAGAAAAAATAATAGTAAATATATCAAAGGAAACAATACCAGTAAATGCTGTCTTTACATCAACGTTTTAAGCTAGAGGAGTACTACTCTCTGCTGGTGATAATAATTCTGAGCCCCCTTTACCGGTATATGGCTTCAGCAGGCATCACACATGATGCTAAGCCTGACTTATTAGTGTTTATGTAGTTTTGTTGGCTAACAGCCACAGGGCCACATGCAAAATGAAAAGTACTCAGTGCTCTGGAGGGTGATGCATCCGGGCCTGCTCTTGTGAATAGTCCGGACCCTCAAATGACAAGAGAAACACAGTGAGAGAGAAAAATGGAATAATTTCCGAGGAAATCCTATTCTTCTTCATCCAAATCTTTCCACAGCCACAATCGAATCAAGGAGCATCAGGGGCAAGTTAGAGCACAATGCTACCCCCTGTTCCACTCCACGGTAATCTGTGAGGCATTTTCCAAAAGTTCATGCAAAATTCCCATTATCTTTTCCTTCCACTTTTCCCACAAACTTTTTGGAGTCTCCTCATATATACAGATGGGAACCGGTGCACACACACTGGAGTTAATTTACTGTGAGTTGCATTTCGGATTGTCAGTGTATCTGGAACATTGCATCCTGTTGGGGGGTGTTATGGGGAAATGCACAAAGAGGACTTGGAGAAACTGCTGAGCTATTAAAATACGATTCAAGTATTTTATCAGGATAATTGAAGGGATCTGTGGGGAAAATTGTCCACATGGGAAGAATGCTGGATTTGGAAGTTGATATCATTGATGGTGAACAGTTCACAGATAAGGAAAAGGGGAACTGACAGATTCAGACTTAATGCATTTTGGAGAGAAAAGAAATGCTGAAGAAGAAAGACATAATGTGCAAGAGGAAGGGGGAGAAGTTGTCAATAATTTACATAGAAGGATTAAAAAATTAAAGTAAAATTTCCACTGTTTGAAATATGGATCCAAAGCTAACATTGCTAAAGCTGATAGGGAGATTGTAGAAGCCAAGAGGAAAAGGTCAATGCTCCCTAATTTTCTGACTAAAATTCCATTCCTATTCCCTGGGATAATCTTATATAATCCAGAAACTTCCATTAGAGTTATTCCTGAAACTGACAAAATGCCAATGTCCTCCAACTGTCATTCATTGTCAGAGTAGAAAGGTTTGGGATTTATACCTATTTTTAGGTATGTATATGTTAAAATATGTGTTTCCATGTACTTTTCCTAAACTCCAAAGACAAGTAAATATTGGATTTATAAAGATATTGATAGTAAAAGGCAATAATAATGATTTTTTTAAGTGTAGAGGTATTCAATCTACAGAACAAAGCTGTAAAGTGTCATTTAGAATAGAACCTCATCAGAAGTTGAAGACTACTTGTATTAGAAAATAGGTAAATTATTTTTTTGCACTCTCAAAAACATATGAAAAGTTTTCTCTCACAATGATAGGGATTTGGATATTTATCTGAATGGAAAACTCTAAGTTAGGAGAAGTCCTCTTTTTCTCTACCTCCCTTTCTGCAACTAACCTCCAATGATTGAGCTCATGTATTATTTATTTACTTATTTTTGAGCAGATTTATTGGCATATAATGCACATATAATACAATTCAATATTTCAGTCATATTAAGAATTAAACAATCATCACCACAATCAATTTTAAAACATTATCTTTTTTCTTCCACTCATGGTTATTAGCTACCCATTCCCCCAACCTCCCCAGTAATACTTCCAAGAAACCATTCGTCCAGTAAATGTCTCTATAGATTTACTTATTCTGGATCTCATATGAAGACAAACCTACAAAAACAAGCAAACCAACAAACAGAAAACCTAACAACAATAACAAAGTAAAACAGAGAAAACCTCCAATCTATAAGAAAGTAGAAAATAGTAACAACTGGAACAAATTTTAAATGGGCCAAAGGAATACCTAATGATCAGGTTTTAAATCTTAATTTAACTGCATCTGTAATAACACACTCTGCATGGTAGGCTACTCAAATTCCTGGTCAGAAGGGATTAATCAGAGGCTAAATCCACATGTATTTCCCCTTGACTTAAGAAAAAAACTATTTTAAAATGCTTCAAAAAGGAGATCAAATGATAAGAAATTACATTTCAGTTTAACTGCATCAGCTATTAAAATCATTTCAATGATCTATATGGGATAATCAGGCTATTCACATCTCTCAACTATGGTCAGAGGGGAACATGTATCATGTTTTATAAATCATCTGGTGGAAATCTTACTTCAGAGAAGTAAATGTATCTGTTAATGACAGCAGGCTATTCTAGGTAAATAAATCACCAGCAAACTGGATAAATAAATTGCCTGTATGCTGGGCTAAACTGTAGAGACATTGGGTCAGGAAAAATTGTTAGGGGAGTTTTAGAAACAATGCTTTAAAATTAGAGATTTAGAGTAAAATAAAACAAAAACTTGAAACTAGCTCCTGGGTGGCGGTGGTTGTTAGTTGCCATGGAGTTAGGAGTCTGCTTCAACTAGGTGTGACTGGATGTACAGCACCCCTGAGTGCACCATCCTCACCATCCCTCTTATGTAGCAGTCCAGTGTTGTAGCCAATGCGTCGATCCAGCTTGTAGAGGCGCTTCCTCGTTTTGACTACCCTTCTAGTTTCTCAAGGGAGCCCTGGTGACATAGTGGTGACCCAGTGGCCTGCTCACTGCAAGAGCAGCAGTTCAACATTACCAGCCACTCTAGGAGCAAGATGAGGGACTCTGAGAAGTCCACAGAGGCAGTTTGACCCCATCATATCAGATCATCTCAATGGCAGGGAGTTGAGTTCTCTACTCTCACAAGCATGATATATGTCCTATTGCAGGGACGAGTTTCTCCTGATTATATGTCCAAGTACGAGACCAAGTCTCACCATCTTTCCCTCTGAAGAACATTCTCACTGGACTTTTCGATGACCTATTTGTTCTTTTGTCAGCCCATGTTTCTTTCAACATTCTTCACCAGCACCGTAATTCAAATGCACAGATTCGTCTTCCATTTTATTCAATTTTCAGCTTGCACAGGTTAGTCCTCAAAGTAATGTCCTTGCTTTTCAACACTTTAAAGAAGTCTTGTGCAGCAGGTTTACCCAATACAACACATCTTTTGATTTATGGATTGCGACTTCCATGAGTATTGATTGTAGACCCAAGCAAGACAAAATCCTGGAACGCTCAACCT
Organism: Tenrec ecaudatus; assembly: GCF_050624435.1. Taxonomy (NCBI): domain Eukaryota; kingdom Metazoa; phylum Chordata; class Mammalia; order Afrosoricida; family Tenrecidae; genus Tenrec; species Tenrec ecaudatus. Next base: position 22,756,140 of record NC_134536.1, read on the forward strand.
TTTCTTGGTTTCCCATGGCCTAGTGGGGAGGATGTTGGTTTTCTCCACATTGAATTGTAATTCCTACTGAAGGCTACAATTTTTAATCTTCTTCATCGAGTACTTCTGTTCTGCATATTCCAGGGTGATAATAAGCCTTCCTCCAATCCTGATACTCTATCCTTCTTTATCTAATTCATCTTCCCTGATTACTTGCTCAAAATTCACATTGAGTAACTATGGTGGCAGGATACAACTTTGCCACACACCTTTTCTGATTTTGAACCATGTACTGTTCCCTTTGTTCACACAACTGCCTCTTGATCCGTGTACAGATTCTTTATGAGCACAATGAAGTGTTCAAGGCTAACCACACAGTCAAATACCTTTACATAGTCAATACAACACAAGTAAACATCTTTCTGGTATTCTCTGCTTTGACCCAAGGTCCATCTGGCACCAGCAATGAGATCCCTTTTGCAAGTCCTCTTCTGCATCTGGCCTGAGCCTCTGGCAGCCCCCTCTTCATGTAGCATTGTAAATGTTGTTGGATGAGCTTCTGAAAAATTTTACGTGCATATGACAACAATGGTATTATTCTACAATTAGCACATTATGTTGGGTTAGTTTTCTTTGGAATAGGTACAGATATGAATGTCTTCCTGTCAGTTGGCCAAGTAGTTTTGTTCCATATTTCCTGGCATAGATGAGTGAGTGCTTCTAGTGCTTCATCAGGTTGTTGGAATATTTCGATTGGTATTCCATCCATCCCTGGAGCCTTCTTTTTTATTGCTTTCAGTACCGCTTGGTCTTCTTCCTTCAGTACAATTGGTTCTTGCCCATCTGCTCTCTCCTGAAATGGTTGAATGCTGACTCTTTCAGTACACTGACCATATATTTTTCCATCTTCTTTTGATACTGCCTGCATCATTCAAAATTTTGCCCAGGGAATCTTTCAATATTGCAATTCAAGTCTTCAATTTTTCTTGATTATTTCAGTTTCAGATCTGCTGAGTGTGCCCTTCCTTTTTGATTTTTTACCTATGTGTCAATCGCAATCCCATTATAACATTTATCTTCTTGAGTTGCCCATTGTACTTTTCTCTTCAGCTTTTGACTTCATTCTTTCTTTCATTTGTCTTACCTACTCCATGATTAAGAGCATATTTCAGATTTTCTTCTGACACGATTTTGATCTCCTTTTTCTTTTTGGCTCTTTAGTGACCTTTTGCTTTCTTTATGTGTGATGTTTATGATGTCATTGCCAGCTCATCAGCTTTTCTGTTATCAATGTCCAGTGATTAAAATCTAGCCGTGTTATGTTCTTTACATTCACATGAGATATACTCAAGGTGATATTTTGGCTCTTATGAATTTGCTTGAATTTTATTTGTAAAAATTTTTATTGGCACATAATTACCATAACATATAATTATTTTAATTTTCATCAGCTTCTATATGAATTTACATATGAGCAATTGATGATCTGTCTCACAAGAGTCCCCTGTCCTCATTTGAGCTGCTGATAGTGAGCTTCTCCACAGTCTCTTACCAGCAGAAACCAAACCAAACTCATTGCCATTGAGTGAATGTTGACGTATAGCCAAGCTATAGGGCAGAGTAGAATTGCCCCTGTGAGTTTCTGAGACTTTAACTCTTTATGTAAGTAGAAAGCTCCATTTTCTCCTGAGGAGTGGCTGGTGGTTTAGAACTGCTGACCTTGCAATTAGCAGCCCAATATGTAGGCACTTCATCACGAGGGCTTCTTGTCTCTTCCTACAGGTGTCAATCTGATTTCTCTGTATTGCACCTGGAGCTGTCTATGTGTATAGTTGCCTCGTGTGTTGTAGTAAAAAGGTATTTGCTATGAAGTCTTGGGTTTTGCACAACTCTATCATTGCACTCTCTGGCTTTGCTGCGATTATGGAAGTCCTATTTTTTCATCTACTTTTCCTTCCTCTTTGTTCCCAATTTTTCATTCCAATTGTCAATAATTATCAATGCAATTTGATGATATGTTTGATCAAGTTCAGTCTGGAAACATAGCTAGAATTCCTCAATATCTGCAGAATTAAGTTTAGTAGTTTGTGTATACATTTTATATAGTTATATTGACTAGACTTCTTTGTATGTGATGGATAAAATAATATAACAGAATTGTACTTTAAGATAGGCCTTGAAATGTCCTTTTATGATGAATTTGATGCCATTCCTCTCGAATTTGTCATTCCTGACATAGTAAATTGTATGATTTTCTGATTCAAAATGGCCAGTACCAGTCCATTTCAGCTCACTAACATTTACAACATCAATCTTTATGCATTCAAGTTAATTTTTGATGACTTACAATTTTCCTAGTTTCATACTTTACATCCCAAGTTCCAATTAATGATAGACATTTGTAGCCACTTCTTCACATTTTAAGTTGTACTCTATCATGAAATATGGTCCAGAAAGTTCCGATCTGTCTATGCCATTCTGGTTGACTCTATTTTGAGAAGGCAGCATGTTTTAAATTCCTTCTGACCCGAAGGGCGTATCTTCTGGCAGCATGTCCGACAAGGTGCTGCTACCATCATGTTTTCCGTATCTGACAATGTTCTGCTGATATCCATAAGGTTTTCAATGACTAATTCTATTCTATATAATATATTATATACACAATTATATATATAATTAAATATATTCAAACATATAATTAAATACACATATTTATATAAATATATATTTAATTATATATATGTAATTAGACATATAATATATTTAAATCTATTCCTTCTTTGTAGTCTACTCTTGAACTGGAAGCTCTGATGAAACCTGTTTCCTTTGGGTGACCTTGCTAGTATTTGAAACACCAGTGACAGAGCTTCAAGCACCACAGCAGCACAGACAAGTGGCGGAGCTCCCGGGTAGTGCAAACAATGAAGCACTCATCTACTAAGCAAAAAGTTGGAGGTGTGAATCTACCTCGAGAAGTCTTGAAGAAAGGCCTGGTACATTTTCATACTCAATCTAAGCTGATTTTTTTGCTCCTCCATTCACTTATAAGGTGCAAAATCACCCTACCACCTAAAGTGAAATCATTAAAAGTTCTGTATCATTGGAATTGGGAAGAACAAAGATGGAGTCCTGTAAACAGGGCAGACAGGTGTGTGGTTTTCAGAGCACCAGGAAATTCTCCCCACCCCACATAGCTCCCTATCAGAAATATGGCACACCTATCACTAACAGAAGGTACACTTCACTACTGGAAATTCACTAAAATATTTAAATTCAAACACTCCTTGAAATTATTCATTTATTTTTATCTGTCAAAGTCTGGATTTGATTTCTATTATTGAAACAGGAAATAGCATCTAAAATTCATGTGGAAACAGATTTGTGGCAGCAATAAGAAAATATAACTGAAAAAGTCAGGTTAACATAGTGCACACAGAAAATAAAAAGAAGACACATTATAATTGGAGTCAGAAATGTATTTACTAGGAGGCAATGAGCAGAGAGCCAAGTAAGTCCCCAATAGTATCAAGCAGTCCTGACCTTGGTAGCTGATGACTGGATGCAGAGTTGACTTACAAAGATTACATTCCCCACCCTGGAGGACATCAAGGCAGGACCCTGTTAAAAGAGCCAGAGTACAGCACAGAGGTTAATGACAGGGGCAGACAGAGAAGTATCAAGGGCTGGAGTTACATTGACAAAAGGTTACTAAGAGAATCTCAAATAAGAAAATAAGAAGAAAGCGAGGTGAGGATGGAGTCGTGTGGTTTTTCCCTAGAAGTTTCTAAAACCCTTGGTATCAGGAATGTTTTACTAGAGACCTCCTAAGATTTTCATTTATGTTGTGGCATCTATGGATATTTTCCACATTAGAAATTAAAACTAAGAAAACATTTGAAATGTTAATTCATTTAAAATAATAATAAGGAACTCTGAAGTGATTAATACAAATAAAAACTCTTTAAAAAAAACAACCACTACCTTTCCTAAAACAAAAGTAATTCATGAGAAAATTGACATTGTTTCACATTGTACAAAACTATTTATTGTCTAGCTAAATAAGACAGAGCTAGATCCTCATATCTTCCTGAATTCAGTCTGTCACTGCATTCTTTTTAAAAATGAAGACCATCTGGGTACATATAGATATCTATTTGGTAAAAGGGAGCTATATTATAATAACATTTTCAAATAACTGTGGAAATCCATCTTTGATATTACAACAGAACCCAATTTGTGTTCATTCCTCAGGACTTAGTTGCCATCGAGAATCTGCAATTATAGTAATGAATTTTTATTTTCAATTCCATTAAAATCCAATGACCTATCTTGTGCTCTTTTCTTTTCTAAGAGTGGTGTACTGACAGTTGGTGGACAAAAGGTGTGGCTACGTCAATGCCCTCTATGGTGCGTTAAGATGGGGATTATTCTGGCAATCTTGTGCTAAGCATTGTGTTTCATTTTGCTTAAGCTTGTTCATATTAGGGTATCTCTCAGAGGTGCATTACCTTTGGGGGTCATCCTCTTGATGTTGTGTTGTTTTTATGTTTGTTGGTAAGCAAAACCCAGGGACATTGAGCCTATAGGGAAAGCAAATAGAACAAGGATTTCAGGGGGCAGGGAAGGTAAAGAGGGGTGGGAGAGATAAAGGGGAGAAGGTGTCAAGAAGTCCAGGAAGGAAAAGTATGTTTATACACTGATTATGGTAGCAAGTCTATTTGACATGATTGAACTATGGAATGATATGACGCATGTGTTAACTTCTAAGTTACAGCAAATTAAAAGGAAAACAAAACAAAACAAAAACTTAGATCCAGGAATGGGTTTTGGACTCACTCTAAATCCTAGCTCCAGCTTAAGAACTTAGTTCTTACATCATGGCCCTGCTCGGTACTCACCTGAAGGAAGGGAACACAGAAGACATGGGTGCTAGAGCAAAGTGTGGCGGAGAATTTCGATGGTGCCCAGTTGTCAGATAAAATAGCATCTGAAGTCTTAAAGGTTTGTCTCCAAAGAAGCAGCCATCTAGGTGACATGTCAACTAAGTCCACATGGAAGAATCACATCAATAGCAGTCACCAAAGGATTAGAATCCATATAATCCGAAGTAACAAAGGGATTGGTATCAGAGTCTAAATTGTAAGAATCCCATTTGCAGAAGATGACAGATGACAGTGGGGCCCAAGATTCATTTGTAGAACTACCTAGAAAGTAAGTCTCTGGAGAACTCCCCATCTAGAAGTGAGGGATGGGAGAAAAGCACTCACTAAACAGAGTGCTCGGGAGAGAGGAGTAGAGAAGATCTAAGGCATACATCTGGCCTGGACAGTTATAACTTTGTCAGTAGATTCCCTCTATGAGCTAGGCTGGGCCAGATGTGGTTTCCAAAGTGTTCCTTATTTTGGGTTTGGATTTTGTTTGTCATATTAGTGTATCTCAGAGTTTTTGTTTTTTTAAAGTCATTATGTCAATAACTTTAATTGAAAATTTTCAATTTTATTTTTTCCTCCAGAGTTTTTAATGTCAATGGAGGACATCCGTTTGAAGCTGTGTTATATGCTTTTTCATTTTTGGGTGTATGAAACATAGGGTTGATGAACATATAAGGACAGCAAGTAGAATAAAGGTTTGCGGGGAGGGGGCAGTGTGGTGGGGGTGCAAAGGCGAGACGATGTCAAAGAGTCCATGTAGAAAAAGAATGTTTGGAAACTGATTATGGTGGCACTTGTACAATTCTACTTGACGTCATGGAACTGTGGAATGATATTATATATGTATTAAATCCCAACTAGTCATAAAGAAAGAAAAGACAACGTCTGGCAAACACGCACTATGGATTAGCCTCAGTTGTTGCCAAGATGGCAGTATGGTGTTCCCAAGTAGGACTCTCAGTATCTGGACCAGCTGGAGCAGCGGTTCTCAGCCTGTGGGTCCTGACCCCAACGGGGCCAAACATCCCTCTCACAGGGTCTCCTGATTCATAGCAGTAGCAAAATGACAGTGACAAAGTAGCAATGAAAATAATTTTATGGTTGGGGGGAGGGGTCACCACAACATGAGGCACTGTGTTAAAGGGTCAAGGTGGTGAACCACTATGTTTACACTCCTACTGGAAAATAAACAAATAAAAATAAGTAAACAGACAAAAATAAGTAAACAGACAAAAATGGACAAAGTATATGAAACAGTGGTTGACAAAACACAGAAAAAATGATCTCTTAGAGATGGAAAGCAAGTATTGTACTTCAATAATCCTACAGCTATTTGCCTTGAGAGAGCTTCCAGGTCATGCTACATGATGATTGTTGATTCTAAAAGTATACCTATTTCACCTTTAGTTGTTGCGCTACTTTATACTCCCACAAGTGACTCCTGTTTTTTCATATCCTCTTTAATGCTTCTGCTACCTATTGCTTTTATTTTAGACATTGTGGTAGTGTACAATCTTATCTCCCTTGGTTTTCATTTGTATATCTCTGATTACTATGAAATTGTGTTTTTATATGCTCTTTGGCTCTTCATAGAACCATTATGGTATGACTAATCAATCTAAAAAACTGGGTAAATAATAAAAACCATTCCCTATTATATTGAATTACTAATGCTTCCCTTCCAACTGCCTGAAATTCCACACTTAAAGGACATTTCTCGTCAGAGTGGTTTGACTCATTTGGAAACAATGTGCTGTAACTCTGACGAAACAGAAAACAAAGAACAGCGTTTAGTAAATGACGCTGGAAGTCTTCATTGATCTCACTGACTGGACATACTTTACCAAGCCGCGAAGGCTGCTCAAAGTTAAATTCGCTGCTGAGTTATGTTCAGATCTAAAGAGGAACCAAATGGCAAAGTCCTCTCTCCATGGATCTTTGCTGGAATCAAGCTCCTTCCCGCTTTAGGGCAGGCCACCCGGACTCCTGAAGGGAAACACTTATCTAAGAGGCTGAAAAGATGTTCTCCTATGACACTGGCTTTTCTTTTGACAAAACTAGAGCAAATTGATAGACCGTTGTCAACTTTATAAATTACTTCACTATATAAATAAAACTAAGACTACATGGAAGAGGGCATCTGTTTATACAAAAATAGATAGCACACGGCCCAGTGAGAATTAGCTATATGAAAATGTTCACTAATTACTTTTTTCTTCAGCTTTGCCATTCCTGAAATACCTCCACCACCTACCTGAAGCTGTCTACTCAGTTTCTCTCAAGTCACTTGATTTAAATGGTAAACAAAATAAAACAAAACAGCGAGTGTCTAAATATGCCCAAAGCACAATCCCAGCGAACAGAAACAGTGTATAAGTCATAGCAGCCCCGACGTAAGTGATAATGGGCACCGTGAGCTACTGGAGATGACCTCTTCAGTGAAACACAAAGCGAGTGAAGATTCCCACATGAAGTAACAGACCACAGAGCCAATGGGCAGGAAACAGCTTCCTCGCTCTGACACGCCTGCTTCTTAGATGGTGCAGACTTCATTCTGATGAGACTCACAATTGCCCATTGTGTTTCTCATTTTTAGGGACCATAAACATAACTAAAATGTTATACAATTAAGGAATTATTTTGGCAAATAGGAAGAGATTGCTTGGATCATGACTTTCTATGAAAAATACCTTGGGAATATATATATTTTCCGTGTATTTTCCTCCAATTTAAATAAATATCTCCGTGGGCATACTAGTGGTGGCAGGGAAATTGGCATAAACCAGCTTTTACAAAACAACAAAAATAACGCACTGCTGCTGAGTGCATTCTGACATACAGTGATGATATTGGACTGAGTGAAACTTCCCCTGTGACTTTCCCAAACTGTACATCTAAACCGGAGTAGCAATCCTCATCTTTTCCTGAGGAGCAGCCTGTGGTTTTGAACTGCTGACCTGCGCTTAGCAGTCCAAAGCATAAACCACCTAATTAAGAACCACATTATTTGTTGTTTTATATAAAAGTAGAAATGTTAGGCTAAACACCAGACATCAAACTATAAAGTCTTCTTACATCACTGCTTTTTGCTGTACAATAATTATATAAGTTCAATATAGTGTTTCCACTTTGTAGACACAGAAACTGAAGCTTACAAAGTTAATGTACCTGTGGTAGTTACACAATCTGGTGTCAATCTGAGGATTAAGAGTGTAGGGGTGGAGTCTAGCCATCCATCAGGATATAGTCAATGAGACCTCTGTTTGGGCATGGCCTTCTGAGAATTCTGGGAACTCCAGAATTTCCTCCTTGGAGGTGGGAGAGACTCTCTGCTCACTCCCTTGGAGACTCTCTATTGACAAGGCTCACTCCCTGCATGACATTTCTGATGAGAAGCCACATGGACCTTCCCTGATGTAGCCATGGACCTGGAGAAGCCACGTGGAGACCCCTACCAATTCTGAGATGCTTATAACACCACTGGATCTACAAGACTTCCACCCACTGACCTGTGATTGTCCTGTATTCAGCATCATTGCAAGTGTTTCATGAGTCTGAAGAGGACTTTATAGATTGGTATTGGACATATGGACTAATATTGGACTTATGGACTTGATTTGGGCTGGACTGGCCTTTTTTTCAATGTTTGATTCCTCTTGTATATAATAAACCTCTTTTTAATATACATATGCATGTTCATGAATTTGTTTCTCTAGTCTACCCAGAATGACACATACACCTACTCATTTCCTTTTTAAATACCCTAATCTGATACCTATATTGTTGATCTCTTTCTCCTGCCCTCCCCCTCAAAGCAGTTGTTTCTCAAATTCTATCATGTTTTCCTCTAAAATTTCATCAGGAAATTTGACTACATTATGATTGGCGATAAGTTTGAATAATGAAAAAGAAAGTGCTAGTTACACTACCACAGAGTACTGCCCTATAAATATGTGGACATAGACCAATACCTCACTTTTTGTGGATTAATATATTTATACACCTATGCTTATACCTCTATCCATTACTTTGCTTCTTAGGTCATTCATCTGTTTCCTTTTCCCTTATTCCTGCCCCATCATCATCCCCCCCTATTGTCACTTCTTAGAACTTCCTCTTAGCCAATTTGCTGTTGTTCTGATACCCCCAGGATCTCTATTTCCAAATTTTTGTTGACTCTAATTCCCTAGATGTTCCCCTGTCTATGGTGCTGCCTGCTCCCCGCACCCTTTCCTCAAAACTCAAAGAACTTAAAAACGATACAGATTTGAGTCCATTGGGAATGCCCAAACTGCCATTTTGAAATATTGTAAATTTAAAAGTTCAGAATTCTATGGGGGTAGGGATAGAAAGAGAGTGCTTTCAAAAGCATATAAACAAGCAACAGTTTCCCCTTGTTACATTTTTTGTTTACTAAACAAAAGTTTCTATGATTTTGTAGTGACACTTTTTGACCCACTCTTGTACGCATCTCCAAAGTGTCATGCAGACGATACAAAGCCTTTTATAACGTGCCTTACAAATGATATAGCGTTATTCACGCTATGGATTTTGACCGAAGTAACCAGTAAAGATTCAGTTGAAGAGGGCAGCGATTCTGTCTTTCAAACAGAGGGCTGTCAAAGAATTTCACTCCATTTTCCTCTTGCTCCTTGGAGATACCACATAAAGACGCGAGCCACGATGATCAAGACAACAAATGCTGCTGACAGGAGAGAGCCTGATTTCCAGAGTATTCTAATATTAAAATTTGGGATTCTCAGATGTTACAAAGGATAGAAGGAAAAAAAAAAACGATGGCTCATTTAAAGGGGGGGGGAGGGGAAGATTCAGAACAATTGTTTAAAGTATGTCTTTGGATTTTTGTTGCTGCTGCATATTTAGTTATTTTGGTTAAAATTTTTTTAGGTAATTCTGTAAAGTTTGACGGTTTGTTGTGTGTGGTCGTCACTGAGGCCTCTCTCTCTCTCTCTAACTCTCTCTCTCTCTCTCTCTATTTGCTTCCAGAAACAATGTCCGTTGCCCCTGGGTCAATTTAGACAAAAAGCAATCCTGTAGGACATAGAAGAATTGCAATATGGACTTTCCAAGGCTGTAAATCTTCCTTGAATCATATTGCTACCTGTGACACCTTTCTCCTGTGGAGCACCTGGCTGAGTACCAACCACCGGTCTTTTCCTTCACAGCTCAGCACTTTAACCAGAGTATCACCAGGGACCTTTCCTGTGGCTTGATGGTCAGCTAATACCATGCAAGAATTCTGCCAGTCACACAGAGAAGCTAGTAAGACTTTTGACTTTCAGTAGAACTGCTCCCCCCCAATTCAAAATAATACATACTTGCCTTAAAAATCAAAACAGAACTCACTACCTCTCTTGTAAGAAAAGGATAAAGAAATTATACTATTTTAATATTTTACAAAATGACATGCATTTCCATAGGAAATATGCTTATTTCTCTAGGATACCTCCCTCTAAGGTGAGGTTGACTGCTTCTCTAAGCATTTACAGTCTCAGAAACCTTATATAAGGTCAGTATGAGTTGGAATCAATTCAATGACTGTGGATTGTGTGTGTGTGTGTGTGTGTGTATGTGTGTACATTGCATAAATAAGACCAAAGAAGAATTGTGGTGCTGGAGAAGAATATTGAACTACCATGGACTGCCAAAAGGACGAACCATCTGTCTTTGAAGAAGTTTAGCCTGAGTGCTCTTGGAGGGAAGGATGGTAAGACTTCATCTTCCATCCTTTGGACATGTCAGGAGAAACCAGTCCCTGGAGAAGGACATCAAGTTTGGTAAAGTAGAGGAGCAGCAAAGGAGGGGAAGGCCCTGAAGGAGATGGACTGACACCGTGGCTGCAACAATGGGCTCAAGCACAGAAAAAGTGTGAGGATGGAGCAGGACTGGGTAATTTCATTCTGTCATGTGTGAGGTTGCTGTGTTAGTCCGGGTAGACTAGAGAACAAATCCATAGAAACTCATATGTGTATAAGAAAGAGTTTTATAAAAAGAGTAATTGTACATTAAGAAAGCGCTCTAACCCAATACAGTCTAATTCCTAAATCCAATATTAATATCATATGTATGATACCAATGTGTAAAGTCCTCTTCAGACTCATGAAATACATGCAATAATGCTGAATGCAGGATGATCACAGGCCAGTGGGTAGAAAGTCTTTGGGTCCAGTGGTGTTGTAAGCATCTCAGTATTGGCAGGGGTCTCTACGTGACTTGCCGGCTTCAGAGATCTGGTTGCATCAGGGTAGGTCGATGTGGTTTCTCCAACTCCGGGCCCTAGCATGGTTCCATGTGTCTTGCCAGTTGCAATGTCTCCCAGAGAGTGAATAGGGAATCTCTTCCGTCTTCACTCTTAATCCTCTCAAGTCCCAAATTGACACCAGATTATATAACTACCACAGTTGCTATCGGCAAGAATACACTCAATGGCACCTACCAACAACAATGGTTTTTAATGTATATTATAATCTTAAAACTTATTTTTGGGCCATCTTAGAGATAGCGTTTTTAAACTCTGAAAGTTATTAATAATATTTTATTAAAATCTAGCTAATGTGTTCTAGTAACTGTATAATTTTGGGTCTACAATGATAAAAGTAAAACCTATGAATTTTCTCAGAGTACTCTAATAGTCCCTATTTGTACATATATTGGGCACCCAGCCTATATGCCAGGCTTTGTTCTAGGTGCAAGGGATGAAAAAGTCCATGATGCACATCGGCCCTTGCTCTCAGGAAGGATATAGAGAGTAACAGGTAATAAATAGACATATGGGTAAATAAACTAAAAATATATCAGGCTGTATAAAAGAAAGAGAAGTTTTGTTTTTATTTTTAAATTTGCCCTCCTCCCCCCTTTTAAACCAATACCATCAATTATAGTAAATTAATATCTGATAATAATATTTCAGAGTAATTTGAATCCAGTTATAATTTATATAAACCTCCAAATGACTGAATCCTTTGTCAATGGAAAATTCTCAGTCCCATATTGGCAATTTTGCTGGTGATCTCTCAGGTATTGAGTGGAAACCTGGGGAAGTAGTTTAAAGGAAACCCTCCTCCCTTTGAAAGAAATACTTCCCTAAGGAGAGCTTTTTCAGCACCAGCTGCCGGGTAACTCTCTCTTTAAGAGTGGGACGTGCTGAAGCAGAGAGAGCATGCTACCTGCCTCTGCAGTCTTGCAGATCGTGCTTGAGGCCCAATGGTCACTGAAGGCAGTGTGGCGGCGGCTCGGTTGCACGCAGAGGTTAGCTTCAGCTTGGCCCTGTCTTCCTTCCCAGGCGTGCGAAGCAATGTGTAAACCATGTGTCACAGCTGGAGCAGGAAGCCACACTTCTTCTAATAAAGCCCAAACTGCGTGGAAAACACAAGTGTGCAAATGTGAAGATGAATTATAAATTCTGTTTTTAATTCAGGAAAGGACTCTATAGTTCCAGATGATATATATGGTTGATGGTACACTTGTTTTCAGTGCTTGGAGTGTGTGCTTTTACTTCGCAAAAACAAACAAAAAACCAGTTGAAAGACATTGATTTCTGTTTTCAGGGGAAGACAGCATCCCTTGAGAAATTAGTTAATCAATCTAAGCCCAGAGTCACAATTTATCTTTGAGTGAGAAACACTGAGTATGCTTAAGGATAGAAATGCAATGTTTTGGTTCCTAATACATATTAAAGCAGATTATAACTGGTCAGATGACCTGGCCAGAAGGGTATTTAAACAGTTTAGTTATACAGTAGAGCCCCAGTACTCAACATAATCGGATTTCGATGCGAAATGCTGAGGAAATTCTGCATTGGAGCTCGAATAAAACATTGGAATCAGACCCGGCACGTGAATTTTGAAAACAAAAGCAGTTCATTCGTGTTTCGGTCACTTGACGTCAGTTGGCATTGTTAGTACGTGTGCTTTAAACCTTTTGTGGCTGTGTTCTAAGAGTTTTGCTATAATTTTCTTAGTTTTTGTGGCTTTCAGGACTGTTTTTAGATAAAAAGCATGGGTCCAAAGAGAGAATTTTTTAAAAGAATCATCATGATAAGGAACTGCTTAACTGTGTTATCGATATTGTTGATAATGATTTAGTGAACCCTTTTAGAAAACAGTTAAAGAAACACCAACACCACATTAGGGAGATTTCTATTTTTAAAAAGATTTTTATTTTTTATTTTTTAGAGACAGCCATGCAAAGAAAGGAAAAAACGGCTGAAAAGCAGCTACCAGTTGATTTGATGGAAGGGGATTCGCCTTCCAAACAATGACTCTCTCTCCATGCCTCCTCTCTACATCTGTGTCCACACATCCAGATCCTCATCAATTTAAAGGTATGGGACAAACTGCCAATGTTAAAATCTTTGTTAGTGTGTGTTTCTTATTTAAATGATATTATTTAACTCTGAACTTATTTACTTTTGAATTTCTGTGTAATGTTTTGTATAAAAAGGCATGGTTAGCTTAAAAGCGTGGTGGTCGAGAACGGATTAATCTGTTTTCAGTTATTTCTTAAGGGAAAAATTGATTCGGAACTCGACTGCGTCGCATCTTGAGCTTCCGTCTAGAATGGATCAACATTGAAGTCCGGGGTTCTACTGTACTCAATATGTAGCCCTAGAATAATATAATGAATTACACAATCAAGTATCTTCCTCTATCTAGCTTGGAATATGGCAACCCCAGCTGTTGAAGGTGTACCCTTGGGCAGCTGACCAGTCAGAAGGTGGCGCTGTGAAGGCCGCCAGGAGTTCAGATGTAAAACTTGTTGCTTTTCCCTAAAGAAAAAGTACGGAGGCCCTGAGAGTCATAACAAAGGGGCCACTGTCCCCAGAAGCTTCACCTGAGAGAGGAAAATCTCAGGAGCAGAGAGAATAACGCCTTCGACTCAGAGCTGGGCAAGCAGGTGGGGCATGAGCAATGCATTCCATTCCTTTGTTCCCTGCTTCTGGTACACACACTTTTTCACCCGGTGATAAAACAAGAATGTGGCATGAAGGGGGCATCTGACCACTTGCAAGGTCACAAGCCAAACCAAGAAAAGCAAACTCACTGCAGATGAACAGATTTAGAATGCTGGTGACCCGATAGGGGAGGGTAGATGTGCCCATTTGGGTTCTGGAGACTTCAAATCTTCACAGGTATCCTCAGCACCCAAGTGTTCAGGGCCAGTTTCTATAAAGCTGAGCTCAGGCAAGTCCCCACCTTCCACCCATCTTTACTATTTCTGACACCAATAGCCCCGTTTCCTCCCATACACTTTAATTCCCAAGTATGCTTGATAATTCACTGCAGTGGTTACAGAAAAGTCATAGACAATGCTTATGATTAAGGGCTTATTAGGGAAGTTCATAAGGAGCCCTGGTGCATAGTAGGTTAGCACCAGACTGCTAACTGAAAGGTCAGCTGTTTGAAATCACCAGCCAAGCAGTAGGAGAAAGATGAGGCTTTCTACTCCAGTAAAGAGCCCATCAGTAGGCAACTGGACATCCCCTTACAGAAGGGTCACAGCATGGAGACAAGCCAGTCAGGGTTCAGTGCAACAACGATGAAACACAACTTTCCTTTAGTTCTTTAATGCTTCCTCCCCACCACTATCATGATCCCAATTCTACCTTACAATTCTGGCTAGACAAGAGGATGTACACTGGATAGCAACTGGAAACAGGGAATCCAGGACAGATGAACCCCTTAGGACCAGCGGTGAGAGTGGTGATACCGGGAGAGTGTGGGGAAGGTGGGGTAGAAGGGGGAAACTGATCATAAGGATCTACATATAACCCCCTCCCTGGGGGAAGGACAACAGAAAAGTGGGTGAAGGGAGATGTCAGATAGTGTAAGGCATGACAAAAAATAATAATTTATAAATTATCAAGGTTTCATGAGGGAGGGGGTGAAGAGGGAGGAGAAAATGAGGAGCTGATACCAAGGGCTCGAGCAGAAAACAAAGGTTTTGAGAATGATGATGGCAACAAATGTGCAAATGTGCTTGACACAATGGATGGATGGATGGATTGTGATAAGAGTTGTAAGAGCCTCCAATAAAATGATTAAAAAAAAAAGAGTTACAGTTTCAGAAACTCACAGGGCAGTTCTACTCTGCCCTGTGGGGTTGGTGCGAGTCAACATTGACTCAATGAGTTTGATTTGGCTTTGGTTTTAGGAACGTTCACAAACTACAATTTGGAGGAGAAATGTTCAGGATACAGTTGTCCAGCCAGGATAGTTTCTTTTCTGCCAGGCAGGCAGGCAGGCAGGTCTCCCTCTGGCCTTCAGTTTCTTGCTTGCCCTCTGTGCAGCTCATGCACCATTACGGACCTCTTTTAGGACCTCTAATAAATGACCAAAGGACGTGTAACTCTGCTGTAAGCATTCACCAGAAGGTACTTAGCTCCAGTTCTGTAGTTTAGGAAACCCAGCTCCCAAAGTAAGTGCTGAGAGGCATCCTACTCCACAAGCCAGTCTCCTGCCCCAAAGCACTCTGTTGTGTTTGTCCTGTGCATTGGGAGGTCCACTGCTTTCTCTGTGTCATGCTCTGGCTATGGGTCCTGCTGTTACGGGTCCCCTGGCCCTCCTCTCTTGTCAAAGCTATCTCTTGGATGAAGGAAGTTCATTGTGCAGGTATCTCCAGGCCCAAAGGATGTGCGCCACTCCTGGCTCTGCTCTCTTGCTGGCAGGGAAATCCCCCAATTCCCATTCTTTCCGGCAGTTTAGAAGGCTCAGTTTACATCTAACAGGATGACAGTCATAGAACAATCACAGCTGGATTATATAGTCCAGTCAGTGTTTTCCCACACCTTCTTAACTGGACCCATCAGGAAACTGAAAGTGTTGGGTGTGAGTTAAAAAGGCTAATGCTAGAAGAGCTATGTTAAATAATTCACTGCATCACACCATCAATAGAGAGACAGACAAGTCTTTTAGCTGATTCAGGGGCCTTTGAGAGAGAAATTGATCTGAATGTTCAGTCTTCTTCAAAATAATTGACTATGTGCTAAGTGAGAATGGATACATTAGGCAAAGGATAACATAGATATGGGTAAAAAGTGCTCTGTGTAAGACAGTCCGAGAGAGACAAATAAAAATGATGAAAGAGAACATATGAAAGTCAGAGTAGATAGGTTCAAAATCACAAGAAAACAACTTGAAAACCAGAGGGGGAATTATATAAAATGAGAATATAGATAATAATATATATGTAGTATTTTTAGATATCCAGTAGAATATCAATTTAAATATATATTTCATAATTTTTCTTACTACCCATTAGAATCAGGCAAGTAAGCTGTATAACTTTCAAACCTCTAAAAGGATTGGAATGGAACAGCAACAATATTTTCAAAGATCAACAGTAAGATAAGGGGACAAAGAAAAAAAAAGAGTAACCAAACCAAACTCACTGCCACTGAGTCAATTCTGACTCATGGCGACTGGGAAAACGCAAGATAAATGTAAACATCCACAGTTTAATAAATGGAAATGTGGTAGCTTTGGGCAGATTAAAAAACCCATCTACTTCTTGTATTGAAGAGATCCACTTAAAGCAAAATGACAGTGGGTTATTTTTAGGGCTGCTAATCATAAGTTCATAAGTTCGAATCCGCCAGCTGCTCTGCAGGAGGCAAATGAGGCTTCCTGTTATCGCCAAGATGGGCAGCCCTTGAAACTCACAGAAGCAGCTCCACTCTGTCACACAGGGTCGTTATGACTTGGAATTGACTTGATAGCAATGGTGTTATTTGGTTTTGGTTATTAACAGTGGCAAAATATATCTCCATTTATTACAATTGAACACACAGGAATTCAAAGAGGACTCGAGAGAATGCACATTCATTGAGAAAGTACAATCTGATGAGAAAAATCAAGTAGCAGAAGCCTCCATCATTTCTTTTCTGTATCACTTTAGCCATCGATTATCTGGTCTTCCTGCTTCTACCCTTGTCCCTCAATATCTTTTTTTTCACCGCACAATTAGATTTTAAGACATCACTCCTCTGTTTAACTGCAACATCAGAGGTTCAAATCTATCAGCTACCCCTTCGGGGTAAAAAATGAGACTATTTGCTTCTGTAAAGATTTTCAATACCTTAGAAATCCTATAGAGGTCATGACGAGTCTGAATCAACTAGACAAAGTAGATTTTGTTTGTTTTAGGTAACCTCTCTTTTATTTATTTATTTATCTATCTATCTATCTATTTATTTATTTATGATCACTTTGTTGGGGGCTTGTATGCTTCTCACAATCCATACATCCATCTATTGTGCCCAGCACATTTGTACATTTGTTGCCATCATTATTCTAAAAGATTTGCCTTCTACTTGAGCCCTTGGTATCTGCTCCTCATTTTTGCCCCCCCATTCCCCACTCACCCTCCCTCATGAACCCTTGATAATATATAAATTATTATTTTGTCATATCTTACACTGCCTGACAGTTCCCTTTAACACTTTTCTGTTGTCTGTCCCCAGAGAGGAGGTTATAAGTAGATCCTTGTAATTGGTTCCACCTTTCTACTCCACCTTCCCTCCACCCTCCCGGTATCGCCACTCTTGCCACTGGTCCTGAGGGGTTCATCTGCCCAGGATTCCCTGTGTTGTTACCTCTCTTTCAGCAGTCTGGACCCATCCAGACTAAATCTGAAGGATCACAGTCTTGGAATTTCCCTGGAGCACAGTTGTTCTCTAACATACTTGGCTCACAGTGAGTTGGAACTCTGTACAGCAACTAACACCATCACCTGCTAAGCTAACCCTCTATTGGCTAAAAATTATTAGTCATTTTATTGGGGAGCTCATAAAAATATTACAACAATCCATCACTCAATTGTATTAAGCACACTTGTACTTATGTTACCATCAATATTTCCAAAACATGTTTCTTGCTACTTGAGCCCTTGGTGTCAGCTCCTCTCTTTTTCTTTCCTTCACCACCCTCCCACCCTCGTGAATCTTTGATCAATTATTTATTATTATTGTCATTTCATATCTTACACCTTCCACTGTCTCCCTTCACCCACATTTCTGCTATTTATCCGGCTGGGGCGAGGCTATATATACAACCTTTGGATGAGTTCTCTCTTTCTTCCCCACCTACCCTCATGATACCACTACTCCCACTACTGTTCCTGAGGGCTTTATCTCTCCTGGGTCCCATGTGTCAAGAGTTCTTATCTGTACCAATGTGTGCATTCCAGTCTAGTGGGATTTGTAAGATAGAACTGGGTCAGCGTAGTGTAGGAGAGGACGCATTCAGGAACTCGAGGAACGATGATGTGTGTTTCATCAGTGCTATACTGCACCCTGGTTGAATTGCCCCTTCCTTGTAACCCTTCTGTGGGGGGGATGTCCCATCATCTACAGATGGGCTTGGAGTCTCTACTCCAACCCTCCTCATTTGAATTGATATATTTGTTTGTTTTTGATCTTTTGATATCCGATCCTTTCAACACTTCATAATCACACAGGCTGGTGTGCTATTTCCATGTGGGCTTAGTTGCTTCCCTGCTAGATGCTACTTTTTTTTTTTAACTTCAAGGCTTTAAGACCCCAGTCACTATATCTTTTGTTAATCGGGACCATGTGCTTTCTTCATCACATTTGCTTATGCACCCATTTTCTCTTTAGTGATTGTGTCAGGAAGGTGAGTATTAAAGAGTGCCAGGTTATTAGAACAAAGTGTTCTTGTGTTTAGGGAGACCTTGAGTAGAAGCCCAAAGCCCATCTGCTACCTTAATACTTAATAAAAATGTATGTATAGTGACTTCTGTCCCTATGATTATAAATTAATATATTTACATATATACATATCTACAGCTATACCTCTATAAATAGTCTTTGCCTCCTAGTTCATTCCTCTGTTGCCTATTATTAACTCTTTAAGAGATTTAAATGAAACCCTGCCTGTTCCCATGCCATCCTCACAATCATTGCGATGTTTGACTCCGTTGCTGAAGCCATTGTTTCGTCCCAGCTAGCTGAGGGTTTTCCTTTTTATTGCTGATATTCTACTTACATTCTGATAACCAGTCCAAAGACTGAGAAGCAAAATCTTTTCACCTTCACTTCTAAGGAGCGTTCTTGTTGTACTTCTCCTAAGGCAGATGTTTGTTTGTTTGTTGCCAGTCGAAGGTCTATTCAATGGTTTTTGTCAACACTATAACTAAAAGACATCAATTCTTCTTTGATTTTCCTTAATTATTGCCCAGATTTTGCATACATATGATTTCATTAAAAGAACATAGTTTAATTTAGCTAGACCTTAATCCTTTTGAGTGGCACCTCTATTGATTCAACCATTCACTCTACTATCCCATTTCTGGAAATGGGGCTGATCCATTCAGGTATTTAGAGTAGCATGTGCTGAGAGGTTGACTGTGCAAGTAAGGTATTTATAAATCAATCTCATTCTTCTTCTTTTTTTTTAAAGTTGTGGTTTGGGTGAAGGTTTACAAAGCAAATTAGCTTTCCATGCAACAACACACCATTTTGGTATGTAACATTGGTTGTAACCCCTAATGTTATATCACCCTTCCCGTTTCCTTCTCTGTCTTCCCCAGTTTTATTTGTCATTGTTTCTTGCTTTCTGAAGCCTTGTTTTGGACCGCAAACTGCCATTTTCGTCCTGTATGATTGGTTATTCTGAGGTGTTTATTCCTTGTGATTGTATTGTTCATCACTTTTTAGGACTATCTGTTGGTGTGCTGCAGGGGTGAGTTTAGGCCCATGTTTGAAGGGTGTCGAAGGGACTCAGTTTCAGGAGTTCCCTTTATCTCTATCAAGCCAGTACATCTGGTATTTTTTAAATGTCATTTTATGAAATGATATTGTCAAAGAAGAAAGTTGTACATTACCCACTGGAATAAGTTCAAGGTTTGACTCATGCAACAAAACTGTGCATCACAATATATTAATTTGTTTTTGTACCGTAGTGGCATGAGTGTTGTTATGATGCTGGAAGACATGTCATTGTCATGGCAAATGGCAGCAGGGTCACACAGAGTGATCAGGTTTCGGAGGAGCTTCCAGACTAAGAACAAACAATGAAGAAGGAATCAGTTGCCTGCTTCAGAGGAAAAAGCCATCAAAAACCTTATGCACAGCTTCGAAACATGGTCAGATGGTAAAACCTAATGATAGAAATGGAACCTTCTGGGCCTTCATTTGTTGATGGAACGTGATTCAAAGTAAGGAGAAACAACTGCTAATGTGTGCAGTTTGAAATTCATAAAATTGGAAGTGGTCAAAATGAAATGGAATGTGTAAAGATCAATATGCTAGGCATTAGTGAGCTGAAATGGATTGGTAGTCACCATTTTGAATCAGAAAATTGTATGATTTACTATTCTGGGAATAGCAAAATCAAGTGGAATGGTGTTGCATGCATTGCATCAAGGACATTCCAAAATCCATCCTGCAGTACAATGATGTCTCTGATTGGGTAATATCTATATGCCCTTAAGGAAATCCAATCAATACAATTATTATTGTAAATTTTGCACCAACCATAAAATCTAGTGATGAGGAAACTGAAGAATTCTATCAATGACTTCTGTTGGAAATGGATAAAACATGCAATCAAAATGTATTAAACATTATTGGTGGTTGGAATGCAAAATTGGAAACAAAGAGGAAGGAACGAACGATAGTTGGAAAGTAAGGACTTGGTGATAGAAAAGAAGCTGGAAAATGGAAGAGGTTTGCAAAGCCAGTAACTTGTTTATAGCAAATGCTGTTTTCAACAACCCAGAGAGTGACTGTACACATGGACTTCTCAAGATTTGAATACACAGAAAACAAACTGACTCCATCTGTGGGACAAGAAGATAGAGTAGTGCAACATTAACAGCCCAAAGCAGGCCAGAGATTGACTATGGAACAGACCATCAATTGTCCATATGTAAGTCAGGTTGGAGCTGAAGAAAATTAAAACAAATACACGACAACCCCAATACAACCTTGAGTCTATCCCACCTGAATTTTGAGAACAACTCAAGAACAGGTTTGACACATTTGACATTAATGACAGGAGACCTGATACATCGTTGGAGGACACCAGAAACATTCTCGATAAAGAATGCAAGAGGTTATTAAAAATACAAGGATGACTCTCAGCATTGGTTGAAGGGATCATCTGTCCTGGATTCCCTGTGTTTCCAGTTCCTATCTGTACCAGTGTACATCCTCTGGTCTGGCAGGATTTGTAAGGTAGAATTGGTATCATGATTGTGGGGTGGGGGGGGGTGAGGTGGTGGAGAGGAAGCATTTAGTAACTAGAGGAAAGTTGTAAGTTTTATAATTGTTACACTGCACCCTGACTGTCTGGTCTCATCCTCCTGACCCTTGTGTAAGGGTCTCATCCCCCTGACCCTTGCCTACAGATGAACTTTGGGTCCCCAATCTCCACTCATTCACAATGACTTGCTTTTTTTTCTTCTTTTATGCCCGAAGGGTGGGGTGGAAAGGGGGAACTGATTACAAGGATCTACATATAACCTCCTTTGTGGGGAGGGACAACAGAAAAGTGGGTGAAGGGAGATGTCGGACGGTGTAAGATATGACAAAATAATAATTTATAAATTATCAAGGGTTCTCCTTCCCCGAGTTGACTGATTTCTGGAATTTTTTTTAATTACTGAAATAATTAGGTGGTTTTTTTATTAGGTTCTGAAAAGAACGCCGTATCATGTACACGTTGAATAAAAAGGCTTTCAAAAAAAATTATCAAGGGTTCATGAGAGAGGGGTAGCAGGGAGGCAGGGAGGGAAATGAGGAGCTGATACCAAGGGCTCAAGTAGAAAGCAAATCTTTTGAGAATGATGATGGCAACACATGTACAAATGTGCTTCACACAATGGATGGATGTATGGGTTGTGATAAGAGTTGTATGAGCCCCCAACAAAATGGTTTAAAAAAATACAGGCATCAAAGAAAATATCAAAGTGGATGTCAGAAGAGAATCTGAAACTTGCTCTTAGCCATAGAGGAGCCAAAGAAAATGAAAGAAGGAGGAAGTCAAAGTGCTTGAATAGAAAATTCAAGAAGACAAAGTAAATTGTTATAGTGAAATGTGCAAATACTTTGAGTTAGAAAACAAAAAGAAGAACATATTCAACATATCTGAAATGGAAAGAACTAAAGTAAAAAATACAAGCCACAGTTGCAATCTTGAAAGGTTCTATGGGCAAAATATTAAACGATGCAGGGAGCTTCCAAAGTAGATGGAAAGAATACACAGAGTTACTCTATCAAAGAGAGCTACTAGACATTTCACCATTTCAGGATGTAGCATATGAGCAAGAGCATATGAGCAAGGACGAATGCAGTCCTGAAATCATTAGCCAAAAACAAGATGCCAGGAATTGATGGTATGTCAATTGGAATGTTACAACAAGCTAGTGGATTACTAGAAGCACTCATTTGTCTATGCCAGGAAATTTGGAAGACCTCTACTTGGGTATCTGACTGGAGATCCATATTTGTGCCCATTCCAAAGAGAAGTGACCCAACAGAATTCTCAAAGTATGCAACAATATCATTGATATCATGTGCAAGTAAAATCTTGCTGAAGGTCATCCAACAATGACTGCAGCAGTGCATTGACAGGGAGCTGCCAGAGGTTCAGATTTAGAAGAGGACCTGGAACATGGGATAACATTATTGACATCAGATAGATCTTGGCTCAGAGCAGAGAATAACAAACAGATGTTTACTTGTATTTTATTGACTGTGCACTGCATTAGATTGTGTGGGTCCTAAAAAGCTATGGATAACCTGTAAAAGAGTGGGAATTCCAGAACTCTTCCTGGTGCTCATGTGGAACTTGAACATGGATTAGAGGCAGTGGTGCAAACAGAACAGAAATTTGAAACATTTAGGAACTGTATGTGTCGAGATTATATCCTCTCAGCATACTTATCCAATCTGCAGGATGAGCAACTCATCAGAGAAGCTAGCTTATATGAAGAAGAATGCAGCGTCAGGATTGGAGGAAGGCTTATTAACACTTGTCATCTGCAGATGACACAGCCTTCCTGCTGAAAATGAAGAGACTTGAATTACTTGCTAATGAAGATCAGGGATTAAAGCCTTCAGTATGGATTATAACTCTATGTAAAGAAGTCCAAAATCCTCACAACTGGACCAATAGGTAACATCATGATAGATGGAGAAAATTTTGAAATTGTCAAAGATTTTGTCTTATTTGGATCGACAATGAATGGTCATGTAAGCAGCAGTCAGGAGATCAAAAGATGCATTTCATTAAGTAATTTTCTTGCACAAGATCTCTTTGGAGTGCTAGAAAGCAAGGATGTTACTTTGAAGACTGAAGTGCACCTGAGCCAAGCCATGATATTTTTCAATGTTCTTATATGCATGTGAAAGCTGCACATTGAATAAGGAAGACCAAGGAAAAATCAATAACATATATTGATATTTAAAATTAAATACTATTTTGATAGTACCATGGACTATCAAAAGGACAAACTGATCTGTCTCGGGAGAAGTATGGCCAGAATGCTCCTGCAGGCAAGGATAGCAAGACTTTGTTTTATTTTCTTTGGATATGTTCAAAGGAGAGACTCATGTCTAGAGAAGGACAGCAGACTTGGCAAAGTAGAGGGGCAGCAAAGAAGAAGGCCTTCCAGGAGATGGATCGACACAGTGGGTGCAAGAAGGGGTTCAGGCATAGGAACAATTGTCGGATGGTGTAGGGCTGGACATTGTTTTGTTTTTCTTCCTGCTGTTCATAAGGTCACTTTGGGTTGGAACAGACTTGGAGGAGGCTAACAACAATGAGAACAAGACTGTCCTGATTCTCATAAGAAAGACGGTGGAAGAAGAAGGCAGAATGAGGTTGCCGAAGCTTTCTCTATTAGGCTGCTGTGAACTTCAGGCGATAGCGAGTTGATTTATTCTTGCAGTGGTGAGCCTTGCTGCCTGAGGAGATGGAGACTTGAGGTCTAGCGTATCACCCACAGAAAGCAATGAGAAATTCCTGGGGGTAATTCATAATAGTACTACTCTATGCTCTCTAAATTTTATTGAAGACTATTATTACTCCCTATATATTTTTAATTTTAATTCCTCAAAAACTTTTTGCATGCAGAATTTAAAAGTATTGAACTTAGTGAAATTTGATGGAGATGAAAGCAATATCCTTTACGAGCCTTACGCAAATGATTTGGTGGGAAAATAATAGAGTCATACCTAAGGGCATCCCAGCCTCTCTGAGTGGGAAGGCCAGTCTTTTGTCTGCACAGACATGAGATCCCCTGATGCAGGCACACAAAGCTGCCTTCCAGCCAGAACTCAGGGATCCTTAGTAAAGAGCACTGAGGGACAGCTTCGAAGAATTGGTCTCCCGACTACTGGCCTTCATGAGAAAGAAAATATAAATGACAACAAATGTCAAATTCATTGTGATTTCTTCTTCTTTTTTCTAAATATGGGAACTTGAAGAGTTGGTTTCTCTAAAGAAAACCTAAATAATTTGGAAAACTCTCCTGAGGATTTATAAAATGTTCATTCTCCCTGACCAATCATTTTACTTCCAGGAAATAATAAAAGTATTCAGACATTAACTTATTCACTGCAACTTTATATATGATAAACACCTACTACATACTGTAGTATATCTTCAAAGCTATATAGGTCTAAAGATAGATGGGTCTCTATCTCGCTTTCATATTTATACTCTAGAAGGACTATATGCATGTCTCTACAAATGTTCAGAGATAACATCTCTTATTCTGAATTCTCTGGGAGGAAGATTGGGCTTTCTGTTCCTGTAAACAGTTAAAGCCCCGGGAGTGTGTGTTAGTCCAGGTTGACTAGAGAAATAATTCTCACTCATAGCGACCCTACGGGGTAGAATTTTGTGAGTTTCTGAGACTGAAATTATTTGTTGGAGTAGAAAGCTCTCTCTCTCTCCCACAGAGGCTGGAGGTTTTGAACTGCTGACCTTGAGGTTTGCAACAACACGTAAACTACTGTGCCACCAGAGTTCCTGCATTTAGATTCGGGAGGCATAAATGAGAAAAGAATGATCCGTTGAGGATCATTGTAGAATATGGAGGAAGTGGTGCATAAATAAATAAGTAAATACCTGGAGTAAAAAGTAAAATGATAATGTTTTTCATATATTGCAATAAGCATTTAAATTCTCATTTTATTTTATTATACAAAAATAAATCATATAATCATAAAAAATAGTAGTCAAGAAGTCAAATGATGCATTGACATGAATAAATTGGCACAAGGTCTCTTTAAAGCATTGAAGAGCAAATATATCATTTTGAGAACTAAGTTGCTCCTAATCTAAGTCATAGTACTTTCTGTCACCTCACTTAAGTATTGGATTAAATAAGTAAGATAGAAAAATGGATGCATTTGAATTATGGTGCTGGTGAGGAATCTTGCAAGTACCATGGACTACCAAAAGAATGAATAAAGTGGTCTTGGAAGAAGTACAGCCAAAATGCTCCATAGAACTGAAGGTGGTAAGACATCAACTCCAGTTCTTTGGACACGTTATCAGGAGAGGCCAGTCCCTGGAAGAGACATCTTTCTTGGTAAAGTGGAGGTACAGCAAAAAAAGAGGAAGGCCTTCGATGGGATGGATTGACACACTGGCAACAACAATGGGGCCAAACATAACAGTGATTTTTGAGGATGGCATAGGATGGGGTGCTGTTTCTTTCTGTTCTACACAGGGTTGCTATGTGTGTTAGTGTGGGTAGACTAAAGAAACAAAATTCATAGACACTCATATTTTATAAGAGAGAGTTTGATATAAAGGATAAGTATACATTAAGAAAGCATCCCAACCCAGTCCAGTCCAAGCCCATAAGTCTGACATTAGCCTATATGTCCAACACCGATCTATAAAGTCCTCAAAGCATCCACAATGATGCAGTATGCAGGAGGAAAGCCAAATCAGTGAGCATGTAAGCATCTCAGTGCTGGCAGGGGTCTCCATGTGGCTCCTCCAGCACCCAGGGCTGCATCAGGGTAGGGTCATGTAGCTTCTCCTCAGGGATGTCTCGCAGAAAGTGAGCCTTGCCAGCTGAAGCAGGGAACTAGCTAAGACAGAGAGCAAGAGACCAGAAAGGTGAGGCTCGCCAAGCCATTTATCTCTCCACCCTTCAATTAAAATGTCCATCAATGAATGGCACATGTGTTCATTGGCCAGGTTGGCACAAGAAATCTTAACTATCCCATTGGAAGCCACTATAAGTTGGAACTGACTTGATGGTACGTGAAACAACAACAATAACAATAATCATTTAAATGCCATTTTATGATTATTTTATACTATAAAGTAGTATAAAATATAGTTAAGACTAAAAAATTGACACGAAAGTGAAAATTTAAGGGCAAATTGTCAAGGCATCAACAGGTTACGAAAAAATCTTTGATGGTTAAGTATTAAAAACTAGTATTATATTTGTTAATATAGCCTTATATCAGTTATGTAACCACAAATTCAGGTTAGTAAAGAAATGTTTTTGTTAAGTGTTGTCCAGTTAGATATAATTCATGCTGACCATACCTAACATAGAAACAAACTGTCCTTTTTTCTACACTGCTTTCTTGTGTCTGGGGTTAAGCTGCTGTGTTGGCCCAACTTGTGGAGGGCATTTCTGACTGATCTTGAACTTTACTGAACATGATGTCCCTCCTGATAACACTGTGTCCAAAGTAGTCTCACTGTGCTGGCTTCTAAGAAGCATGCCAGCTATACTTCCTGCAAGATGGATTTGCTTG
This sequence comes from Tenrec ecaudatus, assembly GCF_050624435.1. Taxonomy (NCBI): domain Eukaryota; kingdom Metazoa; phylum Chordata; class Mammalia; order Afrosoricida; family Tenrecidae; genus Tenrec; species Tenrec ecaudatus. Next base: position 22,782,828 of record NC_134536.1, read on the forward strand.
TTCTTCTGGCAGCGCATGGTACTTTCCGTATTCTGGGCCAACAGATTCAACATGAACTTGCATATCAACAGCTGATGTTCTGTTCCATAGTTGGTTCCTGGTCTTGTCCTGATTGATAATGCTGAGTTTCCCTATTGCGTCTTTCCACAGATGTAGTTGATTTGATTCTTTTGTATTCCATCTGGTGAGGTACACATTTATAGCCATTGTTTATGTTGTCGAGAAAAGATATTTCCAATGAATAAGGCCTGGTCTTGCAAAATTCTTTAATATAATCTTTGATATTGCTTCTATCAGTTGGATCAGATTTCCAAGCTACAAATTCTTTTTTTTCTAGTTGTGCATTCTAATCACCAGTAAGTATTAATGCATCTTTGATCAATTTCAGACTGCAGAAGTTGATAAAATTTTTTCCAATTTCTTCATATTTTCATTTTTGGTGGGTGCTTAAAATTGAATAATAGTTGTATTATTGGTTTTTCCTTCTATGTGTTTGAGTGTTATCTTATCACTGACAGTGTACTTCAGGATGAATCCTGACGTGTTCTTCTTGATGATGAATGTGATATCATTGCTCTTCAGTTGGTCATGCTGAGCGTAGTACACTATATAATTAATGATTCAAAATGGCCAATACCAGATCTTCTCAACTCCCTGATGCCTAAGACACTGGTTTTTATTCATTGCAGTTTATTTGGACAGCTTCCAATGTTTCTATACTTATGCTTTATACACTCCATATTTTTATTGCTAATGGATGTTTGAAACTGTTTGTTCTGATTTTGAGGAATGCCACCTCAGCATATTAGTCCTGAAAGCTTTATTACTTCCACGTCATTTGGGTTAACTTTACTTTGAGTAGGCAACTTCCCCAATATTGTAATTTTTTAAGTCCCTCTTAATCTGAGGTACTTATCAGAATATGTCTGGGCCCTGTTCTTAAGGTTTTCACTGGTTATAGCTCTCTTTTTTGGAAGCAAATCACTACGAAGGCCTGTCTTTATCTTCAAAATCCACTGAAACTTATCAACTAGAGATGACCCTGCTGGTATGTGAAATTCTGGTGGCATAGCTTCTAGAATCAATGCAAAAGGAAATCCATCAAAATGGATAAGTGTGCTAGTTAGGTTTTCTCTGCCAACATGGCTTCCAAAGGAACACATAGGCAGAATTTAGCTTGTCAGTCAGGTCACAGCTTGATTGGGGGTGTAGCCTCCTCTCCCTTTCTCTCTGGTGATTGGACTAGTGCATTGCTGCCTGAGTTAGTCCTTTGCCTTAACTGTGCTGCGTTACCTATGGAAGGAGCCAACCCATGGATCATGTCATGGTGCGGGAGCATGCATCGCGCATTGGAGAGCTTGAGGCGCTATTGGGACCTGCTTCACTTAGCTGCTGAGCTACTGACCTCTGCTATACCTCTACTTCTTTCTGAAATTATGGCCCCACCCTGATATGTCTGCTGCCTGTGGGCAGACTCTACTCATCTTGCCTGAGGGCATAATCTACTCTGTGCTTTCTTGTCGGACCAGCAGCCAGCATGCGTTGAAGGACCTTCAGTATGTTAACTGTACCATGGAAGTGAGTTGAACTGAGCCCTCTGTACTGCTGTGTGGGCTAATTAGTTGTTGTATTCCTTCTCACTATGTAAACTCATCCTTTTATATATAGATATAATATATATCCTGGATTCTTTAGAAAACCCTAACATAATGAGTAAAGGGAGATAATAACATTTTGTTGGTATTGAACCTCATATTAAACAGAAAAACACAATTATTCAAATCAAAGATTGGTGGTGGTACATATGGGCATGGTTGTGGTATTACATAATCTGTTGTCAATTTGAGACTTCTGAGAGAAGAGGTGGAGTCTAGCCTGTCAACCAGGTTGCAGCTTGATGGACTCATTTGGAGGCTCTAAGGAGACGAATAGCTCACTGTAGGTGGGTACATGCACTCACTCCCTAGGAGACATTGCGGCTGACAAAGCACATGGAGCTAGGCTAGTGCCCTGAGCTGGAGGAGTCATGTGAGACCCCTGCTAGCATTGAGATGTTTGCAACTCCACTGGATCCACAAGACTTCCCACTCACTGGCCTATGTTCTTCCTGCATTCGGCATCATTGCATGTGTTTTGTGAGTCTGAAGAGGACTTTATAGATTGATATATCAGACATATGCTAATATCGGACTTACGGACTTGATCTGGACTGGGCTGGGATGTTTTCTTAATACACAATTACTCTTTATTTAAACCTTTACATATATATATATATATGAGTGCCTATGAATTTGTTTCTCTAGTCTACCCTGACTAACACCGTAGTGATGAAATAAGTCCTTCCTAGATGTCACCATTTTCCCTGATAAGAAACATCTTCCTGAGGAAGGCGATTGCCCCAAGTTTAAGTGACAAAGTAGAATGCTATTTGAATAACCATTCTGACTATTAGTGATCAAGTAGGTCAGGACCATGCAGTGCTTCGTTCTGTCATGTATAGTACTACTGTGGGTCAGAACCATCTTAATGGCACTAACAACAGAGCGGTATTAAGAGAACACTAAGGAAGACATTACATTTCCTTTGTAATTCCATTCATTTTTTATTTCTATATTTGGACAATATATTTGAGTGGCATCTTATCATAATGTAGAATTAGTTTCATCTGTTTAGTGCCTTTTCCTTAAAATCTATTCAATCCAATAGTAATGTTCTTTTGCTTATTATTTGCCAGTTGTCCCTATTCCATTTATCTGGTCTTGTATATATAAGGAAAAACTAAGCCCATTATCATTGTCATTGTCATTGAGTTGATTCCAATTCATAGTAGCCTATGTGAACTGACAGCTTCATCTTTCTTCCTCAGAGTGACTGCTGGTTTTGAACCGCTGACCACATTCCCCCAGTGCCATAGGGCTTCTTCCAGTTTATCAAAAGGAGATAATACCTCCTGCAATGTATTGAAAATGGAAAATGAAGAACTAATAAAAAAGAATGATCATTTCTAATAACATTAGATTACCTAATTTCTTCTATGAAGTACTCCATTTTGGATCTATTTGATGTTGTTGATGTTATGTACTGTTGAATAGCAATCATGTTTTCATGTGTCATAGGTTTTTGTTATGTAATTTATCTACTGGTCTTGTAGAGAGAACACATCTATTTTATATTTTGATCCACCTCTGATATTGTCTATAAAAATTTAAACCATTTATATTTACTTGAATCACTGCATATTTAAATATATTATACAGTCCCCTTTCTAGTGGGGTCCCTAGGGTTGGTGGCATGGTAAAATAACATTAGATGAACTCCTTCCACTCCCTGGGGCCTTACAGGGGCAGGTTGTACTCCAAGAAGATCTTCTCTCTTTCATTGGCTAAGGGGGATGTATGCCATGGCCTGTCTGTCTGCACCCACAGGTGATGGGGAGGTGGGGGGTTGAGGATGATGGGGACAACTTAACCTACTGGGTAATGGGTGATGGCGTTTCTTTAGCAGCACTCCCCCTGGGATGCTGTCCCACTCCTCATTGCTGGGTATCCTGGACTCCTAGTGTTGTCACCTCCTCTAGCAGCGCCAGGGCTTGCAGTCTGTACTCTCCTTCTCACCAGTGGCACCATGATGCGCTTCTTTGCCCCTGCTTTTCTCTCCTTTTTCTTACTTCCTATTGAAATAGGACAGCTTTCTTAAAATTTCTCTTTAACGGTTGTTCTTGAAATTTTATAAACATCTCTGTAACTTTCCCAACCGTTTCCTACAGGAATTAAAATTTCTGTGCCATGCACTTTTTCTTAGATTTCTGTAAAAGGCATATGAATGCATAAACAATGACAAAAAAAAATCAATTCTTCACAAGAAGTATGCAACAACAAGAAAGCATGACTGTTAATCAATGCTAAACTGAAAAGCTAAATTCAAATTTGGATACTTCATAGGTGGAATGATATAATGTTCTCATAAGTGACCGTGGTTCTTTTTGGCTCTTCGCTTTCCATTTGCTATATAGTGCACACTGCATTTTATGTTCTTTTGATGAACTAGTGAACGGAACTTGCAAAACAGACTGAGCCATACGGTTGCGCAATCAGCCAGAATGTTACCCAAGCAATGGTTCTCACCGAGTGTGCTTAGATAAGATACAGACACTTAAACAGCATAATTATCATCATAAATTATACACTTCATTGTCCTCCTGCCAATATAATTATTGTTGAAATAATTATAAGTTTCCTAAGTGAATGTTCACTGCCAGAGTAAGGAACTAGTGAGATTCATGATTAGCTTTTAAATTTTAATCACCTCATTTCTTTCAACAAATGTTCCCTACCTGCATATAAAAAGAACTTATAAGGTGTCCACAACCGATGGAAAGGGTGAAGTTACATGCATGTTTATGTGCATACACAAACCTCCAGAATCACTGATGCAGCCAGGATAAAATACATCATTTAAAGTTCTGGTAATGCCAGACTGAGCAATTTGAAGAAAGTATGGAACATCGCAAGCATATGGTTCTAATTCATATGATCTGAAGCAATTTTAAGGGCACAGAATGTCATATTAAAAAGGATGCTCCACTGGTGTCAAAATAGAGCGATTTCAAATAGTACTGGTCTGGATTATTGGGTGGTAGCGTACATATGTGTCTGCGTGAATATGTAAAAGGGGAGACTACAATGCATTTATTACTGATGTGTCAGGAGTCCCTCCGAAGATGGACATGTCAAACTAGAGCAGCAGTGAGAGACTGAAGTTCTGACTTCAGAGTTCTTAGCCTTTAGAACTCGATCCAAGGCAGGAAGGCAGGAAAGCAGAACAAACATGATGACTGTTCTTAAAATATATTTTAAATTTTGATCCAGTTATTTTTTTTAGTATTAACTATTCATTACTTAATTCATGTTTCCTTTCAGCTCATTAGGGTATGTTTGAAGAATTTTCCTTTTTTATCATTCACATTTGTTACAAATTTCATTAATGAATCATAAGTTATTCAGAAGGGTCTGATACTAATTTCTTTTAGATAAGTAGCTTTCTGTGAGTCATTTCAAAACCCTTTCCCCTTAGATGCCAAGCATTTGCTGTTCTATGACCACTTTGTGCACTTACTATTGAGCACAGTGGGGATTTGCTAAACAGAGAGTAGGTTAAATAGATGTCAAACTCTTTTCAAATTTCATATTCTTCTAAAAACTCTCAAGGGCCATGTGCTGAAGTATTAAAATATGGGATATCTTTTACTTACCCACCAATATATTTTCAACAAGTTTTATTACACTTCATGCAAATCACATAAACTTTTTTAGCAACTGTCCTCCCAGTTTTGGAGATGTGATCCCACTTTCTATTCCTAGGTCTCCATCTGCCTGTGCTTGTAAATTTTTTTCATAACCTGTCTAAAACTGTTGTATTTCTTTTAAAGTATCTCATCAACTCTGAGGATATTTGATCGGAAAAGATCTTTGAAAATCTATTTCTGTAAGTCATTTTTTTTCCTGCCCAACAATCAACCTTGGATTTTAACACACATCGATTGGTAATGGTGATTCAATAGATATTAAATTTCAATAGAAATACCATGAATGGGATGAGCACAGAGCAGGCATGGATGTAGGATCTGTAACAGACTTTCCATGGAGAAGGACTATGGTTTAAAAGTCAATCATGTGATTCAGATATGCCCCTAAAATTGAGAATGCATAATAATGAAAACTTCTCATTTGACATGAACAGCATAGAAATAAATGATCTCTACAGAGTCATGTGGCTGTCTTGTAGCAGAACTAGAACTACAGTTTCTTGACTTCTAGTCCAGAGCCCTTTCTTCAATACCATATCGCCGCCACTTCTTTAAGCCCTATGTAATATCAATTTATTTGCTTTCAAACAATAGAAACTTATGGAAGAACTACTGAGAGTACATAATTCATCTTAAGAACTGAAGGAAATGTGGATGAGATTGCATTCAGAGAAGCTCTATGGCTTTAGGCTCAAGGAACAGACAGACATTCTCTTCAGAGCACTGCCCTTGTGAATCAGATCCACAGTGCTGGCTTTGTCCACGTGTTCCTTCTCAAGAATGGGATCATTTGTCAAGCCTTTTCTTAGGAACAGGGTGGGATACCTTGTAGTTCCATCACGACTAGGCCAGCATTGGTTTCCCAAAGTAAAATTAGTGTTATCCAAGCAAGGATCCCTGAATGGTACAAAGAGTTAAGCACTGAACTATTAGTTAAAAGATTGACTGTTTGCATCCACCCAGAGGCACCTTGAAGATATGCTGGATAACCTGCATCTGAATAGTCAGAACCATCAAAATCCTAACGGGTGAAGTTAGTTCTATGCTGAGACACATGAAATCCCTGAGTCTCAATTGATGCTGTTGGCTTGTTACTGGCTACCCAAGCAAAGAAAAATGATAGTGGGCGGTTAGAACAAAATCTTTGGAATCTTTGTCAACTTTAATTCCCCCCCTCCTTTATCATGATGTTGGCTAATGGTCCAATTTTGAGGAATTCGGTTGTGTTCACATTGATTTGCTATCCATAATGAAGGCCCCATTCTTTTATTTTCATCAGTCAGTGTTTCAAGTACTCCTGGCCTTCAGCAAGCAAGGCTGTGTCTCGTGACTATTGTAGCTTGCTAATCAGCTGTCTTTCCAGCACGCTCTCCTGTTGTTGCATCTTCTTTAATAGTTCAGCTTCTCATATAATGTGTTCCGTGCACAGAGTCAATAAGCATGGTGAAGGAGACAACCCTGACATGCACCTTACCTGATCCTTAACTCTGCAGAATTTACTTGTTATAGTCAAACAACTGTCTCCTGGCCCCTGTGCAGATTCCACAGGAACACAGTGAAGTGTTTTGGAGTTCCCATTCTTCTCAGTGCTTTACCATAGTATTTTTATGACCCACGGAGTTTAATGCCTTTGCATATTCCATATAACCCATGAATATCTTTCTGATATTCTCTGCTTTCAGCCAAGAGCCACCTGACTTACACAATGATACCCCCCATTCCATGTACAGTGATTCGATGTGAATTGCGTCTTGCTTGGTAGCTTACCACATCCAGACAGAATGATTTTATGTGTGCACTCATTGTTCACTGGCCCCTGAGGTCACAGGAAGAGGACAGACAGCGGGTTGCTTTGGAGTATGAGAGCCTAATAGTGCAATATCAGGACAGAGAGAAATGGGAAGCTTTGGTGAGAATTTAGCTTCAATTTTGTCCAGGGAGTCTTCAGGTGGAGGCACAAGATGGATGGGGACATGGTAAGGAGGTAACCAACTATGTCAGTGAGCTGTTTTGCCACATATGGGAATGTGGTTATCAGTGCCCATAGGTGCTGGCAACCACAGAGAAGCCTTTCAGCATCCAGCATTCTGGGTGCAGCTGATTTGTGTGTCTGGTTGAGGCAGAGTAGATGGAAACAATGATAAAAAGACAGGAGCAAAACCTAATATGAACACAAAATTGGACTAATGAGAATTGGTAATTTTTTGCCTTGAGGTGAATCAGGGCCACATCCAGCTGGAAAATCGGTCTTTCTGTTCTTTTCTGGGAGAGCCATTTTCTCCCTGCATCTCTGAAGATATCTGAAAAAGTCCCCAACCGAGGAGAACTTTAGCCCTCCAAAGCTGACTAACCCAGTACTTCTCTTTCTCTCTCTTTTTAAGCTATAAAGTGGAAGGAAAGTGACAGCCCGTTTGTCTGGGATGCTAAAGGGTCAAGGCATTTTGTAAGACGGCCAGTATTTAGATCCATGTTCTATGCCATGAGATGCAAAGAGAAAAAAATATATATACATGTTTTCCTTTTCTTTTCCTATGGGAAGCATAGCTATCCAGCGTGAGAGGCTACTTCAAGATACGGTCCTATTGAGAGCCAGAATAGCAATGTTCGCTTGAGGCTCTAAGTAGGAGCCAGCCAAATTGAAATAAGTGAAGAGCAAGTAAAGCCTCAGGGAAACCCTATCTAAACTCCAAGCTACACGCCCTCTCGGAAGAGCTTCCTCAGCCCTGTGGGTCGGCAAAGGCAGCCACAGAACACTTAGCTAGGAGCGTGATTTCAGTTACCAGGGAAAGAGACTCAATTCATCCACAAGGGGCGACGGGGGGTAAGAGTTCTTCTCTCTTGTAAATTTTATGAGACCATTTAAAATATGGTTTTTGTTATTGTTTTACTTTTGCCTTTACAAACTACATCTACTTTAGGATTATATCTGGACAGATGATGAAAAAAACAGAAAAAATTAATTTCTGTTTCTCAGCACCCCCTAAACATAAATCACAGTCATAATGTTACAGGTTTGCCTGCTTTATACCAAATATCCTATATTTTAATAACAGGAAGGTAAAAGTTTCTCTTTACCCACCCACTGGCCCCAAGGTGATCCCAACGCAGAGCGTTCCAGGGAGTCACTCTCCATGGGAGCAGATAGCCTCCTGGTTCTTTTGAGGAGCATCTGGTGGGCTTGAACCCCCAGCACTGCAGCTAGCGGCCTGACACACAGACTGACAAAGGGAACTCTACAATCTGAAAGGACACCTGATCCTCTGAACATTCAGCTGCAAGGGACCAGAAGAGCAGCATTGGCCAAAACACAGAGTTCAGACGTCATGGAAAAGCAGAGCGAATGGAAATGAGGAACAGAGGGAGGGAGTGGGAAGAGTGCTGTTACATCGAGAGGATTGCATCTAATGTCACAAAACAAAAAATGTATAAATTGTTGAATGGGAAACAATTTTTTTCTGTAAAATTTAACCCCACCCCCACACTAAAAGCTTATCTTATAATGCTCTAAACATGCATTTTTTAAGCCTTCAAAACGTTTCCCCTTGGGCGAGATGTGACAGCTTCCTCTAAGATATAAATACTCTTGCCTAGGCTAAATGCATGAAGCCATATGTGACCAACTTCTACAGAGGCAATGCTCGGCTAGCTCTCTGTACTCTCCCAGAACCCTCCTCCTTCTTCCGGATTTTCTCCATCCCTCTATTTATCTGCTTGGTCTATGGTTCCTACCCGTTACCGGCATGCTCCTCCCTCAGTGTGCTCTGATTCCGGGTCATAACAAGAATTCACGAAAACGGAGTCCACTTTTTTGCAATCCTTTATACAACACATGCTATAGTGGTGGCGGCCAAGAAAAACCTTGGCTTAATTCCAAGTTGTGGAATTGGACATCACCCACCACAGCCCCGTGGGAATGCCTTAGTAGTATCACATAAAAGCCACAATATTAAGACAATAATACACTTCCTATCTTTCAAAAGGATGCATGATTGTGCACTGGGGATATGATGTCCTCTTTGGGAGCTCCAGAGTCATTCGTTCCAGGGGGAAACTAGTAGCTCAATTAATATCCCTAAAGTGGGGATTTTTGATCACCCCTATTGCTGGCAATTATATGGATGGCTTCCTTCCCTCAGTGGGCAGGATCAAGACTGTGGTCTGCATTGGGGTGTGGGATGGGTCGGTGCTTACCTGAAAAGCACAGAACCAAAGGGAACAAAAATCCGCACTAAGGACTAAGTGGCCTTCAAGAACCAAGGGACCTTGTAAAGACTAAAGGAGAGTGTGGAGGAAGAATGGGTACCAACTCAACAGCTTGCCATTGGTGCCAGAGAAGGATGAGCCAATGGGCATGGGCATCTGGAGAACTATCTGGCAACAGAACCTGGCCAAGTAGCCCTTGATGGAATGCCTGCAGCTGAGCTGGTGGGTAGCAGGACGGCTGTTATGGGATTCAGTCTTGAACAAATTAATCATAATTATCACAGGTACATTTTTAGGATCAAATACGGTGACTTACACTACAGGACTGTATAAAGCACAGCACAGATGAGAGGTGTCCTTATTGTCCTTGTTATCATCATCATCACCACAAAACCTTGAATACCTAACACGTCTATATGCTGGGAAAGACAGAAAGAGAAATGGTAAGGACTGGATGCATTACCCAGCAGTTTGGATGCTGAATATCAGACACCGATACAATGGGAAATAAAGTGAATTAACTAACAGGTGCAAAATCTAAATTAAAAATGTAATTCATGTACAAGTTTCAGGAAAATATGTATAAGAGGTGGAATCTAGTGCACAACATGTCCAAACTTGTGAAAGAGACCATCCTTCTCTGAACACCTGGGAAGATTTCATAGATTTTAGAATCTCGTTACATTTTAAGAAAGCCAGATTTATGGCTGAGGTGAAAATCAGCAGAAATCCCATGCTCTAACATACTAATTGCTCTCCATTTATTTTGATGTGTCTGGTTTGGACAAAGCAAAACTCCCTTAGGGCCGTTTCTAAATATCTGGTGCCGAGAAGTGTCTTAAGTACTCAGCCGGTGATTGCAGCTTCAGAGTCAGCGTGGTGAGCATCTGACTCCAGTTTAACAAAGAGACACCAAGTGACACGAATGAAGTATGTGACAAACTCAGACACACGAGTGGGGTAGAGGGTACGAGGAGCACAGGAACCAAATGAAGCCTCAAAAATAGAAATAGTAAAAAGAATCCAGAGGAAACCGATCTCACAATTATGGGCATTCTAGAGTGAGAAGCTAAAGGGGAGAATTGTGGTGACAATAATTAAGTAGATGGAGGAGAAGGTAAAATATTTTCAAAAGTGATAAGCCCAGAAAAGAGAAATTGCAGGAGGGACTAGCGATAGAGGAGGAGAGTGCTCCTCAAAAGAAACTGGCATATAAATGGAATTCACAAATCAAAGGATCGAGAGGCATAAAAGAGTACACAGTGCTATTTGTGTAATAGGATATTATAACAAGAATCTAAGATTGGGAGTTTATTAACAAGTTGTGATGTACACATAACACAACTTGCTTGCGGAACGTGAGGACTTGAAGTACTTGCTGATGAAGAACAAGGATGGCAACCTTCAATATCGATTACAATTTAATATAAACAAATCCCCCAAATCATCACCACTAGACAAGTTTGTAACCTCATGTTAACCAGAGAAAAGATGGAAAATGCCAAGAATTTCATCTTGCTGGGATGCGCAATCAATGCTCGTGGCAGCAGTCAAGAGATCAAACAGTGCTTTGTATTGGGTCACTCTGCTATCCAAGACCTCTTCAACTTGTTGAAAACAAGGATGTTCTTTTGAAGACTAAGGTGCACCTGACCCAAGTCATGTATGGTATTTTCAATCACCTCATAGGCACGTGAACGTTGTACATCGAATAAAGAAGATCAAAGAAAAGCCAATACCTTTGAATTATGGTGCTGGCGAAGAATGTTGAAAATACCATGGATAGTTAAAAGAACAAGAAAATTTGTCTTGGAGGAAGTAAAACCAAAATGTTCCTTGGAGGCGAGGATGGCAAGACTTCATCTCTCATACTTTGGGCAGGCTGTCAAGAGAGATCTGTCTCTGGAGCAGGACAGCATGCTTGATAAAGCTGAAGGTCAGTGAAAAAGAGGAAGACCCTGAAGAAGATGGATCGACACAGTGGCTGTAGCAAAGTGTGGTGAAGAAATCAGATGGCACCCAGCTATCAGAAAGAATAGAGTCTGGGGTCTTAAAGGCTTGTTTTAAAACAAGCAGCCATTTAAGTGAGGCATCAACAAAATTCACAGAACAAGCACACCAACCTGTGTGATTCAAGGATTATAAACAACCAAATCCAAATCTGGAGGAGGGAATGGTATCAGAATTCCATTCTGAACACTCAGTTGTCAGAAGGAGCTCTGCTGGTGTAAAGAATATGAACTGGGCTGCAATCCTCCTGGTCCACTGTGATCATGGTCAGCAGCTCTGGGGGAGACAGACTGAGCTTTCTACTCTTGTGAACAGTTACAGTCTCAGAACCCCACAGAAGGGCTCGATGAGTCAGCATTGACTCCATGGCAGTGTGTTTGGTTTGGTTCGAGTTTGCAAAAAGTTACAAGGAACAAACAGCGTGAGTTCAAATCATATTTGCAAGATCTGCGTGTGCATTGAGCCTATAGTGAGTCTCCTCTGACCATAGTGCAGGGACGTGACTGTCTTTGCTATCAGACAGAGGGCACTGGAAATCCAGCATGGTCGATGCAGTTAGGTTAACATGTAACATCTTATCCTTTGATTTCCCTTTGGATCCATTTTATATTTGTTTTAGTTTTTAACATTTTCTGTTTTGATTTAAAGTTTTCTGTTTGTGATTGAGGTTTTGCTCTTTTTGTCATTGTTTGTTTCTTGCCCTCTTCCTGCTTGTGTTTTTGTGTGTTGCTTTGATATAAAATCCAGGATAGGTAAATCTATAGAGACAGTAACTGGATTAATATCTAGGAACGTGACAGGAGAGATTGTGGGAAAATGGGGAGCTAACAGCAACAACTACAATAAAGAAGAAAATGTTCCAAAATTGCTTGTAGTGATGATGGCACAACTTTTTTTAATATTATGGAATTATTGAACTATATGACATGTGAATTACATGCCAATAAAAAGAAAAATTATATTAAAAAATAAAATTGATTTATGAGTACACACCACCAGGAACTCTGATGGAGAAGTAATTAATGGTTCTCCAGCTGACTGACAGGCCAGAAGTTTGAACCTACAAACTGCTCCACAGGGAAAAAGACGTGGCAGTTTGCTTTCATCAAATTTTACAAATTTCCCCACCTTACGAGGCATTTCTACTATATTATAGGTGGTCTCTATGGGTCAGAATCAACTCAATAGGTTATTATTTTAATTTTATGAGTACACACTAAGGAACTCTGGCTTTGTATCTTAATGGTTATATTGGTCCTATAACGGAGCTGTTCAGTGGGATAAGGATGTTGTGTGAGACCGTGCTCATGAATGAGGAAGGGCACCTCTACTGTCTCAAGCTGTAGTTCATGATGGCCTCCAAATTACTTCTGAGAGACAATTTCCTGATGGCAAGAGTAAGGGCTTTATAGTCATTCGGTTATGAATACAAATCCAGACTTACCCTTTTCCTTGCTGTGTCACTTTGGGAAGTTCATTTAAACTTTCTGAATTCCAGCTATAAAGAGCCTTAACAGGTTCATGGGTCCTGCATCAAGCTGCTAACTGGAAGGTAGGCTCCAGAGGAGAAGGAAAGGCTGTCTACTTCCATAAAGACTTACAGCCTCAGAAATTTAAAAAATGGACTCAATGATTCTGTTTATTAATGTTTCTTGTATTGAACTCTAAAGTTTCACAGCTCCAAGCTAGAAAGTTGTCAAGATCCAATGAGCGATTGTGAAGTTTTTTGTTTGTTTGTTTTGTCTAGAACATTGTTTGTGAGGGATTGTTTCCTGGGGCTCTTGAGACTCTTTAGGAACTCAGACACAGCTTCAGAAACCCACGGGGAAGGTCTACTCTTCCTCATAAGTTTGCTTGAGTCAGAATCCACATCATGAAGATAAATTTTGAAGTTTTGTAGCAAAGATTGTTTGAAGGTGCCCCCGGGTGGGACAGACAAGCTCGTTCACTAAGTTCAAATCCACACATTAACTTGGCTAAAAAGCAGCTTGTGACCGACTTCTCCATATTCAGCCATTGCAAGCCCAGTGGATCACATTCAGCTCTGACACACGGGGTCACTGTGTGGGGTCCTGGTTTACAACTGCCAGCACCATCACTATGACAGGCTGTATAAAACCAAAGTCTGGGGCAGGCTTAAGCTCTAATTTCAGATTGCTGGATACTGAGGTAATTCTGTCAGAGAAGGCATCACCTGTCCCAGACTGACCAGTAGGGAGCAGTGACCCCCCCCCCACCAATCGAGTGGAACTACTCGCCAACCACCACTAGACAATGCTGATGCCAGAAGTTTTCTCCAATAAATTTAAAGAACAGCAACACTGGACTGCCCCCCCCCCCCGTCCCTGGTCCCATAAAAGCCCAGGGAACAAAGCACTCGGGGCTGATTCCCTTTTGGATGCTGGGTCCCGCTGCGCTGGGCAGTGCAGGGAAAAAAGTCCTAGCTCGAGCTAGCAAATAAATTTCTTTTGCCGTGTTTGCATCTCAACTGGTCGTAATTCTTCCGTGCACCCAAGGTGAGCTTGTGTTCCCTTCCCCAATCTAACAACTGTCAGTCAGAATCGACTGGAAGACACAGTTAGAATTAGATAGTAGACTACACCTTAACCAAATATCTTGTAATCATACTTTCTTGTCCCAAAATATATGACTTTGTAAAAGCTCACTGGTAGATCATAGTACAATCAACATGAAGTCATTCCACAGCCACTGAACTATGTAGGTGAGTTCTAAAACACGAAGGGAACACAGGCCAGCGGTATTCTGCAATTTATGAAAAAGGAAGTTATAATTGTGCCTCATCACGATCAGTGGTTTGCATTTCCATCTATTCAAACCTCTTTCATTTTCCTTCTTTCACAAGATGGGTAGGATTTCCTGCTCTATTTATACCTATGATTGAGGCAGCTCTAGCTACAGGGTCGTTGCTTTACTTATCACATTTTCATAATAGATATATTTCACATTTGGAATATTTTAGGTCAATGAATTTCAAATGTCTTACAGCTATAGACACATGCATCCAAATAGATTCTTAGGATAATCCAAATACTCAGAGCAGAGTAATATGGAGTCACTGCAACAGGGCCCTGGGAGACAAGAGGCAGACTCAGAAAGCCGTCTTCCAGTTTGGATTACGTCATTGTTAATGCAGATTTGGTGGTGTCATAGCAGCCCTTTGGGCAGCAGAACGAAGCACTGCCAGGTCTGGTGCAGCGTTTAAGCACTTTTTAATGTTATGTTTAAGCAATTGTTATGTTTAAGTTCATGTTTGCTCCTACTGTGTCAATTCCTCTAATCCAAGGCCTTTTTCTTTTCCCCTGAGCCTCTACTTTACCATGCGTGATGTACTTTTTCAGTGGCCAGACTCTCCTGCTGACTTGTCCAAAGTATGTGGGACAAAGGCTCACCATCTTTGGTTCTTAGGAGCATTCTGGTTGTACTTATTTCATGACTGATTGTTTATTCTTCTCAAAGTTCATGGAGCTTTCAGTATTTTTCCCAGGGCTTTGTTATACATTATCCAGCTGTTGCATACACATAAGGCAATTGAAAATATCAAGGTTTAAGATGAGACACCCCTTAGTCCTTAAAGTGACATCCTTGCCCTTCATCAGTTTAAAGAAGTCTTGTGCAGGAGATTTGCCCAATGCAATATACCCTTTCATGTCTTTACTGCTACTTCCATGAGCATTGATTATGGATCCAGGCAAGATGAACTCCTTGACAGCTTCCATATTTTTTTCTGTTTATCGTGATGTTGTCTATTGGTCCAGTTGTGAGGATTTTGGTTTTATTTGTCTTAGTTGTGATGCACACTAAAGGCTATAGTCTTTCATCATCACTAAGTGCTTCAAGTCCTCTTGGCTTCCGCAAAACACTGTTCGATCATCTGCATATTGCACACCAGTAATAAGCTCTCATTCGATTCTGATTCCTCATCTTCATCATCTAGTTTATGTTCTCAGATTATTTACTCAGGACACAGATTGAGTAAGTATGGTGAAAGGCTACAATACCGACATAACGTGTCATGATTTTTAACCACATAGTATTCCTTGTTATGTTCCAGTGACTGCCTCTTGGTCCTACACAGTGTCTTCATGTGCACAATGAAGTGCTCTGGAATTCCCATTTTTCTTAATGTGATCTGTGACTTGTCCTGATACTCACCGTGAAGGTCTTTGCAGCATCAATAAAACACAAGTAAGAAACTGTTTAGTCACCTCTGCTTTCAGCCAACATCCATCTGATATCAGCAACGGTATCCCTCGTCCCATGTCCTCTTCTGAATCTGGCTTTACTTTCTGGCAGTTCCATAACAATGTACTACTGCTACAGCCTTTGGAACTATCTTCATCAAAATTTTACTTGCATGTGATAGTAATGATACTGTTCACAAATTTTCACATTCTGGTATGTTGCCTTTTATTGGAATGGACACAAATATGGATCTCTCCCAATTAGCCAGGTAGCTGTCTTCCACATCTCTTGATGTAGACTGTGAGTGCTTACAATACTTCATCAATTTGTTGAAACATTTCAATTGCTATTCTGTCAATTCCTGGAGTCTTATTGTTCATAATCCCTCCAATGCCATTTGCACTTATTCCTTCAAAACCATTGGTTCTTGATTATATGCTACTTCTTGAAATGACTAGATATCCACCAGTGGGACAGTGACTCTGTGTATCCTCCCATCTTACTTTTATGCTTCATGCATCTTTTAATATTTTGCCCATAGAATATTTCTTATTTCTTTATTTTTACATCTTAAAAAAATCTTTTTATGAGTGGCTCTTACAATTCTTATCACAATCCATACATACATCCATTGTGTCAAGAACATATGTACATTTGTTGCTATCATCATTATCAAAACATTTTCCTTCTACTTGAACCCTTAATATCGGTTGCTCATTTTCCCTCCCCTCCCCACTTCCCCCTACCTCATGAACCCTTCATCATTCATAAATTATTATTTTCTCATATGTTACACTGTCCGACATCGCCACCCCACCCTCTTCTCTGCTGTCCATTCCCCAGGGAGGAGGCTATACATAGATTAATGTAATTGGTTCCCCCTTTCAGCCCACATTCCCTCCACCCTCCAGGCATCGCCACTCTTACCACTGGTCCTGAAGGAGTCATCTGTCCTGGATTTCCTTTGTTTCCAGTTTCTATCTGTACCAATGTACATCCTCTGGTCTAGGCAGATTTGTAAGGTAGAATTGGGATAATGATAGTCAGAGGGAGGAAGCATTTCAGAACTAGATGAAAGTTATATGTTTCATCATTGCTACCCTGCACCCTGACTGGCTCATATCCTCCCCACAACCCTTCAAAAAAGGGGGTGTCCAGTTGCCTACCGATGAGCTTTGAGTCTCCACTCTGCACTCACCTAAATTTACAATGATATGATTTTATTTCTTTGATGCTTGATACCTGATCCCTTTGACAGCTCGTGGTCACACAGGCTGGTGTGCTTCTTCCATGTGGACTTTGTTGCTTCTGAACTAGATGGTCACTTGTTTATATTCAAGCCTTTAAGATCTCAGATGCTATAGCTTTTGATAGCTGGGCACCATCAGTTTTCTTCATCCCACCTTCCTGATACGATCACTGAAGACAAACGTGTGCATAAGCCCATAGAATATTTCAATATTGCACATAGAGGGTTGGTTTTTTCTTTCACTTGAGATATGCTGAATTTTTTCTTCCTTTGTAGTTTACTAACTCAAAGACTTGCACATTTCATTTTACAAACAATTTCAAATCATAAGAATACACAGTTAGTTTTATGTTAATCTATGTAATTATTATGACCCTTAGTCTCCTTTCAGATCTCCAATAGAATTGAACTGGTTACTCAGATTAAATGACAGATATGTAAGGGAAACAGTAGCATTAATGAGGTAAGCATAACCAAAAGCCAATATCATTTCTTTTGAGAGGATGCCAAGTCATAGTGACTCTATTGGATAGGGTAGAACTTCCCCTGTGAGTTTCTAAGACTGTAGCTCTTTACATGAGTGGAAATCCCCATTGTTTGACTGAAGAGAGGCTAATGGTTTCTTACTACTGATCTTTATCCCCAGCATGTTTTAGAATAATTAACTATTTGAAATCAAAAGGTTAGCATTTACCCAAGGACAAATTCAGAAGGGGAAGGAAGGGAGGAGAAATGGAAACAGGAAACACAAGAGGGAGTGTGATAAGTGATGGTACATTGAATGAAGTCAAACAAAATATGTGTGAACAAGTCAATGTAAAATTCATGATCTTCTCTATAAATATTTACATCATTAACAAAAGGTAAAAAAATAATATTTTTTAAAAATCTGACATAAATAGAGGTGGGACATTTAAAAATAAAATATTGTTATTCCTAGGGGTCATTGAGCCTATTTTATGCCATAGTGACCCCATATAATAGAGTAGAAATGCCCATAGTGTTTGCTAAGCTGGGATCATCATGAGGAAGGATTGCCAGGTCGTTCTCCCATGGAACCTCTGGGATGTTTGAATAGCCAGTCTTTTAGTGAGCAGCTAAGCATGTAACCATTGAGTGAACAGGGCTCTTGGAACATGGAAGTCAGAAATATGAATAATGGAAACTATAAATAATACAGCATCAAAACAGGTAGAAGATATTACAACATGAGAGAATCCATTAATAGATTTAAAATCTATAAGAAGAATAGTATTGATAATTAGATTTTGAAATGGTAATAACAGCTTGATAATAAAAATACTATAATTATAAAGTGGTCACTCTGTGCCAGGCGCTCTTCTAATCACTTGGTGTAGGTTGGCTCATTTCCATTCATAACAATCCCATGATTCAGGTTTGCAGTGGAGGAAGCAGAGGCATGCAAGGTGAAGGAACCTGTACATGTTAATACCTTAGGTAGTGGAACTGGGTTTCAAACCTAAGCTATCCGTTTTTATTCTTAACTATTATGACTCTAAAATCACATAATCATCCCAGTACATGAGAAGAAATATGCTACAGTGCAACACTCATTTTTGTTTAAAATGGCTCTTAGCAAAACAAATCAATATAGTAATTACTTTGTTAGCTCTTAAAAAACAATTGAAAAAACCTTCACTTATGAAACACCAAACCAAAGTATAGTGCCCCTATCAGACCACAAATAACTGCTCTTTAGAGTTTCCAGTGATGTTAACCTCTACAGACCACAGACCGCACAGTGATCTTTTTGTTTTAGCAGCAAAGCTTAACCTATCATGTCATTCGTAACCTTTCACTCACGAAGCTATGAGTAAATTCATTCATTCTCTGGAAAGGGTGAAGGTTCTAGGAATTGATCAGATTTAACAAGGCAATATTTGGTGTGAACAAATAGAAAGTATTATTCTTGTATATCAGAATTAACAATAAGGAAGGTCAAAGGAAAATGTTGCATAAATGTAGCATACTTGGGCCAAGATGCTTTAGTTAGTTGTAAGCACGTGCTAAGAAAAGCAGTGTGGGAAATCTACCCAAAGCATGGCTGTCATTTTATGCTGTACTAATAAATATGTACTGTTTAGAATAAAGGAGGGAACGCTAGCTGGATGCTTAAAGTTCATTTTTATGGTATTGGTCTTTTAAAAGGAAAACAATAAGTTGAGATATAGTCAGAGACACAAATGACCACACTGGAGCAACACTTTGAAGTGGAAGCTGTTGAAAGAGGCTGAAGGATCTGTTGCGTCCCGGAAAAGAGTTCTCATCTGAAAATATGTGTGTGTGTGTGTGTGTGTGTGTGTGTGTGTTAGTGGTAGTGTTAGTTGTTCCACAGCCTTATAACTGTGAGCATTGGACATGTAACTTTGTGTCTCAATAGGACTAAGGACCTTCCTAAAGAAATAACTAAGAAAGTATCCAAATTCACCAAATTCCATCTTCTGAGAGGTTCCTTAATATCACCTTCTCGCAAGAGTGGTTCCATGATTACATCACAAGCTGCAGGGGCTCTTACTGGTGGAGCTGATGTAATGTGTAAGCCTTTCCAATGTGTCTGCTTTGAA
Organism: Tenrec ecaudatus; assembly: GCF_050624435.1. NCBI lineage: Eukaryota > Metazoa > Chordata > Mammalia > Afrosoricida > Tenrecidae > Tenrec > Tenrec ecaudatus. The sequence goes on from NC_134536.1 coordinate 22,802,383, forward strand.
GATTCTGCGAGTCGCATTCCCAGGACTTGGTTCCTGCCTTCCCTCCAGTGCAGACGTCCCCTGCCAGGGGCCATCTTTTCAAACTGCAGAGCAGACATGGAAGCCTTCATTATAAAAAAATGTCATAAACCTTTAATGGCTCCCATGAATGCCGCTGAAAATAATTTGGCCTGCTCTGCTCCACGCTCTTAATTGGGAATCATGGTCTGAAATTCCGCCAGGCAGCCAAGTTTCTCCTTGACTTCCAGGGTCTCCCCGGCAGACAGCCTCGGTGTCCAGCAACCTCATTTCATTTAACGCAAGCACTAGAACGACCTGCAAAATGAGAATGGCTTTCCCCCAGTGAGCTGCGTGGTTCGCACGCTATTACTTCTTCATGGTAGCGGGGGATGTCGCCTTGCTCTGTAAAACAGAGCATTGCGCAGACAGAAAGAGCAAGCCCTGGCTTTTGTGACCATATTTAAATGACTGCCGAATCCATTATATCACTTGAGGTAAAAGTAATGGGAGAATTGATGATAGGACTCACAACAAAACACGTACGCATATACACATGCCCAGAAAGAACCGTACAGTCAGGGAGCAGGGGACTCTAGACTGCAAACGTCCCCTCTGTTTCCTTAGCAACAGTAAAGCAAAGCCATCTCTAAACATATTGTGAAGACACATTTCCCATGTCCTAGAATGATGACAAGCATGACAGAATGCTCATTTATTTAACATGACAATTCAGGCAGGAGCTATATACTGCGCCCGTCGAAGGAGGTGATGGGGTGGATGGGAGATGAACAGCCCCCAAGGCCTCAGTCAACTTATTAGATCCCGTAGAAAATACATTTTGAATTCTCCTTATGCCCTGTGCACAGTTCCGGCTCTAATTTTTCTTGCCTTTTTGTTCTATGGGTCGGACAAGAAAAACATACTTTCAGCATTGTCTGTTTCTTAGTGATAGTTTTATGAAATTATAAGACATAACTCAACCACAGTTTACTGTGCTTAATGGAGCATCTAGACCTTTGGTTGTAGCCCCCCTGTGCCCCTCCACCACGCCCCCATTAGAACCAGCATCCAGTTAGGAGTCCTGATTAAGCTCTCAATCTAGTATTTTGAACATAGCAATGACTGTGTGGGAGAGAGATGTGGCATTCTGTTCTGTAAAGATTTACAGTCTGGGACCCTTAGGGGGTCAGTGTACCCAGTCCTGTAGGATTACCATGAGTCAGAGTGGACTCAATGGCCATGAGTCTCCTTGTTTTGTTTTCTTAGTTTTCCCCAAAGTTCAGAGTCTTAACGCTGTTGCTATCTCATTAATATGCTCAGTGCTGATCACAGGCCAATGTGGGATTGGCACAGTAGTCATTGGACACGATCCCCTTACTTTAAAAGGTTATTTCATTAATGGGTTAAAACCAAGCCTCAAGATCAATGGCAAGGTTACAAGACAAAGTAAACTCACTTCCCGAGAGTTGATTCTGTCTCATAGTGATTCTAAAGGACATGGTAAAATGGTGTTCTCGGGGCTGTAAATCTTTACAGCAGCAGGCTGACACATCTTTCTCTTGGGGAGTGGCTGATGGATTCAAACCACTGACCTTTAGGTTAGCAGTTAAGTACTAAAACCAGCAACCAACCAACTCTCTTTCTAAAGGGCATAGGGGTTGAGTCTAAGGGAAAACGTATTCAATTTGCAGCTACGGAATCAGCTGGCATGGTTTCCTCTCTCTTCCTAGTGTGTCTCATACATTTAACTCCACTAACTTTGGTTGGATGTGAATAACATTTCAGACCCACCTAATAAGGATAATTGTCAGAAAGTGTGTAAATAATGAATATAATGTATTGAATTAAAATGATGTGTATTCTATAGGGAATCCAAATAACAAGGATGTGGCCGCATTACCAATACAAGAACGAAGCCTCCTTTAGCTCACTGTTGCATCTCTGATGGTGTGTTTGGAGCGCATTAGACTCTCCCACTTCCCTATCTCTACTGTCATAGCAGGAGTCATGTTGCTGAAGTTACCAAGATATGTGTTCCAACCTCAATGTCACTATCTGCTGTGCATGTGTGGGCAAGTTCCTTATTCTTTTTCAATATTGGTGTAAAGAACCATATATAGACTGCTTCTTGGCTTATGTAAGCCAAGTTTCTTCCAGCTGGGTGTGTTTGTCTGGGTGGACTAGAGAAACAAATCCACTGACACACATATGTATATAAGAAAGATATTTATATACAAGAGCAATTGAACATTGAGAAAGCATCCTAACCCAGTCCAACTCCCTAAGTCCGACACTAGCCAATATGTCCAATACCAATCTAGAAAGCCCTATTCAGACTCACAAAACACATGCAATGACACCGAATGTAGAAGATTACAGGCCAGTGTGTAGAAAGTCTTTAGATCCAGTGTCGTTGGAAGCAACTCAGCGCTGGCAGGGGTCTCTGCATCAGGGTGAGTCCATGCGTCTTGTCAGCTGCTATGTCTCCCAGGGTGTGAGCAGTCTCCCACCTCCAAGGAGGAAAATCCAAGATTTCCTAGAATTCTCAGAAGGCCATGCCTACACAGAAGCCTCATTGGCGATGATCCAATTGACAGAATAGACTCCACCCCTTCACCCATAATCCTCTGAAATTGATAATTATATAACTACCTCATAGTGATGGTACATAAGATTTCACTGTTCCATTGTTTATGTTTTAAGTTTCCATAACAAAATATTTTAGAAATTCTTGACAAGTACAGTACTATATACTCGAGTACATTGTGAGCACCTTTACACCCCATCTTTCTCTTTCCAAGCTCAATTGATTTCATTTTGTGATCTCTCTAGCATTTATTGCCTCTACCAATGTTCTAAAATTGATCAGATTTTGCCAGTGAGTGCATTTGAATGGTTTCAAATATTTATGGCCTGGTTCTTGGCATAATTAGATATTTAGCAAATATGTTTTGATAATGATTGTTTCCATCCATAAATAAATCATGTCATTATGCTAAGTACTTTAACCAGAGAAAACTTTTTTGGTATTTGCACTTTCAATATCAGTTCAAGAAATACGTATGAAGTTTATGTAATGTATATTATGAAGACATATCTATCGTTACTCTAGAAAGAGCTGGGGTTTGAGTGTTCATGAAGCTTGAGCTTTAATACTATAGTAACACTGGCCCAGTTGCCCATTTTGGCTTCAGTTTAAAATCTGATGACCTTTGGTATCCACTTCCATGATTTGAGAGCACACGTTTGTAGAGGAATTATAACTAATCATGAGTCTCACTGGTTTATATAATAGGTATTCAGTTCCACACAGCCTTTCCTTTGCCAACATCCCTCACCTCGAATGCCTTGTTGTGTTCCAGGCACCCATCTCATCCGACTGCTGAGTTGACATGGTGAGCTCATTAGAGAGAACTGGGTGGGTTGGCTGATGAAGTTGTGTGAAATATGATGCCCATAACGAGAGGGTTTTTTTCTGTAGGCCAACATTTGTTTTAAAAATTAGGAAGATAGCTGTGGAGAGTCACAAATAATAACAGGCGTCCTTTTTATCTGCTTGTATGTCCCACTCAGATTCAATGTGTCCACATGCAGCTTCTTGTCTCACCCCCTGCTCTGAACCCCCCAAAACTAATTTCTTCGCTGCTCACCCATGGCCCTGTTATTCTCTAGATTACTCACGCTTGAAGACATGAGGTCAATTTTTGGCTCTTCTATGACTAAAATAATCAAACCCAACATCTTAAATTCAATAGTGATTCAGTGATGCTCTAGGACAGAGTAGAACTGTCCCATACAGTTTCCACGGCTATAATTTTTACAGGAGCAGACTGCTGCATCCCTCTTCTGTGGACTGACTACTCATTCAAACTGCTGGCCTTATGCTTAGCAGCCACGCTTTTAACCCCTGCCTCACCAGGGCTCTTGCGTACAGCTCCAAAAATCCCAAACCAAACTCATGGTCATTGAGTTGATTCCAACTTAGAATGAACCCAAAGAGCTGTCTCTGTGGGTTTCTGGGATTGTAACTCTTTGTTGTTGCTGTTATTGCTGTGAGGTGTCATCAAGTCAATTGTGACTAATCGCAACTCTACACACAACAGAACGAAACAGTGCCATTCTTACAATTGTTCTTATGTTTGGTCCATTGTTGCGGTCATTGTATCCATCCATCACGTTGAGGGCCTTCCTCATTTTCACTGCCACTCCACTTGACCAAGCAGTGCCTCTCCGGTGACTCATCTTTCTTTTTACGAAGTAGAAATCACTGTCTTTCTTCCATGGAGCAGCTGGCCTTGCCGAGCTGCTGATCCTGCGGGTAGCAGCCCAGCATGGCACCAGTACACCCTCAGGGCGCCAGTGCCTATAACTGGTCCTGGTTACTGTTAACTTCTGATGTGTGTCTCATAGCCAGGCCTTCTTCTAACACTTCCATCTGCCATGAACGACTTAGTTTGAGTCTTTATCACTTTAAATTTAAATAAGTTCAATGACATCCTTGATATACTAATACCTTCTTTGCTATAATTAATCTTTCTATGTTATTAATCTCATTCAGTCAGTCACGTGCTTCTGTATAACCTCTAGAGATTAGATTTCAGTTCTCAATTTGACTCTTATTTGCTCTCAAACATCTCAATACTCATTTTAAAAACACTTTTCTCTTTGCTCATCAGATACCCCATACTTGATCACACTTGACTTTGTTCTGCTTTCCCAGCACCATTGTGGTTTCCCTGGTTCTCCTTTTTTTCCAGTAATTGGATGTCCTACCAATGTTTCATTTCCAAATTTGACAGCTTTCATTCTCTGAGCCTCCTCTCCTCTCTTGAATCGCTGGCAACATTGTATCTCAGTAGCTCTCACTTGAATATCTAATCACATGAATGCATATTTCTTAGATGTATGAGGTAGCCAGTATCTTAGATGGCCACCAATATTCAGGCTGCGTGTAATCACTTTCCACATTGAATGAGGGCTGGCACTTATGACCAGTGGAATAGGGAGGAGTGTAGGTGGGTGATTCTTAGACTAGGTTGTAAAAGCCATTTCAGCATCAACCTTGGTCTCTTGCATCATTTACTCTGCAGAGCACATCATAAGGACATACAAACAGCCTCACAGAGAGACCCACCTGTAGAGAACCCAATCTATTAACATCAAATGTGCTCACTGTGTGACTGAGTCACCTTATAAATATATTTACCAGATTCAGTTAAGCCAAGCTGCGTAACCACTCTTCAGCCAAGCGACTTCCATATTCCTGACTCACAGAACCTGAAAAGGTTAGCTAACTATTATTGTTTAAAGACACAAACTTCCAAAGAGATGCTTTAACCAGAATCGGAAAATGATGCCAAGTATAACTGACTTTCTGAACTACATTGCAAACTCCTTGAGCACAGAACCTTTCCATGAAACTATAAAATCTGGACAACCATTTGGATATGATTCCACACCATAGCAAAATAGGATATTGCTTTTGGAATTAGAGAAAGGAATTAACATGCATTGAATGCCTACTAAGATGCTTTACATATGCATGAGTTTCATGTACATCTAACTGACTATAGGCACAGATACAGTTCAAGATGTTCTATAGACATTAAAAAAACTTGTGGTCATGCTGCAAAGTTATGCTGCCAATTTTTTTTCTTACTTTTACCCTCACTTTGCAGTCTTGGTATTTTAAGTGAGATGATGAGTGTGAGAGAATTTAATAAAATACAAAGTGTGCTGTCATTACAAGACATCATTATGACTGGCATCAATTTTCATGTCTATCAATTATCTTAAAGAGAAGCCACAGTTTTATTCTGCTGCTGCCTTTGGCTGGACTTTGAGGTCACAATGACAGGAACACTTGCCATTTTCCAGATATCAGGGAAAGGGAAAAATAAATACAGTCGATGACTTTGGCACTTTGTATGATATCTATTCCTACATATGCCCACCAGCTGCCTGTTAAAAATGAGACTATATCCTTCTTTCATCTTTGAAGCCTGGAGCTAAACCCACTACCATGGTCCGATTTTCAGCCAAATACTTCTACAAGGCTAACAATCCCCAGTGAGGCATGCATACTTTAGGATAAGCAACCAGTTGAGATGGAAAAGGTAGCATTTTCCAAAGGACAAAGTTCAGGAAGATTAGGAAAGTCTGAGGAAGAGAAACCACGAGTAAAGGGTAGAGTTGGGGTAAATGATATGACCTTGAGGGAATTGCAGTGAATGAGCTGAAACAAAATATGTGTGAATTATTTAATGTCAAACTGATGGATCTGCTCTGTAAACCTTTACCTAATTCACTCCTTCATCATAAAACGTAAAAAAGAAACCAACCAAAAGAATCAATTATGACCAACAGGAAAAATGGTTTCCAACAGGATTTCTGATGAGAAGATGTGTTACTGAGGAAGTTTAACAAGGCAAAGAGAAACAAGTGAGGGTGAGCGGAAAGCAAAGTTCATGGAACCCAAAAGAACAATGCCACTGTAGAAGACCCACAGGAATGGTAACATTCATTGGAGAATAGACCCCACTGGTCTCCTTGTGACAGTGAAGAAGCAATGGGAATCCATTTTTGGATGTCCTCTTCCTTGTTTTTTTTGATGTCCTGTCATGTTTTCTACTGGCCTATTGCAAATCAAAGCCAGAGAGTAAGGAAATCTGTGATGTATTTCAACCCCTGAAGTATGGAAAGGATGGAAACATTCAGGAATAAATTGGGGATTATGTTGCTACTTTGCATCCAGTTGACCCCTAACTCATGGTAACCCAATGGAACGGAATGGTGCTTGGCCCTACACTATCTCCAGAATGGGTGCAGTTTCCAGTGCGGTGAGCCATAGCATTTTCATAGACTGATTTTCAGAATTATATAACCAGGTCTTCCTAGTCTGTCTCAGTCTAAAAGTTTTACTGAAATCTCTTCCAAATTCTAACAATGCATAAGGCTCCATGAGGTACATTGGCTAGGGTCAACTCCAGTTCTTCCATATGCACGATCAGAATTCCCTCTCTGAATCAGGTTTCAAATTTGGGTAGAGGGAAGTGTTATGGATTGAATTTTGTCTCCCAAATACATACATAAGTCCTAATATCTGTATCCATAAATATGATCCTGTTTGGAAATATTTGGTGTTTTCTTTGGTATGTTAATTAGATCTTACCAGATCAGGATGGTTCTGAATCTAATCCCTTCCGGCTTATAAAAAGAACAGAATACAAATGAAGACAGCCAACAGAGATGAATGCATTTACAAGGATTGCTGGTAACTACTTCCACTACTATTGCTAGTAACTGCTTCTAAGCTGAAGTACACAAAGAAGGACCTTCTCCCAGAGTCATGTCCTGAATTTGAAGTTCTAGCCAGCTTCCTAAACTGAAAAGTTTGCTATTGTTTGAAGCCACTTACTCGTATTTAGGCAGCACTAGGGAACTAAGCCAGGGAGACATTGGAAAATACCCAGAACAAAACGAAGAATTATTTATATCAAAGTAACATAACCGCAGAAATGAGAAATACTGGCATCCGGGTCCGAGTGCGGTCCCAGCCTGAGCGTCCTGGGGGCTAGGCGCAGAGCATCATCGTTGACCGACCCCAGCCTTGCACAGAAGCTCCGGGGCAGCCGTTGTCGCTTCCAGAGGCACACGCAACAGCTTATTGAGAAGGTGCGGGCCCTTCTAACCAACCTGACAAATGAAAATGACACGTCCTGCTTGCTTAAAGTTAGGAGGAGTTGAAGCACTTGGTGATGAATATCAAGAACTCTAGCCTTCAATATCAATTACAATTCAATGTAAAAAACCCAAAATCCTTACAACTGGACTAATAGGTAAAATCACCCCCCCCAACCCATCCCATTATCATGATCCCAATTCTTTAACAAATCTGGCTAGCCCAGAGGATGTACATTGGTACAGATAGGAACTGGAAATACAGGGTATCCAGGATGGATGATCCCTTCCAGACCAGTGGTGAGAGTGGTGATACCAGGAGGGTAGAGGGAAGGTGGGGTAGAAAGGCAGAACCAATCACTGGGATCTACATATAACCTCCTCCCTGGGGGGTGGACAACAGAAAAGTGGGTGAAGGGAGACGTTGGACAGTGTAAGATATGACAATATGAGAATATAAGGACAACAAATGTACAAATGTGCTTTACACAATTGATGTATAGATGGATTGTGATAAGAGTTGTATGAGCCCCCAATAAAATTATTTTTTTTAATGTGCAATGTCGGAACTGATCACTCTCCCCATCACCTTCCTGCTTGATCGGCACCCTGAGACTATGAGATCTGCCTGCCAGGTTTCCACCACCCTTGGATCCCCACCATTCTGCATCTACTGGTCTATGATCTTCCTGCATGCTGCATCATTGCATGTGGCTGCGTGAGTCTGAAGGGGAACTTATGAACTAGCATTGGACGTATGAACTTGAGTTGGACTGGGTTGGAATGCTTTCTTGATATATAATTACATCTTCATCAAAATATCTTTCTTATGCATAGATGAGTGTCACTGCATTGGTGTCTGTCATCCACCTGGCCTTACACAGCCTTCAGCAAGATCAATTAGCACAGGGGGTTCAACAATGGATTTAAACATAATGACAATAATGAGGAAGGCCCAGTGCCAGGTGATGTTTTATTTTGTCTTACGTAAGGCCTCTATGAATTGGAACTGACTCGACAGCCCATAAAACAACAGCATATAGCTGTGACCTTACCTGTGAGCTATTGAAACATTACCCTAGAAAGAAGCGTCAGCAAAACTGGCAGTGTTCTTTCTGGATCTTTCTGTCATGGTCTGAATAGCTGGTTGTTTTTAGGTACCATCAAGTTGGTTCCAACCTATAGTGACCTCAAGCACTGGGTGTGAGCCCATTGTTGCAGGCCTGGTGCCAATCCATCTCCCCGAGGGCCTTCTTTTTCACTGTCCCTCTACTTTAATACATATGACGTCCTTCTCTAGGGACTGGTTGCTCCTGACAACATTTCCAAAGTATGTAAGGTGAAGTCTCGTCATCCTTGCCCCTAAGGAGCACTCTGGTGGTACTTCTTCCAAGACAAATTCGTTTGTCCTTTGAACAGTCTTTGGTACTTTCAATTTCTTCTCCAGCACCACAATTCAAATCCATCAATTATTCCTTGGTCTTCTTTATTCAATATTTAGCTAGCCCATGCATATGAAGTAATTGGAAATACCATGGTTTGGGTTAGGGGCACTTTAGTCCTCAAAGTAACATCCTTGCTTCTCAATACTCTAAAGAGGTCTCTCTTGAGTCTATCTGTGTTAGTCTGGGTACTTTAGAGAAACAAATCCACAGAAACTCATGTATAAGAGAGAGTTTTATATAAAGGGTAAGTGCACATCAAGAAAACATCCCAACCCGGTGCTGCCCAGGCCCACAAGTCCAACATTAAAGCACATGTCTGCCACCAATCCACAAAGTCCTCCTCCATCTCATAAAACACATACTATGATGCCAACTGCTGGAGGAAAGCCGAGTCAGTGAATGTGTAAACATCTCAGCACTGGCAGGGTTCTCCACACGGTTGCTCCAGCACCCAGGGCTGCACTGGGGTAGGTCCATGTGGCTTCTCCTTGGGGATGTCTTGCAGGAAGTGAGCCCTGCCAGTGGAAGCAGGGAACTGGCTAAGGCAGTTGCACCCTGGTCTCACCATCAGAAAGTAAGAGACCCAAGAACTCACAAGGCGAGGCTCACTGAGTCATTTGACTTTCCGCCCTTCAATTAACCCCACATCTGTTTATTGGCCAGGTTGGCACAATAAACTACCTCATTATCATATGAAGTTAATAGTTTAATAACCAGCTTGACTTTAAAACATTTTTCCCATTTGATAATAAAATGATAGTAATGAGAGTAGAGAGAAATATGTTTTAGACTCATAACAGACAAATCTGCTAAATTGCATTTTAGTTTAGTTTGTGCTATATTTTAAATTGTGATAGCCTACCTCAATTCCAGGAAATCTGGTAATTTTCTCATATTTTGCAAAGGTGTGCAGAAACGGCAGTAAATATGCATTTATGCTCTAGTTTTTTTTATTTGCTCTCATTATGTCAGCATGATATGATCACCTCATGAAATATTCCTAAATTACATGGTTACCTTTAGAGACTTTCTCAGGATTATATAGTTCCTGACAGGAGTCTCTTAGTTGCTTGACCAGGGGTCTTATTTTGCATAGCACAAGTACTTTGCCTAATTTAGTGTAAATGCCTAAGATATGTTCTGACTGAAGGAAGTGTTCTAAATCATTTTAAGTGCATGTAAATTATCTCAATTACCCTGGTCCCAGTGTATGAATGCCAATGGAATGAGAAAACAAATAAGCAATATCTTTAATATTCCATGGAAGCAAAATTATACTCAAGATAATTATAAATTATTTATAGTGGTAACACCTATAGGGGACTTCCAGAAATCCAAGCCATGTTCACAAGAGGACTTGGAAGCAGGGAGATCATTGATATCAGATGAAGCTTAGCTCAAAGAAGATAATACCCCAATGATATTTCTTGCTGCTGCTGCTGCTGGGGTTAGGTGCTGAGTCGGGTTTGACTCGTTGCTTATGATCACCAGAGTGAAATACCGTCTGGTTCTTCATGGTCTTTGCAGTCATTTCTATATTTCAACACATTGCTGAAGCCTTTGGTAAATCCGGCTGATTGAAGGTATTGTTCTTTCTCACGAACTCTCTTCTTTACCTGCCTGGTGTTCTTCCCCAGGAACTCATCCCTCACACCATGTCTGCAGCATGTGAGATGAAGTCTGGTCTTTATCCCTTCAACAGAACATTCTGAATTTTCTTCTTTTGAGGCAAATTTGTTCATTCTTCTGATAGGCCATGGTGTGTTCGGTATTGTGAATACAATAATTCAAAGATATCAATTCTTCTTCAGTATTTCTTATTCATTGTCCAAGTTTTGCATGCATATCTAGTTGTTAGGTGCCATCGAGTTGTCTCCGATACAGAGCACAACAGAATAAAACAATGGTATGGTCCTTACAGCTGTCCCTGAACCCGTTGAAAGTCATGGTGTCAATCCATCTTATTGAAGGCTTACCCCTCCTTAACTGACCCTCCTCTTCACTAAACATGATATCCTCCATACACCACCACTTGTCTGTCAGTAGGTCGTACTGCGGTGGCTTGTGTGTTACTGTGACGCTGCAAGCTATGTCACTGGTATGGCAAATGCCAGCACGGTCACACAAAGTGAACAGGCTTCAGCAGAGCTTCCAGGCTAAGAACAATGAAGAAGGACTTGGCTCCCCACTTCGCAGGAAGAAGCCTCTGAAAACCTTATGCATAGCTCTGAAGCATTGTCCTCTATTGAAAGTCTAAATGAGGGAAACAACCTTGTCGGAAATACTGCCTGAGGATGAGACCCTCAGGTCTGAGCGCATTTGAAATATGACTGAAGAGGAGTTGGTTTCTTGGAGGGGGGTGGACCATGGTGGCCAGAGTCGGGTAGAGCACGTGGGAGGGGATCTTTAGATGTCCTCATCGGCCGATGGGACATGATGTAAGGCAAGGAGAAACAGCTGTATGAGTATACGGTTATTGAAGATGCCATGGCTTAGGTCAAGCACACTTTAGTCCTTAGTCCTCATCTTTGCTTTATTTCACTTTAAAGAGGATTTTACAACATTTACCCAATGCAATGAGTGGTTGGATTTCTAGACTGTTTCCATGGATGTTTATTTTATTGCACATCCAAGTAAAATGAAATTTTGGACACATTCAACATTTTCCCAGTTTTCATGATGTTGCCGATCAGTCTAGTTGGTGAAGAATCTGTTTCCCTATGTTGAAGTGGAATTTATACCAAAGGAAGGTTGTAGTCTTTGACCTTCATCAGTAAGGGCTTCAAATCCTTTTCCCTTCCAGTAAACAAGTTTTGCTATCTGCATATCAGAATCTGTTAATGACCTTCTTCTGATGCCACAGTTCTTCTTCAGCTTCTTGGGTTATCTGCTCAGCACACACATTGAAGCATATGGTGAAGTGTTAAACACCTGACTCGCGTCTTTCCTGATTTTAAACCATGGAGCACCCCCTTCTTTTGTTCAAACAACTGCTTCTTAGTCTCTGTATAGGTTCTTTGGAAGCACTGCTGAGTGTTCTGGAATTCCCATTCCGTGCAATGTTATGCATAACTTGCTATTATCTACATAGCCAAATACCTTTGAATAGTCAATAAAATTAGAAAAAAAAAGGAAACAGCTCTTCAGTCTTTTCTGCTTTCAGTCAAAATCTGTGTAATGTCAACAACTTAGTCTCTCGTTCCATGCCCAATTTGGAATTCTGGAAGTTTCCTGTTGGTTTGCTGTTGCAAACATTTAAAAATTATCTTGAGCAAAATTTTACTTGCATGGGATATTAATAATGTTCAATAATTTCTATGTTCTTATATTACCTTTTTTTTGGTAATGGGTAGAAATATGAATCTCTTCCAATCAGTTGGCCAGATAGTTGTCTTCAAATTTCTTGACATAGGCTTAGTGCCCCCAGCATTACATCCACTTGTTGAAATGTCTCTGTTAGCATTCCATCCATTTCTACAGCCTTCATTTTCACCAGTGTCTTCAGTAAAACCAGACCTTCTGCCTTCACTATCCCCAGTGCTTGATCAGATGCTGAAATGGTTGACAATAAACCAGATCTTTTTTTGCAGTGAATTGGCTCTGTGTATTACATCAATTTTCTGTTTTACAACTAGTTTTATTGACATATAATTCACATAACACACACTTCAATATTTTCATCATATTAAAAAGAGTTGTACAACCATCATTACAATCAGTTCTAGAACATTTCTTCCTTATTGTGTTCATTGTTATTAACTTCCCATTTCCCTCCATCTTCCCCCTCCATGCCCCCAATAAACCATTAATATAGTTACTATCTCCAGATTTACCGATCCTGGATTTCACATACTGAAAAACTTGCCAAACAAACAAAACAGAAACAATAACATAATGATCCTGAGAAAAACTTCAATAGAAAAAAAAAAACAGGGATTATCGAAAACCAGAATACATTTAAAATAGGCCAAGGGAGAGTTTAATGATAAGGTGTTCGATTTGAACCTAACTGGTTCTGCAACAGCACACTTTCTACTTCGCCCTGCGTAATGGCAAAGCTGCTCATGTACCTGGTCCAGGGCCAGAGGGAGTTCAACAGAGGCTTAACCCTCATGTAATTTTCCATCATTTTTTCAAAATATGAAACAGTTTTAAAATGGGTCAAAAAGGAAATCAAATGCTAAGGGTTTTGCATTTTAACCTAATTGCGTCCGCCGTGATCTAGATGACAGCGCTCTCTGTCTGATAGCAAGGTGACTCGTAGCCCTCAACTGTGGTCAGAAGGAATTCATCAGAGGCTTTATCCACCTAGGGACCCCGCAAGAGAATGTTGGGCTTCCCCTGTCATCCATGGCCTTCTGTAAACCAGGTGTTCACAATTTAAGTTCTATATCATTCCCTACTTTGGATTTGGGTTTTATTATTTATAATCCTTGGTTCACACAAGTTGGTGTGCTTCTCCCATGTGGACTTATTGATGCCTCACATAGATGGATACTTGTTTTCAGACGAGTCTTTAAGACCTCAGACACTCTTCTCTACAAAAGGCAGGTACCGCCTTCTTTCTTCACTACACTTTGCTTTAGCACCTGTACCTTTAGCGATTTCTCCGTGAGGGTGAGCATCGAGCAGGGCCATGTCATCAGTACTAATTGTTCTTAGATTGGGCTAGAATTTAGGGTGAGCCCCCAATCCATCAGATCTATGGATTATGTTGTTCTTCTTCCCTTTGGAGGCCTCATTATCTTGTATGACAGAGAACATTATCAACCATCCCCCAAGGGCCTAAGGGAATTCTATTAATAGTGTCGTTAATTTATCCATTCCCGTACTATTTAGCACATTGTTGAGAAAAGGAATTATACAAGTGTGTACTGCCTCAAAACTGTATTACCTGAAATGTTAATTTGTATAGATTAAGCTCTTAATTGACTGGCATTATTTACATTAAAAATGGAGGTGGATGATAGGGCAAAATTTCCAATAATAATCATTCAAAAAGGCAGAACCATGCCAATCAGATTAATTGATGTCCTAGTAAAGCAAAGAAGACATTAAAATAGTCAATATATGGTGATCTTGGACCACCTTTCATTGAGAACCCTTAAAGCAAGGGATCTGAACCAAAGTCCAATGACCGCTAATTCCGTAACCTTGGGTGGCAGTCACTTTGTTTCTTCTCAGGCTCTGAAGTTTCAGCCATAAGTCCAAGGACTCCGAGGGAGTTTGAGCTAAAGTTCTTAGTGGGGTCTCTACATCGAGTAATTCTGGTGTGGTCTATGAAAGATGTGTATCCTAAAAGTACAGTCTAAAGTCCCAGTAGTTTATAGCACATGGCCTTGGTCACCAAGGGCATGCTAGAAATTAAGTCAAAAGTGTCTTATTAGGAACATATTCTCCCCTTGGGTTCTATTTAAGTATTATTAAGCAATCCCCCCGCCCCAATGGGAGGTTGCTCTTCCTCATTTACCTAAGACAGAAATGTAAGCATTTTCTTTGAAACCTACATGTTCCCCTCCCTCCATCTTGACTTGATTTCCCAGTATGATTCACTTATCACCCTTGTGGGAGTATCTGTCCTTCTGGTGCCGTAATTTGCCAATAAAAGCATTCAATATTGCATCTTGAGGCTGGAGGGTTTTCTTTAGTTCTTTCTGCTTGAGAAATGACAAGTGTGCTCTTCTCTTTGGTGGTCTAAATCCATGTCTGCACATTCCTTTGCAATACTGTGCCTTCTCAAATTGCCCTTCAAAATCTTCTAGTCCATTCTTTTACTTAATCATTTTCTCCGTTTACTCTAGTTATTCTATGGTAAAGAACAAGTTTCAGAATCTCCTTTGACACCTACTTTGATCTCTTCTTTCTTCTCCATCTTTGAAATGACTTTTTACTTTCTTTGTGTATGATGCTGTCTCACAGTCTGCTCTTTGGTTATTAGTATTCAGTGCATCAAATATGATATCTTATCTCTCCCCTCTCCAAATCCCTTACCCCTTTCCTGGCCTCCTCAAATATGTTCTTCAGGTGCCACTAAATTCAGATATACTCAAGTTTCATTGGCCTCTAAGGATTGGTTTAAGTTTCTTCAGTTTAACCTTGAATTAATGATTTATGGTCTCTTCTGCAGTTAGTCCCTGGCCTGGTTCTGTCTGAAATATGGAGCTCTGTTTGTTTTTGGTTATCCCTCCCCACCCCCCGCACATGTGGTTTATTTACTTCTTGCTACTTCCATGAAGTGAGTTGATAGGTATAGATGCCAATTATGTTGTTGAAAAATATTTGCAATTAATATGTTCCAGGTTTTGTAATACTCTATCATTCAATCTCCAGTGCTCCTATCTGGAAGGCCATCATTTCAAACTACATACCATTTTTTGTTTAAACTTTCATATTGTTACCACTAGTAATTATGAATGCATCTCAAGAGTATGTCTGATCAGTTTCAAACTGCAAAGGTTGGTAAAAATGATCGACTATTTAATAACAAGATGTTCACTTGTATTTATTAATTATGCAAAATAAAGGCATCTGAGGGTGAAGCTTAGCTGAATAACTAATTCGAGAACTCTTAATCATGCTTATGTGGAACTTGTACATAGACCAAAAGGCACTTGCTCAAACAATAAGATGATTTTCATGGCTTAAAACCAAATAAGTTGTGTGCCACAGTTGTTTCTGTAAACCATACTCATTCAATTTTCATACTGATAAAATAATCCAAGAAATTGCACTGGATGAAACTGAATGTGGTATCACGATGAGAGGAAGGCTCAGTAACAGCCTTCCTAACATGCAGATGAACACAACAGCCCCTGCTGAAAGTGGACAGGACTTGAGGCACTCGCGGATGAAGATAAAAAACTGTAGGTGTCAGGATGGACTACACCTCAACACAAAGAAAATAAAAATCCTCATGACTAGAACAGCAAGTAACAAGATCAATGGGAAATGTTTGAATTTGTCAATGCTTTCCTTTTTACTTGGATCCACCATTAATGCCCATTGGAACATCAGTCAAGAAATTAATGATATACCACAGTGGGCACCTGTGCTGCCAAAGATTTTGTTAAATAGTTAAAAAGCAAAGGTGCCACTTTGATGGCTAAGATATGTGTAACCCAACCCATGGTATTTCCAATCACCTCAAATACTCGTGAAAGCCTGACACTGAATTTGGAAATAAGTCCAAAGACATTTTCACGTCTTTTAAGTATGGTGGTGGAAATACCAGGTGGTACATATACCCAGGAATGATTGAAGAATGAACAAACCAGTCTTGAATAAAGTACAGCCAGGATGCTCTTTAGAAGCAAGGATAGCAAGACTTCATCTCAATGTGGACCTGACACCAAAGGGCTAGTCTGACGGAGAAGGACGTCATGCTTGGTAAACTAGAGGGTCAGTGGTGTATGGACACACTGCTTGAAGTTACATAAGCAGCCATTCAGCAGAGAAGCAACAAGTCAACGTGGAAGAATTACACTGCGGCATGATCATGAGGAGTCATAGGGACCAGGTAATAGGCATCAAAAGACACATAAAAACAAACAAAAATATATTTTTGAGAACAAAGGGGGGGGTGGAACAGAGATCAAAAACTTATCTGTAGACAATGGAAAATCTCCCCACAGAGGGGCCATAGGGAAGGGATGAGTCAACCAGGGTGCAATAAAGCATTGATGAAACGCACTATATTCCCCAGGTTCCCTGAGGCTTCCTCACCTCCCACTACCATGACCCCAGTGCTGCTTCCCAATTTAGACTAGACCGGAGCATGTACACAGGTATAGATAAGAGATGGGAGCTCACGACACAGATTCCTGGAACAGGAATAGTGAAAACACAAGGGTAGGGGGAAGAGGGGGAGAGGAAGGGAGAAAGGGGGAACCGATCACAGTGATGGACACATAACCATACACCCCTCTACAGGGGGAAGAACAACAGAAAAAATGGGAGAAGGGAGGTAGAGGTTGGTGTGAGATATGAAAACAATAACAATGTACAATCTATCAAGGGGTTAAAAGGAGGGAGGGAGGGGAAGAGGAGCTGATACCAAGGGCTCAATAGAAAGTACATGTCTAATGTACATGCAAATATATATAGGAGGATGGGGAAATAGATCTATGTGTCTATATTTATAGGTCAAGTATTAAGGTGGCGGAAGGACCTTGGGCCTCTACTCAAACACTCCCTCAATGCATGAGTACCTTCTTTTATTAAATTGGAACTCTATGATGCTCACTCTCCCGACACAACGGCTGGAGCCAAAGTGGGTGAACAAGTAAATGTGGTGAAGAAAGCTGATGGTGCCCGGCTATCAAAAGAGATAGTGACTGGGGTCTTAAAGGCTTGAAGATAAACAAGCGGCCATCTAGCTCAGAAGCAACAAAGTCCACATGGAAAAACACACCAGCCTGTGTGATCGAGTGGTCCCAAAGGGATCAGTTACCAGGCATCAAAGAACAAAAAATCATATCATTGACTGCACACCTCCATGATAGGATCGCTGAAGACAAATGGGTGCATAAGCAAATGTGGTGAAGAAAGCTGATGGTGCCCGGCTATTAAAAGAGATAGTGTCTGGGGTCTTAAAGTCTTGAAGGTGAACAAGCGGCCATCTAGCTCAGAAGCAAATAAGCCCACATGGAAGAAGCACACCGGCCAGTGCGATCACAAGGTGCCAAGGGACCAGGTATAAGGCATCATGCAAAAAAAAACAACAACGATATAAGTGTGTGTATATATGTGTATATGTATATATATACCATATTAAATGAAGGGGGAAGTGCAGAGTGGAGACCCAAGGCCCAAGTGTCGGCCAATGGAGATCCCCTCATAGAGGCGTTTAGGAGAGGAGATGGGTTAATTAGGGTGCGAGGTAGTACCAATGAAGAACACAGCTTTCCCCCAGATCCTGGATGCTTCCTCCCCCCAACTACCATGATCCGAATTCTACCTTGCAGGCCTGGATAGGACAGAGGCTGTACACTGGTACATATGAGGCCTGGAGGTACAGGGAATCCAGGGTGGATGATACCTTCAGGACCAAGGGTGTGAGGGACGATGCTGGGAGAGTGGAGGGTGAGTGGGTTGGAAAGGGGGAACTGATTACAAGGATCCACATGTGACCTCTTCCCTGGGAGAGGGACAGCAGAGAAGGGGGGAAGGGAGACTCCGGATAGGGCAAGATATGACAAAATAACGAGGTATAAATTACCAAGGGCACATGAGGGAGGGGGGGAAACGGGAGGGAGGGGAAAAAAAAAAGAGGACCTGATGCAAGGGGCTTAAGTGGAGAGCAAATGCCTTGAGAATGATTGGGGCAGGGAATGTATGGATATGCTTTATACAATTGATGTATGTATATGTGTGGATGGTGATAAGAGTTGTATGGGTCCCTAATAAAATGTAAAAAAAGAAAAGAGGAGAAAAAAATGATTAGGGCAAAGACTGTACAGATGTGCTTTATACAATTGATGTATGTATATGTATGAACTGTGATAAGAATTGTATGAGCCCCTAATAAATTGTTAAAATTAAAAAAAAAAGAAAGTACATGTCTAGAAAAGAATGAAGGCAACATATGTACACATCTGCCCGATGCAAGTGATGTATGGATTGTGATAAGAGTTCTATGAGTCCCCATAAAATGAAAAAAGAAATATTCAGATAAGGAGGCAATTCCAACAAACAGAAAAAAAAGTTAGTATCAGAAACCCCCAGGGGCAGATTTGCCCTACCTTATAGGGTTGATGTGGGTCAGAAATAACTCTGTGACAGAAGTTTTGTTTGGATTTGAAGCTAATACCAGCCAAGACAGTTGACAATCCTCACATTTGAGATACTTTCTTTCTCTAGGATACCAACTATGTTATATTTATTTCACCTGCCTGAATTACATCCTGTCTGTCAACTTGCTAGTTACCATGGAGAAAGAAATTCCAGTTCAATGAAAAGCAATTCTGAGGCACGTGTATGCTTTTGCTGGAGTGTTGCATAAGGTTTCATTCTTAGTACCACTTTCGTATGTAATCGTTGTCTCCTTACGGTAGGCGTTAATTGGCAATGGATGATGCCGTTTCAGAAGTGCCCTTATTCTGAAGCTCTGACATCCGAAAGGCAGGTCTAGAATTGTACTGATAGGCTTGTGGGAAAAGAAAAAGGTCATATGAGGCATCCTGTGGATTATGCTAAATAATTTAAGAACTTTTATGTTCACCTTGCCATCGCTGCCCTCCTGTTGTGGAACACAAAGGGAAATAGTGAGTTGAGCTTATTGTAAAACTAATTATATTTTTCAAAAACAAAACCTTTGGTTCCAGGAAAAGCAGCCACCTTTGGCAGCAACTGCCTCTGGCTGTTGGCGCTGACTGTCATTTCCATAGGAATGGGACCTGTACCTCTAATGTGGGAAAGGGAAAAAGGAAATAGTGTTTGCATTCTTATAGAATATAAGAGACGCTAATGTTGCTAGAATTTAAATCATATACAATGATGTGTCTGGGGGGCTTGCCTCCATTGTGAAATATTTCCTTCTAAAAGACTTTAAAAAGCAATTAGAGTTCTTGAATAGTCAGTTCCAAATGATACTGAAAGAATTATGAGAATGAGGGAAATTAGTAAACTGAACATCACCGCTCATTCAGTTTATACTAAAATAATCTTCAAATATGATGTTTTACTGGACAATAGCTCTTTTCATCAATTCTACAGGACAACTTCTGAATTGGGTAGTCTCTTATCTAGTAGTTCTTCCATCTGACTATCATCTCAAGTTTATAAATTAACATTCAGTTTAATGATTTCTCTCAGAGGTGATCTAAATAAAACGCTATCCTGATTCTGGTTCTTTGGGATCAAAGAAAGATAAAAAAATATATACTCCTGGTGTTTTTATTTTTCTAACTTAGAAAAGGAGAGTTCAAAATTGACTTTGGAAGAACTCCTTGACCGGATGATGTTTCACCAGGGCAGTAATTTCATAGTCTCTTCTGCTCCTGGCATGCACTTCCTCCTTTTTCCATTTTATATGTGACTTCGGGGTCTCATTCAAATATTCAGAGTCACCAATAGAAAGCCTGGCCTTAGGATAAACAAACTGGCTGATAATGTAATGTTACTGGAAGCTACACACAGCCACAGAGTTCAGTTTAGAAAAAAGTCCCTTTCTTGTCATCAGTACATAGGTTGGCGCATTAGACACCGTGTGTTTATCCAACCACGGAATCAAATTGCACTTCTGAATGAGGGAATGGGATGAGCGAACTCAAGTACGTCTTCTTGGGTGGTACTTCCCTGGGAGCCTGCTTTTTCTCTTACTGCCAGCAGCTTTCCCATTCACAGCAAAGGCAGTCCAATGAAAATGGCCATCGGAGCAGAGCTGACTGCATTAAATGGGTCCATTAATGTCATATTTAATTTAGCAGCACAGTATTAAAGATGTTCATTACAGTCCTCTGCAGATCTTTATTTAGCTTATGGACAACAACTTTTGTAAATGATGTTGACATCTTTTAGGAATAGAGCACAGTCTGTTTTCTACACTCACCCTGCTGGGTCCCCATTGTTCTCTTCAGTCTGCAGCAGTCCAATCACACATCACACTGTTTAACCAGGACGATGTGTGGAGGCAGGATATATAATTGAAAACAAATTCCCAAAGAAAATCACAACATAATAGGGTGTTCTTTAACGTATCTACTGGGAGGCAAAGGGTGGAATTGTTATTACTGTTTGATGCCCTTGAACCAGTCCGAAGCAGGATAACAGAACGGAAAGTCCCCCGTGCCTGCACTACTTCCTTGATCTTGGATTCATTTCATCCTCTGTGGCAGCGCTCGTGTCAATCCATCCCACTGAAGGTTTTCTTCCCTTTTGCTGACCCTCAACTGAACATGCTCTCCTTTGATGCCTCTTTTCCTGATTGTGTGACCAGAGAAAGCAAGCCAGAGTCTAGATGTCCTTGCTTCTAGGAGATTCGGGTTGTATTTCTTCTAAGACTGATTTGCTTACTCTTCTGGCGGTTCATGGTATATTTAATATTCTTTGACAACACTACAATGGAAATGCATCAATTATTTGGCTTCCTTTTTTATTTTCTAGTTTTTACATGCATACGAACGAGGTGACTGAAATGATCTTGGCTGGGGTCAGGGACCCGTTAGTAATTAAAGTGACAACATGTAGAACCTAATTATTCTACTGCATTTTCAGGATTGACATTGATGTTGAACTCATTTTACCACACAATTTAGAGTCAGGGAACAGGAAGTTGTAAATGATCATTTAAAAAGTTAAAAAGAAAAAAACACCAAAGAAAGTTACACAAGCCATACCAGTACATTAAATTTCCCTTCAAGCATCAACTTACCAGGTGAACAAACACATGGAGAATTTTCATTGATTATTTTCAGACTATTCATCCTTATTCTTTCCCCCAGAGATACAACAAAAATTATCTACATATTTTAAAAGCATTTACATATATATTAAATAAAGATCCACTTTTAAATACTCTGCTTAGAAAAAACAAGATATTTCAAATGGAAAAGATATAGAAAAAGTGGGCAATCCATGGGACAGAAATTACGACCAGATGTCAGAGCAATCAGGAGAGAGGAAATCCAAACAGCAAAATGCCATTTCATGATGATCAGAATGTCAAACTCTTTTTTTAAAAAAAATCATTTCATTGGGGGTTTGTACAACTCTTTTTTTTTTCAGGTCCTCTTTTTTCCCCTCCCTCCTCGCTCCCCCCTCCCGCATGAGCCCTTGATAATCCACAGATTGTTATTTTGTCATATCTTGCCCCATCCGGAGTCTCCCTTCCCCCCCTTCTCTGCCGTCCCTCCCCCAGGGAGGAGGTCACATGTGGATCCTTGTAATCAGTTCCCCCTTTCCAACCCACTCACCCTCCACTCTCCCAGCATCGCCTCTCACACCCTTGGTCCTGAAGGTATCGTCCACCCTGGGTTTCCTGTGCCTCCAGCCCCCATATGCACCAGTGTACAACCTCTGCCCTATCCAGCCCTGCAAGGTAGAATTCGGATCATGGTAGTTGGGGGGAGGAAGCCTCCAGGATCTGGGGGAAAGCTGTATTCTTCATCGGTACTACCTCGCACCCTGACTGACCCATCTCCTCTCCTAAACCCCTCTATAAGGGGATCTCCATTGGCCGACACTTGGGCCTTGGGTCTCCACTCTGCACTCCCCCCTTCATTCAATATGGTATATTGTACAACTCTTATGACAATCCATCCATCCATCCATTGTGTCAAGCACATTTGTACATTTGTTGCCATCATCATTCTCAAGACATTTTCTTTCTACTTGTGCCCTTAGTAACAGTTTCTCATTTTTCCCCTCCTTCCCCCACCCGCCCTCCCTTGTGAACCATTGATAATTTATAAATTATTATTATTTTTCATGTCTTACACTGACCGATGTCTCCCTTCACCCACTTTTCTGTTCTCTGTTCCTGGGGGACAGACAACAGAAAAACTGTGATCAGTTTTCTCTTTCTCCCCCCACCATCCCCTTTCTCTTCTGGTATGGCTACTCTCAATATTGGTCCTGGGGGGTTTATCTGTCCTGGATTCCCTGTGTTTCCAGCTCTTATCAGTATCCATGTACATGCTCTGGTCTAGCCAGATTTGTAAGATAGAATTGGGGTCATGACAGTGGCAGGGAGGAAGCATTAAAGAACTAGAGGAAAGTGGCTGTTTAATCGGTGCTATCCTGTACCCTGGCATGTCAGACTCTTATGTAATAGTATCAGGCTTGGGAAATGTTTTCTATAATTTTGTCAACTCTTTACATTGCTGGAATGGAGACCCATAGGACACCTCCGGAATTACTTGG
This sequence comes from Tenrec ecaudatus, assembly GCF_050624435.1. Classification (NCBI taxonomy): domain Eukaryota; kingdom Metazoa; phylum Chordata; class Mammalia; order Afrosoricida; family Tenrecidae; genus Tenrec; species Tenrec ecaudatus. Next base: position 22,825,368 of record NC_134536.1, read on the forward strand.
CATTAAAACGGAATATGTGACTAGTCTTTGGATAGATGTTTCCCTTCTGTGTTTATAGGATAGAAAATAACTCAGATGTGTAATGAATACAAAGTAGATTTAACTCACCAAGAAACCTTCTCTCTATTCTTCCTTTAAATTTTCTATTCTGATGTGATTTCTAACTTACACAAGAGTTTCAGGAGTAGTACAAAGAATTCACCCAGATATCTCCAGTAGTGTTTACTATTATCTTATACTGTTTTCTAAACCATTTGTAATTAAGTTTCAAAGATGATGTTTCTTCACATTTTAGATACATCAGTGAGTTATTTTCTAAAAATTAAGAGCATTCTCTTACTTAGCAAAAGTATACAAATGCTTATCAAATTCAGGAAATTAATACTGATACCCTATTATACTATGGTACCCATATTATCTAGGACCATGTGTTCTTTTGGATCTTACAATTTGGTCCTGTTTAAAAAAATAAAGCTCCTATTTGAATCATTTATTGTCCCAATTGTATCCTTTATCATAAAAGATAATGCCAGCTTATGCATTGAATTCTGATCTTACGTCTCTCATTTCCTTCTATATGAAAGATTTCCTCGTCCTTTTTTCTATCTTTCATGACATTTGACATTTTTGAAGAGTAAGAATCAGTTATTTTGAGAAATGTTCTTTAAGTTAAACTTATTTGATATCTCTTATGATTACATTCAGTTTATGTGTTGTTGGCAGAAACACTGTACTAGTAACAGAGGGTCCTTAGTGCGTCTATTCAGAGGCACAAGATGTTTTTTATTCCTATTATAGTGTCATTATTTCTTATCACTCCACTCACAGGTAACTATCTGTTGATAATTAAGAAGTTATTTGGGAGGAAATACTTGACATTATGTAAATACCTACTACACTTTAAATACTAACCCACTAGTTTTAGTACCCATTGATGGTTGTTGGCTAAATACATTATTTTTGGGATGACTTCCAAGTGCTTATTTTATACTGACACCGTTCTTGCTACAATGCCAGATGGGAGCCCAAGGTGCCCTCCTCATGCTACATGCTAACCAGATGTGGACACCCGTGACCAACGAGGCTACCCCAGCAACATGAGTAGACAGAAGGCAGACAGAATGGAGGACTGAGCCCCAGGGGACCTGACAGGGTCAGAGTAAACATCCATGAGATTGTCCCAGGAGACAGAGACTGGGAAGGTCTGAAAACAGGCAGTTTCAGAGTTCCCTCTGGATCTTTTTAATTTTTTTAATTTTGAAGATTAATTGATTTTTAAATCATTTTATTGGGAGAACATACAACTCATCACAATCCATCCATCCGTCCATTGTGGCAAGCACATTTTTTCACCATCATCATTTTCAAAACATTTTCCTTCAACTTGTCCCTTTGGTATCAGCTTCTCATTTTTCCCCACCTTCCCCCATAAACCCTTGATAACTTATACATTATTATTATTTTTTCATATCTTACACCGATATTTCCCTTCACCCACTTTTCTGTTGTCTATTCCCCTGGTTCTCCCTTTCTCCCCCACCTTCTCCTTCACCTTCTGGTACGGCTGCTCTCAATATTGGTCCTGAGGGCTTTATCTGTTCTGGATTCCTTGTGTTTCCGGCTCTTGATTTGTTTAGACTAGGAGGATGTTGTCTGGGGAACAGAGCTTTAGTTCCCACATGGGGGCATCTTTCCTAGTTGAGGATATCTGGGCCAGCGGGACATGACCCCTTCTGTGAAAAACTCGTTTGTCTCCAAGACGGAGAGAGAGAAGCTTTTGGAAGGGAAAGTCGTAATCCCAGTGCACAGGTCTTCTCTTGATAATACTATTTCTGTTACAATATGATTCTGAGAAGATAATAAAGGGCTATCTGTTTAGACACTTCTGGTACCATTGTCTATGTCTTACGATTTTAAATCACGAAATCACAACTCTATGAAGGGGAAGTTATTTCATTGGCTGTCCATCTCAAAGACGAATGTCCCCTCCCAGCTTTGACCAAGCATGCCCCTAAGGGTTTCACCAAGCATGACCTTTGATGTATTTTGGAAGTCGATTGCCTAGACCTATATCTGAGGTGCCTCAGTGTGGACTCAGTTAGCAGCCCAGTGCGTTCAGGTGTGCACCTCCAGGGACATCCCTAGGTAGTTCCCTGATGACAGGCTATTCTGTTCCCAATTCTTGCCATCCGTGAGGCTCAAGGCAATAGCAGCCCCCAGACTTCCTACAGTAATTCATTATTCTAGGAAATTCGCCCCTCTTTCTCTATTTTTGAAACGTAGGCTATGTTAAGTAAATTTCTGCCATTGGAAGCCAGAGAATCCTAACAGACACGGAGGAAAAATCACTGATTATTATAGTATTATAGATGGCTGTATTTAATATAAGAGAGAACTCCCCATAGTATCTCTGGCTTTCAATTTTCATCTTTCCTCCTGTCTGTATAGCAAGCTACTCAAAGAACTATCATCTGACTGGAAACTGATGCCACACATCTGGATACAAACATATGTTACATATTTGTTCTGGATAAATATCGATCATATAAAGAACACTGAGGATACACTTATCTGGCGCTGCTCCAAACTGATGCTATAACAAGAAGAACTTTAAAGCATCAGCCAGCCTCTGGTGTTCTTCTTCCATAAACAATGTTACCTTTGCTACGGTGACCTATCTTGTGACGTCTCTATTATAAGCGTGAGACCCTCAATTTCAAAGGCTTTTAAAATGATTTAAAACGATTGCTACATGTTCTTCATACAAGGCAGTTTTCAAAATTCAGAAACCTTAGAGGCTAGTCTCCCTTTTGTATTAAACACAATGTTTTTTTCTTTTAAGTATACTCTCCGTTACAAAGTAGCACAGACTAAAATTCAATACAGTTCATAAATAGAAATACTACCATGAGCTACTTTAATGAATTCATTAATTTGTTCGACATAACTTTTGAGTGGCCACTGTGTAAAATGCTGAACTAGGCACTATGACTATATGGAGGTAATTATAGCTGCTTTGAATCATATTACTCAATAGTTAAATATTGTTTTCCACTATTTGTATCTTTCCATAAAGCCTGTTTATAGTTACACAAATATACAATTGAAGGTGGCGGTAAGGTACAGATTGTAGGCCATTTTTTCATTAATTTAGTAACCAAGAACATACTAGAAATTGAAAAGCATTAGAAATCTGAATGAATTCTCCCTGGAGTGTAGTTCTGTTTACAAGAATCTGAACTACACACTGAATTTTAAATTCTTGATTCTAAGCCAAAAGCAGACTGGGAGGAGAATATGAAGAAGTACTCAGTGAGAAAAATCGATGAACACGGGACATTGTAAGATATGGGGCAATAAAAATAAAGAAGGAAGCAGATTCATACATAGGAACCTATAAGCCGGCGTGTAAAGAATGGTTCTTAAAGGCATAAAAGGGGAACATTCAAACTATTCACTGTCCTAGATATTATGAAGTTTCAGAGGCTTGAAATTGTGGATATGAAATTCAATCACTCTGGTCTTCTATAAGCCCAATTATTGCCTGGGAAAAAATTGAAATATGAAATCACGGGATAAAGTACACTGCCCCCTGCTGCCTGATCTTGGGTTAGGTAGCAATTCAGTGCAACATAAAAACAAAGTCAACCATGCTCAAATTTGGTGTCTCTTTTCCTAGATGAAAAGTTTACTCAGGATGGGAAAACATGATAATTGACAAAACTTCTTAAATAATATAGCTAATGACAAAAATATGAAAGGAAAAACCTGTGTGAGTCCAGGTAGACTAGAGAAATAAATCCAGATACACTCATATGTGCATCTATAAAGAGAGCTTTATATGCCTGCCATGAGGAGAAGGGGCAGGTGGGGGGAAAAAGGGGGAGCTAATCACAATGATCTAACTAGAACCCCCTCCCAGGGGACAGACAACAGGAAAGTGGGTGAAGGGAGACATCGGTCAGTGTAAGACATGAAAAAATAATAGTAGGTTACAAATGATCAAGGGTTCATGAGGAAGGGGGAAGGGAAAAGTGAGAAGCTGATACCAAGGGCACAATTAGAAAGAAAATGTTTTGAAAATGCTGATGATGGCAACAAATATACAAATGTGCTTGACACCATGGATGTATGTATGGATCATGATAAGAGCCCCCCACAAATGATATTTTTTAAAAAGTAAACGTGCTTGGAGCAGAGTCAGACCTTTGAACTCAGATCCATGTGCTGAGAATCTCCTAGAGTCAAATTTTCTCTACTTAAATTATATTTCATACAAAATATATCTTTCAAAAAATTGAAAGAAAATATTAGTAAATCAAGCCTAATATTATAGTAAGTGGAAAATACACCATGTCACAAGATTCTTCTCAAGATTAAAAAAGATATATTTATATTAACATCTAGCAACATAATTTATTAGATTAAGAAATTAAAGGTCAAAACCAGTTTGGCTGTTATCAATACCAAAAGGCTTTCACAGAAATTCACCATCCCTAATAAGAAATTCTAAATAACCATAGAAATAAGTCACTTACATACTATAAAGATTATCCAAACTAATAGAAGACATTATAATAGATAAGTCATTGAAGATTTTTATATTTGAATCAGAAGCAAGACAAGTATATCCTTTATCGACATTGTTTTAACAGTGATTTTTATCAGCACAAGAAAAGTTTTTAAAAATTACATAAACATTGGAAAAGCCTGGATCAAATGTTCTTTAATTATAGATGATAAACCACTAAACTTAGTTTTACTACTAGAATGAAGAATTTCATCAATGTTCACTTATATATGGAAACAAATAAATTCACAAAGATCAAATAAAATAGATTCATTTAAACTATAGTGTTTGTGAAATTTATTGAGAGCATCAGGACTGTCAAAAGAACAAACAATTCTATCTTGGGAGAAGTACAGCCTGATTGCTCCCTAGAGGCAAGGACGGCTGAGTCTTCCTCTCCTCCTGCACTCTGGGCATGTGATCAGGAGACAGCTGTTCCTGGGGAAGGAGCTCCCTAAACTGGACGGGCTGCAGAAAAGAGGAGGAGCCTCAAAGAGGTGGATTGACAGAGCGACTGCAAAAGTGGACTCAAGCAAGAGCAATTGCGGGTAAAGCATGGGAGCAGGTGGTGTTTCATTCTGTCTACACAGGTCTCTCTGTGTCAAAACTGGCATGCAGCAAAACAACAGCAGCAATGTACATGACTTTAGACTAGATGTAAGAAGTGCTTTATTATGCTTATGTAGGAGGACTATGGAACCTTAGTAAGTGGGTTGTACTCCTGAATTAGAATGTTTTTTTAAGTAGGAAAATTTACTATTATAAAAATATAAATTCTCCCTAAATTAATATATATTTAATGAAATTACAACCAAATTTTGGTGGCAATATTAAGTATTTTAAAAGTTTCAATAAAATAAATTAATCATGAAATGATTAAAAACTCAAAATAAAAATCTTACTACAAAATCAAATCAGTGTGCTATCGCTGCAGCAGAGAAAGAAAGAAATGAAAGAGTTGAGGATGACCAGGAACCACTATGAATACGTAGAACTTTAATAAGTGAAAAGGTGGCATTTTATCTCAATGGAAAAGACCAAAAATGTTGGCACTCGTGTAATTTATCACTTTTCTGGTAGAACATAAATCTGATGAAAAAATATTTTATACTTTTCCCTAAAAGATATTCTTGGATTTCAAGTACAAAGTAAATAATAAAAAAGCCCCTGCCGCTGTTGTAGGTCTGTCACATTCAGTCTGATTCATGGCAGCTGCTTGAACAATGGAACAAAACATTGCCTGGCTTTTTGCCTTTTTCACAATTTTTTTTAATGTTTGATCTCGCTGCAGTACCCTCTATGTCAATTCACCTCATCCAAGCTTCCCTCTGTGGTCCTAGGCACACCTCCGTTTCAGTCTGGACACCTCGAAGATGCTCAGAGAATACATGTCAGCTGCTTTAAGCCACCCATGTGTGACATTTGGTTTCAGCAGCTCTAGGTAATTCATGCAGCCAGCGTGACTCAAAACCCACAGGCACAGCCTCTCTAGTAGTAAACAATAAACACTAACGACAGCCCCCCAAAATGAAAACAAAACTCGATTCCAACTCATAGTGACCCCATAGGAAAGAGTAGAATTGCCTCTTTGGTTCTCTGTAATTTTAACTCTTTACAGGAGTGGACAGCCTCATCGTTCTCCTGCTGAGTGTCAGGTAGTTCAAACCACTGACCTTGTGGTTAACAGCTCAATGTATAACCTACTAAGCCACTGGAGTTCCTATCGCTGACAGTCAGAGGATGAAGTCAAAGCAACAGTGAGCTACCACCTTTCTCCTGTATGGATCTCAGTGGCAAAGCCTTAAGGGGGACGTAGTCTGCTGATGGTGAAGCATTCTGTCCTGATGAGCAGGTGAATCACTGAATATTTTGAAAAACAACAAAGCCCCTATAGTGCTTTTTCTGTGGAAAATCATAGAGGCACATGCCTGTAATTAAACAATCCCGTTTTTGAAAACGATGAAAATCAGGATGTTTTCCTTTGTTGTTGGTATTCAGTGCTTCAATTCTTTATAGGTAACAAAAACAAAAAAATCTAAATATCCATTAGTTAAATAATGATTATATTCATTCTAGTATCCCAATTCTGGAATACTAAGCAGCAATTAAAATCAAGGATTAGACATCAAAAAACAAAAAATCATATCAGTGGGTGCCCACTTTCCCGATATGATCACTGAAGACAAATGTGTGCATAAGCAAATGGGGTGAAGAAAGCTCATGGTGCCTGGCTATCAAAAGATAGAGCATCTGGTGTCTTAAAGTCTTGAAGATAAACAAGCGACCATCTAGCTCGAAGCAACAAAGCCCACATGGAAGAAACACATTAGCCTGTGTGACCACGAGCTGTCGAAGGGATCAGGTATCAAGCATCAAAGAACAAAAAAATCTTATCATTGTAAATGAGAGTAAGAGCAGAGTGGAGATTCAAAGGCCATCTGTAGGCAATTGGACATCCCCTTACTGAAGAGTCCTGGGGAGAAGACGAGCCAGTCAGGGTACAGGGTAGCAACCATGAAACATTTAACTTTCCTCTAATTCCTAAGTGCTTCCTCCCCTTGACTATCATGATCCCAATTCTACCTTACAAATCTGGCTAGACCAGAGGATGTACATTGGCACAGATAGCAACTGGAAACACAGGGTATCCAGGACAGATGACCCCTTCAGGACCAGTGGTGAGAGTGGCGATGCCTGGAGGGTGGAGGGAATGGGGGTGAAAAGGGGGAACTGATTACAAGAATCTATGTATAGTCTCCTCTTTGGGGGATGGACAGCAGAGATAAAGGCAGGGGAGACGTCGGACAGTGTAACATATGACAAAATAATAATAACTTATGAATGATGAAGGGTTTATGAGGTAGGGTGGAGTGGGGAGGGAGGGGGGAAATGAGGAGCTGATATCAAGGGCTCAAGTAGAAGGCAAATGTTTTGAGAATGATGATGGCAACAAATGTACAAATGTGCTTGACACAATGGATGTATGTATAGATTGTGATAATAATTGTATGAGCCTCCAATAAAATGATTTTTTTTAAATCAAAGTTTAGAGCTATCACTATTGATCTGTATCTATATATCTGTTCCTAATGAATTGCCAAGGGAGGAAAGCAGGTTGAGGTGAAAAATGCATTATTTCATTTCTTAACTACAAAGAGAAATACATGTACACATGTTCACACTCAGAGATATCAGTAAGAGCATACCGGAAGATGTGAAGCTGTTGTCATCTCCTGGAGAGCAGGAAATGTCTGCTCCCTATCTAGTAGCCTTGTTTTATTGCCAGCTCGGTGAACCCACCCCCCTGCTCTTTTATGTATTGCTGCTGAGAAGAGGCCTTGGGAAAGCTGCTTTCAGTACTAGAGCTAACTTACTCTTAAGAGGCTGGAAACCGTAAGAGAACTGGAAATGGAAGTTCTGTGTCTTCTCTGCGTTACTGTAGTGGCCTGAGTAGAAAGGCAGCCTTCTTGCCTGCGGGCACACAAACTGCCAAGGCTTAATTGACACCCTGGAGCCTCCTCAGGGGGCAGACCAAGCCTGGCACTTTCTCTGAAATCACACATTTGCTTTGTGCCTGCCCATTTCCCTACTCACTCCCTGGTTTCTGCAGAGAGAAAGCCAGGTGAATCAGCTTCACTGGAGTTTGGGTCTCAGGGTTGACTTCCAGGAGACATCGAAGTAACATCTGTTAACTTAGCAGTAGAAAAGGTCTATCATTTATTATTATTAATAGTGATTAGTAGTAGTACACATATTTGCACTGTTGCATTCATTAATATAAATCCACATTACTTTGTTACTAAAATGCTAAAATGTAAATAACCTCCACCAAATAGCATGCGTTATTATTACATGTTGATGTATTTAGGATAGCTCTATCTATCTATATATTGAGGAACTGACTTGATGGCACCTAACTACAACAGATATGCTGGGATAGACACTAGAATTCCTCAGTTGTACTTGCTCATCACATCCAGAGGTGGCTTCAGGGCACCCTGTTCGCAGTGCAGCACGTGGGGCTTTCTGGCTGCGTGTCTGCTATGATTACATAACGGGGTGTATTGGCATCCAGCAAAGGAGAACATGCCCTACTTGGCTTCAGTGATTCCTGCTTTGAACGTCACAGAAGAATTAGGTTCCAATATTCACTGTACTTCTACTTCCTTTATCCCTTCAACACAGTAATTGGAAGATGCTTGGATTTCATCATCTTACCCTTTCTCCAGTCTTCAATTCCCATTTCCCTCCATTATTATCAATAAATGGCCTATAGGAATATTTTGCACCCTGAGATGCCTAGATACAGCTATGTTTTTAGCACTTATTGTAAAACTCTCTCACATACTTACATCTTAATTTAAATTAGAAAGTACATTTCATAAGACAATTGTGTTTCTTGGAGTTTTCACGCATACTTTGGTTAAAATATGAGCCATTCTTATTCCAAAATATGAAATCATGTGGGCAGGCAAAATGGACTCTTTTAAAAAATAATGCACAACTGGCATGTAGTCTTATCTATGACTATCACACTGCATTTTATTTGCTTTCAAATAATTGCATGTGCAAAACTCCACTGGTCAATTATGTTCTAGGAAAAAGGCTTCTTTCTGATAAAAAATATCTTTGGGGTATTTCCATCCAATTTGAGGAAAGTGTTTCTCATCCAGGAGGAAATACTTCATAATGGGAAAAAATTACAGCCATGATATGCATAGATAAAACGTCTCCAGGTGAGATAAAAACCAATATATAGAGCAATTTGTCAGCACATTTATAACTATTTTGAAAATGACAGAGAATGTCCTATTGTATTTCTTGTATTTGAATATAAGTTCTTCTACCAGGCTTGCTATTCTGCCATGATGGACTCTGGTCAGCTGATGGGTGCCATTTCTTTCACACAATCCAAGTGAACGTGACAAAGGGGACACGGTTGGAAGAAAAGTCGAACAAATGTCGTATTTGTGGATGAATTCAATGTTTATAAAATAATTTCTCTCTGATTAATAGATGCATATCTCTGAATTTTACCTGTGTTTAACTGAATGAGTTAAAAAATGTACGTATCTATGTAAGCAGAAGTCAGAAGAATATACATAGCATTTAGATCACTCCAGGAGTCCGCCTTAGATTTGCAGTCAATCCCCCTTCTTCAGTAGAACAATCCATGTTTGGGCTTCTCGTTAGATGCTCTACATTTTCCTAGGCCCCAGATAAAGGGAGTCACTCCGTCCGTGCTCGTCCCTGCTTTTGCTTGTTCAAAACAACGTGTTGGAGATTCATTCCTTTTGCTGTGTGCATCAGTTGTTCATTGCTTTCCCTGTTGAGTAATATCACCTTATATGGCCATCTCTGAGCCATCTATTTATTTACACCATCTCAGTCATGGCTTAGAGTTATTGACTTGAGTGTTTTGGGCTGTTGTGAATAAAGCTGTGATGGACATGCACATATGACTCTTTATGTGGACATGTGCTTTTTATTTCTCTGGGTATGCAGGTGGGAAATTGTATGTTTAAATTTTTAAGAAACTGCCAAAGAGTTCCCTAAATAAGTTACATGATTTTACATTATATTTACCGACAATGTGCAAGGATCTCAGGTGTTCATTGTTCTTATCGATATTTGATGCTGCTAATCATGTTAGTTTTAGTCATGTCAGTGTGTGCAACACAGTATCTATTTTGGTCTTTATTTGCACTTTTTTTGATGAGTGATTACGTTAAAAATCTATGTGTTCATTACATTTTCCCATATTATGTCTGGTAAAGTAGATCAGCAAAAAGGAGGCAGCTCCTCAATGAAGTGGAACCACACTGTGGCTGCAGTAATAGACTCAAACTTAACCAGTGTGAGTTTGTCGCAGGTCCTGGCAATGTTTATTTGTGCTGTACATATGGTTACTATGAGTTGGAGTCAAATTGATGGCACCTAGCAACAATAATAGATCTCCTTGTCAATGACAAAGCCATCTATAGATAGGTAACCATCAACGTCTGTCTCTAGCGTGAAAATATTTTCTTGACTGATTTTTAACTGATCTCATACAATATTTGTCCTTTTGTGACATATATGTATATACATATAGATATAGCTATACTACTTACACAGTATATATACTTGTCCCTTTTCAAGTTCTGTAGAAGAATTTTTACATACTATATCTCCAAGTCTTTTTTCTAAAGATTTTTAATTTCTGTGGAGAGAGAATTGTTTAAAAATGTTTTATTGTGAATTAGGTAAAGGTTTACAGAGTAAGTCATCAGTTTCACGTTCAACATGTCATCACATCTTCCCTTGTCGTGCCCAGTTTCCATAAGTTTTTGTCTCCTCCCCTTATTGGATATTGTCTCCCCTTCACCCAAGTAAACATTGTTTCCTCTCTAGCCTCTGATTTCTTTTTCTCTTTCTTACCCACCCACCCTGGGTAGCCATCAAGGTCTGCTTCTTCAGTGTGAAAGCATTTTCTTGATTGTTTTTATAACTAGTCTCTCATACACTATGAGTCCTTTTTGATTAATCATTCTGTTGGGAGCTCTTACAGATATTATAGCAATCCACAATTCAAGTCGATGCAGCATAATTGTACACATTCTCCCACAATCATGTTCAAAACACTCTTTCTTTATAAGTGCTTTGATACCAGCCCCCCTTTATCCCTTCCCCCCCACACTACCCCCAGGAACCCTTATATTTTATATTATTATTTGCCATAGCTTACACCATCCAATGCATCCGCTCACCTGCAAATCTGTTATTCGTTCCCTTGAGTGGGGGTTATACAGTCGTCCTTGCTATCAGCTCCCCTTCCTCCCCTTCAGAACTGTAACAGGAGTAATGCTTGCTGAGGGTACGGCAAAAGGGATGGGGAGCACAATCTGTGTCTTTTTGTGATCAATTAACTTAATTAATCATAATGCCCTCCGAGCTCATTCATGTCATGAGGGGTTCACAGATTTATCATTATTCTTTAACAGTGCACTGTGTGTATGTATCAAAGTTTATTTATCCATTCTTCCACCAATGGGCATATATGATAATTACATCATTCTCGCTGTGATGATTATAGATGTGCATATATCTATTTGGTTCACGGCTCATTTATTTAGGAGGGATTGATTGGTCACATGGTATTTCTATCTGCAGCATTCATTCTGAGGAGGTGCAGTGCTGTTTCCCACTGTGGTTTTTACTATTTTGCGCTCCCACCAGTAGTGTCGGAAGATTCCAATTTCTCTGCACTCTGTTTAGCATTTGCTATTTTGTTAATTATTATTTTTAAAACATTGCTATCAATGCTGGGGTGAGGTGGTATTTCATCGCTGTTTCTATTTGCATTTCCTGAATGGATAATGATCATGAATATTTTCATATATTTCTTGGCCACTTGTAAGTCTTATTTGGTGAACTGGTCTATTCATGCCCTTTCCCCATTTTTGAATTTGATTATTTGTCGTTTTATCGTGGAAGTATTCTATAAATTTTACAGATTAGTCACTGGTCTCTTGTCATTTTCCCCATCTGTATGATGTTCTCTTTTTTCTCTTTTGGTGAAAGTACGGAAGTTCTCTTTCAGAGAAGTCAGTTGCCGCATTGGAGTCTAATTTTCAGGAGTCATCGATTTTGTCTTCTGTGTGTGTACATGTGTGTGTGTTTAATGTTTGATCGTGTGCTTATGCCATGTATTATGGTCCCTAACTTTGTCACTATTTTTTCATTGATGATCTTGATAGTTCTAGATATTACACTTTGTTCTATAATCCATCTTGAACTTGTTTTTGTGTATGGAGTGACATATGGGTCCTGTTTCATTCTTCTGCAAGTGGCAATCCATTTTTTACATCACTGTAAGAGGCCATCTCTTCCCCATTTAATATGTTCCAGACCTTTGTCAAAATCAGTTGTCTGTAGGTGAGGGGATTTTCTTCTGGTTTTTTTTTTCACTTCTGTTCTTTTGGTTTATGTATCTGTCGTTGGACCAGTACCAGGTTGTTTCAATGACCCTGGCTGTGTAATACATTTTGAGACCCAGAAGTGAGTGATAATCCACTTTGTTATCCAGGTCTCCCTCCTTTCCATATCAAGTCAGTGATTAATCTCCTCTTTTTCTGAAGGTTGGTGCTGGGGTCTGGATAGGGCTTGCATTGCACGTATAGATCAATCACTGCAAACAGTATTGGGATTTTCCTGTACACGAACACGGATTATCCTTTCATTGATACACCTCTGTTGGCTTCTTGTAATGGTGCTTGTAGTTGTCATTGTGCAGGTTTTATTTGTTTCTCTCATTAGGTTGATTCTTAAATATTTCATCTTTGGGGGGTTATTGTAAATATATTGTTTTCTTCTTTTCCTCTCCAGAAAGCTTGTTGTTCATACACAGGAATTGGACTGACTTTTGTATGTTAATCTCTCATCCTGCCATATTGTTGCATTTTTCCATGAGTGCCAATAAAGTTCTTGTCGAATGTTTAGGATTTTATATATATATATATATATATATATATATATATATATATATATATATATATATATATATATATATATATATATATATATATATATATATATATATATATATAGAGAGAGAGAGAGAGAGAGAGAGAGAGAGAGAGAGAGAGAGTAATATCATCAGCAGATTGAGAGTTTTCCCCCTTCCTTGCCATTTTGGATGTCTTTAGTTGTCTGATAGCTCCAAGATTTCCAGAACCACGTTAAGATAAACTTGGCAATAAAGGCCGCCCTTCTCGCGTTCCTCTTGGCCGTTGATTTTGCACATATGCCTTTTATCATGTTGAGGATGTTTCCCACTAGTCCTAATTTGTTAAGTATTTTTATCAGGTACAGGATTTGGATTTTGTCAAGTGCCTCTCCTGCATTATTAATAAATTCACATGGTTCTTTTGTTTTGTTTATATGGTCGATTATGCTGATTGTTTTTCCAATGTTGAATCATTCTTTCTTACACAACATTGATCTTATATATAATTGGATGCTATTGGCTAGGATTTTGCTGAGAAGGTTTGCATCTATGTTAATAACAACTACTGGTCTACAATTTCGTATTTGGCTAGTGTTTTTGCCAGGTTTGGTATCACAGTCATAATAGCTAAATAAAATGAATTTGGCATTTTGCCCTATGTCTTAGGCTATGTTTTCTAGAGAAGCAAAATCAATCAGACAGACACACACACACGCACACACACACTCAGAGAGACCATGGAGGAAATGAATTGCATCAGGGCTCTGATTTGAGTTGGGGCTTACATTCTATCGCAATCTCACTAAGGAGATTTGTAACTGATTGGCTATGATCACATTGTGTTAGGTCGGGTCATTGGAGACTTATAACCATTAACCACCTAGTGACTGAGATCCTGGCCTAGCCAAGTAGCCAAACAATCTTAACTATCACACTATCCTTTTCTGTTTTCTGAAATGGTTTGAGTAGAATTGATGTCCATTCTTTTCTGAATGTTTGATAGAATTCTTCCGTGAAACAATTTGGTCCTGGGATTTTTTGTTGTTGTTGAGAATATTGTTAAAGACTTCTCAACTTTTATTGTTATTGACCTGCCCAGGTTTTCTACATCAGTCCATTTTAGTTTATGGAGGAAGTGTGTTTCTAGAAATTTGCCCTTTTCATCTAGATTTTCAAATTTGTTGGAGTATAGTACTTCATAAAAGTGTATTATTATATTTAATTTCCATTGGTTCTGTTGTGTTGTTGCCCATTTGTTTTTTTATTTATGATATTTGCATCTGTCACATCTTTTCTTTTAGTGAAGTTGCCAGTGGTTGGTCAATTTTGTTAATCATTTCAAAGAAACAATTTCTAGTCTTATTGATTATTTCCATTGTTTTTCTGTTCTCGGATTCATTTATTTCTACTCTAAACTTTATGATTTCTTTTCTATAGTAGTTGTAGGCTTCCCCCCGACCCACTAATTGTTGGAGAAGCTCGGTTAAAATGCTGATTTTTCCAGGTCTGTTTGCTGACCCTTATGAATGTTTTCTGGGCAGGTCTGATGAGGTGGCAAGCCCTGCCCCCTGAGACAGAAATCTATTTTGGGGATTCCTTGGGGACTTCTTTGCTTTGCCCCCCTTGCTGCTCTGTTGTGCTCCCTTCATGTTTTTCCCGTGTGTGTATGTGTGGGGGGGAGGTGGCCCAGACAAGTTACAGTTTCTGCACTGTGTCTCTAGTGCTGTCCCTCCCCATAGCGCTGTGGGTCAGTGAGGGGACGTCACGTCTTTTAGTGGGGCCAGCAGTACAGTCCTCTCTGTGCATTGACTACTCTGAGAAGGAATTTTGTCCTTGAGGTTTGGTGGGCCAGGGAGCAGTCCACTCTCTCCCTCTTAGTTTTCTCCAGTGGCTGCATCTCCAGGGCTCTGGCTTCCATCAGCATGGCTCTGTGTGTCTTGTCAACAGGAATGTGTAGTAGAGACATGTCCTGCCTCCAGGGAGGAAGATAGGAAGTCCCAGAATCCTCATAAGAAGACAATGCCCTCAAGAAGGGATCACCAGGTTGTGACCTGATTGACAGGCTAGGCTTCACCCCTTCACTCTATTTATCAAGTTGACATGAAATTATGTAGCTGCCACAAATTATAATACCTTCTGCACAGTGTAAAGGCGTTTACATTTGCGTAGTTTCATGCTGGGATAGTGAAATTCAGTAAGAAAACAATATAGTTTGAAGTAAAAATGTTTGAGAACGACATCAAAATTAGGTTCATTTTTAAAAAGAGCTTTACCATTATAAACAAAACAATGGATTCACTTTGCATAATTAATAATGGCCCACATAATCTAAAAGCTTTAGAAAAGGCATATGAAACTATCTTAATAAATGAAATGATGCCATAGAAAAGAAGAGGAACAATACAAAAGTACGTTAGCCCACAGCGAACACTTCAACTAAAACTAAGCTTTCCTTTCTTGGTCTTCGAATCTGTGAACTTGTGAATCACTTCATTGAAATCTACTCACTTTCAGTTGATAATACAACTAGAGTAGACAGTGTTGGTAGAAGACCTAATAGCTCTGAATAGTCCCCCTCCCCACCTGCCCCAGGTTTCAGCATTGAAAACTTCTCACATGAAGTCACAGACACACAAGTTTTAAAATAATTGTACATGTCGGGAGAAGGTTGGGAGAGATTCTAAGTCCCAGTCAGTGATGAGTGTCAGGACATCTCATGCTGTGCAAGCTTTGGCTTAGGAAGCAATCTCTGTTGCTTTTCGGTGTCTTCTCACTGTTCCTATATCTATTAAAGTCCCGTTTCACTGCAAGATACGCCATCACAGAAAGTGGTCCATTTGGGGCCCACTCTTCTTCATGGGCAGATATGATTCCTTTCACCTGAACCACCTAAAAAAAGTGCAGCTACATCCCGCATGACACTTCATCAGAAGTTTAATATTTGAATTATAATCCTAGACATGTATTATGACTTTAAACTGTCTTTATGTTGTTATCAAAAGGTTATATAATGAATAATTGTCTTATATGCAAGTTTATTATCAATTTTAATCATAGACCAATGTGTGATAAATATAGTTGAACTTATTTAAGTGTAATACCTCTTACAATATATGAATATTAAAAACAGAATTGTAAAAATCTTTGTATATTGAATGACATTATTAGTAAATAATAGAAAGTTTGAAGTTTCTATTTTTCTTTAATTACTACTTCATTCTCAAAAATATTATTGCAGTAAATTCACAGATACTTCTTACTACAATATTATTGCTACAAGACCAGAACATTTGACAAAATCAGCAACTCCAGAAATAATACAAGCAAGAACACACTAGCATGCACTTCCAGTGGGAGAAGAGGAGACCACATGATTTGAAGCATCACTGTAATTGGGTAATAATGCTTAAGATTATTCAGAAAAATGCCAGAAATTCAATCTAGGTTCCTAGAGCATATGAATATTATTCAAAAATAGTTATAGCAGCACATTTACAGGGAGTCCACAGAAACCCAAGCTGGATTCAGAAGAGGAAACAGAAAGAAAAATAGCATTGTTGATGTCAAATGGATCTTGACTGAAGTCATAGAGTAATGAAATACTTGTGTATTATAATATACAAATACTTGTGTTCTTTTGATTATGCAAACACATTAAATTGTGTGTATAATAAAAATATATGGATCACAGTAAAAAAGAATGGTAATGAACAAATATTGCATTATATCGCTTTGTGTCATGTACATGAACATAGAATCAGTCACTCAACAGAATAAGAATACTGCATGGTTGTGATTCAGGAGACTTGCATTTTAGGGTTGTGTCCTTTCGCCATTCTTATACAATCTGTAGGCCGAGCAAATAATCTGGAAACTGGCCTATGTGTATGAAGGAGAGTATGACATCAGGATGGGAGGAAGGCTTATTAATAACTAGTGGCATGAAGATGATACAATCTTGCTGAGAGTCAGGAGGACTTAAAGCATTCATTGATGAAACTCAAGGATTATAGCTGTCAGTACGGATTACAACTCAAAGTTAAGAAAACCAAAATCCTCACGACTGGAAGCTCATGATAAACAGAAAAAAGATTGACATTGTCAAGAAGTTAATCTTATTTGAATGAACAACCAATGCACACAGAAGTAGCAGTCAAGAAATAAAATGATACATTTCATTGTGTAAATGCACTGCCTAAAACCTCTTCAGAGTACTGAAGAGCAAGGATGTTACTTTAAGGACGAAGGTACTATTGATTCAATCTTCTCATATGCATATGAAAGCTGGACCTTGAATAAAGAAGACTATATAATAATTGGTGCATTTGGATTATGGTGCTTGAGAAGAATATTGAAAATACCCTGAACTTCCAAAGAACCAACAAATCTGGTTTTGAAGAAATACAAACAAAAAGTTCCTTAGAAGTGAAGATGGGAGACTCTCCTCTTGTCAGAAGAGACTACTTCCTGGGTGTGATAGGTAGGTTTATTGTGCCAAACTGGCCAATAAATACATGATATTAATAAGGTTGCAGTTTAATTGAAGGACAAAAAGATAAATGGCTCGGTGAGGCTCACCTCTCTGTCTCTTGCTCTCTGATAATCGGACCAGGATGAGACTGCCTTAGCTAATTCTCTGCCTCAACTTGCGAGATACATGACCTGTGGGACATCCAACCCACAGACCGTGTTGCTATAGTTTGAGACCTGCTTTGTCACACTGCTGGTGTGTATATATCATTTGAGCTGGGTACTGTTGGACCGTGTAATCTGGCTTACTATTGGGGACCCGCCCTGCTGTTTGCTGCCTGTGGCCAGACTGCCTGTATTGCTTTACAGAAGATTCAGCTGCCTGCTTCCTTGACTTGCACCCAGCAGCCCTCATGAATTGAAGGACTGCCAGTATATATTTTTCTTTTTTAAAAAAATCATTTTATTAGGGGCTCATACAACTCTTTTTACAATCCGTACATACATCTTTGTGTCCAGCACATTTGTACATATGTTGCCATCATCATTCTCAAAACACCTCCTCTCCACCTGAGCCCCAGTCATCAGCTCCTCATTTTCTCCTTCCTCCCCACACCCTTCTCCCCCAAACCCTTGATAATTTATGAATAATAATTATTTTATCATATATTAGCTGTCTCATGGAAGTGAGTTAAACCAAGCCCTCTGTACTTTTCTGTGGACTAATTAACTATTTATTTTGTCGTTATCTATCTATCTATCTATCTATCTATCTAAAATAAGTGTCCCATTTTTGTTTCTCTGGAGAATCCTGTCTAATACACGGGGAAAGGGCATTGATATAGTTAAAGATTATTGTGCCAACCTGGTTGATAAACACATGTGGGGTTAGTTGAAGGGCAGAGGGATAAATGGCTCAGTGAGCCTCACCTTTCTAGTTCTCAAGTCTCTTGTGTTGTGATGGTTGGACCAGGGTGTAGCTGCCTTAGCCAGTTACCTGCTTCATTTGGCAAGGCTCACTTCTTGCAAGACATCCCCAAGGAGAAGCCACATGGACTTACCCTGATGCTGTCCTGGGTGCTGGAGCAGCCAGGTGGAGACCTCTGCCCGTGCTGAGATGCTTACATGCTCACCGATTCAGCTTTCCTCCTGCTCTTGGTATCATTTTATGCATTTTGTGAGATGGAGGAGGACTTCGTGGATTGGTGTTGGGCATATGGGTTAATGTACTTGTGGGCTTGAGCAGCACTGGGTTGGGATGTTTTCTTGGTGTGCACTTACCTTTTATATAAAACTCTTACACACCTGAGTTTCTGTGGATTTGTTTCTCTGAAGTACCCAGACTAATTCAGACATCATGCTTAGTAAAGTAGAGGGGAAGCAAAATAGAGGAAGACCTGGACAAGAAGCATTGACACAGTGGCTGTAACAATGGGTTCAAGCATAAGAACAGTTGTGAGGATGGTGTAGGAGTGGGCACTCTTTTGCTCTGTTGTGCACAGGGTCACTATGAGTCTGAGCTAACTAGACCACACTAACAACAGCAACAATACACTCACGTCAGTGCCCAGCCAGGAGAGCCCTGTGACAACAGCTACTCTGCTGTAGAAAGACGAGGCTGTGTGTTCTGTGAAGACCAGACACAGGGTTGCTATGAGTCGGAATTGACATGCCAGTGTTCTTCAGCAAAATATCCCACACCAAAATATATTGCTTTTTCATATTACTTATTTCTCCTCTGTATGCTTAGGCATATAATACATATTCTCTTATAACTAATATATACAACACTTCATGAAACAGCAGAAGCTTTTTTAACATAAGTTTTAAGAAAAGAAAATTATTAGAGTTCCAGTGTGTCCTTGACTTTCTATGTAGCTCAATTGAAATGCCACAATTTTCCATCCCTAATCGCCTAATCAAATTTTTAACACAAGCATTTTATAAGAATTGGAAGACACTTATTATAGGGCAAAAAGTCTGCTATGCTGACTGTTATAATGATCATGGCCTGAAATACCTTGTCTTTAGTTAAAAGACAAGTGTTTCAATTATGGAAGAAAACTCACAAAGTGACTCTTTCCTGTGGCGACAATGAGATTTGACAGGTAGTATTTGCCCTTCGGCATTTCTGTTCCTGTTGTTTTTGTCTCTGTGGAGCGGCTCAGAAGGCCTCTCCTTGGAGAAGCCCCTACAGCACACATCTGACCTCTTGCATTTTCTCTGAGTCTCCTTTATAAAAGCTTCTGGCATTTGACAAGAGAAAACGGCCTCAGGATGTTCACGTGGGTCTCATTTTAACGCATTTTTCACTGCGTAAGGTGGGAACATTCTTGCAACCCTGAGAGAGAGTGGTCTAAAATCCTGAGTGACTGTGCAAACCCACCATCCACTCTCACGGAGAAAGATGACATGCTGGTCCTGTAAAGATTTATAGTTTTTGTGAACCTTATATAGTTTCACGAGAAGTGGGAATCAGCAGCTCTGATATCATAATGGGTTATACATTTAGCTGCTAGCTGGAAGGCCAGCAGTTCAAGCCCACCAGCCACTCTTTAAGAGAAAGGAGTGGTTGTCTACTCTTAGAAAGATTTAAAGTCTCAGAAACCCAAAGGGAGACTTCTACTCTGACCTACTGATCAAGCGGAGGAAAGAGTTAACCTTACATTAGTAAAAACATTAGAAATATAACGTAATATTAAGATTTAGTTGATTGGAAATCTAAAATGTAACAGCGCCTCTCTTGAGGTAAAATTTCCTTTAAATTTACTCGGTATGGTTATTCTAACTCAGGTAGGTGGTAAGCAAAGCCATTAAAATAGATAGCCAGGCGTAAAGCATCCCTCATTTGGACAAGCAATGGAGCATAATGTTTTAGAGGATGGTAGTCTGGTAACTCCTGGAGAAATGGAGGTATAAATCATTGCTTTTTTGTCACATAGTTTGGGGTATTAATTATTTCCTGTGATCACGACAACCCTGCTTTTTGTCAAACACTTTAGAGTATATCACTTGCTTGATTTTTACTAGATTTTTAAAAGCAGTTTGGGTGGGAGCAAATCCCACTGTTTCCTTCTGTCTCACATTTGCAGGATAAAATTAGAATTTCCCAAATCAACCTGAGCTTTATGTTTGTTTAAAACAGTGACAGGCAACCCCACACCCTTATTCCTAGCAATAGTACCGTGATGTGCATTAGGTGATACCCAATTCCCTGAGGGCCAGACTGCCCTCACTGGACTGTCTGGGGGGGGGGGGGGGTGATGTTAATCCACCTTCAAACACACTTTGCCTGAAGGCAAATCTCTTTTGCATTGCCCAGGAAAGGTCTCCTTTGTAAATGACTTTCAATTCACAATTAAAAGTGTTTTTTTTAAAAAAAAAACTTACAGCAATTAAAAGAAGCCAACAAACAGAAACCTGGGTGAGCGTGCGTGTGGTAGACTAATCACAAGTTGGGAGATGTGCTGAGATGGTCTTATAGTCAAAGAGCCATACATCATTGTGCTGTTTCCAAGTTAAACATGCCTTTACCGTATCATGCACATGGCAGTCCTGACTCAGAGTCACCCCACAGAGGAAAACTCTTCCATCGGACTTCAAGGATGTAGCTGTTCATGGAAGCAGCCTGCCTTATTGGCTCTATAGAACTGGCTTTGAGTTTCAGTTCATTGTCCAGTACTTAACCACGTGTGCATGGCCAGGGTTCCTTTAAACATACCCAACGAACCCTACAGCCCCTTAATGCTTTTCCTTCAGTGCCCACTGGGTGGAAGTTATTTATTTATTGACTTTATTCTGTTATCTCACTGAAACCTCACAAAAGAAAGCTTTTGAACCAATTTGTTGTGGTTCGATTCTGAGCCAAGAATTTTCATTTCACCTTGAGATAGACTGAATCAGAAGCTGTAGTTTAACAAGAACCCTGGATGCTTCTGATGTACAATACATTTTGGGAACCACTGCCTGACTATTGGTTCTCAGGATTGCTCCGTCTCCAACAGCATTGCCCAGGAACTTGTTGGAAGTGCAAATTCTCATCGTGGGTTCAAAGTCTTACACAAAAATCACTGCCTTACAGCACTGTGCACTCAGAAGCTCAGGAATGACCTGGCCTACACAGGTGGGCAAAGAAGAAGAATGGAGATTGGTTGAGGTAGTTAGTTTATTGTGCCAACCTGGCCGATAAACATGTGTGGGGTTATTTGAAAGGCAGAGGGATACATGGCTCAGTAAGCCTCACCTTTTTAGTTCTTGGGTCTCTTGCTTCCTGATGGTCGCATCAGGGTGCGGCTGCTTAGCCAGTTCCCTGCTTTAGCTGGCAAGGCTCACTTTCTGCAAGGCGTCCCTGAGGAGAAGCCACATGGACCTACCCCGATGCAGCCCTGGGTGCTGGAGTGGCCATGTGGAGACCCCTGCCAGCGCTGAGATGCTTACACATTCACTGACTTGGCTTTCCTCCTAGAGTTGGCAACATTGCATCTGTTTTGTGAGATGGAGGAGGACTTTGTGTATTGGTGTTGGACATTTAATGGGTTAATGTTGGACTTGTGGGCTTGAGCAGCACTAGGTCGGGATGTTTTCTTGATGCACACTTACCTTTATACAAAATTCTCTCTTATACATAGGAGTTTCTGTGGATCTGTTTCTCTAGAGTACCCAGACTAGCACAGTGGTGTTCCTGTTTGGGTCTTGGTCTGAGGCCAGTTGTGTGCTGAAGAATGGTCATATCACTAAGATCACCAATGACGCTGCTAGCACAGGGAGGACAAGGCAGGAAGAGGCTGCAAGGGGAGAACTTGAGTTTTTAGATCAAGCTCACAGGAGCTGAGATACTCGGAAATTCTTAGAAATAGTTGTGGATGCTTTGAACAAGCTAATATTCTGGCTGTAAAGTCAAAGAATGAGCATTCTTCTGTAATTTATACTGTACTTGGACCCTGACAGAGTAAGGCTGTACTTCAGCAGTACTTCTCAGAAGCAGCCACTGTGTGTATCAAAAACAAACCAGAAAGCTTCTCATTTACCTGATTGATTTTTTTCAGATTCGGTTATTTTAGGCTCCCGAGAGAAGGCTTAGGTTAAACTGGAGCATCTCAATACTAAGAAACCTGATTGATACAAACAGGGAAGGCCTGTGCACACAGAGAAAAATGAATCATGTGATGGTTGTACTAGATTATTTGAGATTGCCAGGTGAGAAAGATACTTATTGAAATGATCAAGGCAAGTGATGGAAGTGAGACTACATGCACGGCTAAACGATCTGAACGTGTACAAACAAATGAAGAGACAGTGACTGATGTAGTTGAGTTGTTCGGTGCCATTCAGTTGATCTGACCCATAGTGACTCGTGACAAGAAAAACAACCTGCTCTTGCGCTACACTCGTAATTGTGACTGTACTTGAGCCCCATGCTGCAACCACTGTTTCCATCCATCTCATTGAGGGCCATGCTCTTATTTGCTTCGCCTCTGCATGACCAAGCATGATGTCCTTCTCCAGGGATTGATCTCTCCTGACACCATTCCCAAATTATATAAGACGAGGTCTCACCATACTTGCCTCTAAGGAGCACTTTGGCTATGTTTCTTCCAAGACAGGTCGATTTATCCTTTTGGCCAGCCGTGGTGCTTTCAATATTTTTTCCCATCACCAGTTAGTCAATTCTGACTATAGAGACCCAATGCAACAGAGTAACCTCCAAAAATTCTCTTGGCTGTACTATTTATGGAAACTTACCACAATATATTTCTTCCTGAGAGGCACAAGGTGAGTTTAAACAATCTTTATATTTTTCAGACAAATGCTTAACCTGTGCACCACCGGGGCTCCAGGGACCACAATTGAAACCTTATTTTAAGAACTCCACAGTAGCTCCAACAGCCTCTCAGAAGGTGTCAGAAGAGACAAGCTCTATGGTCAGTGACATGTTGGCATGTTTTTGTTGGTATTATCAGGTGTCATCAAGTCAGTTCTGACCCGTCACGACCCTATGCACAACAGTATGAACCATCTTCACAACTGCACCATCCTCACGATTGTTCCTATGCCTGAGCGCATTGAGGCAGCCACGGTGTCGATCCATCTTGTGGAAGACTTTTCTATTTTTCACTACCTTTCCACCTTATCGAGCATTCCCAGAGTATGTTGCCATCCTTGCCTCTAAGGCACATTCTGACTATTCTTCTTCCAATATAGAGCCATTTGCCCTTTTCACAGTCCATGATATTTTCAATATTCGTCTGCACCACAATTGAAATACATTGATTATTCTCACTCTTCCTTATTCATTGTCCAACTTTCACAGGCATATGATGCAATGGAGAATACCATGGCTTGGGTAAACTGCATCTTAATCCTCAGTGTAATACCTGTGCTCTTCAATGCTCTAAAGAGACCTTGCACAGCAGATTTACTTAGTGAAATACTTCATTTGATCTCTTGACTGCTGCTTCTATGAGCTATATTCTGGACTTATTATCGGGAGGGACCACTCCCTAGAAAAGGATGTCAGGCTTGGCAAAGAAGCAGATCAATGAGAAAGAGTGTGTTAGACAGGGTTCTCTGGAAAGACAAAACCAGATTGCTAATAATTTTATATATACCTACAAAAAATATATATAACACAAGAAATGAACTGTTAAATTATATACAGATAGATATGTAATACTAGAAATGAACACTTAAATTATAAAGCAATACAAATGGCTCAGGGCAACTCACTCCAGTGAGAGAGTTGTGAGACACTGACAGTCCTTTAAGTCTTGAGGGACACCTGGTAGTCCTCTGTAGAAAGAGCTAGGCTATATAAGCATAGGCAGAAACAGCAAGGCAGGTCACCAACTGTCAGCCAGGTCAACAACTCAGCTCCAGAGATGTACATTCCAATTGTGTGGTCTTAAAGGGACCTCACCTTACAGCAACACAGTCCACAGGCTAGGTGTCCCACAGGTAGTGTAGCCTGTAAATTGAGGCACAGAACAGACAAGGCAGCTGCACACTTGTCTGATGATCAAAGAGTGAGGAACAAGAAAGGCGAGGCTCACCGAGCCATTTATCTCTCCACCCTTCAATTAATCCCACTTGTGTTTATCAGCCAGGCTGGCACAATACACTATCTCAAAGAGAAAGATGGATTGACACCATGGCTGCAACAATGGGCTCCATCAGAACAATAATTGTGAGGATGCCACAATGCCAGGCAGTGTTTCTTTCTGTGGTGCACAGGGCCACTCTAAATTGGAACCAACTTGGTGGCACTTAACAGCAACAGTTTATTTTTATCACAACCATCACTGATTCTTTGGAGTCGTAAAGAAAGTAAAGGTGGGCTTCTCATTTGTCCCTTGAATTCTTAAATGTCTATAATTCTCATCCTTTCAGGAAGCAGCTCATCGTCCTGGCTTGCACCAGCAAAGGGGTCAAAAAGGAGCACGTTTTGGACAATGGGCATATGAAATGACATCTTTCTCATGATGGAGATGAGGTGAGGAAGGTGATGAGAGATGCAGCGGGAGGATGGGATGTTGGGAAATAAGATCGCTGCTTGAGGGGGAAACTGCTGAACCTTAGGTGCCAGCTCAGTGGAGTGGGCAGCATTAACACCTGTAAGAGAGAATCCGACCATATGTTTAAATCTTCAAGGCAAATCATTATGCTTATTTTAGTGAAATGGAAAATGGTAATCAAGATCCATTTATGTGCCCTATTAATTTTGTTTCAGTATGCATAGCAGATGCAAAGTGGTTGACAGGAAATTCCCGTCAAATTTATTGTCCAAGTCAAATGTTTGCTTTTACAAGGTAGTTAACTCCTGTGTTTCATTGAGATAGACTCCCTTTCTTAGAACCCCAAATAAAATTTCACTTTGACCTGCTGAGGTTTGATTTTCAGTTATGATAAATAAATAGAATTCCATATATTTGGAAGTGAGAAACTCATTTAAGAGATAAAAATTATGCTTATCTACTCTATATTCTAAGAAGAAATTGAACTTTGGTGGGGGTTGGGATTGACAGATAAAGTGCTTTAATAACAAGACAGTGTTAAAAGTCCCCTAGCATTGAGTCCACTGGGACTTTCAGGGACTCTATAGGACAGAGTGGAACTGCTCCTTTGGGTTTCAGTGAATGCAGAAAGCCTCATCTTTCTCTGAGTAGCTCGTCGGTTCAAAGCGCCGACTTTAGGGTTAGGAGCTCGTCAAGACACCTCTTTTAACACAAACAAGCACTTTCCAGCTTGACTTCTCTTTAGGTAAGCCCTTTCACAAAGTAAGAAAGTCTGACCAAGCTTAGCTTTTCTTAAGTAATTTTACTAATTACCTTCCTCTGTTGTCAAAGTATATAAGCTCTTTCTTGTGCATTAATAATCAGCATATATGGGTTACATTGGCCCCCTTTCATATTTTACCGCTGTTGTTGATAGGTTTCATCAAGTCAGTTCAGACCTATGATGACCGTATGCACAGCAGAGCGAGGTATCGCCTGGTCCTCCACTCGCCTCACAATTGCTCCTGTGCTCGATCCCATTGCTGCAACCACCATGTCCACCATGTCTTTGTGAAGTTCATCCACTTTTCACTTTGCCTTACTTGACCATGCATGACATCCTTCTCCAGAGGCTGGTCTTTGCTGACATCGTGTATCTATAGCATGTGAGGCAAGGTCTTGCCATTCTTGTCTCTAAGGAACGCCCTGGTCTTCTTTCTAGACAGAGCAGTTGATCCTTTTGGAAATCCATGGTATTTTCAGTATATTTCTCCAGCACAATTCAAATGCATCAATTCTTCTTTGGTGTTCCGTATTCAGCGTCCAACTTTCATATGCAAATGAGGCAACTGAAAATACTGCATCTTGGGTCAGGCTCATTTTAATCCTCAAAGTAACTTCCTTGCTTTTCAATTCTCTAAAGAGGTCTTGTGCAGAAGATTTACCCAAGGTAAGCTGTCTTTTGATCTTTTGACTACTGCTTCCATGCACATTGATTTTGGATCCAAGCAAAACAAAATCATTGACAACGCTGATCTTTTTTCCATCGATTATGATGTGACCGATGGGTCCAGTCATGAGGAGGTTGGTCTTCCTTACATTGAGTTGCAATCCATCCTGAAAGCTACAATCCATGACTTTAATCAGCAAGTGCTTCAAACCCTTCGCACTTTAAGCAAGCAAAGTTGTGTCACCTTTGTTTCACAGGTTGTTCATAAGCCTCTCTCCACCCAACCCTGACGCCCCAATTATTCTTCATATAATTCATCTCTGATTATGTGCTCAGCATGCAGATTGAGGAGAGTGAACAAGGATAGTGAAAAGATGCAATCTTGTCGCACACTTTCCCGATTTTAAAGCATGCAGTATTCCCTTGTTCTGCTCTCATAGCTGCTTCGAGATTCGTGTACTAGTTCTGCACGAGCACAGGGAAGTGTTCTGGGGTTCCTCTTCTTCTCAAAGTTATCCATGGTTTGTTATGAACCACGCAATTGAATGTCTTTGCATCACCAATCAAACACAAATAAACATCTTTCTGGTATTCTTTGACTTCAGCCAAGATCCATCTGACATCTGTAATAATATTCCTGGTTGCATATCTTCTGAATTCAGCCTGAACTTTGGCCTGTCCTGTCAATGTACATTACACTCTTTAAATACTTGTACTTCCTTGTATTTCCTACATTAAAAGAGTTGCCTTTTTGTGTTTTTGTTATTGTCGATAGGTGCCATTTAGACAATTCTGACTCATGGTGACCCTAGACACACAGAATGAGACACTGCTGGTTCCTGGGCCACCACCCCCGCACAAGGTTGCTACTTTTGAAAACACTGTGTCAATTCACCTCATTGAGGGTTTTTCGCCTTTTTTGATGACCCTCTACAGAGAAAAATGTCATTTTCCAGAGATTGGTAAAGTATAGGAGACGTCGTACAAGCTTCTCAGGCGCACTCTTGCTGTATTTTCTTCAAGAAATATTCTTCTAGCAGTCAAAGGTCTATTTAATAGTCTACTCCAACACCACGATTCAAACACAGCGGTTCTTCTATAGCGTTCCTTACGCACTGTTCAGCTTTCACATGCACATGAGAAAATGCCTGGCTTGTGTCAGGTGCACCTTAGTATTCAAAGTGATAGCTGTGCTCTCTAACACTCTAAAGAGACTGTGTGCAGCAGTCTTGTCCAATACAATATGCTTTTTGATTCGTTCACTGCGGCCTCCTTTAGCATGGGTTGTGTATCCAAGTAAGATAAAACTCTTGACAACTTTGATCGTTTCTTTGCTTCGTATGATGTGACATATTGGCCCAGCTGTGAAGATTTTTGCTTTCTTCATATTGAATTGCAATCCATCCTGAAGGATGCAGTCTTTGATGTTCATCAGTTCTTCTCACTTTCCACAAGCAACTTTGTCATTGGCATATTACTTGTTAAAAGCCTTCCTCCAATCCTGAAGCTACATTTTTTTATACTTCAACCTTTGGAATTATTGTTTAGCACACAGATGGAATAAGTATGGTGAAAGGATGCAAACCTGAGCAGGTGGCTCCGTGGTGCAATGGACAGTGCATTGGACTTCTAGAGGATACAAACCTGAAGCATACCTTTTTCTGATTTCAATTCACTCAGTATTCTCTTTGTCTGTTTGAACAACCCCTTTTGGGCTATGTTCAGGTTCTGAATGAACTCTATAAATGTTCTGGACCTCTCACTCCTGGATAACTTATCCATTGTTTTCTATGATTCCCATAAGGGGATGCTTTTATAACTGCAGGGGCAGTGAATTATTTAATGTGATTCTTCTAGCCCAAGCCTCTAACTCACACTAAATACCTTTTATTGCTTGGGTGTGATACAAAGGTGAGGGAAGATACTGATAGAACATGACAAAATAATGATAATTTATAAATGATCAAGGGTTCATGAGGGAGTGGGCGGGGGAGGAAGTGGAAAAATGAAAAGCTGATACCAAGGGTTCAAATAGGAAGCAAATGTTTTGAGACTGATGATGGCAACAAATGTGCAAATGTGCTTGACACAATGAATGTGTGTACTGATTGTAATAAGAGTCGTACGAGCCCCCAATAAAATGATTAAAAAAAGAGTTCACCAGTGAATAAATGTGAACAGGATTCCCTGTAATACTATCCTGCTGTGTATAAAATAAGATTTCTGAGAAGCAGGAGGAGGAATCTCATTACCAGCCAGAGCCAGGAGGGTCTTCAATGTCTGAGCACTCTCTGTTGATGTCCTGCTGTAGCTGCTGTTGAATTACCTTCAACAAAACTCTATACTTACCTATTATATTCATGATAATATTTGGTAATTTCTATAGTCTATTGGGTCACCTTTCTTTGAGATGGACCCAAATATAGTTCTTTTCTAGTCTTTTGGCCAGGTAGCTGTCTTCCAAATTTCATAAGATGGACAATTGATCAATTTTAGTTTTGCATTCATTTATTGAAATAACTACTATTCCTTCAATTCATAGAACATTATTTTTCACTTTAGTGAAGCTTAGACTTTTTCCTTCAGTAGTATTGGTTCTTGATCATATGCTATTTCCTGAAAATTTTCCAATTCTTTTTTGGTATAGTGACTTCATGTATTACTTCATCCACCTTTGATGCTTCCTGGATAGTTTAATATTTTTTACCTATTGAATCCTTCAATAGTTCAATTAGGGTTTTGAAATTTTTCTCCAGGCTTTCCACCTTGGCAAACGTGGAGTGTTTTATTCCTATTTGATTTCATAATATTTCATTTGTCTTCTTTAAGCATTCGGTGATATCTTTTGTTCCAGTTGAATTTCTTAACTTTTCCCATTAGCTTTTCAAAGCTCACTGTCATCAAGTCAATTCTCATTCCAATCAACCCTCTTGGACAGGGTGGAACTGCTACTGACAGTTTCTGAGACTGTAACTTAAAAAAAATTTAATATATCATTTTAATGGTGGCTCTTATAGCTCTTATAACAATCTACATCAATTGTATCAAGAGCACATGTGTACATATGTTGCCATCATCATTTTCAAATCATCTTTCATTCTACTTGACCCCTTGGTATCAGCTTTTCTTTTTTCCCTTCCCTGCCCACCCCTTCCACCCTGTGACCACTTGATAAATGATAAATTATTCGTATTCTCATAGCTTACACAGACCACTGTCTCACTTCACCCACATTTCTGTTGTTCAACTCCCTCAATGGGGTGGTGGTGGCTATATTCCAATCATTGTGATTGAGTCCTCCTTTTTCCCCTTCTCTCCCCACGTTTCCTCTCCCCTCATGGTATCCCTGCTTTCATTATTCCTCTTGAGGAGTTTATCTGTCCTGGATCCTGTGTGTTGGGAGCTCTTATCTATATCAGTGTACATGTTCTGGTCTAGCCAGATTTGTAAGGTAGAATTGGGATCATGACAGTGTGTGGGGGGCAGAACATTAAAGAACTAGAGGAATGTGGGTTTCATTGGTGCTATACTGTATCCTGGATGCTTATCCCTTCCTTGTGACCCTTCTGTGAGGAAACATCCAATTGTCTACAGATGGGATTTGTGTCTCCACTCCAATACCCCTTGTTCACATCCATATGATTGTTTGTTTTGGGTCCTCTGATGCCTGAACACTTAGGCTGTCAACATCTCATGATCACACAGACTGGTGTGCTTTCTCCATGTGGGCTTGCTGCTTCCTTGCTAGATGGCCGCTTGATTACCTCCAAGAGATTGTCACTTAAAAAAAATCATTTTATCAGGGACTCATACAACTATTTTCACAATCCATACATACATCCATTGTGTCAAGCACATTTGTACATTTGTTGCCATCATCATTCTCAAAACATTGGCTCTCTGCTTGAGCCCTTGGTATCAGATCCTCCTTTCCCCCTCCCTCCCTGCTCCCCCTCCTTCATGAACCTTTGATAATTTATAAATTAATATTATTTTGTCATATCTTACACTGTCTGATGTCTCTCTTCACCCACTTTTCTGTTGTCCATCCCCTAGGGAGGAGGTTATATGTAGATCCTTGTAATCAGTTCCCCCTTTCCACCCCTCCCTCCCTCCATCCTCCCAGTATCACCACTCTCAGCACTGGTCCTGAAGGGATCATCTGGATTCCCTGTGTTTCCAGTTCCTGTCTGTACCAGTGTCCATCCTCTGGCATAGCCACATTCGTAAGGGAGAAGTGGGATCATGATAGTGGAGGGGGTGAGGGGAGGGAGTCTGTAACTTTTTTACCAAAGTAAAAGAGTCATCTTTCTCCAGCAGAGCTGCTGGTGGTTTTGAACTGTTGACCTTGAGGGTAGTATCCCAAAAAATAACCACTATGCCACAAGGATTTTTTCAAAGATAGTTTTAAAGTCTCTTTTGACATCCACTTTCTAGTGTTCTAAGGACCATTTTCGTTCATAATTTATGATGACCTTGAGAGTATCCCAGAAACCGTTTGGTCGTTATTCATTCGGGTTCATTTGTGCTGCTCCATTCTTGAGACGGTCTGTAATTTAGGTGGGATATGCTCAAAGTTGTGTTTTAGATCTTGGGGACTTGTCTTAATATTCTTCAGCTTCAACTTGAATTCGAATATGAGCAGATGAAGATCTTTTCTACAGTTGGCCCCTAGCCTTGTTCTGACCAATGATATTGAACCTCTCTGTCATCTCCTTCCACAGGAGCTGTTAAGTTTAATTCCTGGGCAGTCCTTCTGGGAAGTTCCTATCTTTAGTTACTGTGTACCTGCTTGGAAAGGGTATTTCCAATGAATAGGTCATTGGCTTTGCAAACTCCTGTCAGAACATGACATTCTCACACACTGCCACTGAGTCGATGCCAACTCATAGTGACCCTATAGGACAGGGTACAACTGAAACCTGTGAGTTTCTGAGACTGTAACTCTTAGTGGGAGTAGACAGCCTTGTCTTTCTCCCTTGGAGCTGGCTGGTTGTATTGAACTGATAACCATGAGGTTGACAGCCCAATGCATAACAACTATGTCACCTGAACTCTTGATTGAAAGGATATTAACAATAAGTAATTCTTCCCCAATTAGAAAGTAAACTTAGGGGAAAAATGAAATATATCCAAAGATCAAATTAAAATATCGACTTTTTTTCTTTTTAAAGTAATTTTATTGGGGGCTTTTATAGCTCTTATCACAATCCATCCATCCATTGTGTCAAGTACATTTGTGCCTATGTTGCCATCATCAGTTTCAAAACATTTTCCTTCTACTTGGTATCAGCTCATTTCCTCCCTCCCATCTCCCTCCCTCATGAACCCTTGATACTTTATAAATTATTTTTTTTCATGTCTTAAACTGACTGCCATCTCCCTTTGCCCACTTTTCTGTTGTCCATCCCCTGTGAGGGGGTTATATATTGCTCAATGTGATTGCTTCATATCTACTTTTTTTTTCATCTCATCATTTTAGTCATCATTTGCTTACTAAACAAGCAGTGTGCTCATTCATCTCACAGGCAGGTGATGCCATATTGAACAGGTCAGGGTTGGTACAATGTCTCTGATGCATAAAGAGCTGGGTAACTTTTATTCTTCTCTGTATTTAGAAATAGGCTTTTATCCTCAGGCTTAAATCCTCACATCTCGAATGTAATGGGTGCCATCTCCACCTTCACATATTGTGTTTTTGT
This sequence comes from Tenrec ecaudatus, assembly GCF_050624435.1. Taxonomy (NCBI): domain Eukaryota; kingdom Metazoa; phylum Chordata; class Mammalia; order Afrosoricida; family Tenrecidae; genus Tenrec; species Tenrec ecaudatus. The sequence goes on from NC_134536.1 coordinate 22,857,538, forward strand.
TTGTGTGGGTACCAATTTTTTGGCATTTCCTGTTATGTGACTATAAAAATAATATATTGTTCATTGTAGAAAGAATTATAAAAAATCATTGCTAGAAAAATTTAAGCGCCCAGAATCTTAGAGATAACTACTATTAGGGCTTCTGGTGTATTTCTGTCCCATGTTATTTTATGTAAATTTATATCCTGAATCACATATCTAGACATTTTTCTTTATTTTTTCTTAACTTTGGTGAACGTTTATACACCAAAACAGTCTTCCATTAAAAAATCTGTACACATTAAAAAATTATTTGCTCATACAGCTCTTATTACAATATATACATTCATTGTATCAAGCACATTTGTACATTTGTTGCCATCATCATTTTCAAAACATTTTCTTTCTACTTGAACCCTTGGTATCAGTCCTTCATGAACCCCTGATAATTGATAAATTATTACTTTTTCATGTCTTACACTGACCTAACACTTATCTCATTTTTATTAGGTGCTGAGATAGTTAAGGCTTATTGTGCCAACATTTCACAACACTGCAATCTCCATAATAGAATAACACTCATCCCACTTCCTCTATGTCTTCCCTATCCCTTTCTGCTTTCTGAACCTTGTCCAGAGGTAGACATTAAGAGAACGCCTAGCCAGGTTTGTTGCCCCTCCCAAATCCTGAGAGTGTGACTCCTTTTGCACCCTCGCTAAGGAGCCTAAATGGCATAATGGATTATGCTTTAGACTGGTAACCGCAAGGTCAGCAGTTTGAACCCACCAGCTTATCTAGGGGGGAAAATGAGACTTTCTGCTCCCAGAAAGGTGCCCAGGCTGAGAAACCCACAAGGACAGTTCTCCTCTGACCTATCAGGTGGCTATTGGGTCAGAATCGACTCTAGGGCAGTGAGTTTGGGTTGGGTTTTGTACGCCTCTCTATCAGGGACGCACGCTAAGCCATTTTAAAAATTCAACATGATTCCAAAGATATTGTTTTATTGATTACCTCAAGTAAATCACAATATTAAGTATTATGGACAATACAAAATTTAGAAGAAGAAAATCTTTCCTCAAGAATCTATTAGTAAGAAGGATACTAATATTGAGGGCGAAGAATAAATACTTGTAAACTAAAAAACGATGCTGAAATATGGGACTCATATAAGAAGGAATTTACTTGGTTGGTGGGAAAAAAACAAAACAAAACCCCACAACTTTTGCCTTCCAGTGGACTCTGACTTAGGGGTTCCTTCTACCCACACTAAATATTTTGAATTTGGCTGAAATTACCAGACATCTGAGGGTCATAGGGAAATATCATTTCATTTACAGCATAGTCATCTGCCACTTCACCGACTTTAATCTCTTATTTTTATTTTCTCTTTCCCAGAAGCATAGCAAATTCCTCTCTTTGTCTAATGCACAACATTGAGAAATCATCATTGGAAGGTTGAGCAACCTCAAAGCCCCAGTCTTTATCTTCATTTTTCATCAAAGTATCTCTTCTTTAAGAGCCTGCTCTAAAATGAGTCTAGCAAAATTTTCTCAAGTTTTTTAACTGCCTAAAATCAGTCTTCGTCTAGAATGTATTACTCCTGCTGCAACTTTTAAATATATGGAATCCAAATGTATTCTTTTGTATAAAATCTTAGGGTTCCCTGAGTAGCACAAATGGTTAGGTGTTCAGAACTGACTGAATTGTTATCAGTTCAAATCCATGCACATCTCAGAAGACATACCTGGTGATTTATTTCTGAAATATCACAGCCACTAAAAACTCTACTGAGTGCAGCTGTACTCTGAAAGACATAGGGCTGCCACGGATCGGAATGGTCTTGATGGTCACTGCCTTTTTCTGGTGGTGACCTGTGAGGAAGAGACCTTGTTACCGGCATTGGATCTCTCCATAAAGATAGTGACTGAGTACATGTCTAATCTGGACCATATCATAGACCAGGAAACAAAGCCAGAAATCCCCAGCTCAAATTTTCTTTCTTGTTAACCAAATATGTATCTACACTGGCCAATACATAGATGGCTCCTGTCTTTATTTAATCAAAGATGGCTCTGTTTTTTTTAAAGAACACTCTATTAGTTGTAGTTCTTTGCAAATAAATATATTTAAAATGAGATGTAGGCTCAGCTACTTGTCTTCTCCTAGTCTTCTGCTAGATGACATGCTGATTATAGTCAACAACGCTGATGGAGGATGGAACAGGGACAGCAGCACAAAGCTGGGTGGAAACAGAACAGATTCTAAAAGACTGCATTTCCAAGGGGGTGATCCACTGTCATCTTACAAAGCACACAATTGCCTCCTTCCTTAAGTGAAGAGACCTAAGCTTGAAGGCTTGGAATTAATTTAAAAAGAGAGAGAAGTGAAAATGGAGCGATCTGGCGGCTAGAGTAGAGCAATGACTAGTCCCGTGGAAATGAGAGACAGTTTTAAATGTGACGCTTGCAGAAGGGCTGACTTGGCTTCACTTAGATTGGGCTTCCAGACCCAGCACTGCGTCCAAGGTGTAAGGAAGGATGTCTGCATTCTTTCACTCTGGTTCTTGTCAGGGGCCCTCCAAGGAGGTTTAACTCATAGAGACCCATGTGCTGCAGAACCAAATGCTGCTGGACCCTGTATCCCCCTCGCAAGCATTGCTATGTTTGAGCCCATTGGTGTAGCCACTCTGTCAGTTTCATCTCGCTGAGGGTCTTCCTTGAATTCATTCACCCTCCACTTTACCATGCACGATGTCTCTCTTTAGGGATTGGTCCCTCCAGGTAACATGCCCAAAGTACGTGAGACGTGTCGACATCCTCACTTCTCAGAGGCATGCTTGCCGAACTTCTCCCGGGACATGTCCCCACGTGCATGTGAATGCCCACCAACAGCCGGTTCTTTGAACAGTCCACGAGAAAGTCAACAGTCTGTGCTAAGGCGACTGTTAGTTTTAAGCAAACAAGATCTCTTGCTTGAGGTGTGGTCTACTTTTACTCTACTGTTTACCTCTCACACCGCTGACCTCCCTTCCTTAAGAAATCCAAGGCCCTATTTCCAACAACAGTGTCCATGTATTTGCCAACAAAAGCCACAAATAGCAAAAGCAAAGACCTATTGGTTGAGCAGAAAGAATAGAAATCATGTAAAACACACGCACACATACGCATGTACATATTGCACAATCATCTGTGTCCTCTGGTGAGCAGCGATACAAAACCTTGTGGTTGATGATGCATCGATATTATCTGCAAGCAGAAATGAAAGCACTTTATAGTATATGGATTGGATGAAGAATATAAATAAGACTGAGATCCAACCCCCAAGAAGCTTCTAGTCAATTAGAAAGTATCATATAAGTAAACAAAAAAAAATCTAAGAGCCATTTTCATGTTTTATTTACATGTTGACCTCAGGGGCATCTGCTGCAGGCACCATCTGCTGAATTCTTTCCGTCTTTTAGGGAAAGTTTTATAAAAATGACTTGGATAATTTATCCTCTGAGCACAGGAAAAACAATGAACAGATAGGTGTATAGATAACTACATGATGTGTATCCCATCCCAGTGACCTCTGAACCCCACATATGCACGCCTAGCACCCACACCAATGCATGTGCACCCCTGTCCACACACACCTAGGAATGCACACCCACAATCCATACTCATGCACCCCAGTAAACACAAACATGCACCACTTTAACCCATACCTACATGTACATGTGAGACACATGTACCCCTGAACCTCTCACCCATATGCATACATTCCTGTACCCACATGCATGTACATGCACATATGAACCCCATACATATGTTCCTGAACTTCACACACATGCACATGCACCTCTATCCCTCACACTTAGGTCCATACAGCCTTCTACCCACACACACGAGCATGTGCACTTGCACCCCACACCGTGCCCATGCGCCTTCGTACCTCACATGCATGACTATGCACCAGGTTATGACAGTCAAAACATTTACAGGATGGGGAAAAGTAGCACACAGATGATATTCTAGAAGCAGCAGTACCTCAACCAGACTTCACCGTAGGCCAACCAACCTCACACAGCAGAGCTTTACAAAGGAGGGCTGCAAGAGGGGCAATTTTCCTGTGATTCACAGAACAGCTTTCTAGTTCCAGGCACTGAGTCAGCCACCAAGTGCTGAAGAAATGAGCTTCTGAAGTCAAATTACGCTATTGGGTGCATTGTCTGACTCTTTGACCTGTGGGTTGAGTGGTCTGGCCAAGTGACTACCTCTCCTTTAGCCTTAGTTTTCTCATTGATGAAATAATAATTCTTAACACAAGGAGTCATTATAGGGCACAACATGGTACAGCTGAAGTTCCCGATACAGAATCAGAGGCAGAGAAGGAAAGGCCTTGTGTGACCTTCAAGGAAGCAGAGATCCGGGGCTTGGAGAGGACGTGAGGCAAAGGCATGATTCAGGAGCCAATGAGGGAAACTGCTAGTGCCAAACCTGGAATGACGCTAGGGTGGAGGCCCGCCTGGCCCAGTGGAGAGTGGAGCAGGAACTGAAGCACACAGAGGAATGGTGTACGATGGGTCACCGTGGACGTTTAGAACCTGTGCCTAGACTCTGTGGTAAAGAGAAAAGTCGAATCTACTTCTATTTGTGTTTCATACACTAGGTGTAGAACTTGAAAAAGTCTCCTGGAAGGATCTAGAAAAACTCGAGGCTGAGGTTACAGAACCGGAGTCCTTTATGCACACTTCCTCTCCTGGCGGCAGAGAAGGCTAGAACGCCTGCACGGGCTTGGCTGTCTTCACGGGCTTGGCTGTCTTCACGGGCTTGGCTGTCGTCTTCTGAAGGCTTAGGAAAGAAACAAATGATTGGGTAAAAAGAATGAGCATCTTAGGTTCTTGCTATGGTTTTACAACAAACTATCTGGAGTGGGATGATTTATCATCCCGTGCTTCATGCTTGCCAGGTAGAAAATGGGAATTAAGTATGTCTACAGCTGCTTCCTTATAAGGCTGTGTAGGCAAAGGTGAGAGACGAGGAATTCAGCACCTGGAATACATTTGCAGAAGAAACTCTAGGTTGTGTTTATTAATACATGAATAATTCTACAGAGGATGAGTTCATTTATTTTATTTTTTACAAAAAGAGATGGTGTTTTCCCATTGCCCACAAAAGAAAATAATAACTTACTAATTTTTTTAATTTGGAAAAACCACTGAAGAAGATTAAAGAGTAATTTTTAAATTAAAATATTATTCTCAAGGATATTGACTAGTCTAGAAATCGAGACCTGATTGTGTCAGTATTAGTGGTGGGAGAAGAACCATTTTATTTAGCTTTTCAAATCCTATTAATACCCTGATATGGTTTTTGTTATTGTTGTTGTTTAAGACACTCAAAACCATAATTCATTGCAAAACTATGGGAACATAATTTCTTAAACCAAAAGATTATAAACAGCACCATCAAAGTTATCCCTGAATGGTACTAAATAATTCACAATGTCTGCATAGATCGCCTTCGAGGAAAGACCATGAAAACTCTTGCTCTTCTTTATATAAGTTTGACACAAAATACATGTTTGAGAATGTGTTGGTATTGGGTAATAAAACAGGAAGAATCAGAACCTAACCTCAGGGCAGGGGTTCAAGGAAGACATGACATTTTATATCTATAGAATCTGTATTTATTTTTAATGTAGTTACAGATGTTTAATCTTAAAATGCCAAGCTTATGATCCACTTAAAATCATATACATTGTCCTATTAACAAATGTAGCTGTGACAGACACAGAATTTAGAACTGGGGCAAGCTGGATTGAATATTTTCAAATGGCCGTATTCTAAATTCTTCCACTAAAAAAAGTGACTAGATGTGAGTTAAATAAAATGTTTATTACATTTTGACTTCTTCAAAAACAAAGGAAAAGTTTTCAGGATTTCATTGTCTCCCGGGGGAAAAACATGTAAAAAGATTCATTTACAACTCAAAATAGTGATATGAAAAAATGAAAAGATTAAGTTATTTAAGACAAGTCTTGTCTTAGAATCACCCTCATGTTTCAGGAACATTAATGTACCATAGCAGGATGGGCCAAAGGAAATTTCTGTCAGGTCAGATCATGTGGAAACTCTAGTGCGCCAACAATAAAGTGAAGATTTTAAGAGAGACTCAAAGAGAAAATTGAAACATCCTACCCAGGATCTTAACCAGAAATAACCGAAGCTGAGAGAAAATGGAATCACCTTTTATTTTCATTGGCCTCCTTGCTGTCCAACAGGGAAGTCTGATGGCCCATACACATCTATTATCCCATTCTGAATAGACCTTATTTGTTTTCCTATTAATGCACACCGATAGCTGTGGGCAGGAGAATTAGCTAATCAGGGTATCTTCTAGATCTTTCTGAGAAATATCGGTGATAATGAGATTTACTAATCAATGTAGGTAACCTGCTGTAGGTAAGATGTTGGTAGTGACATCCCGTAGGGATTTCCCCGGGAACTCACTCAGTTTGGCGTGCAAGGCAGCTGGAGTCATGGCATGCCTCTTCTTTAGGATGCGACACTTCTATATTTCCTTAATCTCCCAAAGATGGTATAAACCCCAAATACTCTAAATCTCTGCCTAATTGTAATCTGTACAGTGGCTTTCATATTGTATGAAAAAGAATAGGAAGTTTTATGTTGCTTAAAAGAAACATAAATGAGTTAAATTCAGAAAAATAGTAAATCTGAAAATGAGCTAATGATAGTTCAAGAATGGAAATAGCATGTGTGGGGGCGGGGGGGAAATGGTGGAGGAACAGAATCTAGATCCAAAAGCATTAGGTTAAATTTTAAAAGGACATAAAATGACATTAGCATTTCAGGTCCAAATGAAGACCTAAACTTTTGAACATCTATACTTAGTGATGTAACAGCAAACTTTTTAAATAAATAAAAATGTCAGGAAACAGAAGCAGAAAGAACTTAGGAAAGACCCATTGAACTTTCGTTGGCCGCTCTTCATTCTTACTTAATGAAGTGAAGTAACAACAGGCATAAGAATCTAATCATGTGCTTAATAAATGATATCTGATCAATAAATACTGAACCCTATTGTTCTTGTGTGCCATCGAGTGAACGCTGATCTCTAGGAACCCTCTGTACAACAGAATGAAACAGTCCACTCTTTCCCCATGCTCACAACTGTTGTCATACCTGAGCCCATTGGTGTTACAGGCAATATGTAAATCCATCTGCTTAAGGGTCTTCTTTTGTACTGGCCCTCTGCTTTACCAAGGGTGATACCTTTTTCCAGGAACTAATATCTCCTGGTAATATTTCCTAAGTATAATGGACAAAGTCTTTGCACTCTGACTTCTAAGGAGCATTCTGACTGTACTTCTTCCATGACGGGTGTGTCTTTTCTACTGACAAATCATGGTAGTGTCACTATTCTTCACAGGCCTCTTCAGTCTTCCTTATTCTTTCACATGGACACTTTCACATTCATATGAGGCTTTCACGTGCACTGAAAATGCCATGAGTTGGGTCAGCTGTACTCTAGGCCTCTAAGTGACATCTTAGAGAAAGTAAGAATGCATAATGCCCATGGAACATTCAGAAAACTTCACAACGGAATAGGCCACACTGGAAATCTTGAAAAATTCTCAAAAGTATGAATACAGAGATGTCATTATCTAGAATATAGTAACAAAAATTTTTTAAAAGTGCTATTCAAGTAGAAATTCAAAGTAAAATCCTTCTTTAAACAATATTTGTGGCAAAGAGGAAGCACTGGACAGTATCATAATCTTATTCACACTTAAAAGCTGAAGTATGTGCCCTTTGTATTACAATTAAAGTAGCACTCAAGAAAATTAATAATTCTAAATTACATTAACATCCAAGAATAATTAAAAGTTGAATAATATAAAATGAACATCTTGCTGCAAGTTCAAATAGAAATAAATGAAATAAAAATAAAAGTAATTTATTAATTACAAAAGAGAAGAAAAAGATTGTCAATTCTTTGAAAAACTGATTAATTATACATAGTTTCAGCTAATACAGAAGAAAAGGAAGAAAAAAGAATAAAAGGAGAGGTGGAGAAAGTCCAAATATATTTTAAAAATAAGAAATTATAATAAATAAGAACCACAAAAGTAAAAGATATGAGAAAATTGAAGGTTTCTTTGCTCAATTCTATACCTAGCACTTTGAAAACAATATTAGATATTTTTATCATACAGTTTACCAGCACTGAAATATTAGAAAATCCAACCACCAAATTTCCAGAGATTTAATAGAAAACCTGAAAAATAACTGTTACCAAGATAATAGAAAATATTCCAAATGATAGTATAGGAAATTTTAATACAGAGATAGTTGATATATCCAATGCATCTATACGGTCGGAACAGGTGCTAAAATCACAACAAACCCCTACCTCCTAGTTGCCATGGAGCTTATTCTGTCCCTGAATGGACTTCCTGTGACTGCATATCTTTATGGGAGCAAACAGCCTCATCTTTCTCTCATGGAGTGTTTGGTTCATTTGAACCACTGACCTTGCCATTATCAAGCCAATGCTTACCCAAGAGCACCATCCTGGCTACACAGCACCACTAGGGAAAAGATTCCAAATGCTTTAAACGGTATTCTTATAATATTGCATTAAAAAGATGCCAACGGGAAAGAGAAGTGTGAATATCAATATAAACTGTCCTCAACATAATAGACAGCGCTATTGAGAGAGTCTTGCTTTATTCTGAAAGGTAAGAGCGGTTAAACATCAGCAGTTATTAATGCGACCTCGTCCTAGTAAAAGGTGTAAAACAAAGAATCTTGCGATCCCTCTTACAGCCCAAAGAAGGTCGCTTATTATTCCTCACACTGATTTTGTCCTCCTCTGGGCCACACTGGTAATATTCCCTCAGGCTTAATTCTAACCCACCACTTCAATCATCTTTTGTGACTACTCCTTCAAAAGCCAAACAATGGTCTACCAATCAAATAATCAACCATGGAAAACACTATGAAAATTCACAAAGACAATATTGTACATTCTACTTCAATGAACAGTGACCGGGGTATTTAAGATGTTTGACTAGTGATCCACAATGTACCTGTCGGTCGGTCTTTGTCCGGAGCAAAGAAGATGAAGAAAATGAAAGGTCCAAGGAAAGAATTAGTCCTAATGACCATCGGACACACCACCTCTTCCCCTGGAGACCATAAGAACTAGATGGTGCCTGGCCACCCCTGTCAAACACATTAATCAAGGTCATAGTAGGAGGTCCTGGAGAGAAAAGGAGGGGAAAAACACGTAAAGCAAAATTCAAAATTCATAAAAATGAGCAGACTTACTGGTGGTGACGAAGACTGTGGGAACTTCCGAGGCAGTGACCCTCCGACACCTTCAAACTATGCCTGAAGATCAGTTTCTAGAGAAACAATAGACAGGATTCTAAAATGAATAGCAACACCACAGATGAGTGGATTCCTCAGTACAATCAACCATATGGTACATTCAATCATATGAGATCACAAAGCTCTGAAGGCTGGAAAGGATGAAGAGAAATGGTGAATATAGGAAATACATGAGAAGAGGGATATTACATTGAAGGAATTACAATTAATGTCATGAAACAAAACTGTATAAATTGTTGGGAGAAAACTTTTTGTTTTGCAATTCTTCACACATATTACAATTAAAAAAAAGAAAGACAGAAGACTCTATGGACCACTGTCCTACTCTGCACACTGAAATGATCATAAATATGATTCCTTATAACTTGAATATGTTATCAGTTACATTTATAGTATTTTTGTGTAGCTGAGCCTCTGAATTTTAAATTTTATACATTTTTAATTTGTTACATTTAATTAATCACATGTGGCTATGGAAAGTGAAGTACTATTAATTACTGACGACTCACAATTGCAGACAAAGAGAGAAAATATATGATTTAATTTAAATATGGCATGTGCATGACTCCAAATGGTAGAAAATAAAGGTAGGAACTGACGTTCTGTTTTGTGAAGTCAATTCCAAGACAGTAAGTTGCATTTTAAGTCACATACATTTTATGTTGCCTTTGTTTTCAGCTAATACCTCTACTTATCAGTCCTTTCCAGTGTTTGATGACCCAAAGTGCTTTTCTGAAATTATGAACCTTGTTCATTCTGAGAGTTTTTGCTTTATTTTCAATAAAATCACTTTACTATATATTTACTTTCTTTGTAGATCTTGTCTCACGAAAAATGAAATGGTGGTTGTTTGTGGTAGTTACATAATTTCATGTCAACTTGATAGTGTAGGGTAGAGTCTAGTCTGTCAATCAGGTTACAGCCGGAGGATGCCTCCTTGTGGGCATGGCCTTCTCATAAGGAGTCTGGGAACTTCCCCTCTCTCACCTTCCTGTGGACAACCATGGGGACCCATGCTAAGACCTGCAGGAGCCCTGGAGATGCTTCCACCACCACTGGATCCACAAGACTTTGGACTCACTAGACTGTGATCTTCCTTTCTTTTGTATTATTGAATGTGCTGCATGAGTCTGAAGAATGATTTAGCGGCTAGTATTGGATTGATAGGTTAATATCAGACTTATGTTCTTGATCTGCGCAAGACAGGGTGTTTTCTTAATATATCATTACTCTTTGATAGAAGCCGAGATAGTTAAGGTTTATTGTGCTAACCTGGCCGATAAATACACGTGGAATTAACTGAAGGGTAGAGAGATAAATGGCTCCATGAGCCTTGCTTTTCTAGTTCACTGGTCTCTTGCTTTCTGATGGTTGCATCAGGGTGCGGCTGCCTTAGCCAGTTCCCTGCTTTAGCTGGTAAGGCTCACTTCCTGCAAGACATCCCTGAAGAGAAGCCACATGGACCTACCCTGGTGCAGCCCTGGGTGCTGGAGCAGCCGTGTGGAGACCCCTGCCAGCGCTGAGATGCTTACACGATCACTAATTTGGCTTTCCTCCTGCCATCGACGTCATTATGTGTGTTTTGTGAGATTGAGGAGGACTTTGTAGATTGGCGTTGGACATATGGGCTAATGTTTGGCAGGACTAAGTTGAGATGCTTTCTTAATGTATCCTTACCCTTTATATAAAACTCTCTCTTGTATGCAGATGAGTTTCTGTGGATTTGGTTCTCTAGTTTACCCAGACTAACACAGACGCTCTTTCTTACACATATATGAGTGTCCTTGGATGTGTTTCTCTAGTCACCCTGGTCTAACTCAGTGTTCAGACATCTTGAGCAATATTTGACTTCTGGAAACTTTCTGAAGAGGTTTTGCTTTCTTTTTCTTTACACTTTTCTTCCTCAATGGACTGTGGGCATGTTTTTCAAGTCTCAGTCTGATAAAATTTTTGACATAGACAATTGCGAAGAATTGTTTCCTTCTCTGTAACTCGTCGAGTTGCCAAGGTCGAGGCCGCTGCTTGCACTTGCACTGGATGAGTTTTCAAAGAGGCCCCTTCTCCAGCTCTAGCATGTTCCCCAATCTGAAGAGGCCTTCATGCAGCTTCTCTCCTGGACAACTTTATCTGACAGTTTTCTGTAGCTCCTGTCTTCCACTAGCTTTCCACATAGTCACATAAGAAAGCACCTCCCTCCTCCCCACCCCAGGGGCTTTCCCAGTTTCATCAATCCTTCTTCCCTGGTGAAATAATTATTTACAACTTTAATATTTATGATCTTATTCTATCCAGCATCAATACTTTGGTCTTCAGCATTTCCCCTGTAGCATGAGACTTTATATTGGTCTATCAGTAGTCTACTATTAGTAGGCACCTACAAAAGAAAACAGAAAAAAGCTCCACTGGGTGGAGCTTACATACAGCACATTTTTCCTGCTAGGTGAACACTGAGTAACTTGCTTTGAGTTAGTGCACCCAGTGGTGTCTCCTGGGAAGATTCCCGTTGGTCACAGTGATTTTTTTTATAAAAGTAATTTTGCTCGAATCTCGTTTTTTATGATGGCTAATTTAAGAGAGCAGGGTGCATCTGTGTAATTTTGTTTCCTGGTCAGGAAAAATGCCACAGAAACTGTTGTGATGTTGAGCACAGCTAACAAGGACACCGCCGTGGTAAAAACTCAAGTGTACAGTGGTTTGCTCATTTCAAAAAGGGCGAAATATTGATTGATGACAAATCTCATTCTATCAACTCTCTGAGTGTTCAAAAATCTTGACTTATGGTGCATTTGGAGTTCATTCCACCAGGTCAGACTGTTAATCATGCTTTCTAAGTAGAGGTTTTGAAAAGATTATAGTGCACAACAAAAAAGTCTGGTTTTTGGCACATGGGGCCTGGTTTTGCCACCACAACAATGCACCTGCTCACACAGCCATCTCAGTGCCATCGTTTTTGGCAAAAAACAGCATGCATCTCTTGCCCCATACATCTTATCCACCTGACCTGGCTCCATGTGATTTATTTTTGTTTCCATAAATGAAGAGGGACAGGAAAGGACAATGATTTGATGACACAGAAGACGTATAGAATAAAAGGAGGGAGGTGCTGTCAGCCATTCAAACAGACAAGTTTGAAAAATGTTTCCAAGAATGGAATCCAGATTTGAAAAATGTATTAAGTATAATGGAAAGTACTTTGAAGGTGATAAGGTTGTTTTGTAAAAAAAAAAATTAAATACGTAGCTTTGAAGAAAAATCCTGTTTTGTTTGGTTACCCCCTCATATAATGGCCATTAGAAAGATCACCTATCCTCCTTTTGTAATGGAAAATCTACTTTTTCTCCTGTTGGGATTGCTGCCCACACACAGCCCTCACTTCACCGTCCTTTGAGCACTGTCTCCCCTTGAAGAATCATGACACTGAAATCCACACCCCGCCTCTCACAGTTGGCCTTGATCCAGGAACTAATTGCACAGAGGGGCAACCCAGGTCATCGCATCCAGCTGAGGACAGTTCTAAAAAGTCAACTTATCTTTACTCTCTGTGGTATCAATTGAGAAATCTTTTGAGACTGCACAGAGCTTGGCTTTGCTCTTTGTTACATGCTGCTTCTGGCACTTGTCTTTCACACGTGTGTGGCTCTCAAAGGCATTTCTTAATAAACTCTCTGCATGCTGATTTCCATCTCAGAGACAACTTCCTTGGGGAAATCTACCTGCGAATCTCTCCCAATCTAATTCTAATGGCTAGAGTATGCAATGGGAGCTCCGTTGTTCATTTGCATTAAGTCAGTGTCAGCTAATGACAACTGAAGCATAACAGAAGTGACCACCGACTCGTCCTGGACCTTGTTTGCCATCAAGTCCATTGCTGGGCCGATCGTGTCCATCAGTTTCACGGAAGGCTTTTCTCATTTTTGCTGACCCTTTGCTTTCTCAACGAGGCTGTTTTTTCTAGTGTTTGGTCCTCCTGATGATGTATCTAAATCAAAGGATCCTAAAGCCTTATCCTCTCACCATCTAAATCCCAGAAAGCCAGAGGTAGAGTTTCGAGGAGTAAGCATCTTGTGAAAGGATCACTTATTGTGATGGGTGTATTCTGACATATGAAAGTAACCACTCCATGTATGATTTTCTGGTTCAGAGAACCTGCACGCCCTTCCCTTCTGTGCAGCAACCTCATGTGGCGTTCTCTTCAAATCGGCACCATACGTCTCCCTTTCCTTTCGCTAAGGCCAGTTGCTTTTGAGCACAAGACAAAACCATGACCTCCCTCAGGGTCATAATGGGAAGACTGTGACTCCCCGCTAAGGTTCAAATCAGGGAGAGTCCTTCTCAGTTCTCGATTAATAGAAAGGTGGTCTGAATATCACACAGCTACAATACTGACATGTTATTACACGGACCTTAAACTGGATGGTTAAAAAGTATGTAGGATTAGTAAATAAACTCTCAATAGAAAGAACAAAAATACATCTACAGGGAGCTGATAAAGCAGTACATAGGCTCAAAATTGGAAAGTAGTCTGGTTTGTCAGAAAACTAAAGGCAAATATTATACTTTATATTTTATAAGTACTCTCGATAATTTAGACATATTCATTAATATAGAAATAAATATTTGATGGCCCAGTTAATTATTCTCATATTTTAAAAATGGGATTTGGGGAATTAAATCTCTAGTAAGCAGAGTTTAAATTACCTTGTACACTTGAGTAAAGAAAAGTCATTTTATTTGAAATATTAGACAAGTCTGACTTTCATAATTGAGGTGACTCTTCTACTATTCAATCTAATAACTAAATTTCTGTATTTATTACATTCCATAGAATATTGGTGACCATCTGGACCTTATCTAAATGCATTATGATAGAGTCATTCAAAATTACTCTAAAGGTCAACTTACTGTTTTAAATGTGCAGATTAATTCAAATGTGAGGCAAGCAAATAGGCTAATGTGAATGATTTGAATATTTGGGAAATTTTTATTTTGAAAACCAGAAGCATGTAGGTAAATCAATGTCCCTAGTATATAGAATTTATAATTTTTTTGTTTGCTGTGTTGCCTAAATTAAGAAGTAAAAGATACCTAACAGGTTTTCCCATACATGTCAGATTTATTTACTTATACATACACACATGCACAATACTTCAACAGGGAACTGCCAAAAATTCAAACTGGATTCAGAAAAGAATGGGGCAGTAAGGATTTCACTGCTGATATCAGATGGAACTTGATTGAAAACAGAGACTACCAGAAAGATGTTTACTTGTATTTCACTGACCATTCAAAGGTCTTTGACTGTATGGAGCAGTGAAAACTGTAGATAGCATTGAGAAGAAAGGAAATTCCAGAGCACTTCATGGCGCTGAGGACAAGCCTGTACATGGACCAACAGGCAGGTGTGGGAACAGAACAAGGAAATACTGCATGCTTTAAAATGAGGGAAAGTGTGCTCCAGGGTTGTATCTTTTTACCCCCTACTTATTCAGGGTTGTATCTTTACCCCCTACTTATTCAGGATTGTATATTTACACCCTGCTTATTCAGCCTGTATGTTGAACAAATAATCTGAAAATCAGGTCTATTTGAAAAAGAATGTGGCATCAGGATTTGAGTGACGTTTATTAACGACCTGTGATACACAGATGACAAAAAATCACTTGCTGAAAGTGAGGAGGGCTGGAAGCACTTACTGAGGAAAATCAAGAACAGCAGCCTTCAGTAGGGCTTGTAATGTAATCTAACGAAGACCCAAATCCTCATAACTGGACCGATACATAGCATCATCATAAACAGACCCAATATTGAACTTGTCAGGGAGGGATTTCATCTTGCTTGGACCCACAATCAATATGCATGGAAACAGCAGTCAGGAAACCAGATGACACGTTGCACTGGGAAAATCTGCGCCACAGGGTCTCTTTAAAGTGTTGAGGAGGAAGGCTATCACTTCAAAGACTAAAGGTGCTCCTTCGTACTTTCCATCGTCTCCTATGCGGATGAAAGTGGACATGAAAAAGGAAGACCAGAGAAGAATTGATACACTTGCTACTGGTCCTGGAAAACTATATCGACGGCACCATAGGCTGTCAAAAGAACTAACAAATCTATCTTGGAAGAATTTCAGGCAGAAAGCTTCTCAGTAGCAAGGGCAATGAAACCTTGTCTCACTTATTTTGGACATGTTCTCAGGAAAGACTAGTTGCTCAAAAAGGATGCCATGCTTGATAGAGTGTAAGCAAAAAAAAGGAAGAGCCTCATCTAGAGGGATTGGAAGCAGTGGCTGCACCAATGAGCTCAGATGTAACAATTGTGAGGACGGCACAGGACTGAACCGTGTTTTGTTCTCGTGCATCTCTGAGAGTCTCTCTGAGTGGGAACCAGTTCAATGACACCTAACAGCAATGACACTGACACGCTAGAATGGAGCTATTTTAACAAAGCTGAATTAGGATCCGTCCCAGTCATCCAACATCTTCTGCCCATTTACAAAAATAATTCTAGAATATACTCTTTCTTCAAAGTCAAGTATGATTACGAAAGAAACCGTCTAGCATGAAATACATAATTTTAAGCCTCTTTTCTAGGCTGTAGGAAGTTTCAATAGAATACCAGATTCATAAGCATGTTAGAAGTTTGCCCCCAAATTTTGGTAGAATTAACGTAGTTACCCTGAGGAGAATCCCAAAGGCAGTTCACCTGTGTGACAGTTCTCAATAGCCAAATACTTGGAAACCTCTCTAAACATAATAAGACATTCAAAATGTCCATCTATTTCAACTCATAAGAAACTTCCTTATAAATTCTAATAAATAAAAAATTAAAAATATGTTTGTTTGACTAAGTATCTCAGGTTATCAATCCGTATTAGAGTGTAATTTGAATGCGACTATAATGAAATATATTCCAAGGGACTAGTGAAAAAACTTATCAAGAAAAGAAAAAACTGAGCGATCTCGTATGAGGTAGATCCTTCTTTCCCAACTTGGAAACTGAGTTATTTTTCATTCGTGGGACTTAAGAAACACAGCATTGAGAATTTCATTCCAGTACAGAAGAAAAGAGAAGAAAATAAAGTAAAGCAAATATTATTTTGGGGTGGCCAAAATTTTTTAAAAAGACTATTGTCTACGCCAGTGGCTCATGGAATACTATCACGGAAATAAGGGAATGAGAGAGCAGCAGTGAAAACAGCCTCCAACATTGTCCGAATGCGACACAGTCCTGAGTCACACACTGCTTCTCTGTGGTCAACTTCCAGGACGCATAATTGAGGGTACTGTGATGGTTAGGGGTTATTTCAACTAGACACTCCCAGTAAAGTTAGGGGTGGAACCCAACTCATCGATCAGGTCACAGCTGGCTCACACCTCTTTGGGGGTGTGCCCTGTGTAAGAGAGAGACCGAGCAGAGTCCAGTCCTTTTGGGCCTTGTACCTTCTGCTGGAACTGAATCTATATCTGGTTCCTCCATCTCCTGTTGTGTTGTCTGCCTTCCCAGGAACTGTCAGAGGATTGCTGACAGTGGATTCATTCAGCTGACTCTAGATTCATTTACATCTGCATCCTCCAACCTGTTCCTCTCCTTGCCTAAGCGTCATAATCCTTGTGGTAGTGACATAATCTGTTGTCAATTTGAGACGAAAGAGTGAATGGGGTGGAATTTAGCCTGTCAATCAGGTCGCAGCTTGATGGCCTCATTTGGAGGCATGAAGGAGATAAATGGCTTACTGGAGGCAAGACCGCATACACCCTGCAAGACATTGCTGTTGACAAGTCACATGGAGAAAGACTGATGGAGCCAGAGACCTGGGAGCTGTAGGAGCCATGTGGAGACCCCTGCCAGTGCTCAGATGCTTCTACTGCCACTGGATCCACAAGATTTTCCACCCACTGGCCTCTGGTCTTCCTGAATTTGGCATTATTGCATGGCTGTGTGAGTCTAAAGAGGAATTTATGGACTAGTATAGGACATATGAGTTAATATTGGATTTATAGACTTGATCTGGACTGGGTTGGTATGTTTTCTTAATATTCAATTACTCTTGTATGTAAAGCTCTTCTTACACACATTTGAGTGTCTATGGATTTGTTTCTCTAGTCTACCCAGACTAACACAACCCTGCTTCCTGTTCATTACCTTCCATGCACCAGGAGAAGCCTGACTTGAAGCAGATTGGATTTAGCATACTTTGACAACTATGTAAATCATTTTTCAATATAAATATTTGTTTATATACAAACACACACAAGCATCACTCATTTGTATCTCTATAGAACCAAACCAACATAGGCACCTTTGTATCATGACTAAGAAGTGTACAACCAGATGTGGGTACAATCACAGACAAAGTGTGTTTCCCTAACTCCCATTTATACAGCAAGCTTGGATTAGCTGCTCAGATGCTGTGTGAGCTTAATGTAGCCCAGTGGTGAGCAGGCAGACAGTGACCTGGTGTCTAATACGTAGTTACTAAGCATGGATGCTGCCTCCCTCTCAGCTTCCTAAGTCAGCTCCTGGAGAGCTAGTATATCCCCAGATTTTCTCTCCTATGTACTGACCATGAGATCTGAAATTCTATATCTGTGAGCTTTTCCTTTTAGGGAAAACACTGCCTACACTGTGGCGTTTCAGTCTGCATGTGTGCCTAGAAGATTAAATGCTTTTGCTTATAAGCAAAGTGACTCAGACCGAGCTTGTTTGCTTAAGGTGGGGTAGAAACAAGTGATGCTTTCGTAAGGGAGGGGGAAAGTCCAGGAAAGAGAAGTTTGGGAGATCCCTGAGAAAAAGCTGTTCTAGATGCAACTTAGCCTTAGTGATCTCAGGAATATAGATTCCATTTGGAGGGGGAGGGGTTGGAAAAAACATGAAACTTTCAGCACATTGATTCTCGTGTTTGAGGTATTTTTCTTTTTAAGCTACTTTGAGCTCTGCACACTCATGGCAATCCCATGCCAAATAGAAGGAAATGCTGCCCGGTCCTGTACTGTCATTATCAATGGAAGTTTTTTGAAGTCCATGGGGATTTTACTGACTGATTTTCAGAAGTAAATTATTAGGCCTTTCCTCTGAGCCCATCTCATCGATCTATCTATCTATCTATCTATCTATCTATCTATCTATCTATCTATCTATCTATCTATCATCTATCTATCTATCTATCTATCTATCTATCTATCTATCTATCTATCTATCTATCTATCTATCTGATTATATTTCTTCTAACTGAACTGGCCATTCCCTTGTGGAGTACCGAACAGCCAACCGACCATCGGAAGACGTGGCTCTTGGCTACTGTTTGGAAACCATAGCTTTAGTTAACCGTGAGTCTTGATTCAGGGCCCATCTTCCTAGTCCATTTTTTCCTGGCGGCTCCTGAAGCCTACTAGTATCATAGCAACACACAAGCCTTTACTGACAAATGTTGGTGGCAGCATTTGAGGTGCTTTTGCCGGGCGTCAATCTCCGTCATGGAGGGTGAACATCTTACCACTGATCCACTCCTACTCCCTGATACTCACTTGGCTTTTAAAAGTGGTTCCTTTAGCACTTGGGGGACGCCTGGTTGCACAGTGTGTTATACATTGGACTGGTAACTGCAAAGTCAAAGATGAAATCTCTGTTCCCATAAAGGTTTATGGAAACCCACACAGGAAGTTCTACTCCGTCCTATGGGGTCACTATGAGCTAAAAGCAAGTTGATGGCAGTGAGCTACTATTTAAGACTTGGGGGCTTGTCGTCCAGTGGTTATTGTCATGACTGCTATATTTCAACAATTACAGTTTTTCTTCTTGGGTATTGGTTTTCAAGTAATACTGTCAGGAAACTGGAATGTGTACTATTAAATATATTCTGGTGAGATGATATTAGTATCAGCCGCTATGATTCATTGACTTTTGTCCTACCCACAAATCGCATAGCCTCCTTAATAACACAAGAGAGGGGAGAAAGTAGTGTGAGATCTCTATTTACAAGTTTGACTTATTGCTAAAGAATCAATCTCAAATGGATAGTTAACATATCCCCTAGATTGCCAAAATTGCCCTCAAGAGATGTGTTATGGAAGGCAGGGGAATAATAAAAAAACATGTATAAGGAGATAAATCCTCCTGCAAGTATTTCCTGACCTTAGAGTTCTTATTGGAAAGTTTGGCTAGTCAAATTTTCAGTAATAGAGCTTGTATGACCCAACCAAGTCAGATTTGATGATATCCACATTCTTAAAAGGCTAGAGTGATTGCCCTGTCCCTGGGCCTGAAGTTATTATTAGGCAAAGAGTACCGAGTCAACCCCGTGCAATCATACATTTTCTCTGTCCACTCTCTTCTGTTGTGGTACAGAATTGAAAACCATTTTCCTTACATAATTTAATTAACTTGTCACTTTATTGTGGAGGCCGGCTAATTCATGATCCCCAAAGACTGATTTATGCAGCATTATGAGGAAAAAAGCAACACGCAGAATAGAATTAATCCCAGTAAGCTTAGTGTAAGAGTAGACTTACTTTTGAATTAGCAGCAATTATGAAATGTATTGAAAAGATTATTTGCTACTTTGCTTGAAAGCTTTATTCAAGGTTATTGGTTTATTTGGATAGTTGTATGAGATTTTTATATGACTAAGCTTTTCTTCTATATCTTACTGACGAGTTAAAATATTATTGACAAATAGTAAAGGTAACCCTTGACTAGAGCCTGTTATCTTAGGTTGGATTCTATTGTGAAGCAACACCAGTAAAACATGTACACTTGGAAACAGTAGTCAGGAGGTCAAATAACCCATCACATTGGGTAAATGTAATTTTGCGCAATCGCCTCAGATGCATGTGTCAGTTGAGCGTTGAGTAAGGAAGACCACAGAAGAACTGATAGATTTAAGTTGTGGTACTGATGAAGAATATTGAAAGTGCCATGCCCTACAAAAGAACAAGCGAAGCTGTTGCTTCTCGGCCTTTCGCCTAAAGTCAAGTATAGAACAAACTAAGCTGTCTTGGAAGAAAGGTAGCCCGGTGCCCTTAGAAGCAAGATTGGGGATAGTTTGTCTCCCATACTTTGAACACATTGTTCAGAGAGACCAGTCCCCAGAGAAGAACATCATGCTCGGTACGGTGGAGAGGGAGTGGGAAAGAAGACCTTCAAAAAGATGGATTGACACAGTGGCTGCATTGATGGGTTCAAACATAAAAACAATGGCGAGGATGGCCCAGGCCAGGCAGTGTTAAGTTCTATTGTTCACAGGGTTGCTAGGAGTCAGAAATGATCGATGACACCTACCAACAAATACATGTAGGTTTTTGTTGAAAAAGAGGGGGTCTGTCAACAAGATGGACTGACACAGTGGCTGCAACAATGGGCTCAAGCACAGGAACAATTGTGAGGATGGTGCAGGACCAGGCAGTAGTTTGTTCTGTTGTGCACATGTGCATAGGTCGCTATGTGTCAGAGCCAACTTGATGGCACCTAAAAACATGTGTGTAGTGTGTGTGTGTGTGTGTGCGTGCGCAGTATGTGTGTTTGAAGAGAGAGAGAGATCTATCTAAAGTAAATGGTAAATGGCTGGTAAATTCCAAGTCAAATTTCAGTCAGGAAGTTTCTCCTGATACACTTAGCTGTAGGGCTATATAAAGGTCAGGTCCGAAAGCAGACTACTAGCTCACCATCTAGCAAATTCTCAAATGCGCAGGCCCTAGGGCAGTCCATTGGCCCCTTAAAAGTATTGACAAGCAAGGATGCTACTTTGAGAACTGAGGTGTACTTGATTTAAGCCATGTTATTTTTAGTTCCCAAGAAAAGATCTTATCATGAGAGGCTGATGCAGGGTCCAGAGAGAACAAAAAGGTTGAGTGTCCATATATGCTCAATGCAGGTTATTCTGATAGGGACATTTTTTTCCCACTTTTTGGCTACTCATTGCCGATCTCACCATGGATGTGAAACTTTATATCAGTTCTCATAATGGGCTCTGGGGGTGATTATTCCATAACTGACAAACCACATCAAAATGGCCCCGCCCATGGTAAAATATGACAGGAAACTTTTTAATTAACTCTAGATATCTACTCTTTAAATATTTTCCACTGTATTGGAAAACTATTGCCAATATTCATAATTAACATGGAGTAATAACTTATGCCAGGAATGGCAAACCCAAGAAAAACCAATTTATTGTCAAAAAGAGCATTTCAAGATCTTGAAGTACAATGCAGTGAGTAATAGAATAAAATCTATACCCCTACAAGGATGTTCAGGGAATACAACTATTACTCACATTTGTGCACCAACCACTAAAGCTAGTGATGACAAAATTGAAGAATTCTACCAGGTTCTTGTCTGAAATTGATCAAACGTGCAAGTTAGATACACTACTGGATTATTGATGGGTAAGCTGTGAACGTTGGGGACAAAGGGGAAAAAGGACAAGTCGAGGAGAAGATGGACACAGTGTGCTCAAACACACCAATAATGATACTTGTGGGGATGCAGAAGGCAGGCAGTAGAGTTGCTGTGTCAGAACTGATGGGATAGCACCTAGCTATATGGACAACTTTCCGGGAGCATAACTTGAAAATAATATGTTTTTATTTTGCATGTTTGGTGAGAATTTTATATTGCTCTCCTTAGCTACTGTCAAATAGCTTCTGATGTGTGGCAACCCTGTGTGTACAAGGCTGTCATCTTTATACAATATGTGTTAATATTAAAAGACACCTTATTTAATAGGTATTATTCATGAAAGCTATATGAAATTACATGCAATCACATCTTTATTGTAAAATATGAGCAAATATGGGATTGACATTCTCCTCATCATGGAGGATGAGACTAAATTTCTTGGGCTTTCAATCTTACAGCCCCATTTCTGCCTATGTTTTTGTTTTTTGTTTTTGGTCATCATTTCATGAGTTCACAAATCGCCACTTTGTCTTTATTATAGATTCACCATGCATTATGGATGTTACTCTAGTTTTTTTCTGGAGTTGCCTTAAACCAATTCACATAATCCCTCTGTTTTTCTCCATGTTTTTTGCTATGATGCTGCAAAGCTTACTTACTAACTTGTTTTGCTATGTTATCAATATGCAGCACAGCCTTTCTGTGTTTAGGAATGCTAGAGAGCGCTTCAGCCCTCTACTTATTGCATATTGTAAACAAAAATGACCAATGAAAAGCACACACTAGTGAAATACATGAATAGATTACAGAACGGATGCTTTCTGTTGTTCTCTAATTGTGATGCTACGTTCTTCATCTATTCCTGCCTCACGGACTATCTGCTCAGAATTAAAATGGAAACACTATGGTCAGCAGACACAACATTGACAATACTTTTCCTTTTTTGTACCATTCCCTATCCTTTTGTTGTATATGTCTACTACCTCTTGATCTGTGTACAAGTTCAACATAGCATGACTAAATTTTCCAGAATTTCCATTCTTCTCAATGTTATCCATAATTGTTATGCTCCACACATCCAACTGTCTGCATAGTATGTAAAACGAAGGAAACATCTTTCTTGTATTCTCTGCTTTCAGCCAAGATCTGTCTGACATCAGGAATGATACCCCACATTCCACACCTTCTTTTGAATATGGCTTGAATTGCTGGAAGCTCCTTGTTGATGTATTACTGCAACAGTTTTTGAATTATCTTCAGCTCTTTCAGAAACATGTTCCTTGCACGTGTTATGAATGACATTGTTAGATACTTTCCACATCCTGTGGAGTGGTCTTTCTTTGGACTAACTACAATTCTAGTCTCTTCCAGTTCTGTGGGCAGGCAAATGTTTTCAAATTTCTTGGCAGAGGCTAGTGAGTCCTCCAACATTGCATCAGTTTGTTGAAACATTTCAATTGGTTTTCCATGAATTCCCGGAGAATTGCTTTTCACCACTGCCTTCAGTGCAGCCTGAATTTCTTCCTTCAGTGACATTGCTACTTAATCATATGCTACCTCTTGAAATGTTTGTACAGCAATCATTTCCTTCTGGAGAAGTTACTGTGTATTTCTTCTGTTTTCTTTGGATGATTCCTACATTGTTCCCTTGTATGCCTGTGTTTTTGTTATTAGATATTGTCAAGTTAGATTTGAGTTATAGCTACCTTATGTACAACAGAATGAAACAATGTCTGAGTCCTGTACTATCCTCACAATTGCTATGTTTGAACTCATTGTTGCTGCCACAGTGCCAATCCATATCATTGAGGAGCTTCCTCTCTTAATTACCCTCTACCAAGCTTGATGTCCTTTGTGAGGACATCTGGTCTCTCCTAATAATATTTTCAGAGTACACCCTTGTTTCTAAGGAACATTCTGGCTGCACTTTCTCAAAAAATCTATTCAAATGCATCTATTCTCCAGTTTTCCTTATTCGTATTTGCCAACACATATGCATCCCTGCTCACCCGCATACGAGGTGATCAAAAATACTATGGCTGGATCCATGGTACCTTCATTCTCAAAGCTGACATCTTTGCACTTTTGGAGGTCTTTACGGAATTTTTCATAATGCAATATGTCATGTGAGTTCTTGCTTGCTGCTTTCAGGAGAATTGATTGAGGATCCAAGTAAAATAAACTCTTTGACAACTTCAATATTTGCTGACAGAGTTTGTCAATCTTCTGATTAAAAAATCCTATAATATTGCAACCCAAGCCTTGATATATATTTTAGTTTTTTTTTCAGCTTGAGATAGCTCAAACCCTTTTTGTTTTCTAACTCTAGGTCTTTGAATATATCACTAAAATACTGTCAAAGATAAAAGAGTACAGCCTTCAGTATGGATGGCAACTATGTGTGGAAAAAAAATCCTCACAGCTGAGGAATAAACAACATCATAGTAAGTGGAGAAAAGAATAAAATTGTCCATAATTTCATTTCACTCGAATCCACAATCAGTAGTCGGGGAAGCAGCAGGCAAGATATTAAATGTTATGTTGCCTTGACAAATTGCCTGCAAAAGGACCTTTTTTGAAGTTTTAAGGAGCAACAATATCACTTTGAAGAATAAGGTACCTTGACCCAAGTCGTGGTATTTTCAGTCACCTTATATGAATGTAAAAGCTAGAAAATGACTACGGAAGAGGGGAAAGAATGAATATATTTGAATGAGGGTCGTTGTGAAGATCATTGGAATTACCTTGATCACCCAGAAGAATGAGCAGCTCTGTCTTGGAAGAAGCATGGCCAGAATGCCCCACGGAAGGGAAGACATCTCATGCTCTTTGGGCATGTTATCAGGGAGGACAACGACACAGTGCTTGGGAAAGTGGAGGCTCAGAAAAAGGAAGGAAGACCCCCCTCCCCCATGAGATGGTTTGACACAGGGAAGGCAACAACACATTCAAACATAGCAAGTTAGGAAGAAGTGTTACACACTATTGTACATAGTATCACTATGATTGAAACCAACTGTAACAGCACATAACACATGCAACAACAAAGTACTCGAAGATATTTCTAGAAGTTGCAAATGGGTCATCTGCTAACCAGGAGATACCTTAGAAGAGAGGCCAGGAGTGGGTGAAGGGAGACATCGGACAGTGTAAGATATGACAAAATAGTAATAATTTATAAATTATCAAGGGTTCATGATGTAGGGGGAAAATAAAGAGCTGATATCAAGGGCTCAAGTAGAAAGCCAATGGTTTGAGAGAGATGATGGCAACAAATGTACAAGTGTACTTGACACAATGGATGTATATATGGATTTTGATAAGAGTCGTATGAGCCCCCAATAAAATGATTTAAAAAACAACCATTGAATATCTTACGGAGGACAGCTCTATTCCGACACACACAAGGGAACCATCATCTGTCATCAACTTGACAGTGATTGGTTTTTAGGTATCAGAAGCAGTGATCGCTGGTTTAAAAAAAAACACCCCAAAACCCAATATAGAGGTAGGGTGAGTCTGAGTGTGGACACGTTATAAAGTATCATTTATCGAAATGATGTCTGCCCGCAATATCCATCCCTCCGCCTAAAATACAATATCACTCATAAAATTATTTCAGGGCACCACTGCCCCTTTTGTCTCATGTAGCCTAATGTTGGCTCTTGCCCAGTCTTCATGTCATCATTATTCATTAGATGTTAAGTCTTTTTCTTTTAAATAACGCATTGTACTTCCTGTGCAAGGGACAGGCCTGAAATTGAGAAGCTGCAGTTGGGTTGCATGAAAGCCCTTTACTCCAAAAGATATCTCTACCTGGTTTCAGACTCAGACCACCCCATGATCCTGAAACTTTCTTCTCAAGATCATCGATCGCCTCCCTGAAAAGCACTGTTTCAGAAATCCCAAAGACTTAAAACTTAAGCTTTATAAAAACAGCTGCAGATTAATTGAGACATTTCTGATGTGTGCACATTTCTGTAGTCATCTCCTTCCCTGGGGAAACAAATTGGATGATGTTAAATTTGTTTTTTAAATGTTTTTTGATAGTTATGCTAGCTTTCCCCCCCCAACAGTTTTATTGGCAAGTAAATTATTGAAAAATTTCTTAAAGAAATGATAATACAGTAAGGCTACTTAAACGATTATATTTTTAAAAAGATTTTTAATCCTGACCCTGCCTTTAGATTGCCATTGTTAGGTGGCATGAGGTCAATTCCTACCCGTCATTGTGACTCGATGTGACAGTGGAAACTGCCCCATCCTAGTTTTTCTTGACTGGGATCATTTCAGAAGTACAGCACTAGATCTTCCTCCAGTGGGACTGCTGGGGGAGCCCGAGCCACTAATCCTCTGGGGACAGCCAGGTGCCTCACTGTTTCACCTGCCAGAACTCCTTGCTTTTACATTAGATGTGAACCACATTAATCCTCCAAACAGGATTTTCACTGTTTTCATCCTTTTTAAAATGAGAACACACCCGTGAAAGGTGGTGAGGCAGTAAAATCTTGAAGACCTGCGTTTCCATATGCCTTTTCTCATCAGTTTAGATGATAAGGTGTATGGTGCCAAAGGGCAGTTTTAAAATGTCTAGAACAGTGGTTCTCAATCTTCCTAATGCTGAGATACTTTAACACAGTTCCTCATGTTGTGGTGACCCCCCCCCCCAACCATAAAATTATTTTTGTTGCTACTTCATAACTGTAATTTTGCTACTGTTATGAATCGGGCAACCCCTGTGAAAGGGTTGTTCAACCTCCAAAGGGGTCACAGCCCACAGTTGAGAACCGCTGGTCTAGAAGACAGAGAACACTGTCATACATCTTGATTCGAGACACTCTATTCTTCAAAACAATTCAAGTACCAAGAATTAATTAAGAGCAGTCTCCTGGACAGCTTCACTGCTTTCTCATCATAGATTAGGAAGTTATCTTGGGAAACAAACAACATTTGTGCTTTAGAAGCATTGACCATTTATCAATAAAGTAATACGAAAAAAACAGATTGAATTGTCTCTTCACAAAATAGATGTTAGAATACATGTGGCCATAATATAATGTATAATATAATCATTTTCTGTCATCTAATGTGATGTAATCAAACAATTGAAGTCATACCCGTGTAGAGTGGATTCTAAATCTAATCACTTCTGAAGTATATGATGAGCAGCATAGACACAGAGATATACATGCAGACATGGGGGTGGGGGACATAGGCACATGACACTCTCCTATGAATCTAAAAGTCAGAAACTCCCAGCTGCTACAACCCGAAATAAATATTGGACTGCTAACTGAAAGGTGACTAGTTTGAACCCAGTCAGTCACTCCTTAGGAGAAAAACGAGGCTGTAGGAGCCCATGAAGATTTGCAGCCTTGGAAACCCTATACAGGTTCATGATGATTGGAATCAATTCACTGGCAGTGGGTATATGTACAAGCTGAAATAGATAAGAAAGATCACCACCCAGAGCCACACCTGACTTCATATTTATAGTCTCCTGAAGTGTGATCAAATAAATTTCTGCTCCTTAAAATCACTCACTGTGATGTTTCTGTTACATTGCAGTAGAAAATTAAGGATTTAGGACACTGCACACAGAAGGAAGTAATCTGAACTCATTGTGGAAGAGAGGCATTACACCCTTAGCTTTGTTAAGGAGTCTGGGCTGGGTTACGTAGAGTGGAAACCTAGTTCTTCCCCAGGAGAGTCAGAAAGCTATGAGTTGGGAGCAGCCTATTGGCACACTTCAGAAAATGTGTTGTTCTTTTGTGTTCTGTTGAGTTCTGTGAAGATGCCATTATGGGTGAAGACAAGGGGTGAGTGAAGAGTAAAGGGTAAAAAGTAAAGCCCAGAGTAGAAGCTGACAAGCCACTAACTGAAAAGTCCTGGTGATGTTGTGGGCAAGGGATTGGCGGCAGTTCAAACTCACCAGTCACTTCCAGGAGAAAGAAGAGGCCGCCTGTTCTTGTAAAGATTCACGCTTTTAGAAACGTCGATGGGACTGTGGTGAGTCATGAACTGACTCAATGGATGTGCACCCAGGCGGCGCCATCCCACCATCATTTCTCTTTCCTCTATTTCTCAGAAGGTCCCATGGACCTCATTTTAAAAGGCCGCTTTTAATTATGAATTAGGTGGGGGTTGTGCATTTCAGATAATTATTTTGTATTGAATAATTTGTACTTCTTTTCAAACCCCCAAATAGCTTACCTCATTCCACCCCTGTCCCACCTTTGATTTCTTTTTTTCCCCGAATAATTTTATTAGGAGCTAATCCAGACATCATACCATTCCATAGTTCAATCATATTAAGCAGTGTTGTGCAATTACTACCAAAATCAGTTTCAGAACACCGTCTTCATTCTTGAACCCCCTGATATCACCCAACCCCCCACCTCCCTGCTGTACCACCTCCCCCCTGTCCCTCCCCCCCCAGGAATCCTTATTCGAGTTGTTGTCTCTAGAGATTCACCTACCCTGTTCTGGTTTCATATACTGCACAATATAGAAAAACACATAGCATAGAATTGAGAAGGCTACCAATAATTACAAAACACAACAGAGATAAACCCCAATATGGAAAAAACACAGAAAATATGAAAAACCAGATCAATCCCTGCGTGTATCAGAAGGGAGATGAAGTGACAAAGTTTTAACCATTCAAGTCAGATTTATCTTTCTAATCTACTATAGTCATCTCTCTAATACTCTGTCTGATAACCAGATTATTCCCATCCCTCAATTATGGTTAGAGGGAAATCATCGGAGGCTTATTCCACGTGTACCTTCTATTGTTTTGTGTTTCCACTGCCATCCATTGCCTCTGTACACCAGAATCTCACAATTTAAGCTCTGATGCTATACCCTACTTTGGATTTGGATTATATAATTGACAATTCTTGGCTCATGACTGTTGATGTGCTTCTTCTATGTGGGTTTAATTGACGCCCATTTTTCTAGTGGATTGCTGTCTTCCCCTTCACCCAAGTTAATCCCCGTCAACCATCTGGTGGATCACTTCAGCTTTCCTCCCTCGCTCTCTCCAACTTAATAACTTCTAAGCCTCCACAGGTATGAAAGTCATTTTCTTCTTCCTCTTCCTAATAGTGGTTTCATACAATATTTGTTCTTTTGTGATTGAGTAATTTTATTCAGCATAATGTTCTCATGGTTGATTCATGAGATTGGATCGCAGCCCAACATGAAACCACTATGTCACCAGGGCTCCTCAGCGTCTTTGAAAATGTAAGCAGTTACTCAATACGTTTCGAGGTCACACTGAGAGGAGTGGATCCTAATTCATTACGAGATACCCTTAGCTAGTGCATACAGCGATACATTCAAGCTCATCAAACGGTTAGTACTCAGAATTCATCCAGAGGTGAAGAAAGGGCAGATGATGTATTTTTGAAAAACTAGTAGCCATCAAACACCCTATAGGTGGTGCTTCTACTTTAAAACCCATAGGATCACTATATGTATGTGTTGAGTCTGCTCAGCAGAAACCGGATTGGGCTGGGGAAGTTACGCCAATATGAGCAGGGTCCTTGTAGAGGAGAAGAAACATAGAAGAGGAAAGCCGCCTGTGTGAAGACAGAGACAGAGACTGGGATTTCCTACAAGCCCAGAACTCCAAGAGCCACAAGCGAGCCCGAGAGGTCATGAGCCAGGAAACTCTGCTTTGGAACCCAGGGAATCGATGTGGCTGATTCCCTAATTCCAAACTCATTCCTTCCAGGAATGAGATAATACATTTCCTTCTTCTATGCCTCCAAGTTAGTGGTACTTTGTTCTGCCAACTCTTGAGAATAATTCATGCAGTTAGGATCCTATCCTCCCAAGGTATAATGAAAGTACATTTGTCAAAATAGAGTATAGAACATATTTTATAAAGCAGATTGTGAGCTTGATTTATATCATTTGAATTTCATGCAACAGTGGGTGGGCCGCCATTTATATTTCTATCCCGGATCCTGCCAATGTTAAAGGTACGTATGCAGAATATTCTAAATAAAATGTTTACATTAATTTTTCCTGATAGCAAGGATTCTTTATTGCTTTTTTTGAGCCATTGCAAGTTTTTTTATGCATACAATTTAGTGATATGAGTTACATTTACCATGTTATACAACCATGATCCTTATCAGTTTATACTTAAAAAATCATTTCAGTTGCATGTAATTCATGTATTATACAATTAAGTCACTCAATCATAATAAGAAACATTGTGCAATCATTACCACAATCAATTTCAGAACTTTGTCTTCTCATGTTCATAGTTGTTAGATCCAGATTTCCCCCCATTCTCCCATGCCACCTTCCTAGATAATTGCTAATACATTTACTGTCTCTATAGATTTACGTATCCTGGATAAACAAACAAACAAGAAAAAATTAATTGGCCAAACATAGGAAAACTTCACAAAAGCAGAAAAATGAAACACCTTTAAAATGAGTCAAAAGGGGAATAAAATGTTAAGATTTTATATTTTGGAGTAGCCACTTCTGCCATAATGGGCTTTACAATGCTCCTTGCTGACAGAAAAGCTACTCACTGCATACTTCTGGACTATGGTCACATGGGGCCCCCCAAAGGCTTAATCTCTGCGGAGGCCCTGAAAATGGATTTTGGCCTTCCACTGTCATCTATAGCCTTCTGAAAAGCAAGTGTTTACAATTTCAGCTCTGATACCACTCCCTCTTTCAGATTTGTATTTAATTTTTTACAATCCATGGATCCCACTGGCTATTATTCTTCCACTTGGATTTAGTTGATGCCTCACTTAAATGACTTCTTGTTTGAAGACGTCAAATGCTATTCTTTCTGATAGCTGGCACCACCTGGTTTCTTTTGCTCTAGCACCATGATCTCTTCATGAGGGTGAGCATTATGTGTGGCCATGTCATAATTGTTTTTAGATTGCAGCTAAATTCATGTGCAAGCCTAAAGTTCATTCATATATCTATGGCTTCTATAGGTCTCTGGTTTACTTTAGAAACACCATTATCATTTTATGATAGAATTATAAATCATCCCCCTGATATAAGGTAATTCTATTCATCTTTCACTGCCATTGAGTTGCTGCTGACTCCCAGTGGCCTCTGTGGGTTTCTGAGACTAAGTGTTTATGGGAGTAGAAAGCCCAGTCTTTCTCCCATGGAACTGCTGATGGCTTCAAACTAACGAACTACTGACAATGGGATCACAGTGCAACCCTTAATCACTGTACCACCAGGTTCAATTTAATAGTGTCATTAATTTAACCAATAGTATAACATTAAATATACTGTTGAGAAAAGGAAGTTATACAAGCCTTGAATTGCTGACTTGTACGAATTAAACTCTTAACGTGACTGGACACTATTTACACAAATAATGGAGGTTTGTGATAGGGCAAAT
This sequence comes from Tenrec ecaudatus, assembly GCF_050624435.1. Classification (NCBI taxonomy): domain Eukaryota; kingdom Metazoa; phylum Chordata; class Mammalia; order Afrosoricida; family Tenrecidae; genus Tenrec; species Tenrec ecaudatus. The sequence goes on from NC_134536.1 coordinate 22,888,713, forward strand.
TTTTCAATAACACTCATTCACAACGGCAGAACTATGCCTGCCAGACTAGTACATGTCATAAGAAAGCAAGCAGAGCATGAAAATAGTGAACGTGTGCTAGTCCTCGGCCACCATTCTTTGGCATCTTGAAAGCAAGAGATCTTAAGCAAAGTGCAATGATCAAAGGAGTGTGTCCATTTCTTACTCTGCTACAGGTAAGTCTGAGGTGAGACTAGTTTACTTTGCGAGCCTTCCTCATCAGATCCTACTGGTGCATGTTATAAAAGCTGATGTGTGCCTTGAAAGGATAGCCTCTAAAGACCCAAGAGCCTACACCACATAGCCTGGGTCACCAAGGGCTTGTTAGAAATTAGATTAAAGATGTCTAATTAGGAACATAATAGAGGGTGTATTCTCTCAGTAGGTACTATTTTATTGTTAAAAGTTTTTTCCCAGTGAGAGAATGCTCCTTCCAGTTTACTCCCCAAAAGAAATGTAATTGCTTCACAGAGACAAACACGCCCCCTTGACTATGCAGTAGCATGGCTGCACATGCACGCGTGAGCACACAAGGCTGATATTACTCTTGTCGGAGTGTTGTTTGGTTGCAGGTGGCCTTAGCACAATGTTGTATGGCAGCAACTGAATGGTCTTCTCCTTCCCCTCCATTTTGAGACCCGGTTCCCAGTTGAGGCGAGGTCTCCCCTAGCAAAGTGGACGGTAAAATAGAAAGGGGGTGAGATATGGTTCATGGGCATTCGACAGGCTTGCTACCTCATTGTTTGGGTGACTGAATTAGAAGATTGCATAGTTTCAGAGCAGAAGTCTGCTTTAAGCTTGGTGTTTACACTTGCCCTTTTGTGATTGACCAACTTTACTCAGAATAATGGTTTCTGGGTCTGTGAATGTCATGAGACATTTCCTTGTTTCGTCGCTGTTTTCTAGGCATGCATAGTATTCATGTGTGTGTGTGTGTGTGTGTGTACCAGAATTTCTTTCATCATTCTTTCACTGATAGCAGTTAGGCTGTTTCCAGTTTCTTGCTATTATGAGCTGTGGAGAGCCAGGATTCAACTTCATCCTTAACACATCTTTAGCACAGTTCGTGGCATATATATTCAATAAATATTTGTGGAATTAAGGAATTCATATGACTTGACCTTGCAAGCAGAATTGGTAAGAGATAAATCTCATTTCTGGGACAGTAGCCTCTGAAACGGGAAACAAGAATTAACAATTTATAAAACAACAGAAAGTAGATTTTCTGTACAAATCAGCAATATTTCTGTCACTTACCTGCCACTGTTAATCCTTATGTAGATTGATGCAGTGGCTGCAGCAACGGGTTCAAGCACACAATGGCAAGGAGTATGCAGGGTCAGATAATGTCTTGTTCTGCTGTCCATTGAGTCTCTAGGAATTGGAACTGATTTGACAGCATCTAACAATAACAAAATACTAATTATAGAGCCTACAGACCCATCAGACCAGCCTATAACCAACCTGCAGAAATACCGTGATAAATGAAGCAAACATTAAAGCTGCCAATTATTTTATTGTAGTTGGAGCCACAATTGGTACCTGTTGAAGCAGCGGTCAAAAAATCAAATGATGTATTGCATTGGGCAAATGTCTGTAAAAGGCCTCTCGTGCCAAGGCCCAAGTCATGGCATGTTCAATTACCTCATGTGCGTGCCAAAGCTCGACAACGAATATGGAAGACTGAAGGATTAGAGATGCCTGTGACTTACGGTGTTGGCAAAATGTACATAAGAAGTCACTGACGGCTTGAAGAAGAAGCAGGTCTGTCTTCGAAGTACAGCCGGAATGCTCTTTAGGAGTAAGGATGGCAAAACCTCCTCTCATATTTTGGACGTGATATCAAGGAGAAGTCGTTCCTGACTATGGACATTATGCAGAAAAAATGAGGGAGACCCTTAATGATTGGGTTGACACAGCGGCTGCAACAATGGGCTCAATCCTAAGCAGGCTTGTGAGGATGGCACAGGGCCAGGTATTAGTTCGTAGTTGTACATAGGACTATGATGAGTCAGAATCAACTCAGTGACACCTAATAACATGTAACAACAACGTGTTATGAGTTCTAGGAATTCCTCCCCTTCAGACGCAGTAAATGTCATTTGTGTGTTTGATTTCGAATATGTGATAATATTCTTGATGTCCTCATAGAAACATTTCTTTCCATTTAAATAATTTGGCATGCATACTAATTGGTAGGTTTGAACACTTGTCACATTATTTACTTAATTAACTCTACAGCTGACATTTTCACAGTAGACATAAATTTTATTTTACACCCTTTTAAATAGAAGCATTTTATTGCCCTCAAATCCCAATCTACTGGTTAGCTGATTATTGATATATACAGTATTCTTGGTCAACATTTATCACTTCGTACTCAACTTTGGAATCTACAAGTCTACATTGAGGAACCTTTACATACTGCAGTCTAGAACAAGCAAGGGGCTGCATTAAGTAACAAGAGTAATACCATCCAGATGCCATCAGGTTGTAAGGACTATTAGTGATATCAGAGGCCATGGAGTGGTACAACAGTCTGGGAAAAGTTGGATATTTGAGCCATTTTTAATCTGCACCTCATTGGGACCAGCCTTAAGCTGAGTTTTCTCAAAGCAAGTATTCACTCACTACAGATTGAGTAATATATATTCAATGAAACAATACATCTTTGACACCAAACCTTATTTTAAAGCACATAATAAACAGTTGTTCAATTCAAACCACTACCTCGTGGTCTATGTACAAGTTCCACAATGAAGGGCTTTGAAATGATAATTCTAGCCAATGTTATTCACATTTTGTTATGATACTCACACGCACATGCCTTTGCATTATCAAAAAAACCCACAGATACACTTACTTCTGGAATTCTCTTTGTGCCAAAATCCATCTGACATCATCTATCCCTCATTTTCCAACGTATTCTGAATTCAGCTTGAAGTTCTGGTACTTCTCTGTCAAGATGTTTCTATAATTGTTTTGTGTTTATTTTCAGAATAAAACTTTCCTGGAGTGTGACATTAATGCTATTGGCTTTATAACGTCCACATTTTGTTGCGTCACTTTTGTTGGGAATGAGCGCAGATGGGTGTCTTCCCGTCAGTTGGCAGGGAGCTGCCTTCGAAGGTTCTTGCCATTGCCACCTAGAGCACATAAAGTCCTGCATTCTTTGGTTTAAACATCTCAAAGGAATTCCTGTCAAGTCTGGGGGGAAATTGTCAATGCTTTCAATGCAATTTGAACTTCTTTCAATACCACCAGGTCTTGATGTTCTACTGGCTCTTGAAACGGCCGAACATAAACCAGTCATTTTGAGAACAAGAGCTATGTGTATTCCTCGCATCTTCTTTTAATGTTTCCTCCCCAGTTCAATGTTGTGCACACATTGTGGTTGTTAGTGCTACCTTGTTGGGTCCAACGCATAGTCAGCCTACAAACAACAGAACAAAACAGTGTCCAATCCTGCACCATCGTCACAATTGTCATGATTGAACCCATTGTTTTAGGAACTGCACCACCCATCTCACTGAGGGCCTTCCTCCTCTCTGATGACCCTATACTTTACCATGTTCCCCTCCAGAGTCTTATGCCCATGCCAAATCAACTTTGCCCATGCCAAATCAACCCAAACTCACTGCCATCAAGTCACTTTCAACTCATAGAAAGTGTGCTTAGTGTTGATTCTCTAGAAAAGAAACACCAGTGAGGCAGAGAGAGAAAGATAGAAAATTTTATCAAGCAAATGACTCACATAGTTGTGGAAGTGGGTAAACCAGTCCAATTTCAAGCCCATGGATTCAACTCTATTCTCCAATATCAATCCAGTTCCCCCTTGGTTATGTTAACCTGGAGGCTTTCCCTGACTCGCATTGTTTCTGGGGCTCATGACCCAGGAACATCAAAATTGGCAAAGTTGGTTTTATGAGAGGACAAGAGAACCTGAAGACCATAGAGGCACAGGGACAGGAAGCAAAACTGTTGCAAGTGGGTCCCTATGAGTAATAGTGAGTGGCTCCATTCCTCTCCCTTGGTTCCTGGATCTGCGAACCCTGAATACTGAAGAAATAGCATCATATAGTAGGTGTTGTGTTAGAGCACATATAACCTGGAGGACATTGCCTCAACCCTGCAAAATATTGCCATCTAGATGGTGCATAATAGGGTCTTTAAAACACCGTTTCAGCAACTGTTAAGCCAGAGGTATCAGGATAATGGGTAACATGGTAAGACCAGTGGGTTCCATTGAACCACTTCATCTGCTGTACAGGGGGTTCTTGATGTGAGGTGGTGCGGTGCAGGAGGCTGCACCAGCGTATAAGGCATTCTTTAAGCCTAATGGGTGGTAGTATTGGCAAAGTATTGCATGTGTGGTAGGCAAATCCATGTCCAGAATGTGTCTATTTCCTTAAGAACAAGATGATGCTCTTTGAATGAAGGAAGTGGCCCATTTAATTAACCTTCCCTCAACTTGCTGGTTGATTTACCCAAGGGATGGTCTCCTATCTTGGACTCGGGGTTGGTCTCAGCTACTGGCAGTTTGTGTTTAGTTCAGTTGTACATAGGGGCACACTATGAATCAGCACCAACTCGACAGCACCTACAACAACAACTTGCAGGCATATCGATATTATCTTGTCACTAACAGAATTGTATATTGCAAACAATGGAATTGGACAACACCTCATTGTGTTTATACATGATCTGTACACAGTCTAAGTCACATTTGCTCCTACAGAACAAGGGCATATTGCACGGTTCAAATCAGGAAAGGTGTGTGTCAGGGTTGTGCCCTCTCACCTTATTTATTCAGTCTCTCTGCTGAGCAAATATTGTGAGAAACAGGACTTTATAAAGAAGAAAGACACCAGAATTGAAGGGACCCTCCTTAATAACCTGTGATATGCAGAAGACACAGCCTTTCCTGTTGAAAGAGGACTTGAGGCATTCACAGATGACCATCAGAGACGGCAACCTTCAGTATGGATTGTACCTCAGTATGAAGAATCAAAATCCTTACCACTAGACCAATAGAACACATCATAGTAATCGGACAGAAAGATTGAAGTTGTCCAGGAATTCCATCTTACATGAACCCACAATCAATACCCATGGAAGCAGCATTCAAGAAATCAAGCAACACATTGCCCTAGAAAAATATGCTGTAAAAGACCCCTTTAAAGTATTAAAAAGAAAACAGCTGAATTGCACCTGACCCACTGGTCTTTTCAGTCACTTCAAAAGCATGTGAAAGCTGGGCAGGGAATCAGGAAGACCACAGGGAAAGAGATGCACTTGAATTCATGGTGTTTATGAAGAATATTGAAAGAACTGCTGGGAAAACAAAGCCATCTGTCTAAGAGAAAGCAGAGTCAGAAAGCTTCTTAGAACAAGGATAGTGAAATTTCAGCTCAGGTACTTTGGCCAGGTTATCAGGGGAGACCAGTTTCTAGAGAACATCATCGTGGTTGGATGGTAGAAGGTCAGTGACAAAAGGAAGATCCTGTGTGAGCTGGATTGATGAAGTGGCTCAAACCGAACAATTGTGTGGATGGTGCAGAAGCAGAAAGTACTTTGTTCTGTTATATATGAGGCCATGCTGTGTTTGCAGCCGACTGGATGGCACGGACACAACAAATACAGTATAGTAAGAAGATCTGGTGGTGCTGTGGGTTGAGCACTGGGCTTCTAACAACTTCAGTGGTTCAAATCTATTAGTCTCTCCTTGAGAGAAAGATGAGGCTATCTATTCTTATAAAGATGTGTCAGATCTCTCAGGGAAGAGGTATAGCTCGCTCCCGGACTCCACGTGAGAAAGAATTCACGCCGAGTGAATTTTATGAAAGTTAGAAGAAGGTTCACGTTTATACAGGTGCCTGCAGGGCACCTCACCCCGCGGAGCCTCCTTAGAAGTTGCTTAGAAAGTCAGGCGGTGGGCTCTGGGCTCCTGCCTTTTTCAATTGTTCCACAGGAGGTGTGGTGGATGACCCTGGCCGATCCCATTGGTTGAATTGAATTTACCTGGCTTAGGTGGGCCAATCCAGGTGCAGTGCCCACCCAGGTGTTCCTCCCCTTTCTGACTGGATACCTGAACCCCTGAGCATGCGCAATGTACCACACCTTCATGGGCCAGTAGATCTGACCTCTGAACATGCGTAATGAATGCCCCAGTCCCTAAGCTAAACTACCTAAAAAATGTATGCCTTGAAATTCCTGTATAGGGTTGCTATGCACTGGGATCAACTCAATGGCAGTGAGTTTGTTTTCTGTTTTTAATAGTTTTATTGTCTTATACTTCACATAGCATATAATTCAATCATTCAATCATATTAAGAAGACTTATGTAATTATCACCACAATCAATTTCAAAACATTTTCTTCTCATATCCATTGTTATGTTCCCCCATATCCCCTGTCATTCTCCTGGGCAATTATCAATCCAGTTACTGTCTTTATAAGTCTTCCCATCTGAATTTCATAATCAGAAAATCGTACCAAACGCAGACAGAAAGCGAACAAACAAAAGACCAACAACCATGACTAGACAAAATATAGGAAAAAACTTCATCAAAAGGAAAGCAGAAAATATTAAAAACGGAAGCAACTTTAGAATATATCAAAAGGGACCTCAGATAATAAGGTATTATATTTTAACATAGCAACATAGGCCATAATTGACTTTACAACGCTCGCATCTTCAAAGGCTTTTCATACCCCTTTCTACCATCACAGGGGATTCAGCTGAGGCTTGATACATGTGCGACCTTGAAATCTTCTCTGCGATGATGGATGTGACACCGCTCCTTTTCAATTTGTCATTCTCAGCATTAAAACCATATTTTGTCCAACTCATAATGGCCCAAAGCAGTCCAGTTCAGCTCAATAATGCCCAGTATAGACAATCTGGTGACTACCAATTTTATTAGAGCCAGGCTTTGTATATTCCATTTTCCAATTATTAATGGATTTTTGCCATGGGTTCTTTTCATTTTGAGTCCTGCCACATCAGCCAATGAAGTGTGCAAATGGTTTGGTGCCCACATCAATAGGGAGACTAAACTTCTTTTCTCCCAAGCAGGATTTTGAGTGCCTCCCGGTCGGAGGGATTCATCCTTTAGCAGTGTATTAAGTGATATCATGCGGCAACTTATACAATTTTCGCTACCCAGTTTTTTGATATGTAGATTTCCAGGTTTTTCCTCTTCTGTCATAGTCTGTACACTCCAGGGAAACTTGTCTAGCGCAGAGACTCTAATGTTATTTGAAATAATTGTAGCATCGCTTCCAGCATCAGGGCAACACATAAGCCACCACAATGTGACAGGGGAGAGGTGGCTTCCTAAGTTGAGTTGCAAAGAGACCCTTGCCTTCGCAGAATTTGGGGGGGAGGGGGCTGGTGGTGAAGGTAGTAGGGATAATTCAAGTCAACTCTAATTTCAAATAGTAGTGATTATGTCAACAGAAAACCCTGAGATTCAAAACATTGAATTCATTCTTTCTCATGGTGACCCCATGAGTCACAGAGAGAACTGTTTCAGAGGTTTCCCTTGGCTGGCATCCTAATGGAAACAGTTCATCAACACTCGCAGGACTGTTGGATAGGCTTGAAGTGCCTACCGTTTGGTTAGCAGTCAACCTCACACTGCTTAGGGGGAAGGTAAAATTGACTCCTGGACTTCTCTTACTATGACATGGTTTCTTTATTTAAAATTTTTTATCTCTTCCTCTTGTACCTTACATTGAATTATTTAAGTACAAAATCCTTTTGAGACTAAGTAGGTTATTCATGCTCTCTCCTCCACAGTGTCCAGTCCTGGATGGGAAGGTTCCTATGTAGCTTCAGAGCCTGGATGGTAGGCTGCAATGTGTCTGCCGTCAATTAATTTTAAAAGGTGAGTAGAGCATTTGACCATTTCAGGATGGATCCAAATCTCTAATTACTGCTTGCAAATTTCACAGAAAACTATCCTTTTCCAGGGAGAAATTACACTCAGGGCAAGAGTAGTCAAATTTCAGAGTCTCCTAAAATCTATGCTGTCTATTTGATTATTGATTGAGCTTATCCAGGTTCCTTTGCTAACAGAGCCTGCTGCCCAGCACTGGCAGAGTTCACAGCAATAAAGGGGTCAGTTTTCCAAAAACTGCTTCTTTGTGGGGGTCATCTCTTTGCTATTTTCATTCAGAGGCCTTTACCTATTTAAAGGAAATCAGCTTTGGTTTTTGCTGTTAAGAATATAAGCCAAACAGGGAAGAAAAAAACACCCCTGTTTTCCTCTTTTTCTTGTGACATGTTCCTTTGCTTCCCAAGCCACGTACTGGTTTTCTCCATTTTGATTTCCTGCTGTCGACGCGGGGAGTGATACTGCTGTGAATGTTGAGGAGCGTTGCCTCAGGGGGTGTTTGGCTTTACTGGACTTGGAGCTGTTGACGTCAGGGCATCTGTGCCACCGTCCATTAACACGATAAACTAATTTCTGGCCACTAGTCATTTTAGCCCTGTGTGATTCTACTGGTAAAATCAATGTCCTTCTGAGAAGGTTAAACAGTTGCAGGTAGAATAATAGCACACAATTTTAGTATGATTGGTACAAATATATATTGGGATAAATCTGTATTTCGAATTTTCGCCCTGACTCGTTTATCCTCACAATATTCCTTTGAGCAAGAGAGAATGATTATTATTCACATGCACTTCATAGTTGAGGAAGCTGATGGAAAGATTTGGGGAACTTGTTCAAGCTTACATTCCTCAGACCACCAGTGCGACAGACAGACATGGCTCTGGGCCAGCCAGTAACCCTGGTGCTGTCCTACAGGACACAATTATAATGACAATTAGCCGTAAGGAAGTTAAGAGAGAATGGTGCTTCATTTGCTAAATGATGATCTTTTTCCCTAAATGTTCAGTAAGGATGAAACAGGAGAGCCAATTTAGCTAAAATCCTTAAGGGAATAGTATAAATAGTATCCAAGCTTTTCCCAAACGTGTCGTGGTGGGGTTTCCAAAGTTAAACCACACAATGAAGGTTCTGTGTGCACCATAGTGAGCCAAGGCTACCATAAGTTAGATGACTCGGGGGAGAGAACTTTTGCCTTTAAAAAGTTACTCCCTTATCGCTTACATCAGGAACATCCAAAATTAGCTTCCTTCCTCCCTCCAGAAATAAGGTGTTCTAAGGACTATTGCTTCCCACGTCATCAGATTCTTTGTTGAAATCTTATTTTAGTAATAAGTAGCTTATTATAAATTAAATTGTGTCTCCCCTCCCCCCCAAAAAAAGATATGTTGAAGTCCTAACTCTAGTAGCTGGGAATGTGACTCTGTTTAAAAGCAGGGTTTTGGAAGATGTTACCTGATTAGCTAGCATGAGCTCATACTGGAGTCAATCAGATCCAGTCCTGTATGGATCAGTTGCCGCTGAGTCAGTCTTGATTTATGGAAACTCAAGGTGTGTGTCAAGGCAGTGTTTTCAAAGGTTGCTATTGAATTAAGTTCTCTGGCTTTTCTGGAAAACACAAATTTCCAATGGTCTTTTTGAGGCATGATGGAAATACCCTTGGCAATGTCTCATAAAACTAGGGTAAGTGGATTAAGTTAAACTCTAGGGTATTAAAGCCCAGAAGCTATGGTTTTGTCAGCTGAGAACTCGACTGTTCTAGCTTCCTCAGTTCACCTAGCTTTATTCTTCAACAGGAGCCTCCGTGCAGATGAATTCCTTCGTAATCATTGACGTCTGTCTTCTGCTCCTATGCCCTTCCCTTTCGCTTTCCGAGGAAACTGTGAATCTTCCTCAGGCTTATCTTTACTCTTGATTCCCTTAGAACACCTAGAAAAGTGCTGGACTCACAGAGGATATTTAATAAATAATTGATTGATTGAGCTGTGAATTTCATTCCTCTAGGTTTTAGCCAGCACCCAAACCCATAAGAGATAGCTATAAACTGGAAAGCAGAAGATTTATACTTTTATTAGAAAATGCTTTATGTTTAAAAGAAAGTCTTAGCTTATAAACATTTTCCTTTGTTACTCTTGCTACCTCCCCTCGATCTGAGATTAGTACAAGCATTAGTAGTTGCTGTGGAAACAATGGCCATGAACTAGGGAGCCTTTTGGGAATAACAAGAACCATTACAATCCCAAATAACAACATTTTGTGTTTATCCTTTTGCTTTAAATAATAAGGCTGAAAATAAAAGACCAAAGCATATCAGATGCTGTGAACTCACTCTTTGTTATTATTTACTGAGCCATACCAGTAGAAACATTTGCATATTTCCTCAGGAGTCCCTGGATGGCGTGAGTGTGTAAGTGTGTGGCTACTATCCGAAAAGGGAGCATTCCCTCCTATTCAGGGTGCAGTAGAAGAAAAGCCACGATATCTGTTTCTGATCTTAAAGGTACAGCTATTCAATCCCTATAAGGTGCCTTTCTACTCGACATACTATTTGGAAAACAGCCACTGTCCCTTAGAACCCCTGAACACCGCTCTATGGGCTCAGCCACTCAGCCCACATCTCAACACCCTCCTCAGCTCCTCATAATCCAACACTAAAGGTTAACTATGGAGAAGCTAAAGTGGCTGAATGAAATAATGGAGTGAAAATATGGAATGAGATGGACTCAGGCATACAAACAATTGTTAAGCATTTAGTGGTGTTGTATATAGAGTTGCTATGAATTGGAACTGATCAGTCAGCACTTAACAGCAGCAAAAGGTTCTAAGGTCTAATCATCTGAAGCCCTAAGTATATGAGTTGTTCAACATAGTGACTCTACACACCATTAAATATGGTGAATATGGTTTCTGACGATTTACCAAGGTCACAAGCGCATGTCCAGATATGCTAGGTGTGATCCTCTCAGGGGTGTGCTCCTTCCAAAGTTATCAGGTATCATTGAAACCCCAATGATTTCGTGTTGTAATCCACATCGTTAGCTTCTCTTGAGAATTCTGAGATCCTGACAACACTGAACTTCCTTTCCTAAAACTCCATAATCAATGTGATGAGATCAGCAATTATCCCGTAAAGAAACTGGATAACAATTTGGTTCACCAGGCTCCACTATTTCTCTCCATTCATCCAACATGTAACACCATTTTATGTTACTAGCCCTGGTAGCATAGTGTGTTACAACCTGGATCAATAACGACAACTTCAGTAGTTTGAGCCCACCTGGCACTCCGTGGGTGGAAGATGATGGTTTCTGATTCCATAAAAATTTAGGAGCCTTGATGGGAGTGGTGGGGTACATGTTGAGCTACTAAATACAAGGTCAGCAGTTTGAACCCATAAGTTGTTCCACCCGAGAAAGGTAAGACTTTCTACTCCCCTAAAGATGATTGCTGCTATTGTTAGGTCTTGTCAAGTCAGCTCAGATTCATAGCCAACTTAAGAACAATGGAACCAAACACACAATTATCAGGTTTGCCCATTGTTACAGCCAAGGTGTCAGTCCATCTCCCCAAGGGTCTTTCTCTTTTTCATTGCCCCTCTACTTTACAAAGCATGGTGTTCCTTTCAACGGGCTGGTCTCTCTTGAGAACATACCCTAAAGTACTTGAGACCAAGTCTTGCCGTCTTGCTTCTAAGGAGCATTCTGGTTGTACTTCTTCCAAAACAGGTATATTTGTTCTTTTGGCAGTCCATGGTAGTTTCAAAATTCTTCACCAGGACCATAATTCAAATGCATCAATTCTTCTTTGGTCTTCTGTATTCAACGTCTAACTTTCATATGCAGATGAAGCTACTGGAAATACCATAACTTTGGCTAAGTATACGCTAGTCCTCCAAGGGATCTCCTTTACCCTTCAACTTTTGCAAAGCAGAGTTATCTAATGCAATGCATTATTTGAATTATTGATTGGTGTTTCCTTGAACACTTACTGTGGATTGAAGCAAGATGAAATCCTCAACAACATAAATCTTTTTTTCATTTCTTATAATGCTGTCTACTGTTCCAGCTGTGAGGGTTTGTGTTTTCTTTACATTGAGTCACAATCCACATTTAAAGCTGCAGTTCTTGAT